>NW_028317961.1:5700000-6375625 GCF_062004578.1 Staurois parvus | reverse complement strand
ATACCACTAGTGTGCAGCATGTTTTATTTAAGGTGATAACCTAGAAATGCCCTAATAAAAAGTAAGAAAAGTTTGAAGAAACTTTAATTTATGTCACTGTGAAAATATGCACTTATCCTACAATTTAGTCTTCAATGGGAAGCTTAGCATTCACTTTCATTTGCATTGCAGGGGTCAGGGATAAGTACTGCAGAGTTCATAGGTCAGTAGTAAATAACAGAGTTCAGAGGTCTATAATATGTAACACAGAATGCAGGGGTCGAGGAGTAAGTAATGCAGAGTTCAGAGGTCAATAGTATGCAATGTAGAGTGCAGGGGTAAGGAGCAATGCAGAGTTCAGAAATTAGTAGTATGTAATGCAGAGTTCAGAGGTCAGTAGTAAGTAACAAAGAATACTAACCAGTGTAATTAGGTACGTTCCTGACTGGTATATCGCAGTATGTATGTATATGAATGTCGGAACAAGCCCAAGCATGACCACACAAAATATTTCTTACCTTTAGATTTTTCTCAGGACAAAGTTTTATGGCTGACTGCAAGGTTTTTTGAACAATGTAAGAGTAAGTCTGTTACAACTCTGTCATCATTAACATACAATGCAAGAAGCCCAGTCCCTACATCTCTAACACTTTGTTAGGACAGACAGTATTCAAATCTAGTCACAATTGATGCTGGAGATGTACCTGCACAGTATTGACAGGGTTAACTATGGTGAAAACAGCTGCCCAGCTCCCTCACAAACAGAAAGAACTACCTAGCATTTTTCCAGAATAGAGTGTTTAAGAAGAGGTAACTTGAAAGGTCTAAATATTTTTCGAAAGTGAATGGGGACATTTAAAGTGGACTTCCACCCAAAAGGGGAAGTTCCGCTTTAAATATTGGTCCCCCTCTCCCCATTAAGCATTGGCACATCTGGGAAGTGGGGTGGGGGGGGAATGGGTTCCTGAATTTGATAGGTACCCACTCCCACTATGATGGCCTGGGCGATCGGAAACGGAAGTTGTCCTCCTACCCTCCCTCCCCAAAGTCTTGTGGGACCCGTGACAGGTCTCAGAAGACGACGGGGCCATTCAGGAGGTTTAGCGCTACTCGCGCATGCGCAGTGGGCACCCGGCTGTGAAGCCGCAAGCTGTTACAGCTGGGTACCCACAATGAAGATGCTGGCCTTCTGAAATACAGGACAGCCGGTGAAACGGGCTGCGGCGGGGGCAACACGGGATCGTGGAACAGTGAGTGGCTGTTTTTTTAAAAGTCAGCAGCTACAGTTTTTGTAGCTGCTGACTTTTATTGTTATACAGAGTGAGTGGAACTCCGCTTTAACACATACAAAGTGGGTGTCACCGCCATTTGCTACACACATGATAGTATATTTTATGTATTTATCCTGTGGGAATATTCATTTTCTACTGGAGCTACTGTGTCTTTAATGTAGGTGAGTGAACACAAATTTGTTTTGTATACACACAGTGTGAGATTCTTGCTGTGTGTCTGATCTTTTCTACTTTGGCAAGTTAGTAAGCACTAAACACATTAAGGTCTAATATCTAGTATAGTTCTATACTAAAGATTAATATGACACTGAGGTTGATTTACTAAAACTGGAGAGTGCAAAATCTGCTGCAGCTGTGCATGGTAGCCAATCAGATTCTAACTTCAGCTTTTTCAATTAAGCTTTGACAAAAAAAATAACTAATCTGTAAGCTGATTGGTTTCTATGGAGAGCTTCACCATATTTAGTATTTTGAATTTTAGTAAAAAGTTTTTTTATGCGCATAGTTTTGTAATGAAGGAAAGTTACAAAGTTAATAAGTACTGTTTTTTTAAGGTCCCTGGATATTATTATGATAGACAGTATAATAATCCCATTTCAAATCATGATTTTAGAGTAGAACTAAAACAGAAGTTCAGAAATTTAAAAAACACACCTGCATGCTCACCTAGGTGGATATAGCATCGGTCCGATACTGCATCTGTCCCCTGTTGCCTCCAGACCAAGAACGAAGTGATCAAAGACTGCTGATCGCTCAGCTCTTGATCTTCAGTGAGCAGAGAGCCAATGACTGTCTGTCACCAGCTCTTTGTTCTGTCCCTCCAGCACTCACTGGAGCACAGGGCTATGGAGGGGGTGGAAGTCGCTGGCTCAGACACTCAGTGGTGTGCTAAAAGGCTGAGCTACCTGCCAGTCCAGGCATCTGGGTGGATCCCAACATTAAAGTTGGGATCTCATCAAATCCTGGACTGGCTCAGTGACGGCAGCCGACAGCAGACTTTAGCCTGCTATCATCTGAATACGGGTCAAAGGAGAGCAGAACTAAGTGCACTCCTGTGATATTGCACACAGTGGCCCTGAACCCCCTCATCTGGCATTCCCTGTTGGCTCTCTTGGCTTCTCCTCCACTGCATGTGCCACCATAGCAAGCGTCTTGTTATGGGGGCAAACATGCAAGCGCACTCATGAGCAGGACTGTGTACATCCATACACACACGCAGCGTGACTCAGAGAAAGTGAAGAGAGAAAAGCTGCAGCTGGGAAAGCCCTGGATTGTGAGAGGACTCAAATAACTGTTTAGGAACTGGGCGTGGGGGGAGGTGGGGGGAGAGGTGTTTCTAGGTTTTTTTTTTTTACTTTAAAGTGGAACTTTAGTCAGAAAATGAAGTCCTGTTAGACCACTTCAGGTTGGCCCCTTTTGCAGGTATAGCAAAGGTAATAGGTAAAACATTAAAAATAAGTGCCTATACTGTTTAAAATACAGTAATACATTGTCTCATCCTGCTCTGCACATGCTCAGTTGCTTTCTATTTTTGGGCACTGTGCTGAAAATCACAGCCACTAGAGGCTGATCTGCTGACAACCGAAAGATTTACTGTTGCTCTGGGCTTCAGTAAAATGTCAACTCTCCGGCAAGAAGAAACCGGAATAATGAAGTGGGTAAAGGCAGGCTAAAATAAAAGGTGAAATGAATAACAATGGTAGTGATACACTTAAAATGCAAGATGATTACGAGTAACTGGGTCCAGGTTTTATCAGTCAGCTTAAACTATAAGAGTCACCTAGAATATCATAAGGGCAGCCAGAAATGTGTAGTATAAACCCCTGGAGGCTATGCAGCCTTTGGCACTAGAGTGGCTTTTGTTAGGTCCAAGTCTACCTGCAGGACTTAGTGTTCAGGTAGGTGAAAAATGGATAAAGGCTATGTAAATACTATCAAACAGGGTGGAAAAATCTCCAAAACAGGTAGAAAAAATTGTCATTTCTGTCAGTGTGGTTGGGGCCCTTTTGGTGGTGCACTTATGGTGATGCTGAATAGCTTCCAGATTTTCCCAGTTCAAGAAGATGAGGACTTGAAGAAGAGCTCTGGCAGGAAGGGGAGGGGTTGGATCTGAGCTAATAGGGTAATCCAGAACAGGTGGTGTGGCACTGTTCAGTGGTGTGCTGCAAGAGTATGATAGTATCTAAGGAACTGGAGGAAAACTGTGTTATCTAGCATCTTGCTTGGTTTTGTAGTGCTTACGCATATATTTGCAAATGTGTGCAAACTAAACCCCTTGTCTTATCGTTGGCTGTTAGACAGGGTATTTCCGTTTGTTGCAGGCTGTCTGTTAAGTGAGCTGGGAGTTTTTGCTTGTTGTTTTTTAACATGCATCGCTTTTCCATGTGCTTTTTGCTGCTAAGGTCTGTTATAGATTGCGGTGGCTCCCATTGTACTGTTGTGGAATTGGTGAGGGGATGCACTGCATACCTTTGCTGCCATTGTGCTATTGCTGAGTGTCTAGTGTGTTCCTATACCTTTATGAAGGGGTGGGATACCTCCAGGCATACCTGCCCTTAATCTATCCATTGTTGTATATGTGCTCCAACTTTGGAGACTCACAAATTTATAGAGTTAAGACTGCAGATATACTGGGGTGCTGTGAAGTGGCGTCTGCAGCTTACACATATATTTGCAAATGTGTGCAAATGAAACCCCTTGTTTTAAAATGAACTGTTACACAGGGTAATTCAGTTTGTTGTAGGCTAACTTTTGTTTGTTGTTTCTTGACATACATCACCCTTCCATGTGCTCCTTCCTTCTTCCATGTACTCCTTCCCAGTTGTAGATTGGGGTGGTTTCCATTTGTTTGTACTGATGCTGAATGGCTTCCAGATTCTCCCAGTTAAAGAAGGTGAGGACTTGAGAAAGAGCTCTGGCAGGAATAACTTGAATAATGCTTAAAAGTAGAGAGGAGGGCAAGCAGCAAGTGCAGGGAGGGGTTAAGTGGATCTCAGCTAATAGGGTAATCCAGAAAAGGTGGTGTGGCTCTGCTCAGTGGTATGCTGTATGATACAGTCTAAAGAACCAGACGGCAAACTGTGTTATCATGAGTCTTGTTTGGTTTTGTGGTGCAAAGTGTTTGATGTGTTGGCAACCCTCTCACCAATTCTGTGTTTCAGCTGTGGGTACTGACAGTAAAGGGGCCCCACATGGAATGGTGGCTTCGGTAAACCCACTGTGTATGGTTGCAGACACATACGATGACCAGTGAACCCACTCTGTATATCTGTTTATGATGACTGACTAACATGGTCTGTAAGGCTGTGGGTGCAGGCGAGAAGGCCGCACTGGAGGGTGAGTGTCTTAGGGCTCAGCACACTCCCTATACGTCCACTTCCTTCCTCAGTCTGGCGCCAATTTCAGAACTTTTCCCTGATTGACAGTAAAAAGCATCCCCTTGTCTTTTTCTTGAGTCTCACAGTTTATCTGGATTTGTAGTACAGAAAGTCAATTCCTGCATTATAGAGATGACATTTTGGACTACATCTCCTATGATTCCAAGCTCTCTTCTTACAGCCTATGAAATTGCTTGGCTAGCTCTCCTGCTCCCTGATTGGTCCTTTGCTCTGCGGCCAGAAATGGAAGAGTGAGCTGGGGGGAGAAGTCTCATACAGAGCTGCAGCACAGCCAGCTAGAGAAGAGGATTGTACACAGGCTGCTCTGGCTCCCAGCTTAAAAATGTGGAGGGAAAGGTAGAAGAATCAGCAGCTACATGGAACAGCCAGCAGCTGGCTAAAGATACACTATATTGGTGGTTTACTGGGCATTGTGTTCTAAAGGAAGCTCTATCTTGGCATATTATGGTTGGTTGATACGGCAAGAGTATCTTGCAGCATTACACAACATTTCTCTATGGTAATGAAGACAGTGAGCAACAAATGTCTCAGGCAGTTTGACTGTTACAGACCTAGGCAGTAGACTAGGAGATTCTAATGCACTTGCTCAAAATTTTGATTACTCTGAATGTTGGGCAAAGCATCTCTGAAAGCAAAGGATAGATTGAGGAACTGGGCAAGATCAACATTGGGTATGCTAAAAGAAGAGTGGAGTCTAGAAACATGCATCCAGGTCTTAAGTACGTATATTACCGAAGCCCAAAGGCAAAAAAGGTAAACAATAAGGGATCAAACATTTGTGCTTACTATAACAAGCTTTTATTCCCATACTTTTCACCTGTTGCTGCAACTGTTCAAGGGCTCCTGGTGTTGGTATAGTTTGTCCCAATCCTGTCATGTCACTTCAACAAGATAGTTTTGTTTGTCACATTTGTGCAAATCTTTGATGCACGAAACTGCTTTCTAGACTGTTACGTTACTAAAGCAAACAGACTTTACAAATGGAGTTGCACTTTGAATGGGAATTTTCCCTAGAGTTTATTGAATGAGATTAAGTTCTGCTGGCTTCCATTATCCAGTCATGTAAAAGCAAAAATTCATTTTTTTTCTTTGTTTTTTTATTTACTTTCCTTGCATGTGACTGTGTATTCTTTGCAAGGTAAAATTTCATCCTATTCACTTAACTAAGCTGTGGGTACAATTCCCATGCAAAAAAGCATCTTCCCTTGCAAAATGAACAGCCTATTTGCGTTAAAAAAATTAGCCCTATAAACTATATCAGACACTGATGGAATTTTTCCACTAAATTCAGTACACTGATTTTAATATCTATTTGTTCACACAATACTGTCATGTGCTTGGACATACTCTGAATGTTTAACCAATTCAATACCGGGCAATTTTACACCTTCCTGCCCAGGCCAGTTTTCACGTTTCAGCGCTCTCACACTTTGAATGATAATTGTGCGGTCATACAACATTGTACCCAAACTAAAATTTTATCATTTTCTTCACACAACTAGAGCTTTCTTTTGGTGGTATTTAATCACCACTGGGGTTTTTATTTTTTGCTGAATTAACAAAAAAAGACCAAAAATTTTGAAAAAAAAGCATTTACCTGAATGACATAGATTCATTCAGGGTTTGTTTTTTTTTTGTTTTTTTTGTGCTTAGCTGCGATTTGGCCACAGCTAATCACATGACATGTGCATGTGATTAGCTGTGACCATTCACAGCTAGACAATAGTATACAATGGATGGCATGAATGAAGCCATCCATTGTATACAACTGTCATGTGACCTGCTGTGATTGATCACAGCAGGTCACATGGTACCGGCAACTGGGCCGATACTCAGATCTGTCATCGGTCGTGTCCAAGGTACACGGCCGGTGACAGATCGTGCCGCTGCGCCACTCTGTAGGAGCGCAATCTGCACATGTGCGGGAGGACGCCATATAGCGTCCACTCGGAACGCTGATGACATTTGCCGCCCACCATTCGGCCATAGGGCGGGCGGCAAATTGTTAAAACATTAGCACCTGAATAATTACTGCTGATAACCAGAAACAAACCATACTGTATGTAATATACTGTATGATGATGATGTTCGTCCATTGTGTTCGAAGAGGACCTTGACATCTAACAGGTAATGGGCTGTCCACAGTGTGTCCTTAGGTGGCTGGTAAGGCCTATACAGGCACGAAATGTTCTGCCACATGTCGGGCAGACATATGTGGGCACCACTGCATTTGCAGTTCTGGCTTTGCGGAGTGCTTGTTTCTCATGTGCTATGGTTTTTATTCTCTCTTCAATTGTTTGGCAGCCTTGGTGGATCAATGTGCGTCATGTCAATCGATCTTGTACCAGGGTTTCTCAAGAGGTGATGTCAATATCTGGGACTTGAAGGAGGCTTTCAATGTGTCTTTATATCACTTCCTTTGTCCCCCGTGCGATTGCTTTCCTTGAGACAGCTCACCATAGAGGAACTGTTTAGGGATGTGGTGGTCTGGCATCCTTGCAACATGGCCTGCCCAGCGTGTTTGGGCTTTCATCAGCAGGGTGTGAACTAATGTCAGGCCTGCTCTGGAGAGGACTTCTGTGTCTGGCACCTTTTCTTGCCAACAGAAGTCTGCGGAGGCAGGTCATGTGGAAGTGGTTCAATTGCCTAGCATGCCTCCTGCATAAAGTCCAAGTCTCACTGGCATACATCAGAGTAGTTAGCACTACTGCTCTGTAGACTTTGAGTTTTGTGGCAAGGCTTATTCCACGGTGGTCCCACAGAGCTTGCCTTGGCTAATATGCAGGTGACCTTGATGTCAATTGTCACTGCGTGGAATAGGGTGCTACCAAGGTATGTAAATTGGTCCACTGCTTGCAGCTTTTGTCTCTTCACTGTGATGGTAGGCTCTTGGTGTTGGGCTTTTGGAGCTGGCTGATGCATCACTTTGATCTTATTTGTGTTGATGAGGAGGCTGAAGTTGTTGCATGCTGCTGCAAATTTGTCCACACTGCCTTACATTTCCTGCTCTGATCCAGCATTCAGGTGACAGTCATCAGCAAAAAGGAGGTCTCGTAGCACAGTCTCCTTTACCTTGGTGACAGCCTGGAGTCTTCTCAGGTTGAACAGTTTCCCATCGGTCCTGTATCTCAGGCTAACTCCCAGTGAATTGTTGTGGAAGGAGTCTGACAGCATGGCTGAAAACATTATGCTGAACAGGGTTGGTGCCAGCACGTAACCTTGCTTGACACCGTTTGTAACGGGAAAGGCCTCAAACCATATGTAATATACTGTATTTGTTCATATTAAAGAAGGTCTAAAACGTGAAAGCTATGCCTAAAAAGTCAAGCAAAGTGGAAAGGATTAGTTTCCTTTATTGTCTATGATCCCCCTAAAGCTGATATTTTTCCTTAGTACTGACAAGCCATACCTTGTTCCATACTGTGTCTTTGTGAGAAGGTGAACATCAGTATTTTGCTTTCTCAGAGCGCTCCTCTGATGACTGGTGATTTGATGACTAGCAAAAAAAATTTGAGAAGCAGCAGGAGAGGTAAAGAAAGCAATATTCACAGAATAGATGAAGCATTAGCAGAGTTCCTTGCATTGCAGGTCCATGGGTACACCTTTCTCTCCATCAAGGAGAACAGTGAGCAGCAGAGTAGTGACATCTCCAATTCTAATTCCAAATATTGTGTCAGAAACACGGTGCCTTAGATGATCTCCTGCTGCAAATATACAAGAGTCTTAAGACACAGGAAGTGCAATACTATATTTTAGGAAGACTTCAAAGCAAAAGGTACATTTTTCTGGGCACTTTGTAGGCTACAGTTAATCCTCGCTTTTTAATTTGAGCCCACTTTAAACAACATATGTAGAGCTGTGCCCAAGAGCAGCGGGGCTGCTCTTTCTCCCTGGAATCTGTGAGAACAGTGGGAGCCATTGGCTACTGCTGCTGTCAATGAAATTCTGTAATGAGGGAGCAGGGGGCAGGGTCGAGCTGCACCGCATATGCCAATGGACACAAAAGCGCAGCTTGGGATTAAGCGCAAATGTGTGCCACCATGGTGGCACACATCCCCATCTGTAACTGGACAGTGAATAAGCAACTGTCAAATATTATGATTATTTTTATACAGGATTTAAGTGGCACCAACAGTTTTGTACAAACTGAAATTCCACTGCTTACACTAGGTGCATAAAAATATTAAATGGTATTTTAAATACATAACTGCATTATTTGATTTTTTTTAAATAGAACTGTCTGTAGGTTAACTCAAAATGTCTTCAATATAATAAATCTTTGCCATCTTTACTGGTTGTGAAATGTGTGGAATTGAGTGTAAGTTGTTTGTAATTGTCTGCAATTGATTGTAAGGTTTAATTACATTCTTTTCAAAATTAACAACATATTTTAATTTTGAATCACAAATTCAGCCAAGCTGAGCAACCTACTAAAAATGAGTAAAACTGTAGTAATCCAAATTCTCGGACTCATAAAACGACTCCATTGTTTGAAATTTTGCAAAACAAAATAACAATAAAAATGTAAGGCTTGAATTGCTTGCTAATGAGTTTCCTAATATGATTATGTAAATCTCTGCCCTGGATAATAATTTCAAGCTTTTCTTGGGGGGGAATGGACAGAGATAGAAAGTCATCAGAGCAGTTTTATACAGCATCATCAAATAAATATGTAAGATTAGATTGTTGTCCATCGCTGAAAATGCTAGTTATCTGGCTACCAATAGCTTTTTTTTTTTAAAGAAACACTTCTTTTGAAAGAGACCACCACCCATTATAATGCAAATTAAACATGGCCAGACAACCTGTATTGGGGGCATTTGTCTTCTGCAGCGATTTTGCCCTTTTACGCAAAGATATCAGGGTGGCAATCCTGCTGCGAAATCAATACTTCTAGAAGTGTCAGGTAGAAGTAGTAGTAGACGTTTTATTTAAGTCAGTTGTATAGTTATTAAGGATTTATAACATCATATTGTTAAAAAGTAAATAAATTAAAGAAAAAAAACACATTACTGGTATAGGCCTATAGGTCCTAAATTTCTCAAATTGTAAACTGCCAAAAGCAGTTTGTCAAAAATAGCTTATCTTCCCACGTTATTTCTATTTCTTAATGGATTCTTTATGGTGTAACAACTGATAATCAAACATTAAAATTACCTTGAATTAAAATAATATTGACCATTACCAAGATAATGTAGAATGACACCAATTAAAAGAGTCATTAGCTGGACATGACCGGGCAATAAAAATCAAAATGATGTCTTAGATCACTGTTAAGAGATCAAAACACATTTCTTTATCCATCCAGTAACACACAACATTTTGAGAACTGCAGACAGTTTGCAAACCATTTGGATTTAGCCCAGATTCATTTTAGCTACATGCCTGTGGTTAAAAGGAGCACATTGCTTCCCATATTCTCACATATAGCATTTTGTGGTTCTTGTTTGTCCATTTACACATATAAAATATCTGAAAGCACACATTTAGAAGATATGATACAGGGTCAAAAACTTATACATACTGTATATAATTACTCATGCATCTTAAATTACATGTTGATTTTTCCTTATGCCAAGTTCCAAAGATTACAATGATTTAGTATTAAAATACTCAGTAATGCTTGCTACAAAAATATAAATAATCATTCTCTGCCCTAGCATTGTGTAAATACTAACTATGATTGCCCAAGTATTTTATACCCTATGCAAGTAGAATGCTTCTGAATGTTCACCTCTCAAAATAAACACAGATATTATCTATAAAGTAGATGTGAACCCTAATTGGATGACACTTAGTTTTGATGATGAACTACACATGAACATCTGTTTTGTTTTTCTTGCATAAAATACTGTTTTTTTTCCAGTGCTGCTGATTAGGGATTTGTGTTTCTGCCTGGCTTTGATTCATATGGGGTTCATTGAATCCGATTCAAAATCCATGAAGCTTAAACTTAGCAGCAAACCTTTTTGAAATCTGTGGATGGTGTATCTTAAAAAAAAATTCTTGTAATTTTCAAAACTAATAGACAGGCTATTGTCAAATAAAAGTCATGCGACACTGGGCACTGTCATGGGGGACATTTAAAAACAAAAAAAAGTTTTCAAAAAACTCTGTACAGAGGGGAAATTGGTACTTTTAATGTGTTTTCAAGGACAACATGTAAGATCAATTATCACTTAAATTACATGCTTGGGAGATGCCTTTAAGCTGTATGACAGAATAGTATGATTTTCACAAATAACATTGCTGACATAATATTCTGGCATCATATATATTGGATGCTGCTCTTAAATAGAGCAGCATCACCTCAATCTGATTAATTTCAACCTCCAGGTAGTTTTGGCCCTATTTTTTTTTATCAAGCTGTAGTTGGGCCAGAATTGACCATTGGAAGTTGAAGCCACAGCAGATCTAAAAGCTATAGGAAAAAATAAAGCAGAAGCCCTCAACTTTGTGCAAATTATTTGTTGGCACAACAGCTTAACTGCATAATTTATGACCATATTTTTCTCTGCACCATGCTACAATGTCTTTAAAGTTTAATCAAATATCAAAAAAGAGTATACAAAAACACTTTAAAACCGCATTCTCACATTCTTTGAACCTTTTCCAATCCTTGTTTCTTCCCTTCCCAAGATATTCAAAATATAGACCTTAGGAATGTGTTTTGTAGATATTGGCTAGCAGTGCATTAGGACACTACACAAACATTTGAATAGGCGACGAATACATAGTTACCAAGTTTGTTGAAAAAAGATACAAGTCCATCTAGTTCAATCAATATAAAAATAAATAAATAAACAGAATAAATGCATAGAACACCTATATGTACAGCACCCTATACCGGCAGTCAATCCAGAGAAAGACAAAAAAAAAGCTCCTAGAAAGTACGGTTCAATTTGCTCCAGTGGGTAAACAGCTCTCTTAATCACCTCTTTTCAAAATAGAATAAATTCAGTTCAGCTAATCTTTCCTCATAGGTGAGCTAAACAGAAAGAGATAAGGCAGGTTTTATCTTCCATCAAAAATTAGAGTGTAATATTTGAAAAAAAATAACCACAAATTGTGTTAAGTGGCTGAAAAGCATGTAAGCATGTTGTTAAGGTCAAAATGTAAAGGGGAGAGATAACATATCTTGAAAAAGAAATTACAATGTATTATTTCAGAGAGACAAGAAATTACAGTGTAGTATTTCAGAGAGACAACAGCCACAAATGTTGTAAAGTAGCTGGACAGTATGTAAGGAGCTGGGATAGGCCCCAATATAACAGGGAGACATGAATCAGGTTTTATCTTGAAATAAATAATAGATTGTATTATTTGAAAGATATTAACTACTGCCATGGTGGTTTTTTTTTCATTTTTGTGGAGTTGGGTTTTAAAGAGAATCTAATGCCAGGAATAAAAATGTAATATGTTACAGTTTACCATTTCCTAGATGTGGTGTCTGCATTTTCTCTGTTTCTTCAGGCTTTTTGTTAATTAATGATCCTGCCAGTAACACACTTCCTGTCACAAGGTGACAATTCACATTCATTATCCTGTATCCAGTAGCACTGTACAAGAAGTCTGTTAGGACTACAGAACTTCTTCTGTCCCCATCTCCATAACACAGGGGGAAGTGTTTTGTAATCCACAGAGATAGCAGGAAACAATGCTAACTGGTAAGGGTGAAGCTGAGGTAGAGAGAGATATTAGTTGTCAACTCACTGGAATTTTGGGCGGATCAACAGCTATTTTTTACACTTATTAAACAGATATAACAATGCACTTTTAATGGTATATGTAAGACTGAAAGGGAGCAAATAATCAAGGTTCATTGCTAGGGCTTACATACATTTTACTTCTGTTCTTAGATATTTCTTACCTGACATCTGTATTCTCTAGATTTGGGTATCCCAGGGGATATAATCCTTTAAAATTCATCCTAAATATTGAACTAACATTTTAACTTCAGGTCATAAACCAGGACAGAGGTTTTTCTAATATTTGATAACTGTTACATTATCGGCCTTGTTGAAATGACTACTGTCTGATATATTGTCAGGCACTATCCATGACACAAGAAAAAAAAAACGCAACAAGTGGCAACTCACATTTGGGAGGATATGTTCATATTGCTCTACACCGATCGGTATTGCCGCTAAATCCAGCAGATGTCAGAGATCCCAGGAATCCAATGCTCCAAACCATGTAACAAAACCTGTGTCCTGCAGTGTTCCCAGGACCGTGGGATGCAAGACCTCACTGGCCGGAAGTGACATCAGCTCCTCAGGCAGGTTGGGGCATGTCTAACATGTTTCAGAGCCGCCCAACTCCTTTTTCAAAGCCAATGTTGTATTTTTTTTCATTGTTATAGAGATCTCTTCATGTCTCTAAGGAGCTGCCTTCAAGTGCTGCTGTATATTAGATGAACGTTTTTTGGACTTTAATGCCATGATTCCTTCATTGCATACATGTGTGGCTATCCATGACATAGGCTTTGCAAGTGGGTTCCGCATTGCAGGATGGGTGATGTAAATGGGAATAAGGCACATTTAAAAGGTTTAGTCACATGGTATGTGCATTAAAGGGTTCCATATTCCAGTCCTATTTCAATGCAGGACATATTAGAGACATAGGGGCTGGCAATTAGAACAACACTGCATGGCGGGGGATACAGGCATCCAACACACTCAAAAGGGTGTCAGATGTGACGAATGTGCTTGAGACTGTAAGAGAATGAAGAGTTAATTTTTTAAAAAATAATTTTTATTGGATATTTATAAAAAGAAAGCAATATAAAAATGAGACAGTCTATCAGAAAATAAATCCAAATAAACAGTGCAGAAAAAGTATACTTACAAGTCATGATTTCAATCTAATAACATGTAATAAATAATGCAACTTTTTAGCCAAAAGGTTGCAAATTTGTAGACCTCGATATGAATTAGCTAAGTTTTATATATATTGGAAGCATGCATGACTTTACCAATGTACTTGTGGACAAGAAAGAGAACATAAAAAAATAAGTTGAAAAAGAAAAACGAGCAAATAAAAATAGTAAGAAAATGAATGAAATAGATAAAAATAAATAAAATAACTTTTATCTAGCTGCAATAAAATATCATGGTTTGCAGTGTCGAAAAGCTTTAAGATTTTCAGAGGCCAATAATATACACTGCTCAAAAAAATTAAAGTAACACTTTGAAAACACATCAGCTCTCAATGGGGAAAAATATCATGCTGGATATCTATACTGATATAGAATGGGTAATGTGTTAGGAAATCAAAGTGAAAAAATGATGCAGCTAGCTAGTCCATTTTGGGGGCCATTCAATGGTATCAATTCCTACATACTCCAAGAACTGCCTGCATATTCTCCTCACTTGAGGCCGGGCATTGTTGTGCACCAGGAGAAACCCAGGACCCACTGCACCAGTCTAGGGTCTGACAATGGGTCCAAGGATTTCATCCAGATACCTAATGGCCATCAGGGTGCCGTTGTCTAGCCTGTAGAGGTCTGTGCGTCCCTCAATGGATATGCCTCCCCAGACCATCACTGACCCACCACCAAAA
Source organism: Staurois parvus (assembly GCF_062004578.1). Taxonomy (NCBI): domain Eukaryota; kingdom Metazoa; phylum Chordata; class Amphibia; order Anura; family Ranidae; genus Staurois; species Staurois parvus. The sequence continues at coordinate 6,361,395 of NW_028317961.1, read as the reverse complement.
CAGTCATGCTGAATAATGTGACAGGCAGCATAACATTCTCCACTGCGTCTCCAGACCCTTTCATGTCTGCCATGTGTGCTAAGGGTGAACCTGCTGTCATCTGTGAAAAGCACAGGGCGCCAGTGGCGGACCTGGCAATTCTGGTGTTCAATGGCAAATGCCAATCGAGCTCTATGGTGTCAGGCAGTGAGCACAGGGCCCACTAGAGGATGTTGAGCCCTCAGGCCACCTTTATGAAGTCTGTTTCTGATTGTTTGGTCAGAGACATTCACACCAGTGGCCTGCTGGAGGTCATTTTGTAGGACTCTGGCAGGGCTCATCCTGTTCCTACGTGCACAAAGGAGCAGATACCTGTCCTGCTGATGGGTTAAGGATTTTCTATGGCCTGTCCAGCTCTCCTAGAGTAACTGCCCATCTCCTGGAATCTCCTCCATGCTCTTGAGACTGTGCTGGGAGAACAGCAAACCTTCAGGCAATAGCACATATTGATGCTCCGTCCTGAAGGAGTTGGACTGCCTGTGCAACCTCTGTAGGGTCCAGGTATCACCTCATCCTACCAGTAATAACACTGACCCTAGCCAAAAGCAAAACTAGCGAAAAGCAAACAGTCAGAAAAGATAAGTAGGGAATGGCATTGGCCTCCACCTGTAAACCATGTTTTGGGGGGTCGTCCACCTAATGCACCTGATGTTAATTTCAGTAACACCAAAGCAGCTGAAACTGATGAACAACCCCTTCTGCTACTTATCTGACCAGATCAAATTCCCAGGAGTTTAACTGACTTGATGCTATACTCTGATTAAAAAGTGTTCCTTTAATTTTTTTGAGCAGTGTATATACTGTATGATACTAATTATTAGTTAGGTTAATTTGTAGTCTGCCTAATTCATTATTTTGGGTTGCTTTTGCATATCATTTCTGATGTTGACAATGAGTATTCCATGAAGTTTTGCCATCTATTAAAGAAGCACTTAGTAGAATTGAGGGCTTGTGTTATCATGTCCATTTTTTACAAATCATTAGAGATTTTAGCTCTCTCTTCACCAAGGTTAGTTTGAGAGCATTTGGTGATGTCCAAGATTTTAGGATCGTTCTATGAGCTGTCAGCAGACATAATGAAGCCTATGTTGGTATCATGATTAGATTTGAAGATCCTGATGAAGGTGAAGGTTCAAAGTGTCCACATAGGGATAACATGGGATTTTGTTCAATTTGTATCCTAGCTATAGCATGTATGTAATTAAGGATCTGATCTCAAAAGACAGATATCCAAGTACAACTCCACAACCTATGTAGTAGAGTGGGGCATAACATAACAGCAAGTTGAGGCTGAGGGATCCAACCTATCAGGGCATGATGTAATATTTTAAATTGGTTGGGTTTCCCTCTAATTTTTTAGAGTTGTTTTAAAGTGTCATTAAACCCAGACTAAAAAAAATTCTCATTACATGCTATGTACCAGAGTGTGCATACTCACAAAGCCACTAAAGCATTTGTTTTGTTTCCTGTGAAATATATCTGGTTAAACCTGCCTTCGGCTCTCCCTTCCATCACTGATCTAGAGGAGATCTGCATGGAGGAATGGGCCAACATACCAGCAACAGTGTGTGCCAACCTTGTGAAGACGTACAGGAAACGTTTGACCTCTGTCATTGCCAACAAAGGATATATAACAAAGTACTGAGCTGAACTTTTGATATTGACCAAATACTTATTTTCCACCATAATTTGCAAATAAATTCTTTCCAAATCAGCCAATGTGATTGTCTGGATTTTTTTTCTCATTTTGTCTCTCATAGTTGAGGTCTACCTATGATGCCAATTACAGGCCTCTCTCATCTTCTTAAGTGTGAGAACTTGCACAATTGGTGGCAGATACCAAAGAACAGAGAAAGATAATGTGACCACACAATAGTGCTGCAGGGATAAGGTACTTAGAGGATTTTTAAAATAAAACAAAATACAGTCACATGATATATATGATTTATCAAAATGAATTACGGCAATTAACACTTCTCTGTTTAGTATCATGTTAAGTGCAAAATTGAAACAGCTCAGTTTCTCCAGTTGAAAGTGGGTGATATTTAGCTGCTAATGGCATTTTATTTAGGTTTAAGAAGATTTTAGGCTGGAATTTTCTGTAATCTTTCCTTGTTTTTCAAGTAGCAGAACCTTTAAGTCCTGTAAATTGCAAGGTGAGGCTTCCGTGATTCAGATTTTCCAGCACATCCCAATTGGGGTGTTTGGATGGAGATTTGGGAAAGGAGGCACAGTCAACATCTCAAACTCATTGTGTTCCACAAACCATTCTTTCATTTTCAAACCAGGCCACCCTTCTTCCAATGCTCTGTGGTCCAGTTCTGATGCTCATGTGCCCATCGTAGGCACTTTTCACTGTGGACTTGGGTCAGTATGGTCACCCTGACTGGTCTGCAGCTATACAGCCCCATAAACAACAAGTTGTGATGTACTGTGTGTTCTGACACCTTTCTATCAGAACCAACACTAGATTTTTCAGCAATCTGAGCTACAGCGGCCCTTCTATTGGATTAGACTATACAGGGCAGCTTTTGCTCCCCACATGCATCAATGAACTTTTGCCACCCATAACCCTGTCACTGGCTCACCAGTTTTCCTTCCTTGGACCACATTTGGTAGGTTCTGACCACTGCAGACCACGAACATCCCACAAGAGCTGCCGTTTTGGAAAAAAAGAGTTTTGGGGAAAAGAGTTAAAGGGGGCTGCGCCTGCATCTGAGAATGGTGACCTAATGGACACTCTACTACAGCACAGTGCTTCATAATGGTGCACACAAACCCAATCTTGAATCAGGCATGAATACGTGCAAGAAGTCAATTGATTTTTTTAACACATACAAAATTTAGCACTTTGAAATGTTGTAAGTCAGGGCTGTCTCAATACCCCAGAATACAAAATGAAGCATCCAGTGCACTTTCAGGTGTGTCTTCTCCCTTGTTCCGCACTGCTTACTCCGCTGCTGTAGTAGGGAACAAGAGATCCAAGAGATAGGGTCTAGTGGAAAAAAAACACACACTGCAACCAGGCATCCAACACATCTGGAAGATGCTGAAAATTCCCCAGAATTCCTCATCTAAAATAGATTTTTTATTTAAAGTGCATTTTTAGCCAAAAAAACAAACATTTTTTTTGTTGTTTATTTTGCATAGCATGGGGAAGGATTAGAGTCCCAGTCAAATTTTACTGCTGCTGAAGGCTTCATTGAAGAGATTCCGTCTCTTCCTCTCTGGTAAAAAAAGGTTTTCCCCAAGACAGGAAGTAAGGAGAAATCTATCATACAAACAGAAGTATAAATGGTTTTTTAAAGCTGGAATCCAAAATAAACAATAATTGTCTAAATACAAGAGTCAATGTGCATGCTTATTTTAATCGTGGTGTGCTTTGTATATTTCTTTCAGATCTGTGCAGTAATTCAGAGTGCAGCTTTGCCTTTGTGCATGAGCTTCCTGTAAGGAATCCCAATCACCGCAGCTTTCTCTTCTTGTGCAGGATGACTGGTCTTGTATCCACTTTCCCCTTGTAGTTTTCTGCAGGCAGCTTGTAGTGGGAGGGCCCACTGGGATATGCGTTGTAATATCTGGATTTGCAAAGGTGTATTGTGCACACAAAGTGGATTTCTATCATTTGTGACTATTGATGAATGCATTTCAGTGAAGGTTTTTGTGCCCAGAATATAGATTTCTAAACGGGACCCAGGTGATTGATGGCTCACCACTCACGGTACTTCTATCTTCGCCCAGTATTCCTTCCGGGTTCATGCTATCTGAATGGCTGGGTAGCAATGATGTTCATGTGCACCATTGTTGCATGGCACTCTCTGCAATCACATCACAAGCAGTGTGACGTAAATACAGAGTGCACTGCATGTGAGTGAATGACTGCATTGGATGGAGCTGAATTTCATCAAAGCAGTGCCAAATTCAAGTATTTCAAAGGCACTTACAATATATACATTTTACAAGCTTTAATCACTTGCCCTCTAGAAGATTTACCCCCCTTAAAGTGTTACTAAACCCAGGACCCTGCATCCACTATATCTGGTCTCCCACAGTACACAGATCATGGAAATGCAATTATTTTAGTAAATATAAACTGCTAAATACCTTTTCTCATCAGCATTTAGAGCAGCCTTGTAACTTCTATCTGTGCCCAACCCACCACTAGCTACAGCTTGTAGGAGGAGTTTTCTTTTTGGAAAGTAGACACCCTAAGCTTTTTGCTGAGAGGCATGTTGAGTCCATGGAAGATTTATTTTTTCCACAAGTTTTTGGAAAATTACAAAAACATTTTTTTTCCTTTTTTTTTTTTACACATAGTTGTCACTTAAATGATATATTGCCCACACATGCCATGGGTATATGTGGAATTACACCCCAAGATACATTCTGCTACTTCTTCCAAGTATGGAAATACCACACGTGTTAGACTTTTTGGGAGCCTAGCTGAATACAGGAACCTGAAATGCGATGATTCCTTTGAAAGCCTGAAGGTGCGTAATTTCATAATTTCACTTTTCACTACCTTTCACAGTTTCAGAGGCTCTGAAATTCAAGGATAGCACAATTTCCCCCTCCCCATGACCCCTTTTTGGAAAGCAGACACCCCAAAATATTTGGTGAGAGACATGTTGAGTCATGTTTTTGGAATATGACAACATTTTTTGGTTTTTGGGGTTTTTTTACACAATGTTGTCACTTAACCATTTCAAGTCTGGACACTTTCACCCCCTTCCAGGCCAGGCTGATTTTCAGCTTTCAGCACTATCACACTTTGAGTGACAATTACTTAGTCATGCAACACTGTACCCATATGAAATTTTTATCCTTTTTTGAGACAGATAGAGCTTTCTTTTGGTGGTATTTGATCACCACTGGGTTTTTTATTTTTTGCTATTTAAATGAATAAAATACCAAACATTTTGAAAAAAAAAATAATTTTTATGCTTAGTTTTTGTTATACAGTTTTGCAAATAGATAATTTTTCTACAAAAATGTAGGCCAAAATGTATTCTGCTACATTTTTGGGGTAAAAATAACCCAAAAGAGTTTATATTATTTAGTCTGTGTGAAAATGATAGAGTTTACAAACTATGGGATGTATATTTGAAAATTTATCAGTTGAGGTCCTAAAATGTGGGATACTAGTATGGCATATGGCAGTGATTAGGATCCTGGTATGGGGTATAGCAGTAATCAGGACATTAACATGAGGTATGGGGGTAATTGTGGGGCAGTGATCAGGGACACAGGGGCACTAAACTGGGGCACTGGGATGGCTGGAACTGCAGTGTGTGAGTGTACAAGCAGCCTGACAGGCTGCTGTATGCTCACATACTGCAGGATTACTTCTCTCTACTCTCACACAGAGAGCAGAGAGAAGCAATATTTTCTTTCAGTTTCATTGTTTATTATGTGAGTGTTGTGAGTGATCTGGGCAACACAATGATCACTGGGCTCCGGGGTGTGCGCTCTGTGAGCCGTGCAGGAGCCATTGATGTGGGCTGACATACAGGAACGTTAGCCAGCATAGGCGCTGCTTCCCATCCGCTGTCTATGTAGAATGGGCTGGCGGGAAGAAGATAAATGATATATTGTTCACACACAACATGGGTATATGTTGAATTACACCCCAATATGTATTCTGCTACTTCTCACAAGTATGGGGATACCACATGTGTGAGACTTTTTGGGAGCCTAGCTGCATATAGGAGCCTGAAATGCAATGACCCCTTTGAAAGCCTGAAGGTGCGTAACTTCCTGACTTAACTTCCTCACTACCTATCACAGTTTCAGAGGCTCTGAAATTCCAGGATAGCACAACCCCCCCCCCCCCCAAATGACCCCATTTTGGAAAGTAGACACCCCAAACTATTTTCTGAGAGGCATGTTGAGTCAATGGAAGATTTTTTTTTACCACAAGTTTTTGGTAAATGACAAAAAAAGTTTTTTTTTTTTTTACACAAAGTTGTCACTTAAATGATATATTGCTCACACATGCCATGAGTATATGTGGAATTACACCCCAAAATACACTTTGCTACCTCTCCCGACTATGAGGATAGCACAAGTTGAGACTTTTTTGGCAACATACAGTTACAGGAGCCCAAAATCCAATGAACCCTTCGAAAGCCTGAATGTGCGTAACTTCCTCTTGTTATTTCTTCACCAACTGTCACGGTTTCAGAGGCCGTGAAATGCCAGGATAGCACCAACTCCTCCCCCCTCCCTCCAAATTATTAAATTATTAAATTCCCTTTTTGGAAAGTAGACATTCCAAGGAATCTAATAGAAGGCATGGTGAGTATTTTGCCAATCTAATTTTTTTGCCACAAGGTTTTGAAAAAGAAAAATACATTCTTGTTTTCTTTTTCATTTTCCAAAAACTTGTGGCAATAAATAAAATCTTCCATGTTTTGTCATGTTATAACCAAAAACATAAATATATTTTATTTGGATTTTATGTGATAGATCAACACAAAATGGCACATAATTGTGAAGTGGAAGGAAAATGATAAATTATTTTCAAACATTTTTACAAATAAAATATCTAAAAAATGTGGCATGTATTTGTATGCAGCCTCCTTTACTCTGATACCCCTAACTAAAATCTAGTGGAACCTATTGCCTTCAGAAGTCACCTAATTAGTAGATAGAGTCCACCTGTGTGTAATTTAATCTCAGTATAAATACAGCAATTCTGTGAAGCCCTCAGAGGTTTGTTAGAGAGTATTAGTGAACAAACAGCATCATGAAGGCCAAGGAACACACCAGACAGGTCAGGGATAAAGTCATGGAGAAGTTTAAAGCAGTGTAAGGTTATAAAATAATATCCCAAGCTGTGAATATTTTTTTATCACTTTTTTGTTACCACAGGACATGTAAATATTCCCTATGATAGCAATAGGTAGTGACAGGTACTCTTTTCTGAGAAATCTGGGGTCTATTAGACTTTAGATCTCTCCTCTGCCCTTAAAGCATCTGATCACACCAAGATTAGTGTGATCAGATGCTTGGAGCCTTTCCAGGCTCTGATCAGCTGTATGATCAGCAGGCAAAACCATCGGCTGCATTCCCGGGTTCGGGGACAGGAGAGCCCGAGAAAGCCGTGGAAGGTGGTGGTGGTGGTGGGGGGGCATCCCCTCCCACTGCTTGTAAAAGCAATCCAGTGGCTAATTAGCCACTGGGATTGCTTTGACATGACAGCCGACCATCGGCTGAAAAAAAAAAACATAGGATGATGCCTATAACTGCAGGAATCATCTGGTATGGCAACATACCAGTATGTCACTGGTCTTTGTTGAGCATACATGTAATGTTCTTTTTTTCATGAAACCTGTGGGCTGAGCAAAAAAAAGAGAACCTAACAGATTCCTCCATTCACATCGATTGATGTGGATGAAGAAGTCTCTTTCAGAAAAAGTGTGTGTTATGCCTATTGCCCTGCATCCACCCGCTTCTAATGTTGGGCATAAGAGATTCCTCCATTCACATCGTTCACTGTGGATGAAGAAATCTCTGCCGAAAAAAGTATTAAAAACATATGCCGAAGCATAGGGGCAATCCACCCACTTACCACCCCAGGCCCCCATGCTACGGCATATATGTTCTTTTTTTAACTGCGGATGAATAATCTAAATTCAGCAGTGCTGCATGCACTGACATATATTCTGAGAGCAATACCCTGTTGCTGTCAGAATAAACAGATCGGTGCTGCAGCTGAATGGTGTTCCTGCAAATCAAACAATGGTTAACAGTAAAAAAATTAACAATAGAACATTAACTCAATAAAACAACAACTGAATGGTTCCTGTAAAGCAAACAACAACAGTTAATAAAATGAAGTAACAACAGAACATTAATAAAACAACTTTTTGGGATTTATTTCTTAAATTTCTTTTTGTTTTTACTTTTTTTTAAAATTATTTATTTATTTTTTTATTGTAACAGCCTCTGGTCTCTCATAATGCAATAGACAATGTGAGAGAAACAAAATTCCTAGCACCAGAAAACCAGTACAGACATATGCTCATATTCGAATGCATTGCTCACGTGCTCATACTTATGAGCGAAGAAGCAAAAGCTGTTCCAGTTATTCATACGCACATTTGTGCGCGCATGCACACAAGCAAACAGGCTCACGCACATTCCAATTAGCATGCACACTTGGGCCCAATGGCCTATTTAAACTGGTCTTCAGCTTGTTTTTGTGTCCCTGTGACCTGATCCGCTGTACCTGCTTACCTGTGTTTGACCTGGCTTGCCTTTGGACTTCGCTTCTGCTCCTGCTTAAACTCTGTTCACCTGATTACTCAGAGTTCGGCCTTTTTACTGGACTTGCCGTTGCCTACTGTTTCTATACCGCTTTGCCCGGCTGTTACTTACCTTGGCCTGGCTCCTGGACTTGCTCTGCCTGCAGATTCGGTTCCTCACTACCTGATCGCTGCTGACTGCTGTATGTTACCTGTCTCCTGGTCCTGCTTCATTTTTTGCTCTAGTGCCAAGCTGTTCCTGCATCTCATTCCGAGGACTGCGACCTGCTCTACCCACCTACAGAGTGGACACCACCAGCCAGCTACTCCGGCACTCGTGCCACTCTTTGCCCTCACACTCTCTGTCTCCACCTTCAGAAGTGTTGGGCAGGAGGTGCAAGAGAGACCTCCATAACATTCCAGTCTTCACCAGGTACGTGAGACAGTTTCCTGATGAACATCTTTTGAGATCCTGTGTGAGAATGGTGAATATGTGCCCTAGACTGTGCTGTGCTGTACCTTATCCTAATACTCCACTAGTGCCTGGTAGCGACGGAAGCAGTCCTTGATGCAGAGACAAGTTGACCAGGACATGAGGGACAAAAAAAAGCAGATGTAGCATCTTATTCCGTGTCTGCTACAGACACAACATCTTCTTTGGGGTGACCTTCGGATTGGGGTACCAGAGGGGACATTAGGAAAATGCCTCTCATGCAGCCGGCTAACTGCATCTGGATTTGGAGATTGGGCCACAGCAGCTTCTGGACACAAAAGGGCCGTGATGATCTCTTCCTGAAATTTTAGGAAGGATCCACTTCGTCCAGTTGCTTTGTAAATTACAAAAGTGTTATATATAGCTAATTGAAATAAATAAATAGACACCTATCTGTACCAGTGTCACGTTTTCCAGCAAACTAGGTGCGGATTCATCATCTGGTCCTTGAAGTCCACCCCTCCCATGTTAAGGCTACAGTTGTGGACCCAGAGGTGGTTCTCAACAACACCAGATATTGTGCTAATTTGGGCGTCTGCGTGAATGGAAGACAAGATGAAAACATCTCGTTTGTCCTTCCACTACACTATGAACAATTCATCATTTCTCAAGCAGGCTTTCTCCCACTTTCTAAGTCGGGTATTTTAAAGCCGTTGGGGGAAGCCCCGGAAATTAGGTCGCACTGTGCCACGTGAGCCAATTCCAGGATTGTACAAATGTCTAAATAGTGGCACACTTGTATAGAAAATGTCCTGATATAAGTGGTACCCCTTACAAAACAAAGACAACACCAAATCCCAAACTATCTTGCCACTGCTCCCCATGTATTCTGGGCAGTCAGAGGGCTCTACTTCGCTGTCTCTTCCCTCGTAAAACCTAAAATTATATGTATAGCCTGTGGCCCTCTCACAGAGTTTTACCCCAGACCTGGCACGCTTGCTAGGAAGGTACTGTAGTGCAAGGTGGCCAGTAAAGTGAACGAATCCCTGATCAACCCCCCCGAGAAGTACAGTATCACTATGGTGACACTGAACTACTCTGATGATAGTATGTAAACATACAGTATGCATGTAAAAATAGTAAAAAAAAAAAATAAAAAAAGGGTAAATAAAGAATATGTAAAAAAAAAGAATAAAACATTTGTAAAAATTATTATTTTTTTTTTTTTACATACTGTCAGCAATCAGTATCCCTGATCACCGCATACCAGTCATATGATGATGCTGTAATTCAGTATGTAAATAAAAAATTGCAGGGGAAATTATATATATACATATATATATATACCGTATTTTTCGCACCATAAGACGCACTTTTTTCCCCCCCAAAAAGGGGGGAAAATGTCAGTGCGTCTTATGGAGCGAATATGGAGCGGCCGGTCTGGTATTTCCACTGCCGCCGTGTCAGAATACCGGGCCGACCGCTCAGCTCTACAGCGGGACCTTATAGAGATGACTGCTGACCTTTGGGGGGGGGGGAGCGGGTACCTGAATTTGACAGGTACCCGCTCCCACTTCCGTGGAGTTGTTCCTTCATCTTACCTGTTCCTCTATCCAGCGGCGCGGTCTTCCCGGCTTCTGTAGTGTGGGCCTGACAGTCGGGTGCCAAGTGCGCATGCGCAGGAAGCGGTGCTTTTTGTGAATGGTAAGGCGGCACCTGGGACACATGACAGATCCCAGAAGCCGCCGGACCAATCACAAAGCGCAAGTGCTTCTCGCTCATGCGCACTGGGCACCCGGCTGTCATGCCGAGCGCCATTACAGAAGCCGGGAAGACAGCGCGCGGCTGGATAGAGGAACAGGTAAGATGAAAGAACAACTCCGCAGAAGTGGGAACGGGTACCTGTCAAATTCAGGTACCCGCTCCCCCCCTCCCCAAAGGTCAGCAGTCATCTGTACTGTCCGCAGTCTCTGGTCATCCCTGTGCTGTCCGCAGTCTCTGGTCATCCCTGTGCTGTCTGCAGTCTCTGGTCATCCCTGTGCTGTCCGCAGTCTCTGGTCATCCCTGTGCTGTCCGCAGTCTCTGATCATCCCCTGTACTGTGTCCGCAGTCTCTGGTCATCCCTGTGCTGTCCGCAGTCTCTGGTCATCCCTGTGCTGTCCGCAGTCTCTGGTCATCCCTGTACTGTGTCCACAGTCTCTGGTCATCCCTGTACTGTGTCTGCAGTCTCTGGTCATCCCCTGTACTGTGTCCGCAGTCTCTGGCCATCTCCTGTACTATGTCTGCAGTCCATTAGTTCAGAATTTTTTTTCCTGTTTTCTGCCTCTAAAACCTAGGTGCGTCTTATGGTCAGGTGCGTCTTATGGAGCAAAAAATATGGTATATATATATATATATATATATACACACACACTATATATACACATGCATACATACACACAGTATATATATATATATATATATACATACATATATATATATATACATACAGTCAGGTCCATAAATATTGGGACATTGACACAATTCTAACATTTTTGGCTTTATGCACCACCACAATGGATTGGAAATTAAACAAACAAGATGTGCTTTAACTGCAGACTGTCAGCTTTAATTTGAGGGTATTTACATCCAAATCAGGTGAACGGTGTAGGAATTACAAAAGCTGGCATATGTGCCTCCCACTTGTTAAGGGACCAAAAGTAATGGGACAGAATAATAATCATAAATCAAACTTTCACTTTTTAATACTTGGTTGCAGTCAATTACAGCCTGAAGTCTGGAACGCATAGACATCACCAGACGCTGGGTTTCATCCCTGGTGATGCTCTGCCAGGCCTCTACTGCAACTATCTTCAGTTCCTGCTGGTTTTTGGGGCATTTTCCCTTTAGTTTTGTCTTCAGCAAGTGAAATGCATGCTCAATCGGATTCAGGTCAGGTGATTGACTTGGCCATTGCATAACATTCCACTTCTTTCCCTTAAAAAACTCTTTGGTTGCTTTTGCAGTATGCTTTGGGTCATTGTCCATCTGCACTGTGAAGCGGCGTCCAATGAGTTGTGAAGCATTTGGCTGAATATGAGCAGATAATATTGCCCAAAACACTTCAGAATTCACCCTGCTGCTTTTGTCAGCAGTCACATCATCAATAAATACAAGAGAACCAGTTCCATTGGCAGCCATACATGCCCACGCCATGACACTACCACCACCATGCTTCACTGATGAGGTGGTATGTTTAGAATCATGAGCAGTTCCTTTCCTTCTCCATACTCTTCTCTTCCCATCACTCTGGTACAAGTTGATCTTGGTCTCATCTGTCCATAGGATGTTGTTCCAGAACTGTGAAGGCTTTTTTAGATGTCGTTTGGCAAACTCTAATCTGGCCTTCCTGTTTTTGAGGCTCACCAATGGTTTACATCTTGTGGTGAACCCTCTGTATTCACTCTGGTGAAGTCTTCTCTTGATTGTTGACTTTGACACACATACACCTACCTCCTGGAGAGTGTTCTTGATCTGGCCAACTGTTGTGAAGGGTGTTTTCTTCACCAGGGAAAGAATTCTTCGGTCATCCACCACAGTTGTTTTACATGGTCTTCCGGGTCTGTTGGTGTTGCTGAGCTCACCGGTACGTTCCTTCTTTTTAAGAATGTTCCAAACAGTTGTTTTGGCCACGCCTAATGTTTTTGCTATCTCTCTGATGGGTTTGTTTTTTTCAGCCTAATGATGGCTTGCTTCACTGATAGTGACAGCTCTTTGGATCTCCTCTTGAGAGTTGACAGCAACAGATTCCAAATGCAAATAGCACACTTGAAATGAACTCTGGACCTTTTATCTGCTCATTGTAATTGGGATAATGAGGGAATAACACACACCTGGCCATGGAACAGCTGAGAATCTGTCCCATTACTTTTGGTCCCTTAACAAGTGGGAGGCACATATGCAAACTGTTGTAATTCCTACACCGTTCACCTGATTTGGATGTAAATACCCTCAAATTAAAGCTGACAGTCTGCAGTTAAAGCACATCTTGTTCGTTTCATTTCAAATCCATTGTGGTGGTGTATAGAGCCATAAATGTTAGAATTGTGTCGATGTCCCAATATTTATGGACCTGACTGTATATACACAGTGAGGAACAGACGTATTTGAGCACCCTGCGATTTTGAAAGTTCTCCCACTTAGAAATCATGGAGGGGTCTGAAATTCACATTGTAGGTGCATTCCCACTCTGAGAGAATTTAAAAAACAAATTCAGGAAATCACATTGTATGATTTTTAAAAAATTTATTTGTCTTGCACTGCTGCACATAAGTATTTGAACATCTAAGAAACAGCAAGAATTCTGGCTCTCAAAGACCTGTTACTGTGCCTTTAAAAAGTCCACCTCTACTCCACTCATTAATCTAACTTAGTAGCACCTGTCTGAGCTCTTTAAACACACCTGTCCACACCACAGTCAGTCAGACACCAACTACTACCATGGGCAAGACCAAAGAGCTGTCAAAAGACACCAGAGACAAAATTGTGGACCTCCACAAGGCTGGAAAGGGCTACGGGGCAATTGCCAAGCAGCTTGGTGAAAATAGATCAACTGTTGGAGCAATTGTTAGAAAATGGAAGAGGCTAAAGATGATTATCAGTCTCCCTCGGACTGGGGCTCCATGCAAGATCTCACCTCGTGGGGTATCACTGATGATAAGAAAGGTGAGGAATCAGCCCAGAACTACAAGGTAGGAGCTGGTCAATGACATGAAGAGAGCTGGGACCACAGTTTCAAAGGTCACTGTCGGTAGAACACTACGCCGTCATGGTTTCAAATCATGCATTGTACGGAAGGTTCCCCTGCTCAAGTCATCACATGTCCAGGCCAGTCTGAAGTTTGCCAATGACCATCTGGATGATCCAGAGGAGGCATGAGAGAAAGTCATGTGGTCAGATGAGACCAAATTAGAACTTTTTGGTTTAAACTTCACTCGTCATGTTTGGAGGAAAAAGAAGGATGAGTTGCATCCCAAGAACACCATCCCTACTGTGAAGCATGGGGGTGGTAAGATCATGCTTTGGGGGTGCTTTTCTGCAAAGGGGACAGGGAAACTGCACTGTATTAAGCAGAGGATGAATGGGGCCATCTATTCTGAGATTTGGAACAACAACCTCCTTCCCTCAGTCAGAGCATTGAAGATGGGTCATAGCTGGGTCTTCCAACATGACAATGACCCAAAGCACACAGCCAGGATAACCAAAGAGTGGCTCCGTAAGAAGCATATCAAGGTTCTGGAGTGGCCTAGCCAGTCTCCAGATCTAAATCCAATAGAACATCTTTGGAGGGAGCTGAAACTCTGTGTTGCTCAGCGACAGCCCCGAAACCTGACAGATCTAGAGGAGATCTGTGTGGAGGAGTGGGCCAAAATCCCTGTTGCAGTGTGTGCAAACCTGGTCAAGAACTACAGGAAACGTTTGACCTCTGTATTTGCAAACAAAGTCTTCTGTACCAAATATTAACACTGATTTTCTCAGGTGTTCAAATACTTCAATATGTTCAGCAGTGCAAGAAATAAATTCTTTAAAAATCATACAATGTGATTTCCTGAATTTTTGTTTTAATTCTGTGTCTTTCAGAGTGCACCTACAATGTGAGTTTCAGACCCCCCTTTCTAAGTGGGAGAACTTGCAAAATCGCAGGGTGTTCAAATACTTCTGTTCCTCACTGTATATATATATATATATATATATATATATATATATATATATATATATATAAAAATAAAATTACACACACACTATATTGCCAAAAGTATTGGAATACCCCTCCAAATCATTGGATTCAGGTGTTTCAATCACCTCCATGGCCACAGGTGTATAAAATCAAGCACCTAGGCATGAAAACTGCTTCTTCAACCATTAGTGAAAGAATGGGTCACTCTCAGGAGCACAGTGAATTCAAGCGTGATACCGTGATATGTTGCCACTTGTGCAATAAGGCCATCCGTGAAATTTCCTTGCTACTAAATATTCCATGGTCAACTGTTAGTAGTATTATAACAAAGTGGAATCAACTGGGAACAACAGCAACTCAGCCATGAAGTGGTAGGCCATGTAAAGTGACAGAGCGGGGTCAGCGCATGCTGAAGCGCACAGTGCGCAGAAATCACCAACTATCTGCAGAGTCAATAGCTAAAGACCTCCAAACTTCATGTGACCTTCAGATTAGCAGAACAGTCTGTAGAGAGCTTCATGGAATGTGTTTCCATGGCCAAGCAGCTGCATCCAAGCCTTACATCACCAAGTGCAATGCAAAGAGTCAGATGCAGTGGTGTAAAGCACTCCACCACTGGACTCTAGAGCAGTGGAGACATTTTCACTGGAGTGATGAATCACACTTCTCTGTGTGGCAATCTGATGGACATGTCTGGGTTTGGTGATTGCCAGGAGAACGATACTTGCCTGACTGTATTGTGCCAAGTGTAAAGTTTGGTGGAGGGGGGATTATGGTGTGGGGTTGTTTTTCAGGGGTTGGGTTTGGTCCCTTAGTTCCAGTGAAAGGAACTCTAAAGGCATCAGCATACAGTACCAAGACATTTTGGACAATTTCATGCTCCCATCTTTGTGGGAACAGTTTGGAGATGGCCCCTTCCTGTTCCAACATGACTGTGCACCAGTGCCCAAAGCAAGGTCCATAAAGACATGGATGAGCGAGTTTGGTGTGGAGGAACTTGACTGGCCTGCACAGAGTCCTGACCTCAACCCGATAGAACACCTTTGGGATGAATTCGAGTGGAGATTGCAAGCCAGTCTTTCTCGTCCAACATCAGTGCCTGACCTCACAAATGTGCTTCTGGAAGAATGGTCAAACATTCCAGCTGAAGTTGTTATAGCTGCAAAGGGTGGGCCAACTCAATACTAAACCCAACGGACTAAGGCTGGGATGCCATTAAAGTTCATGTGCAAGTAAGGGCAAGCGTCCGAATACTTTTGGCAACATACTGTATAAATATATACACATACAGTGGTACCTCGGTTAATGCCTCGGTTAACGTAATTTTCGGTTTACGAATGAAAATCCATTGAAACGAATGCCTCTGTTTACGATTTTTTTTTTTGCAATATGAAACAAGTTTCAGTAGGATGCATTGCGCTTGAAAGGTTTATAGCGCCGCCCTTGTGCATGTTGGAGTCTCTGAGTAGCATGTGGCGTCGAGTGTGGAGGTGTTGGAGCGGTTTTTGCATTGAGTTTTGGAGCCATTCTGGAAATGTTTTAACATGTCCCTGTACAGTATTGATGCTTTTAAAGTGCACTTTATAAAGAGTTTTGAACTGATAAAAGACTTTTTTTTTACTTTTTTCGGACCTCCGGAACGGATTAATTGGTTTTCAATGCATTTTTCACAATACGAAACGCCCCAGAGAACGCATTAAATTTGTAAACCAAGGTACCACTGTGTATAAATATATATATATATATATATATATATACAGTATATATATATATATATATATATATATATGTATATATATTTATACACAGTGGTATAAATAATTTTTGTGTATACCAAATGTCTTTAGAGATCCATATACCTTGTAAATGTAGCAATGACATTAACACTGTGCTGTTCATAGCCTATGCAGAAAGCAGAGCTGTGGGAGGGATCCAGCATGCTCCACCCACTACAGGCTGCAGTGACCGGTCTTTATATTAGGAAGCTCTGCATAGAGTTAAAGTTTCACAGTTCATTATTGCGCAGATCTTGCAGAAATACAGAAAGCACATCAAGATTCAAGTAAGAATACACCTTCCTCTTGTATTTAGACAATATGTTTTTACTGGAGTTCAGCTTTAAAGCAATCACAGACTGTCTAATTGGTAGTAGACCATTCCCCATGGTTTAACTTTAAAAGTTCAAACTTTGTTTTTGTTTAAATGGGGTGTATTTTCCCTATGGAAATCAATGGTATAAATTTAAAAAGGCCTCTGAAATATTCATTACCTCAAGCAGCGTTTGAAGTTGATTATTGTACATCGGGTTACTGGAGTTAAAACAACATTGGGTGGAACATCTTGTGGATTAATTATTTTTCCGTTCATTTTTGTCTCCGCATCTTCCTCTATACAGTCTTTAAATCGTATACAGTGCCCTTTTTCAGCTTTACTCACAAACCTCTCCAGATGTCAAATCTTGAACTGAGATTCACTTACTTGGTAAAAACAGGATGTATTAATAAAAGCCTAATGATATGCTCATTGCCCAGCGTACACAAACCTCCTGAAGAAAGACACTGACCCTTCTGTTATATAATGCCGGTTTACCACCTGGTGTTAGAAGAGTTAACATTTAGTTTATATTGGCTTACCTATGAAGATGTTGCTTTTTTTATTATAGGAAATAGTGTTGGGCATTCCTTTGAAGCAACTCAATATAAGTTCCCTGTGTACAGTTCTTACTGGAACATGTAAATGCAGAAGGCTTTGCAGTAGAGGGCACACCCCCTTCATTCCTTTTTACATTTGAAGTTAGCCGCCTTAGGAATGTAAACTTGTATTTGGAGCAAACCCTCAGGTTAAGGATTACGGTAAACCACTCTAAGGAATTCCAGCATGCCCACCGGAATTTATACAGCGGTAGGGTCTATGAATAGAAAGTTTGTACAGCCTATGAATATGGATAAAATATTTCACTCACAGTTGGATTATGGCACGCAATTTGAAAACACATAGTTCTGCAAATGATATTTAAGAATAAACATATAGGTAGCCTTGGTAAATATAGAAATGTGAGATACATATAGTATTAGAATGGCAAAAACAAGTCTCATTCCTAGTTTTCTTTTTCATCACTGTTAAGATCAGCAACATGATCTGCAAAATGGTGATTTTTGTGTTTGACAAGTTTTTTTTTGTTTTTTAAGTGGTTAATGTAGGATCTCTTTCTGAGTCCCCAGGGACATTTTACAATGCACAAGTAACAAATGTTATAAAGATGAACTATAACATACATCTAGAATCCAACTGGTATGATAAAAGTTATTTTTAATTGGCTTGTGTTTTAATTTCCTAGTTAAAGTTTGTATAAAGCCAAGCTTTCCTTTTATATTTTGGATAGAATAGGGAATTGTTAAAAATTGTTTTCTAGTTTTTATTGTTGTCTGTGTCCCCATTGGAGAGGTTCACACACTCTATTGCGTCTATTCTATTTATAAAAAAAAAAGTTGCTGTGCCGCAACCATTTTTAGAGCTGTCATGAATAATTCCTGTATTCTGTCTACTGCATTATGGCCACTAGATGATGCTGATGATCGTAGGAAAGATATAATAGATAGATTACAGGGATCACTGGTGATGGCTGTGTAAAGGCATGAGGCATTTGTACATTGACGTTTTTATTAAAGCAGTTTTTTTTTCTAAAATGCGGTAACACTTGGTGACACCCCCTCCGACGATCCCTGCAGAATGGATCGGATCTGCGGATTGAGCATAATGCTCAATCCGCAGATCTGATCCATCCTGCGGGGATCATCGGCTTTCTCTACAGCATACCTTTTCGTGGAGCGAGTCCGGTGTCACCCCATATAGGTTGCATGCCGACGATCCCTGCAGAATGATTCGGATCTGCAGATTGGGGAGCATAATGGATCGGAATCCGATCCATTATGCTCTCCAATCCGCAGATCCCATCTATCCTGTGGGGATCGTCGGCATGTAACCAATATGGGGTGACATCGGACTCGCTCCACGAAAAGGTAAGTTGTAAAGCAAGTCGACAATCCCCGCAGGATGGATCGTCGGCTTTCTTTACAACTTACCTTTTCGTGGAGCGAGTCCGATGTCACCCCATATAGGTTGCATGCCGACGATCCCTGCAGAATGATTCGGATCTGCAGATTGGGGAGCATAATGGATCGGAATCCGATCCATTATGCTCTCCAATCCGCAGATCCCATCTATCCTGTGGGGATCGTTGGCATGCAACCAATATGGGGTGACATCGGACTCGCTCCACGAAAAGGTAAGTTGTAAAGCAAGTCGACAATCCCCGCAGGATGGATCGTCGGCTTTCTTTACAACTCACCTTTTCGTGGAGCGAGTCCGATGTCACCCCATATAGGTTGCATGCCGACGATCCCCACAGGATGGATGGGATCTGCGGATTGGAGAGCATAATGGATCGGATTCCGATCCATTATGCTCCCCAATCTGCAGATCCGAATCATTCTGCAGGGATCGTCGGCATGCAACCTATATGGGGTGACACCGGACTCGCTCCACGAAAAGGTATGTTGTAGAGAAAGCTGATGGTCCCCACAGGATGGATCAGATCTGCGGATTGAGCATTATGCTCAATCCGCAGATCCGATCCATTCTGCGGGGATTGTCGGAGGGGGTGTCACCAAGTGTTACCGCAGCGGGTGACACCAACCCTAGGGACGCCTCTGAGTACATCTTTGTAATACATGTATATTTGCAAAGTTATATCCCTTTAAAGACCCTGAAAGTATAGAAAAATACATGTTGTTTTGCCAGAAATGCAATCAGTTCCTAATTTTTTTTTGGAGCTGATAATCCAGTGCTTTTTCTGAACTAAATTCACACTAAATGGCGTCAGCCCTGCCCAGCTGTCTCTTGGTACACTACAGAATCTCTCCCACTCTCCTAATCTCCCCATCATAAGGAGTATTTGTTTTTTAGTTTAAAGACACATTCAAAGTTGTGAATGCACCCATACTGCGATTATATTTGAGAAAACCAACAGGGGTTCCTGTGATTAGCTGTGAGCGGCAGCCCTATTGAAATAAATGGCTGCCAACTCTCACAGCTAATTGTGCCAACTTGCATGTAATTGCTCATGCAGTGATCACATGAGAGTGACTACCTGTGTCCAGAGTCGATCACTCTCATGTGATTATAGCATGAGCAACTAGAAAAGCTACAATTTCTGGGGAAATTGTGTGAAGTGTTCTTGCCTCCACCAGTAGTCTACAACTGGAGTGGGCGGAGTAACTGGGTGGAGTGGCTTGAGTAACTGTTGTGTGGTTGGGGTGGCTGGAGTAACTGTGAAAAGGTTGGACTGGGCAGAGTAACTTAATGGAGTGGGCAGAGTAACTGTGTGGAGTGTTTGGAGTGAGTAAAGATTGTAAACATTACACTAACCAACTGATTGATCAAATTTAAAAAGTGCACATGGCAAGCTTGATAGAGTGAGAAATGCATTTCAACTTTTAATTATTTATATAGCACATCAAACGGTTGTAGTTTAAAAATTATAAATCCTACACAGAATAGTTTTATATTGTGAGAATCACAAGACCCAGACCTACATGATGCATAGTATGTCTCTGAAATATTAAAAATGAAGGCACAGCCGCAGTTTAGAAATTGCCCTTCAAGTTTGAGGTGGCTAGAGTGGAGTTTCAATGAATGTCAATGGGTGGCATGAGTTGCAAACAAATGGTCATATTGTGAAAACTATCAGGACTATGGCTTAGCCGTGGACATTTTTAGTGGCAGCAGGGATAGCTGAACGTTTTGATATAAGATTTGTGTAGGTGGGCTTGAAAATGAGGGAGTGATGGCAGTTTAGAAATCATGTCCTGATTTTTCAGCTCACACTCTAGCTTTTGTCAGCTCCCACTCTAGTTTTGAACATTCCGCCATTCATTCCTATGGGACCAATTTCACCACAAAAACGCAGATATTTCGTAAACCATTCGGCGAAACGTTCCACAAAGTAATAGCACACCAATCGGGAACAATCCTCACGTTTCGGTATATTACTGTCTATGTAGTGTAAAAACTGCGGGAGGAGTTAGGGTGGTAAATTTGGCTATAATAATAAGAATATATATGTGAGATAACAGTAAGTGGTCTTGCCATGCAAGAACACTTAATTACATAGGAGTGGGAGGCTGTGTGGCTTTCAGCAACCATTGCTTTCAATGGGGCTGCCACTAGCAGCTAATCCCACTGGGGTTCTCACATATAAATGCAGTCAGGGTGCATTTGCAAGTGTGAGAAGATCTGAGAAGGCTGAGTGTCAAAATCTCCTGTGCATTAGTGTGGAGGACCAGGGACAGTACTCCTATGTGTATGTTAAGGAAGTGACCAAGGAATTTGTTAGGACTTGCTGCTCTCAAACGACTGGGGTAGTCCGGATATCAACTGCAAAGAGACAAACAGAGAGCACCAGCCTAGGGCATTATTGCAAGGAAAGTGTAATAAAATTATGGTAAAAACATACTCACAAACAAAATGTAAAAAAACGCATAACAGGTTACAGCCTCATGGTACAGTGGTAAATGAGACCCAGAGAGCCCTCGGATGCCAAAGGGAAGCCGATCAGGATCCTAGGAATGGCTTACACATTTCGAGGGCAGCCCTCTTCCTCAGAGCCAAATGAGCAGGATCCCTCCATCAACCTAAAGTGTTACTAAACCTACAACAGTAAATTCAGTCTGTATATGCAGGAAAGCTTGCTTGTTATACTCAATGTGGGGTTAATCCTATGCATTGTGTAAAGACGCTGTTTGATCCTTCCCTTCTTCCAGTGTTCCCCTCTTATCTCCTGATAAGACATATCGTGTGTAGTCACTCTGCACATGCTCAGTTGGTGTGTATTGCTAGAGAGGTTTATTTTTTTTCTTGGAAGAGTGCACGTGATCAGTACAGGGCCAAGTAGCACTGTCCAGACAGAGGTCAGGGGCCCTGCGTTCTACAGCAGAGGGCCCTGCGTCCTCCTGCAGCAGAATGAAAACTCTTCCTACAAGCTTTAACATGTGCTCGGCTGGACAGTGATATAGAGTCACAAGACTGCTCTAAGTGCTGATGAAAAAAGGTATTTAGCAGTTTATATTTACTAGAATAATTGCATTTTCATGTTCTGTGTACTGTAGGAGACCAGATATTGTGAATGCAGGGTCCTGGGTTTAGTAACACTTTAAATACACTTCTGACTCTGACATGGGAACCAGAGACTCCTCCCCCATACCAAGGGGTGGGGCAATTTACTAAAGTCATAAAATCACATCCTAAAAAGGTCACACCCTTTCCATAATGGGAAAACCAATATACTGCATATTGCATGCATCCATACATATAAAAAGAAAGTTACACAAGTGTGGCTATGCAATAGCTCACTATAAAATCAGAAATATAAAGCCAGTATCGGAGGCTAGAGAAATCTAATCATAACACTGTGCCCAGGAAGCTCCATTAATTTTATATGTGTAAATACTCACAAAAGGCTGTGTTGCTATACCTCTCTTAAAGTTCCTTCTCCTATCACCCATAATATGTTCAGCCCAATAGTATCTGGTGTGCTAATGGCCAGTTTCAAAAGTGAGCTGAGCCTGGCGCCTCCCACTGGTAATGAAGGGACACTCAGCAAACCATATGGAACACATGCATGCACCAATGGACCACAATAGGATGAAAGGCAGAAGTGGCAAAGTGGCAAATATAGGAGCAATTATAAAGCAACATTAAATACCAAAATAATTTTATGTATATATGTATATAATATAATAAACTGAATGGTTAGAATTATTGTTGATGGGTGAATTTGAATGGTACGATTAGAGGAACACTAGGTTCTCATGTTGTATATACACAGATTAAAAAATTATACAGTATAGGATGTAATGGAGTATAAAATAAGCCATAGCATAATATAAAATGAGTATTACCTCAAACCTAAACATAATAGATAAACAACCAATACATAAAATATGCTGCAACAGGATGTATAGGAATATTAATATTATACAAAATATATTTAAAAAATGTATTAAAAAACGTGTGTGTGTTAAGGATCCTGATTCAGCGATCCCTGAATGGCAGAGATGGTATAAAAAAAGTATATAGTATGAGAAAGACAGATGCAAACACAAACCTTGGTATAATAGATAACGTGAAGAGGTGGCAAATATCACCTTATAGATGGAAAGGGAAAAACAAAGATGGTATCAAAGAAATGAGACTGTAAACGTGTATCGTTGGTAAACTAGATGACATGACATGAAGAGATGGCAAATACCACCATATGGATGAAAATTGATTAGGAAATGCCAATTGAAGGATGGATGATGATAATAGTAGTAGTGGGAACAAAAAAGGGAGGGGGGGACATTAACTGGGTGTTAAGGGTACCCCCAAGGATTAGGGGACTATCAATCAGATGTTCATCACAGATCTTACAGACCACATCTCTAAAACAAATTGTGAATTTCTGGATTCTCATTAAGCCCTACGGGGGCCAAACTCTCCAAGGTGAAGATCCAGTAGGCCTCTTACATGAATGGCCTCTGGTTTCTTCTCACTGGGTCCAAGTCATCCCTTATGACTTCAATGCTAAGGACCCTGAGGCCTGATGGGTCTCCATTGTGGGATTCCTTAAAGTGGCAAGGGTTGCAATATTTTTCTTTCCCAGTAGAAATACCACTCTTATGCTTGCCAATCCTAACTCTGAGGGGGCGGGATATCCGTTCTACATAGAGGTGACCACATGGACAGATGATCCTCTAGACAAGATAGATGATTCTACAGTTAATGAACTGTTTGCTTGCATGTGTTCTGCCGTCAGCCCCTACAAACTCCCGTTTGCGGTGTCACATGACTGGGCAAGTACCACAGCTCCTATTGCCACACTTGAAACTCTGATCAAACCAGGAGGTCCTTGTGGTATGGTAAATCTCTATAGTACCACCACTCTTCCTGACCCTACTAGGAGAAATGTACCTCCTCAGAGCACGTGGCTACCTGTATATAAATTGGGGTTTGTCTGGAAGTATCTTACCCAGGACTGGGTCTTTTTTTAGAAACTTCCAATTCTTTGTGACTATTCATTATAACTCAAGTGCCTTACTTGAGTACCAGGAGCTAAAATGGATCTTTGGTATGTTATATGTATGGGACACCTTCTCTATGGAATGGGATGCAGTGGAGGATGTCATAAAGCTCCTTCTATATATTCCTCCTCATACCCTACTTCTTTGAATTTACTGTTCAGGACTTGGCCTTGTGCCTCATAATCTTCCCTACAGGTGTAGGTCCGTCTAAGCTTACAAAACTGGCCATACTGTATATTGATCCAGGTGGGGTGATGGTGACTGCCCGCATGTAGATAGGAATTACCACGCTAGGTTTGAAATGCAGTTTGTAGTAGATGTTACCCAGCGGGTCCGCTCTGAATTCTAAATCAAGAAAAATGAGGCACTCATCATCCACAACATGAGTGAATGTAATGCCAAAGGGATTTTGTGTACAATGATCCAAAAACCCACTCTGTGTCCATACCATCTCAGATGATCAATATATCATCAATATATCTGGCATATCGAACTAGGTTCGCCCAAATGGATTATTTTTTCAAATCAACTGGTTTTCCCAAAAAAACCCATAACAAGTTGGCATAACTTGGGGAAAACCTGGCTCCCATAGCTGAATAATTATGCATCAGGGTGAATTGTGCACAATCATGAAGAAAGTTAATCTGCATTGAGTTCGGACCACCGACCTACATGAGATAATACTTAATGGCTCTGAGTCCAAACTCATGATCTATAGAGGTTTATAATGAAGCGACATCTAAGGAAGTCCATCTATAACCTTGTTGCCAGGAGTAGGTAGATAGTATCTCCAACATATGGCCCGAATCTTTAAAGTGTTACTAAACCCAGGACCCTGCATTCACTCTAGCTGGTCTCCCACAGTACACTCTACATAGAAATGCAATTATTTTAGTATATATAAACTGCTAAATACCTTTTCCCATCAGCAGTTCGAGTAGTCTTGTATAACTGTAAAATCCTCCTGTGCTTAGAATGTCAAACTCTAAATACAGCTGCCAACACCCTACCACATACCACAATGGACAATAATAAGATATAATAATGTGGTGCTGCGCTACAAATAAACCATCACAAAACAAACATATGAATACAAAATTCCATCAAAATAAAATCCACTTGAAATTATGTATAATGAAAACCCAAAATATTATATCTAGGGTGTACCTATGTGTACCATATATGTGGCTAGAAATCACAGAATATATTAAATAAAAAACACGTGAAATACCAAATTATAAATATTATTGACACAAAGAATAGTGGTAAGAATAGACCCCCCACTACTGTGCTAAATTTAAAAAAAAAAAATGGGTTGTGAAAAAAATATACCCTAAGGTATATTATGTGCCAAACTGGTATGATCAGAAAGATACCAGAAAGAGACTGGTATCTTTCTGATCATACCAGTTTGGCACATAATATACCTTAGGGTATATTTTTTTTCACAACCCATTTTTTTTTTGCAATTTAGCACAGTAGTAGGTGGTCTATTCTTACCACTATTCTTTGGTTTCATTAATATTTATGATTTGGTATTTCACGTGTTTTTTATATAATATATTCTGTGATTTCTAGTCGCATATACAGTGGGGCAAAAAAGTATTTAGTCAGCCACCAATTGTGCAAGTTCTCCCACTTAAAAAGATGAGAGAGGCCTGTAATTGGCATCATAGGTAGACCTCAACTATGAGAGACAAAATGAGAAAACAAATCCATACAATCACATTGGCTGATTTGGAAAGAATTTATTTACAAATTATGGTGGAAAATAAGTATTTGGTCACCTACAAACAAGCAAGATTTCTGGCTCTCACAGACCTGCACCTTCTTCTTTAAGAGGCTCCTCTGTCCTGCACTCATTACCTGTATCAATGGCACCTGTTTGAAATTGTTATCAGTATAAAAGACACCTGTCCACAACCTCAAACAGTCACACTCCAAACTCCACTATGGTGAAGACGAAAGAGCTGTCGCAGGACACCAGAAACAAAATTGTAGACCTGCACCAGGCTGGGAAGACTGAATCTGCAATAGGCAAGCAGCTTGGTGTGAACTAATCAACTGTGGGAGCAATAATCAGAAAATGGAAGACATACAAGACCACTGATAATCTCCCTCGATCTGGGGCTCCACGCAAGATCTCACCCCGTGGGGTCAAAATGATCACAAGAACGGTGAGCAAAAATCCCAGGACCACACGGGGGGACCTAGTGAATGACCTGCAGAGAGCTGGGACCAATGTAACAAAGGCTACCATCATTAACACACTACGCCGCCAGGGACTCAGATCCTGCAGTGCCAGACGTGTCCCCCTGCTTAAGCCAGTATATGTCCGGGCCCGTCTGAAGTTTGCTAGAGAGCATTTGGATGATCCAGAAGAGGATTGGGAGAATGTCATATGGTCAGATGAAACCAAAATAGAACTGTTTGGTAGAAACACAACTCATCGTGTTTGGAGGAGAGAGAATGCTGAGTTGCATCCAAAGAATACCATACCTACTGTGAAGCATGGGAGTGGCAACATCATGCTTTGGGGCTGTTTCTCCACAAAGGGACCAGGACGACTGATCCATGTACAGGACAGAATGAATGGGGCCATGTATCGTGAGATTTTGAGTGCAAACCTTCCATCATCAAGGGCATTGAAGATGAAACATGGCTGGGTCTTCCAACATGACAATGATCCCAAACATACCACCCGGGCAACGAAGGAGTGGCTTCGTAAGAAGCATTTCAAGGTCCTGGAGTGGCCTAGCCAGTCTCCAGATCTCAACCCCATAGAAAACCTTTGGAGGGAGTTGAAAGTCCGTGTTGCCCAGCGACAGCCCCAAAACATCACTGCTCTAGAGGAGATCTGCATGGAGGAATGGGCCAACATACCAGCAACAGTGTGTGCCAACCTTGTGAAGACTTACAGGAAACGTTTGACCTCTGTCATTGCTAACAAAGGATATATAACAAAGTATTGAGATGAACTTTTGATATTGACCAAATACTTATTTTCCACCATAATTTGCAAATAAATTCTTTCCAAATCAGCCAATGTGATTGTCTAGATTTTTTTTTCTCATTTGGTCTCTCATAGTTGAGGTCTACCTATGATGCCAATTACAGGCCTCTCTCATCTTTTTAAGTGGGAGAACTTGCACAATTGGTGGCTGACTAAATAGTTTTTTGCCCCACTGTATGGTACACATAGGTACATCCTAGATATAATATTTTGGGGGTTTTCATTATACATAATTTCATGTGGATTTTATTTTGATGGAATTTTGTATTCATATGTTTGTTTTGTGACGGTTTATTTGTAGCGCAGCACCACATTATTATATCTTAGAGCAGTCTTGTGACTTCTATCAGTGCTCAGCAGAGCATTGGTTAAAGCTTGTAGGAGGAGTTTTATTTCTGCTTCAGAAGGATGCAGAACCTCTGACCTCTGTCTGGACAGTGCTTATTTGCCCTGTGCTGATCACATGCACTCTCACAAGAAAGAAAAAACCTTTCTAGCAATACACACCAACGTGAGCATGTGCAGAGTATCTCCACACAATATGTCTTATCAGGATATAATGGAGGGGCACTGGAAGAAGGGGAGAATCAGAGAAGTCAGGATCCGACAGCATTTTTACATAATGCAGAAGTTTAACCCTTTAGGTTTCACAGTGAGTAAAACAAGCATGTTTTACTGCATATACAGACTGATTTTACTGTTGTGGTTTTAGTAACACTTTAACAAAGGATGGGAGGTTCACTACAATCTCTTGTACATAGCAATCTATGTAGCTTCCACGATTACTCACCAGGCTATCAGTCATTGCAATGATTGGCCGACCTGGGGGATTTTCCATATTTTTATGTATCTTAGGCATAGGTAGAAGTGAGGTGTAACTGGATGTTTCCTAAACAAGAACAGATTTTCATTTTTGTGTATTTTATCTTGTAAAGCATGGTCAAGTAAGGCTTTCAATTAGTTTTTATATGAGATTGTAGGATCACTCTGAAGTTTAACATAGGTCTTAGTGTCCCCTAAGAGCCTATTGGCTTCTGCCATATAAATTTTACTATCTTGTATCAATAATCCCTCTTCTTTGTCGGCCTGTCATATAATCACTTCTTTTTTGTTCTTAGGACTCTCCATGGGTCTGTGTGATAGATCCATTGACCAATTGTGTTTCTAGGAGTAATTGGGGCCATTTTGGGCACGTACTTTTCTGAATTCAATAATGACAATTTCATAAATGTGGGGATAAAGTTCCCTTTGGCTAAATGGGGAAAAAAATTAGAGGGGGTCTTGAAACCTGTATGTGCCAACTCATTGTCTGCTGCTGACGTAAGACTGCTTTCACACAGGATGTCAGTTTCACGATAGCCACACAGCCCTTCAAGATAAAGCTCCTCAAGTGTTTCCAGTACTGAATCGTCCATGTTTCTCATAGTAGGAGTCTCAGCTTCTGAGCACTCATCTACAGAATTAGTCACCCCCTTTCACTGTGAGGTTTCTAATAAACCTATTAAGTTTTATAAAAACCTCAAAAAGATTAGGTGGATTGTATGGAGCAAAATTGAGGCCTTTCCTCAAACGATCAAGCTTGGTATCAGAACATACTGAACGTGATAGATTGTAGATTTTTATGGTGGAATGACAGGCTGAAGATTTCTGCCTCTTTTAGTGTCTCTTCCCTCTTCTTTGTCCCCTCCTGATGTGTTTTGTCTGTTCCAGGGGCAGACTGACAACTCATAGGGCCACCAGGCATAAGGGGATCATGGGGCCCCTGTGTCCTTGCCCAAACTCAAAAAAATGGTACCAGGGGCATCTCATGGGGCCCCATACTGACCCCGGGCCCTCGGGCAGTGCCTGAGCTTCCAAATGGTCAGTCCGCTCCTGGTCTTTTCCTTATATTTTGGGTTTTTTTGGGGGAATTGTTCCTCAAATCCTTTGGTGTTGCTGCTGGGCTTACTGGTCCTGCAGCGTTTCCCACTAAAAAAGTGGGAGGAGAGGAATTGACCTCTTCCTCCACAGGAATCACAGAAGACACTGTGGTTTCAAAGGGATTAGTGCCCACCACTAAAGGGTGTTCTCCAATTACTTGGTTCTAGACTTTAACCTTGGATAAGTTGGAAATACCCCCAATGTGGGCCCCCCTCTGTTTGACCTTTTTGATGATTTGATTGCACTCCATAATATAACCATGGCAAAGAAAATAGGACAGCTGTAAATTTCTGACACTGAGAACAAGTACAGTATTTTTTGCTCCATAAGACGCACTTTTTTCCCCCCAAAAATGGGGGGACATGTCTGTGCGTCTTATGGAGCAAATATGGAGCGGCTGGCCCGGTATTCCCCCTGTCGCCTCCTCCATGTTAAAATACCAGGCCATCCACTCGGCTCTTCTGTGGCAGTGCCAGGCAGGGCCCAAAGCAGCTGTCCTTTAAAGCTGAGTTCCAGCTGAAGAAAAAGAAAAAAATTTTAAATACAGCTACTTACCTGTTCCTTGGTCCAGCGGTGTCCTCACCATGGCTGGTTTCACTTGCCGTTTTCTCTCCCTGGCGCTGGCATCTTTAGTGTGGGCATCCGGCTGTGACAGCTTGCGGCTTCACAGCCGGGTGCCCACTGCGCATGCACGAGAAGCACTGCGCTTTGTGAACGGCCCCGTTGTCTTCTGGGATATGTCAAGTGTCCAAGAAGACTACGGGGAGGGAGGACAACTTCCGCTTCTGATTGCCTAGACGATCGCAGCGGAAGTGGAAGCGGGTACCTGTCAAATTCAGGTACCCGTTCCCCAAAGGTCTGCAGTCTCTGGTCATCTCCTGTACTATGTCCGCAGTCTCTGGTCATCTCCTGTACTATGTCTGCAGTCTCTGGTCATCTCCTGTACTATGTCCGCAGTCTCTGGTCATCTCCTGTACTATGTCCGCAGTTTCTGGTCATCTCCTGTACTATGTCAGCAGTCTCTGGTCATCTCCTGTACTATGTCCGCAGTCTCTAGTCATCTCCTGTAGTATGTCTGCAGTCTCTGGTCATCTACTGTAGTACATCCGCAGTCTCTGGTCATTTCCTGTACTATGTCTGCAGTCTCTGGTCATATCCTGTACTATGTCTGCAGTCTCTGGTCATCTCTTGTACTATGTCTGCAGTCTCTGGTCATCTCCAGTACTATGTCTGCAGTCTCTGGTCATCTCCTGTACTATGTCTGCAGTCTCTGGTCATTTCCTGTACTATGTCTGCAGTCTCTGGTCATCTCCTATAGTATATCCGCAGTCTATGGTCATCTCCGGTAGCATGTCCGCAGTCTCTGGTCATCTCATGTACTATGTCTGCAGTCTATGGTCATCTCCTGTAGTACATCCGCAGTCTCTGGTCATTTCCTGTAGTATGTCTACAGTCTCTGGTCATCTCCTGTACTATGTCTGCAGTCTCTGGTCATCTCCTGTACTATGTCTGCAGTCTCTGGTCATTTCCTGTACTATGTCTGCAGTCCATTGGTTCAGAATATTTTTTTTACTTGTTTTCCTCCTCTAAAACCTAGCTGTGTCTTATGGTCAGGTGTGTCTTATGGAGCGAAAATTTCGGTATGTTTTTTGCACTTGTCAAACAGATACAGTATAATAAAATGCTTTCAATTGTATATTTAACAGAGCAAATAAGAGAAGTTAATTCATATGTTGTGTGTCAAAAGTTAGCCAGCAGCCTCTTGTTTGTTTGTCTTACCTCCTTGCTGTTCTTTCACATGTGTGTTCTCTGTGCTCACCTATGGGCGTCATCTGCTATTCCCTGGGTTTTATGTGCTTTCCCTTCATCACTTCCTGGCCCGCCTCCTAGCTGGCCTGTCTATTTAAGACATACTCAGTCTGTCTCACTTTGCCTGAGCAACGTTTGTTGTCTGAGCTCCCCTGTGGTCCTCTGAGAACCCGTTCTAGTATATCTGTGTACTGACCCCGGCTTGTCCCTGACATTACTCCTATATTGTCTATCCGTGTACCGACCTCGGCTTCGTTCCTGACATTGCCTGTCTTCCGCCTGTCCTGACCTCGGCTAGCCTACTGGATCTCCTGAGTCTACTCCCATTGTACTCTGCTCCTGCTGGCGGTCTCTTCTACCTCAGCTGGGTGTAACTGGGGGCCGCGACCTGGTCCCAGCCTGCTGCAAGTCCATCCCCACCATCAGGGGCTCTGGTGAACAAGCAGGCTGGGGCTTAGACTCCGCGCCCTGGGGAACCCCAAGCTGTGGATTAAGAGCTCACTACCACAGGTGCTGACACTATCTAACAAACCTTTGGTAAGCTCCAAAAAATATGTAAAAGAATAACCACCTCTGAGGAGCATTGCCAACATAAAATCCTGTGGAGAATTGTTGGGGCCCAATTCCAGTGAGATAGTATGCCTGCTCCTGAAATTTGTTGGCTATGGAGGGCCTGAGCAAACTGTCAGCACCTGTGGTAGTGAGCTCTTAATCCACAGGTTGGGGTTCCCCTGGGCACAGAGTCTAAGCCCCAGCCTGCTTGTTCACCAGAGCCCCTGATGGTGGGGATGGATTTGCAGCAGGCTGGGACCAGGTCGCAGCCCCCAGGTACACCCAGCTGAGGTAGAAGAGACCGCCAGCAGGAGCAGATTACGATGGGAGTAGACTCAGGAGATCCAGTAGGCTAGCCGAGGTCAGGACAGGCGGAAGACAGGCAATGTCAGGAACGAAGCCGAGGTCGGTACACGGATAGACAATATATGAGGAATGTCAGGGACAAGCCGGGGTCAGTACACCGGGTTCTCAGAGGACCACAGGGGAGCTCAGACAACAAACGTTGCTCAGGCAAAGTGAGACAGACTGAGCATGTCTTAAATAGACAGGCCAGTTAGGAGGCGGGCCAGGAAGTGATGAAAGGAAAGCACATTAAAACCCAGGGAATAGCAGACGACGCCCATAGGTGAGCACAGAGAACACACATGTGAAAGAACAGCAAGGAGGTAAGACAAACAAACAAGAGGCTGCAGGCTAACTTGTGACATTGTGCATACACATTAACAACAAGAGCCACAGAAGACGAAGCAGTGGGTTGCAAAGAGCAAAAGTAAATGCAACATTTTATTTTACATCTAGACCAGAGGTGTCAAACTGGTGGCCCTCCAGCTGTTGCGAAACTATAAGTCCCATCATGCCTCTGCCTTTGGGAGTCATGCTTGTAATTGTCAATCTTGCAATGCCTCATGTGACTTGTAGTTTGGCAACAGCTAGAGGGCTGCCAGTTTGACACCCGTTATCTAGACTATAAGGCCTCATGCACACTGGATGGTTTTATATCTCTTCTAGACATCTTTCCTCATTCCAGCATTTCCAGCATTTTGGCATAAAAAATGCTTGACGCATGTAAAAGTGTTAACTTTGTTTAGCCGTGTCAAGCATTCGGGCATTAATCCATTTCATTGGCCAGAATAATCATTTATTCTTGCAATTGAAATGAATGATGTGCACTCACTAAATGCATCTAGCGTTAACACACATGTAGATGAGTTTACAGGCATCAGGCAAGATGCAGCTGATCCTGGATGCACTAGCAGTAGGTTTTTTTTCTACCTGTAAACACCTATGCCTTTAAACTCCTCTAAAAGCCTATGTGTGCATAGACACATAGGCTAACATGCAGGGGCTTTTAGAGACATGAAAAAAAAGCAAGACGCCCCTAAGAGAAGCTGAAAATACACCCAGTGTGCATAAGGCCTAAACTGGCACAAAAATTCCAGTATGGGTTATTATCACAGATCAAAAACCAGATTTTATTCTAAGGCATCAAGTACTATATTATTGATTTAAAGTGAATTTGTATCCATGTTTAGGGAACTTTCATATGAGTGGTGTCTGTTCAGTCTCAGCAGGGGAGGGGGGTCCTAGATTGATCCACTGATGAGATGGATCAGAACGGTCCAAATGTTTTAAATTTTCCCTATGCAATAAAAAGACTCATGTAGTTCTTATGGGTGGGTGGCCATGAATGGACTTGTACTTGCCTATATCCACCCATCACTGGTCTGGTCACTTGAAGTGGACCCAAGCAAAAACTCTTTCCCTTCAGTCCAAGGGATCTGAATGAATGAGCAGTAGGGTAAATGTAGGCGATAGCAAGTCTGCTTATGTCTGGCTTCCCAAAAGAATACTTTGCTGTCCATTTTAACTTGGATAACCATGAGTGAAAAAACAGAGACCTCCCATGTAAAAGGAGTTTAACCACCTCAATATTGGAAACTTTCACCCCCTTCCTGGCCAAGCCAATTTTCAGCTTTCAGTGCTCTCACACTTTGAATGACAGTTACTCAGTCATGCAATACTGTACCCAAATTAAATGTTTTGAGACAAATATTGCTTTCTTTTGGTGGTATTTAATCACCACTGAGTTTTTTACTTTTCTATATAAACGAAAAAAGACCGAAAATATCTAATTTCCTGAGGTCCTAAAATTCCAGGGCAGTAAATTACCCCCACAATGACCCCTTTTGGAAAGTAGACATCCCGACAGATTTAGTAAGTAGAATGGTGATTTTTTTTAACTTGTAATTTTTCCCCACAATTCTTTGAAAAAATAAATGAAATCTGGGGGGTTTTCCCCACAAAATTGTAATTTTAACAACTTATTTACAAACATAAGCATACATGCAAGTAGACCCCAAAACACATTCTGCTACTTCTCCAAAGGAGATACCACATGCTTGAGATTTTTTTCACAGCCTAGCCACAAAGAGGGGCCCAAAATCCAAGAAACACCTTTGGGCTTTCATTACCACATTTTGGAAAGCAAATACCCCAATGCATTAATGATAATGAGGCATAATGAGTCTTTTGAACATGTTATTTTTTGCCACAAGTTTTTGGAAAATGTGGAAAGAAAATGAAAGCATATTTGTTTACACAAAGTTGTCAATTTAAGGACATGCTAAGAAACATACTCCAAAATACATTCTGCAACTCCTTCTCAGTATGGCAATACCACATGTGTGAGACTTTTTCACAGCCTAGCCACATAGAGAGGCCCTTAATTCAAGGAGCGCCTTCAGGAATGATAGGGGCATCAATTACACATCCAATTTCCTGACTACCTCTCACATTTTTGGAGGCCCACTAGGGACACTGACAGATATTGAAGGTCCACTAGTGACACCAACAGATGTTGATGGTTCGCTTGGGACAGCAAAAGATGTTGATGGTCTACTGGATCACTGACAGATGTTGACAGTCCACTAGGGGCACCAACAAATGCTGATGATCCACTGGGACACCAACACAAGTTGAAGGTCCAATAGGGACCCTGATAGATGTTGATGTTGCAATGGGACACTATTGCAGATGTTGATGGGACACTGGCACAATGTGACATATGTTGATGGGACACTGGTACATTGTGACAGATATTTTTCTGCACTGGTACACTGTGGAAGATGGTAATGGGACACTGGTACACTGACAGATGTTTATATGAACTGGTACACTGTGACAGATGTTGATGGGACATTGGGGACACTGACAGATGTTGACAGTCCACTAGGGACACTGACAGATGTTTATGGTCCACTAGGGACACTGGCAGATGTTGATGTTGCAATGGGGCACTGACAGATGTTGATGTTGCAATGGAACACTAATGCAGATGTTGATGTGCATTGGTAAACTGTGACAGATGATTTTGATTTTGTGCACTTGTACACTGTGACAGATGTTGTTGAGACACTGGTACACTCTGGCAGTTTTTTTGTGCACTGTTACACTGTGGCAGATGTTGATGGGACACTGGTAAACTGTGACAGATATTTTTATTCACTGGTACATTATGACAGATTTTGAAGGTTCACTAGGGACACAAAACAATATTGACCAGCCACTAGGGACACTGACAGATGTTGATGTTCGAATTGGACACTATTGCAGTTTATGTGCACTGGTACAGTGACAGATGTTTTTGTGCACTAGTACACTGTGTCAGATGTTGATGGGGCACTAGTACATTGTGATAGATGTTTTTGTAGACTTCGACAGATGTTGAGGGGACACTGGTACAGACATTGATGTTCACTTGGACAGGGACAAATGGTGCTTGGTGCACTGGTGTGGGATGGTTGCACTGTGTGTGATCTGTGTGTAGCTGCACATTAAAATCAGCAGCTACACACAGATCGCTGACAGGCTGCAGGGATCCTACTCTCCCTCTCCTTACTGAGCTCTCACTAAACTCAGAGAGGGCTGATACAGAGGCACGTGCCCCTGTTTATATTGTGTGATTGCTGTGGGACACAGCCATCATAGGATTACACCACTGCACGGCCTCAGGTTCTGACAGGACTCACTGGTATGTCCTGTCAGAATGGCACTTGTCCCACCCAACTGTTTATGTACAGTGGCTTTGTGGGAAGTGAATAAGAAACTTTATTTATATGATGCTAGCATATTTTACAATGCTTCACTGAATACATACACTCATGGGCCACTTTATTAGGTACACATTTTTTATCGCTTGGTAACACAAATTGCTAATCAGTCAATCACATGGCAGCAATTCAATGCATTTAGGTATCTAGACGTGGTGAAGAAGACTTGCTGTGTGTGTGTATATACATATACACACACACACACATATACATACATACACACACACACATATATATATATATATATATATATATATATAGATTGTATGTAGTGTGTTTTAGTTAATTTTCATGAAAAAGGAACATGGATAAAGGACAGAACATGTGTCATTATTTTTTCCACTCATTTATTTGGGTGTTCAACAGAAAAATTACTTTAAAGGAACCACACCTCATTCTTTGCAAAGTCATCAAAAATTATGTTCTACACAAATAAAACCTGAGCTATTCCATCATTGCTGTGCAACCCAAGGGAAAGCACTACCCCTTGTAGAACAGATGAAATAATCCAAGACAGGAATTCCCATGCTGCTACCTCTAATTGAAGCCAGGGAACATTCTACATGTGAACAGTCATTATGAAACACTTTACAACATGTTTAAACATTCACCAGCAACATTCCCTTAGTTTTTAGAGTCTTTTTTGATAGAAGACCACAAATTCAGAACTATTCCATTTTTTCACAGGATAGTTACTAATGCAAGTAACTAGTCATCCTTTATCAGGAGACATAACTTTGCCCTGAGTTAATCTTTTTTTTTAACTGTAGGAAATGTAATGGTTCATTAAGAATGAACACGTTTTCTACCAATTCTTGTTTAATTGTACAACAGTTCAGATAATCTCCAATTGGTTAGCACCTCCACCTAGGAACACTAGCTAATTGGTTTGAATCCCAACTATGACACCACCTGCATGGAGTTTGTGTATTCTTCCTGTGCCTGAGAGTTTCCTCCCACACCCCAAAGACATGCTGGTAGATAAACTGGCCTTAGTATGTGTATGTACGAATATGGGTTTAGAAAGGGACTGATGTAAATGTAAAATATATATGTAAAGCACTGTGCAAATTGTTGGCACTATATAAGTACCTGTAATAAATATCAGGAGTTAAAGGATGGTGTAGGGGAGTTTTCTCAGGTTCTCATTATCCATGAAGATGTTTCATGAGGATGCAATATAATCACAACATGATGTCAAAACTTTCAGGCTGTAAAGTTGTTCAATTAATAAATAGTATTTGCATACTGATAGAACCAAATTTGATGAGAAATGAATTAAACAGATTTGACAGCTATACAATAGTCCATATAACTCCTATTTTAACATAGCAGTTTACCAGAAGGGGTAATCAGCTGAAATTTTGGACAGAGAGCAACTGCAAACTAAAGTCTACCAAAACGATGCAAAAGCTAGAAGCAACAATATAAAACAGGTTCAGGATGGCAAAAACCCCCCCAAAAAACAAAAACATGAATACATGGCAGAATAATTAAAGATGCACAAACATGAAATCTGCACAAACATGAACTCTTCAAAGATATTTCTCCATGACTCAGTCAAGACAACACATGGCCACATAGCATAGTCTAATAAGACTCTTCAACAACAAAGTCACAGTGAGAATCACAAATTTAGTAAAACAGTATGGAACACAGCTACCTATGATTATCCCTCACAGTGATGCCCAGGGCTGCTCTGGTAACACAAGTGACCAGCTGAAGGGAACAATGGGCCACGGATGAAGCATCACCCTGCTGAAACTGCAGTATTCTGGCAGTGACTGGGAGGGGCTCCCCACAGTAGCTGGGTTTCCTGGAGATGCTGCAAATTTTTAGGCTCCTGCCCGCATGTCAGTTCAGTGGAGGGCTTCTTACCTGTCTGAAGATCATCTTCTGCTTCATCAGGTGTGACTTCTCTGAACTACTGAGGAAGTGAGGAAGAGAACCTCTTTCCCTGTGTGTGTGTGTCCAGGAACCAAGATAGTTGTGGGAAAATGAGTTAATGAGGCCTGTGTCTGCACCTGATTGTGGTGGGTAAATATGCATTTCCCAAAACTCCATCCCCACTTGAGTTTGTTGTCCCTGGCAGGTTTACAAACCATTTAAATTAGTCCTGAAAAAAGTATATAGTGGATCTTTTGAAGTTAGGTCTCTGGGAACACCTCAAGGGTTGAGTCTTTGTTCCATCCTTTGAGAAGTTTCCATCCTCTGGGAAGAGATGCCTCCTCTTTGTGTTTAGGACTCAGTATATGGTGGTTCACAGGGTTCACAGGGGGAGCATGGACCTGAGTTTGGTAACCATTGGGTTTTGAAACATTGTCTGGATCTATAGCTTTTCCTAGAGGTCTTGGAGATAATAATGGAAGAGCAGGAGGCAGCTACCATTCAACCTATGTTGGCAAAGATGTCCATGACTTACAACTTGAACAGATTCTTCAAAAAACCCTATAGGCCTCTTTGTGAGTCCTAGTGGGTTTAAGGAGCTTATGGTGTAGTAAGTAGTAATCTTGATTTTCCTTGGGTTCATTCTCTCTAGATTTTGTAAACTGGCACACCTTGAATAATTAGTTGTAGGACAACTTCAGGGACTTCTTCCCACAAAGTTCATAATTTTCCTTGCTGGTGTGCCTTAAAGTGACACTAAAGTCAAAAGGTTTTTTTTTTTTACCCTAATGTATTACCTGCGTTAAGGTAAAGAAAATCCACTAGCTGAAACCCCCCCCCCCCCAAATACATACTTGAGTCCCTTATCGATCCAGCACTGTGCCTGTCTGCAGTAACACTGGTTCTTTTTCTGTGCTCTCACAGGCACAGAGACAGCAGTGGGATCCATTGGCTCCTGCTGCTGTCAATCAAATCTGGTGAGGAGGGAGCAAGGGCAGTATTGAGCAGGGCTGTGTGTGTCTATGGATGCACACAACCTGGCTCAGGAACTCGCTCACAGGTGTGTCCCCATAGCAAGCTGCACACAGAGAAGAGGAAGAGTGGAGAGCACGAGCAGGGGACCCTAGAAGAGGAGGTAAGTGGCTGCTCTGTGCAATACAAATGCACAGTGAAGGTGAGTATATGCCTCTCCTTTTATTTTAGGTAAAACAACACAAGTCTTTAGTTTCATTTTAATGTCAAACTAGCACTTATGTTCATGTTTCCAAATCTTCTTGCTCCATTCATTACTGGTCTTTAATGAACTGTTGGACTTCAGACAGGCATCGTTTGCAATCCTGGATCCAGGAAGTCAAAGTGCGTTCAAGTTCTTCTGTGGGCACTTTGGACCTTACGTCTGTGGTTTGCCTAAGAGTACAGCCAAACCTAACATGGTAGGGCAAATGGCCTGTCAAGAAATATATTGTATTGTTTTATTTCCAGACGACTTTAACCAAATAATGAGCCCATTCCCTTTTTTATGAACTAAGCCTTTGAGTAGCTGTATCAGGGTTTGACTGAACCTCTCATATGGCCCATTCCCTTGATCTAAATGTATCCTTCTGCAGACTGCCATAAGGAAGGCAGTAATGCTTTTGCACCATCTGTCTTGGTGGTCTGATCATGGTTTGATACTGCCACTGCAAACTTGGTAAAGCAGTCCATCATATCTAGAACATGATGATATCCATTGTTTGACATGTTAAATGTAAGAAAGTTGAAGTTCAGTAATTCCAGTTGGGCAGAAATATACCAAGTCACATGTGGAAGTTGTGCCACAGCACCCATTGACATAAAACAGACCATGCAGTGTTGGCAGTGTTGTTCAAACAACTGGAACAGACCCACACAAATGGCTTGTCCCTTGAACCAGGTGACTGTTTTGTGGACAACCTAGTGTGTCGATTCTCTCTACCACAAAAAGGGCCTGGACCCTTGACAGAATGACCTGCCAAGTCATGAAGAAACATTATTCTGCACTACAGTATTTAGTCCCTTAGGACAGGCCCACTTACGAATTGTTGGTTTATGTAGTAACTTTCATCTTTTTCTAGGACTTGGCCACTGCCTGTAACTGCATTGCCTCTATTAAGCTGGTAATCACTGTCTCTGCCTAGTTACACTCAGCCAGTACATAGGTGAGGTTTACATGAGGCCTGCACATACCCTGAGACAAGTCAGAAATTTCTATCTCTATAGCTTCTTCATTCACATCGTCAGTTCTTGTTTCTCTTTGCCATTCTACTGCTTGACTCCTGAAGTGTTTCACTGTGTATGGTTGGGGCCATGTCCAAATATGTTCAAGCTCAACAGACTCAACACCGGGAAGGTCACCTTGCCTGCCTTGGCCAGTGTTTCCTTCTCCATGAGGGGCATCCCTTCCTTTCCCCTGGGAGGAATATTCATGTCTGAGCGTCAGTGCTGTTAACACTGTCTAGAGCTGAACCATCCCTTCTGTCAGTTTCTAGATGGGCACCTCACATGGAGCCATCAGTTTGTGGTTCTACAGATTTGCCTCCTGAGACAGCAATAGGTCTATCCAAGCTTATACATCTCTGTTCCCAACATGCTGTCACTTGTAGGCAGGTTTTTGTCTGGTTAGTTAGTCATTCTGCCCTGATGGGGAAAGGGTTAACAATTCTGGTTTCTTTTCTTAGATTTTTCTGGCCCTGCCTTCCACCCAGTGTGATGTAAAAGGGGGAAGGTTTGGCCCAGAGACAGCCCACTCCCATTCTGACTCATACATGCTACCATGGACAGGGGTCACTAGAAGGGTCTACCTCAGAACACTGGACAGCTACCATTCTGTGTAAAATGCTATGTATAGACTCACACCTGTGACAGGTATGCTTGGGCAGATACAGTCAGACAGTTAGGGTTAAATTGTTTACACTGTGTGTAATGTGAACACTTTAAGTACCTTCAGTAAAGCTTTACACATTGTTAGCCTGGTCTGAATTCATTCAAAGGAGTGCTTGATAGATTTTGGTATATCAAAAGAACAGGGCCTATGAGTAATTGGAACTAGTGCAAAGTACACAGCAGCCAGTTGTGAAGCATGGTACCTGGTGTAGGTGCAGGGTCCTCCGGAAGCAAGGGGGGGCAGTGTGCTGGCTCGCTCCTCAGTGGTTGGTTCCCTGAGTTCTGGACTGAACATGGGCAGACTGACCATTTGGAAACTCGGGCACTGTCTGAGGGCCCGGGGTCAGTAGGGGGCCCCATGAGATGCCCCTGGTACCTTTTTCATAGGCTTTTTTGAGTTTGGGCAAGGACACAGGGGCCCCATGATCCCCTATTGCCCAGGGGCCCCATGAGTTGTCAGTCCGCCCCTGGGACTGAACCTGCATTTCGGAGACCCACAGCCTAGCCAAATGGTATGGGAGAGCTTAAAGAGCATGCATGAGGTCTGCACTAAGTGCTCAGCGGGACCCCATTCTGTCACTGGATGTGAGGTGGCAGAGTTATACTGGACTGGTGGAGAGGACATAGGCTCTGTGGTGTCCCTCCTAAATGCAAATACTTTAGAACTAGGTATGTAGTGACACAGACAACACATTCACAGAGTAATTCTGTATTTCACACAACTACACACAGTACACGGCTCATCTCTAAGCCGAGGTACCACCATAATGTTTAACTTTTACATGAACATGGTCCCAGGCATTGGTGAGCACATGCATGGCAAAAGGTACCCCCCATATGCAGGGTGAAGTGGTTGCTTTTTACAGTTTACAATTTGTGAAAAAATAAATTCAATTAGTGTTGTTTCTATCTTTCTCTTGCAAAGTTTCTCTGATCTTGTCGAATAGCAGTCTATGCCAGGTTGAACTGGTTCTCACTCTGGAGAGACACTCATGTGGTTGCAGATCACTTGCCCAGCTGTTTCTGCCTCACCAGGTGCTGCCATTCTGCTGAAGGAGGGAAGCAAAGAAACGTATCTTCCCTTTGTTTGTTCAGAAACCCAGGGAGCTGTGAAAAGGACATT
Organism: Staurois parvus; assembly: GCF_062004578.1. NCBI lineage: Eukaryota > Metazoa > Chordata > Amphibia > Anura > Ranidae > Staurois > Staurois parvus. The sequence continues at coordinate 6,320,522 of NW_028317961.1, read as the reverse complement.
AAAGCAGAGTTCCACCCGAAAGGGGAAGTTCCACTTTGAAGATTGGTCCCCCGCTCCCCATTAAGGATTGGAACCTTTGGGGAGGGGGGGAATGGGTACCTGAATTTGACAGGTACCCGCTCCCACTTCCGCTGCGATCGCCTAGGCAATCGGAAAATCGGAAACGGAAGTTGTCCTCCTACCCTCCCTCCCTGAAGTCTTGTGGGTCACGTGACAGGTCCCAGAAGACGACGGGGCCATTCAGGAAGCACAGCGCTTGGCGCGCATGCTCAGTGGGCACCCGGCTGTGAAGCTGCAAGCTGTCACAGCCGAGTGCCCACAATGAAGATGCCGGCGAAAGGAATACAGGACGGCCGGTGAAACGGGCTGTGGCAGGGGCAACGCGGGATCGTGGGACAGGTGAGTGGCTGTTTTTTAAAGGTCAGCAGCTACAGCTTTTTACAGAGTGAGCGGAACTCCACTTTAAAAAGGCCTGAATCTGCATCATGAGTAAATAGGTACTCTGCTACAGGAGCTCATTGCTCATAATATTTATAATGTACAGTTTCCAAGCCAACAGCTAGCGTATAGTAATAAAAATCCAACATCATAATCTGTATAAGCACTTGATATGTTATCACTGTAGACAGCTTTAATACAGACAGTTATGCCTCAACAGTGTTGCTTTTACAAGCTTAATACTTACTTGATTTAACATGTGTATTTAAGTCCAAGGTAGAACTGACATGTTTGGAAACCATGCCTGCATGACAAACTATTTCTTATAAAGAGTATAGCTCCTAATCTATAAAGTATGTTTGTCAACTCTAATTTCTGGCCCACATCATAGCTGCTGTGTGATGAAAGGAATTTAAGGCAAGCCTCCCTGAACAAAAATAAATTCCAAACACATATAAACACAGCACGCAACCTCTATCTGCCTGTTGTGAACTAAATTCAGTAGTTCCCACTCAGTTCTGCTATTAACAAAGTACGCAGTTGTTTACGCTGAGGTTGAGTCACTAAAACTGGAGAGTGCAGAATCTGGTGCAGCTGTGCATGGTAGCCAATCAGCTTCTAACTTCAGCTTGTTCAATTAACCACTTGCCCTACAGAGGATTTACCCCCCCCCCCCCCTTCCTAACCAGGCCATTTTTTGTGATATGGCGATGCGTTATTTTAACTGACAATTGCACGGTCATGCAACGTTGCACCCAAATTAAATTTATGTCTTTTTTCCCCCACAAATGGAGCTTTCTTTCAGTGGTATTTGATTGCCTGTGCATTTTTAATTTTTTTGCACTATAAACAAAAAAAGACCAACAATTTTGAGAAAAAAAACAATATTTTTGACTTTTTGCTATTAAACATGTCCAATAAAAAATTTTAAAAATCTAATTTAGTCATAAATTTAGGCCAAGATCTATTCTGCTACATGTCTTTGCTAATTTGGTAATTGCTAAATTAATTGGTTTATGTGAAAGTTATAACTTTTACAAATGGTGGTATGGATACTGGAATTTTTATTTTTTATTTTTACTGCGGTGGGCATTCTGACACTGGGGGAACTGACTTGGTGTCACTGACATCTCCAGTGATACCAAAACAGTGATCAGTGCTAAAATAATCACTTACTCTGTACTAATGGCACTTGGAAGGAAGGGATTGACATGAGGGCGATCAAAGGGTTAACTGTGTGCTGGGTGTGTTTTACTATGGGGCCATGTGTTAGTGCTTCACTGTAATCAGAGAGAAAACAGGTGGCGCACACACCTAGTGCATTATCCAAGGTTTATTGCCAACATCAACAGCAAGGCTCTTACTTTCCATTCACCATACATCAGCATCAGAGGTTGGTCATCAGCTCTGAGGAAAGGGATTTGTCCCTGAAACGCGTCAGCCATTTGACCGCACTGACAGTGAGAACACCTTGCCTGCCGTTGTGGCCATTGTCATTTTTCTATGCTTTTTAGATACATGCTTTGTCTGTGAGTATGTTTTTATTATTCTTTCACTCCTACAATAAACCTTGGATAATGCACTAGGTGTGTGCACCACCTGTTTTCTCTCTATCCAGTGGCTGATTTCCCCGTCTGAGGAGGGCTGCACCCCTGGAACATTTCCTTTGGATGTCGCTGTCCTCGTACCCTTGGCTTCCCTTTTGGCTGTGCATATCCTGAGGCGCTGGAGAGTACATACGATATCCGCTTCACTGTAATCACACTGCTTTGCATATAATCACTTCCATACACTGGACTTTTACCCCCTCCTGCCCAGGCCAATTTTCAGCTTTCAATGCTCTCACACTGCACCTAAGCAAAATATGCATAGTTTTTTTTACACAAATAAAGCTTTCTTTTGTTGATATTTAATCACCACTGGGTTTTGTGTTTTTTGAGTAATAAGTGAAAAAATACTGGAATTTTTTTTTTTAAAAAGGCATTTTTCTTAGTTTCTATTGTGAAATTTTGCAAATAAGTACATTTTCTTCATAAATCTAGGCCCAAATTTATACTGCTACATTTATTGGTAATAATAACCCAAATAAATGTATATTATTTAGTCTACAAGCTATGGTACCAATCATTAAAAATTGATCACATCTGATGCACCTTGAGGCTGTAAAATACTAGGAAAGTAAAAAATAGCCCCCAAATGACCCTTTTTTGTGAAAGTAGACAGTCCAAGGTGTTTGGTAAGAGGCATGGTGAGTTTTAAATTTTTTTTCCCCACAATTCTTTGGAAAATTTAATTTTTTTTGCATACAAAATTGTCACATTAACAAGTTATTTCTCACACCTGGCATAGGAATACTTGCAAGTGAACCCCCAAACACATTCTGCTACTCCTCCTGAGTATGGTGATACCACATGTGTGAGACTTTTCCACAGCCTGGCCACATACAGAGACCCAACATCCAAGTAGCAGCTTCAGGCACTCTAGGAGCATAAAAGGGGCTGAACTCACACATCTAACTCAAGGCAGGTGGTGCTCTACTTGGGATTTAAACCGCCTGCTCTAGAACTAATGGGTGGAAGGGCTAACCATTTAGCCATTGTGCTGCCCAGAGATGTGATTTAGAAACAATCCAGATGGCAGGCAGAGGCATTGTTGGTAAACAGGCCAGGGTCATTTATGGTGGAAGGTAGAGACATGGTCAATCAAGGCAACGGGCAAAAGATCACCACAGATAAAAAAAAATGGGGAAATGGCAGGCTGTTAAAATGAGGGAAACTAATATTTTAGTAACGTGTGATAACGTCGGAAGCAGTCACCAATGCATAGGCTTGGTTAGGAGGCACATTGGGGACAATGAAAACTCGTGTCTCTCCTAACTTCCCTTCTGCTGCATACCCTACATTTTTTGGGGGTGTCTTCTTCCTGTTTATGATGGTGAAATGTTCTCCAGGAAATGGCGTTCGTGAAGCCTGCTGACATAATCGGAGCAAATGCTTTCTGGTGGAGATCCCTGCTGATACATTAGGAGAATGGCGACATCTTCTATAAATTTGACTAAAGTGGCAGGTCTTTCCAGTGACATTTGATAGGTGATGTATGCATTAAAAATGTCCATATGGAAAAAATATATTGCAACTCTTTTATACCAGAAGAGGGATCTCCTTGTTGATAAATAGGTCTGTAGCATCTGATCATTTAATTCCTTCCCCCCCTTGAATTGATTGTAATTGTAGATACACTCTTGCTTTCGGATTGGAACCTCGTCTTCCGTGAATTTCCACCCTGTTGTCATTGTGGATGGTGGACAGGGTGAAAACATCTCTCCTACTCCTCAACTTCATGGCCAGCACTTCCTCGTTACTCAGACTTGTAGATTCCCCCCTTTGTAGCATTGTGTTCACTACATTTTGTGGAAAGCCCTTCCTGTTTGTTCGGATGGTACCGCAGGCCAAGGTTTATTGATGGAACAGGTGGCGGAAAAAGGGCAGGCTTGTGTAATAATTATCTAGCTAGATGTGATACACCTTTTGGAAAAGTGGAAAAGCTAGGTTCCTGATAATTTTTCCACTTGTGCCAATGTAGGTTGGGCACCCAGGGGGCAGAACCTGGGAGTCTTTGCCTTCATACACATGGAAGGCATGCACATACTGTATCCTGTGGCACTTTCACAGAGCTTGTTGAGCTTCAGCCCATACCTGGCCCTTATGCTGGGAATGTATTGCTTGATTCCCAGTTGGCTAGTAAAGTGGACAAGAGATTCATCCACACAGATATTTTGGTCAGGGACATAAAGTTCAGCAAATATTTTAGAAAGAAAATTAATTAGCGGGCAAATTTTATAGAATTTGTCATAGCCAGGCTGATCTCGGGGAGAGCACTGTGAATGATCAGTATAATGCAGGAAGCGCATTATCATGTCATAGTGTGACCTGGATATTATAGCTGAAAAGATGGGGATGTGATTGATGGGGTGGGTTGACCGATATGGATTTAATTTTTTTTTTAAGCCTCATGTTGACCGTAAGGCCCCAAAACAATTTAAACTCCTCTACTGTTAGGCGTCTCCATGAATTGGGATGGTCTGAGATAAATTGTTGGGCAAAAAGGTTAGTCTGGTCCACAATAAATTGAAGGAAACTATCAGGGAAAAATAAATTTAAAAAATCAACCTGGGAAAACTGTTTTGTGTTGGGCTACACTTCTGGCTGTGCAGTGAAAGGGGGGATTGTAGCTGATCCTGAGCTGGAAAACAGCCATATTGAGTTTGCCAGAGCATCTGGGAGGTATATTTGAGCCCTGACTCTTGGGGTCTGGCGTGATTTTCCAGTGTCAGTACTGGGCCTTTCATCCTGGGGTCTAGCTCCATTGTCATTTGGCAATTGGCCATTAGGGTGTTTGGCGCTGCTCATGGTTGCCTGCTCTTTTGAGCATCTTATTTTTTAAGGAGGTACTGCGTCCTCATCTGATTCAGTCACCAATCCACTACTTTCTACTGGCTTATATTCGGAATAAGACTGTGAGAGCTTCCTGCTGCTCTTGTCTGTCATACTTAGGATTGTAAATGCCTCCTCACTATTGTAATATATTTTGGACATCTTGGCTGTATGACTGGTAACTGCTGATGGACAACTGTGATGGGTACACTGCTGATGGGCGGCAGTGATGGCGGCTCTGTGATGGGTACGCTAATTAGGCTGCACTGATGACAGGTGCACTGATAGACTGCACTGGTGTATGCACTGACAGGTACACTGATAGGCTGCACAGATGGATGTGCTGACAGGTATATAGATGGGTTGTACTGACAGGTACACTGATCAGCTGCATGACAGGTACACTGACAGGCTGCACAACATGTACACTGATGTACTGTGCTGACAGGTACACTGATGGGCTGGGCTGACAGGCTGTACAACAGGTACACTGATGGGCTGCATGACAGGTACACTGATAGGTTGTGCTGACATGTATGCTGATGGGATGCACGACAGGTACACTGATGGGATGTGCTGATAGGTATGCTGAAGGGCTGTGCTGACGGGTACGCTGATGGACTGTACTGACAGGCACACTGATGGCCTGTGCTGACAGGCTGAACAACAGGTACACTGATGGACTGCATGACAGGTACACTGATGGACTGGGCTGACAGGCTGCACAGCAGGTACACTGATGGGCTGCATGACAGGCACACTGACAGGTTGTGCTGACAGGTATGCTGACGGGATGCACGACAGGTACACTGATGGGATGTGCTGACAGGTATGCTGATAGCCTATCCTGATGGGTGCGCTGATGGACTGTACTTACAGGTACACTGATTGGCTGGTGACAGGTACACTGATCTGATGGGCTGCTGAGTACATAGGGCAATCAGGGCAGTGTGGTGCACAGTACAGTATTTGGTAACTCACTGTTTCCCTGCTCCTCCTCACACATGATCTTGTGTGAGGAGGAGAAGCTGATGACAGCAAGTTACCGCTGTTTGTTTACATTTGTGATTGGCTGTGATAGGACACAGCTGATCACATGGTAAACAGCCAGTTTCATTGGCTGTTTGGCTTCATCGGAGAAGCACTGTATCCAGGGGGCACAGCACAGCGGGGATCACAGCGCTGCACGCCGTTAGGGGCTCTTACGAGAGGCGTGATCAGAAGGATGTCATATAATACCCTCCTGGAGGGACGAGAGGCCCACCCGGCCGCCATCCTGCCATAGGCCGGGCTGGAACAGGTTAATACTGCTTTAAGCCCTGCAAAACACTCAAAACAACTGTGTGATAGCATAGTTGGTGAGCTTCTTTTTTATTGCACTAACACACTGCATAGTTATAAAAGTTTGGTAAAATGTCAAAAGAAAGTGTAACAAAAACCCACATTCCTGAACCACTTTTTGCCACCGCTGTATCTTCAATTGGAAACAAAATGAAAGAGTTTTACAGTGTGCATCTTCTTCTGACATATTAACAGCCAACAGTGCTATTGGTCTGCAGCTTCTGTTTGCAGTGTATCAGCCATTTCAAAATCAACAGTCATTTGGGTATAGCATGCATTAAGCTATGCTTAGGCTAGGTAAAAAGGCCAAAGCACACACAAAACAGTATATCACCTTCATGGCACACCAGAGAAATAATATGGCAGCTAAGAAGAATGCAGAACAGGACAAACATTTGTAACTGGAGGTGCCAGCCCGCATTTTGCGCCTTGTTGATGGTGACAGCATGGTCACTTCTCCCCCATTCTTCTCAATGATTTTAGGTGGTCACTCTTCAGAACCACCATTCCCCCCATGTATCCCAAAACCTATACCATGAAAAATGTGTACACTGTTTTGGGGCTGGCATGCCTGAGGGACAGAAGCTATACTGGGTCATGCACTCTGGAGGATCTCCAGGGACAGGCAGACTGAGAGGTGGTTGATCCTATGCCAGCTTGTGCCAGGTCACAGGTAACTGGAATAGTATGCCACATTGGGGCTTAGTATCCCTCAGTTGTTCTGCTCAGAGCACACTGGTGTTATGGCACCACCACTGGAAACACTACAGCAGGAGGAAGAGGAAAAATTCCTATTATTCCAGGGCCAAGATGCTTTTCTTACTGCCTCCATTCCTGTGAAGTAGTGGCATTAGGGGGCAGAGTAATAGTAGGGTTGGGGTACTACAAGTGTGGAGGAGTAGGATTGTACTGTTAGTGTGGAGAAGGAGGGCTGGAGGTGCTGGTGGTGGTGGGGAGTAATTTTACCCCTCCCTAATCCAAGTGGAGACTGCTATGGAGATCTCTGTCACCATCCAAGAAGGAACACAAGTTCCCCACTCTGAGGTAGGGCAGCAAAGGAAATCTATGGTTCATCTGCTGATGGTGGTTGGACTCACTGGTCAGTTTGAGAAATCTTGCTTAAAGAGAAAAGCTGTCCTTTTTTGTCCCACTGTATGACATATCTGCCATAACATATTTTTAATCTGGTAGCTTTATTCTACCACAATGGAGCCATAGCTGCAGGAGGAAAACCAAAGGGCATAGGCTGACCATCCTCACAGACGTTGTCCAGTTGTTCCAAACACAAAGTTTCCCTTTGCATGCTGCTCTTTTCCAATGTTCCAATTAAAAAAATCCTTCTCAAAGAATGGGCGGCCCATGGTCTCTGAAACAAAGAAAGGGCAAACACATAACCTTTGATAGAGCTGAGACTCAAACTGTTCCAGTCCTGCCTATTTTCACACCTGGAAACAGTTATTTTTATTTTGTGTTTTGCATTTGTAACAATACTTTAGTATTAACATTTGTTCAGCATTCAGATTTTTTTTTCCTGAAATTTTTTTTCTTTTAATTGTATGACCATTGCTGGTCAAGCACAGACCATGGACAAGGATTGCAGGGCTGTAAAAAAAACATACAAGTGATGAAACTCATAAATGGTTGGCTGGACCACTGGGTGGAGGTCGCCCTATTTGCAATTTACAGTAGGTAATAGTCTGCCCTGCTGCACGTGTCATTTCAGAGAGAACCTTCAATGCAGTGGGGGGAGTTTATGACTGAGACTCTGCATTTTAATAACCTAGGTTAAGAGCATGTGTTTTCTTGGGTGCACACTGTTTTACTCATCATACTTGTTAACTTTTTTGAGTGTCCAGCTGCATAAGATGGCCTTCAATGCAGTGGGGTGAATTTGTGACTTTAATAAAGTGTTCCAGGATGCACATTTCTTAGATGCAGAGTGTTTTGGATTTATTAGGGGGAGGGCTTAAAAGGATGCATTGAAGTGTTTAGACAATAAAGGCAGCTGTTGATATGGTCTTATGTGGTCTAATTAACGCAATTTAAAAAAATAAAAATAAAAAATAGCTAGAAATATAGTGCAGACTCACTTCATAGTATAGAAGCATTTTTACAAGACCACAGTGGAAGAAAGAGAAACCTGCTTCATGCACACTATGTGGTCTGTTTATAAATCATTTGTTGTGCACTTTCCTCAAGCATTTGCACAGTGCCACGAATAATCATTGCAATGTGTAAACAAAGTTAATTTTCTATGTTCATCTGATCCTGCTAGTGGCCATTATGTAATATTTACTGGATTGAGGGATTAAAAATACCACGGGAAGACCAATAGATGAAGCTGAGAAAAAAAAACAAAAACATAGGGTCCCCTCGAAATCCATACCAGACCTTTACCCAAGAATGCAGCCTGGATGGAGAGGAAAGGGAGAAAGCATGCGTCACCCCCATACTGGACCATACTAGGCCACATTCCCTCAACATGGGAAAGCACTTAGTTTCCATGTTGAAGAGGGCAAGGACCTCTTCCCCACGACCGTGGCCTGGTGGAAGTGGGGGACTGTGCAAAAGAGGCTTATCAGAGGTTGGAAGCCCACTTTAAAAAAAGGGACCCCCAGATACCAGCCTCTATGTGAGTAGGTGAAGGTACATACCGCTACTCATTCAGAAGCAAAATGTACAAAATGTTATTAGTAAATAAACACAGCCCACACTTTGACCTTTATTAACCGCTTCCCAACCGCCCTATAGCAAAACTACTGCTAGAGTGCGGCAGGGCTGTGCAAAATCAAGTGTATATATATGTATATGTATGTATGTATATATATATATATATATATATATATATATATATATATATACAAGATTTTGCATTTCCTGTTAGGGGGCACTAACTGCACTAACCACACCGCCATTGGTGACTACAGCTGTCGGTCAGCAGGTCCCGGCCGGAGATTCGCTGCTAGCAGCCAACAATCGCTGAATATCACTGACAGGGGAGAGACCTGTGTGTAAACAACTGAGGTCTCTCTCCTGCCAGCAGTAACATACCACTGTGTACTTCTCTGCACAGCAGAGAAATACACAGAAGTATGTTTGCCAAGTAAAACACACAAAACACACAGTTAACCGTTTGATCGCCCCAGATGGTAAGCCCTTCCTGCCCAGTGTCATTAGTACAGTGTCAGTGCTTTTTATTAGCACTGATCACTGTATTAGTGTCACCGAGGATGTCAGTGGCAGTTAGTCAGTCCCCCCCCCAGTGTCAGAATGCCCGCCACAGTCTCGCAGTCCCGCTATAAGTCGCTGAACGCCTCCATTATTATTATAAAAAAAAATAAAATTACAGTATATATACCGCCATTTGTAGACACTATAACTTTCACATAAACCAATTAATTTACATGTACTAGGATTTTTTTTAGACATGTAGCAGAATACATTTTGGCCTAAATTTATGAAGAAATTAGACATTTTTCCTGGATATGTTTTTAATAGCAAAAAGTAAAAAATATTGTTCTTTTTTCAAATATGTCGGTCTTTTTTTGTTTATAGTGCAAAAAATAAAAAACACACAGGTGATCAAATACCATAAAAAAAAAGCTCTATTTGTGGGGAAAGAGGACATACATTTAATTTATGTACAGTGCTGCATGACTGCGCAATTGTTAGTTTAAATAACGCAGCGCCATATTGCAAACAAATGGCCTGGTCAGGAAGGGGGGTAAATCCTCTGGAGGCCAAAAGGTTAAAGAGCAAAAAGCCCAAAAATTTCCACCATGTAAATCCATCGTCATTCACATCATGCAGTAATTCAGATCCTCATCAATCATCGGAAGATAAAAACATACTGAATCACTGACACGTCCAACCCCAAAGACTGCTTGATGCAAATGACAGTTCCCAGGCACACAGCTAAATGTAAACAAAGGGTTGTGATATCACAGGTGATGTAAATGACCAAATATGGACATGACCGTATTTGGTCAGTGATGTCACAGGGGATCTCAGATAACATCTTTCGCCATATATGATCATGTCCTGAGTGGCAGGAAAGACAATTGCACCATCCAAGACTTGCCTTAGTCTGCTGTTATCCCGCAAGCTGTAAAACTCTGCACAGGATGAGGCTGAATGTGCAATTACCACATTCTTATAGTACTGACGAGATATAAGACTGCCAACACCAAAGTGATTTTAGTGCCTCTGTTGTGAACTTTGAAGATATAGATACATTTCTCCACAATTCCTGCAGCTACAGATGTGAATGAGCGCTTGTTTTGCTTTAAACTGCCTATTTTGATGATTCCAGTTGATTCATGTAATAACAGAAGTGAGCTCCTACCTACATTTAAAGTCAGAGCCTCGGATTTCATAATACAATATAACATTGAATATTATAGAATGAACAGTGAGTAACAGAGTTCAGACTAGAGATACTGTATTTGGTATTCTGAAGGTAATTTCCTAACACATTGTCTTAGAATCGTTGTGTCATAATGACATCATGGTTTACAAACCAAAACCTGGAGCAAGCATCTTGATTACATTCTTTAAATAGTGGAGACAGCTATCGGGAACAAAAATGATGACATGTTCAACATGCTGTTTTGCAAGTAACTTCATGTCTTAGCATTGCAGTCTTGTAAATGGGAGATAAAACTCACCAGTTCTGGTGCAATTGGTATTTATAAGCAGGGTCTAAGAAAGCAATATTTTTTCATAAGGAACTATAAAAGATACTTAAAATCTAACCTGATTTCTCTATACTGTCCACAGAGACAGAAAAAAGACTCTAGCATGATTCTCAAATAATGTTCCTACTGACAATATTGGAGATGAGGTTCAGGTTTGCCACTACCAACGGATCGAGGCGAATACTGTTGGCTTTAAGATTTGTAATTTCAGAGAATTTAGGTGCAGATTCACCGAGGATCATTTTTTTTTAACCATAATGCACTCCATGTCCTCTAAACAAGTGCCATAGGGACATAGAAGGGAAACTATGGATAAGGTAGCCCTTAACTAAAAATGGAGGATGCAGAGCATCCATAGTGTCAATGTTTTGGAAGCTACTGTAGAGAAAGGTTAGGGAAAGCTGACAAGGGTGATCTAAGGATCAGTTAGGAAAAGATTGTTTGATTCTGATTGCTAGCTCTTTCGCCAATGAACCTTTTGGCTGCTTTATTTTCTTATTACTTGTGGCTTTTTTTGTCATTATTTCTATTTTGTGGTTGATTAGAGGTGAGTGGTTACGTATGGCAGCAGTCACAGTAATTTTTTTTTTTGCAAAATTCTATTGTATTTGTTTTTTCATTTATTTGTATTGTCATTTATTTTGGAAATATTTTTTATGTTTTTACAGGCTTTAAAATTAAACTTTTTTCCCTTAAAAAGTGGCTTTTTGTTTCAGGGAGTATTATTTGGGTTTTTTGTTATTTTGTGGTTACATTGCTTTTTATTGTATGTTAATATTGCCTCGTGTTTTTAGGTTAAACTGAATCTTTTTTTTTTTTGCTCCAAGGCATCCCTTTAAAATAAGTGGACTTTGTTTCTGTAGTGGTATTTTGTGGCTTTCATTTCTTTTGTTATGCTGATAGTATCTCTTTTTAAGTTTGGGAAGCTAAAAGCACATTTACACAATGAGGCTGTATTCATACTTTGAGATTTGGAATCATGGTCAGAGTCGCCACAATTCTGCATACGAATCCAAATCACATGGCAATCACAGCTCAACATGTGGCTCATGCTTGGGTGCCATTGCCTTTTAATGGCGCCCCAAACACAATTCAATTCTGTTGTGATTATTGCACAAAAGGATCTCACAGCAATTGTGGCAAACTGTGCCTTTAAAAATTGCAAGCGACATGGACTGCCTAATGGACTGAACGCTCATTCCCACTACCCAATAATGTGAATGGGGGCCTTACTTGTTGCTCACCATTTTTCTTAGAGCTGCGTTTTGTTTGCAGTATGTGGCTGCATTGTTTTAAAGAGAAAAGTAAATCACCATCCCATAGTAAAAAAAAAAGGAATATACTGATTAGACCTATTATCACTCAATAAAACTGTCCTGCTATTGGCCAATTTTACACTCTTGTATGCCTTGAAATATCTTAATCTTGTAGTAAAACACCTTCCTGTACCCTTTGATGAGGGAGAACTGGTGACAGGTCACCAGAAGTAGAAGCAGAAGGTACTGGTGGCAGGCCAGTAGTGGCGGCAGGAGAAGATAATAGTGTGCAGTGGAATAATGTTTTGGTGGCCAGATTCCAGGAGAAAAATGTTTGTTAGCATCACCTTTAGGGGTTTTGTAGTCATTGTTGATTCAGTACTATAAAGGTGAGTCAAATGTTTCATTGGTCTCTCACTAAACCATTCATTGCACTGAATACACTCTCTGGCAGCACACTTGCTACAGGGCACAAAGGGTAAGCCAACAGCTTCATGGCATTCTGAGCTGGATCTGGCCAGCGGTCAAAAGTCAATGGAATCCTTGGACTGCAGGCTGTTCGTATACACCCTTAACCCTAGGTAATCTGAGTTTGAGATCATACTTATTAAATGCCTGTGACTACTTAAAGAATAACTTTAAAGTACTGCTGAAGCAGCCATCACCACTGCTTTTTTTTTCCATTGACCTGGGGATCCAAAGCACAACGACCATGAAAGGAGATCCTGCCACTCTCTGGACAGGTGTCCAAGAGGTCCTTCCATAAAGCCTTCCATGTACATCTTCCAAATGGCACATTTTTGCTCTCTTTGGGATGACACTGCAGCACAAATGAGACCATTCACCACAAATTGCCTGCAGCAGAAGACCCCATGTTCTCAGTGTCACTAAGGACGATGGTGTATCTCACCCCATCCTTGGACAACTTCTGAGGTTTAGGGGGAAGAAATGTTCCTCCAGAAGCCTGCCGTATGTAATTTTCCTCCTCACTGCTGCCACCCCAACCCCCTTCTTCTCCTTGTACTCCTCTTCTGCCTTCTGTGTCTCACGTTTGTGTCTGTTTTGAATAGATCCTGCAGACCCTGAGACTCCATGAGGTCCTCCTGCTACAGTACCTCCAGAGCCTCTATTACACCATGAAGTCTGTGCTCCAGCAGGGACACCACTCTGGTCACCTCTTTCACTAGCAACCAGATGGTACACTTTTCCTGAATGAGGAGAAACTTATGTGGTGAAAAGAATGCGAGATCCCCATAGCCTGTCCTTGTCCCCTTCTCATTGATAGCCTACTGATGTGTTGTAGTCACTGCAGTATTGCCCAGATCAAATGGGTTTTACTACATTTCAGTCAGGTGAACACTCACTGGGTATGACCACCAAAAGTGGTTGCATATTTCCATTGTGGTATAGCACAGGCCATGGAGTTATGGAAGGGAGCAAATGACAAAAGCTGGAACAGAAGCATCTATAAAGTCAGTCATTTTGCCAAGTTAGCATTGAGCCAATGACCATGGAGATATTTGGGAGACATTTTTTCTTTTGTTTAAGCAGTTGAGAGTTGGAGAAGAGACACTTGTTTGGTGAAGCATGATGACGGAGATAGCGGAGTTGGGTTGGTAGATTAATAGTGAGGTTCAAGTCTTTGTTTGGCCCTACTCTACATGGTCCCATGCTGACTCCCTTCCCCACTTGATGTGCATTAAGGTAAGTTTCACAAACACCTTGTCAGACTTTCATCTCTAATGCTTCAGTCAACATATGTTGTAGTAGATGCAGATAGAGATTGTTGTGGAGTGAGTGGAGAGGTGGAAAGGCAGGACCAATGAGAAGGAGGCATGCAGGCCTTTTGGTGTTCACTGGTATTATTCATGTGCTGCTTCCTCTGAAGTTTCTGGTGAAGAATCATGTGTCATGTGCGGGCAGAGGCTGCAAACCACTACAATATGGTGCTGTTAGCAGCACATGTGTTAAAAAGGCCCAGACTGATGAGAGATGCAGCCCTAGAAAAAACAGGTAAATCCCACCTCAATAGCTGTTTGTTTGTCTGTATCAGTATGCAAAATAGATCTAATAGTTATTTAATCAGTATTTTATCAATCAGCTGCTGTATTAACAGGGTTCTAATAAGGAAAGTGACAAGGTCTGCATTCCTTTAGATGTAATTTTCCTTTGGGAGTATCTCACCAAAATGACATTATTGTTGCAGGGGGATGCCAAAGATCTGACTTGTATCAGGGAAAATCAGTGAGCTTATCACAGAAGCAGAAAACTACATTTCGGGGGGGGGGGGGGGGGGGGCACCCGTACACCATCAGTGGTGTATTTAGTTCTTGTGCTTCCCTAGGCAACACAGAACCACTGCCCAGCCCCACCCCCCAGCACCACTACCCTCTGCCACTGATGCCCACCACCCCTAAGCAACAAAGCAGCAACTTTGCAAAGGCAAGGAAAATTGCAAAGGCAAGGCAATGCCTTGCCTGTCTTGTGGTAAATGCGCCACATCATCAGTGTACAAAAAAGCCTCACAGTTTTCATATAGCATTCAATTACATCATGACTTGTGTAGCAACTGTGTATGTTATATTATTTTTTTTTAATTTGCTATTGTTTCCCACAAAAACTGAGTTACTGTTTAAAAGACCAAAATTATATTAAAATAAATTATACCTCTGTCATAAAATAAACCTAAAACACTAAACCTCAAACCTAAAATACTAAAAACCAAACACCAGCCCCAAAACCTATATTTTTTTCCTTTATTTTTTGTAACCTATAAAAAAAAATTTAAAACGTAAAAAAAAGGAAATAAACACCAAAAACAAAAACAAACGGAAGGAGGAGTGTGTGTGTGTGTGTGTGTGTGTGTGTGGGGGGGGGGGGGGTTCTCAGCAGCTAAGCATCAACTGAAGTTGTAGCTGATACACACAAAAAGTCTTAAAAAGGACTGTTAGGTGTATTCAATGCGAACACAAAGGTGAGAACAAAATAATGCAGAGCCCAAAAAAGCTGCAAAATAAAGTTACATATCAAAAACACCAGTAAACGGGGGGGGGGGGGGGGTATAGACTCCAGTTGGGGTATCCCACCATACAACATTTCACTGATGCATAAGAAAACTCCAATTATTGGCCCTTCTAAGCACCCTGACCACAGTTCAAATGCCAGAAAATGCATGTTTGCATGATTGGTAATTGAATGGTATGGTGTTGAACAATTATTGGTTTGCCATTTTCCCCAACTGTGAATGACTTGAAACTCATCCATAGTATTGATAGGTTTTTTTTAAGGAGTTTAACTTCCCCCAGCCTATGAAATAGCCTATGTAGAGAATTTCTGCAAAAAAGAAATAGAACTTATAGTATCCTAGTCATACGGGGAGACCATTCACAGCAACCTGAATAGCTTCCACATGATGTACTCATTGGGATCATTCCTAATCTCTGGCATAAGAAACCGATTAAGTTCTTTTACGTCAGTAACACTTTCTATTACCTTTCTTATTTGTAGCAAACAAAAGAAGTACGTTTAGCTGATAATCTTTATTTACATTCTCTTTCAGTCCTGACGAAAAATTGTATTATGGGATTGCGCACAGGATGCCAATCAGGTCAGTTAAGTTTCCCCTATTTTTCTCACAGTTTTACTCTAGACAGCAGTAAGCAGCTAATAGTGTCTTGATGCAGCCATGGGCCAAAGTACACTATATTGCCAAAAGTATTGGGACACCCCTCTAAATCATTGGATTCAGGTGTTCCAATCACCTCCATGGCCACAGGTGTATACAATCAAGCACCTAGGCATGCAGACTGCTTCTACAAACATTTATGAAAGAATGGGTCTCTCTCAGGGGCTCAGTGAATTCAAGTGTGGTACCGTGATAGGTTACCATCTGTGCAGTAAGTCCATCTGTGAACTTTGCTTGCTACTAAATATTCCACAGTCTGCTGTTAGTGGTATTATAACATAGTGAAAGCAACTGGGAACAACAACAACAACTCAGCCACAAACTGGTAAGCCACGGAAAATGACAGAGTGGGGTCAGTGCATGCTGAAGCGCACAGTACGCAGAAGTCACCAACTATCTGCAGAGTCAATAGCTAAAGACCTCCAAACTTTGTGTGGCCTTCAGATTAGCACAACAGTGTATAGAGAGCTTCATGGAATGGGTTTCCATGGCCGAGCAGCTGCAGCCAAGCCTTACATCACCAAGTACAATGCAAAGGGTTGGATGCAGCGATGTAAAGCACTCCACCACTGGACACTAGAGCAGTGGAGACGTGTTCTCTGGAGTGACGAATCATGCTTCTCTGTCTGGCAATCCCACGGATGTAGCAGAATACATTTTGGCCTAAATTTATAACTAAGTTCAAGTTTACTATATATTTTTTATAGCCGAAAGTAAAAAATAATGTTTTTCTTCAAAATTTTCGGTCTTTTTTTGTTTATCGCGTGTAAAATAAAAAGCGCACAGGTGATCAAATATCACCGAAAGAAGGCTCTATTTGTGTGAAAAAAGGACAGAAATATTGTTTGAGTACAGCATTGCATGACCGCGCAATTATCAGTTGAATTAGTGCAAAAAGAGGCCTGGTCATTAAGGGGGGGTAAATCCTCTAGAGAGCAAGTGGTTAAGGTGCAAAAACACAAAATAATACCCAATTGCTTGGTAAAATAGAAAAGATGATGTCACACTGAGTAGATAGTTCCAAGTTCTGTGTACTGTGAGAGAACAGATAGAGTGAATGGGTTTACTACACTTTAATACAGAGTTAAAAAGAAGTGAGTGTTTGTCATTAGATTTTAAACAAACACCAGTGATGTATTTTTTGAAGTGCTTAAGCCGCCTTTCAGCTTTTCAAAGCAGCTTTTGTGTTAATGAACCAAATTTGTAATAAAGACACATGGAAATGCAGGTGCACGTGTAAACTTTTAAGACCTAAGTGAAAACATGACCATAAAACACATCTGTTTTACAAAAAAAGTTTTACAAAACCAGCTAATAGAGAAATAGGCCATAAGGCAAAGTTAAATAAATGTCAGATATGTAATTTACTGATTAATTAGGAGATGCATTACATGAATAGTTGAACAATTGGTAGTTTTTGTGGTTTAGCTACTGAAGTTTAAACAAATAGAATATGTTTCCTAACATACATGGTACTTTCATATGATAAATTTGTTAAGTTGGTAAAAGCAGAAGAAGCTACAATTTTGCTTTTGCTGCAGTGTAAAAATAATATCGGAAACATGGCTGCTCACAGGTCACATTAGACTTGGTAAATGTGAAGACTGGAGGCAGACACCACACTTAAATCAGAATGAAACCATCCTCTCTGTACAGCCAAGGAAGCTACCATATTAGCCTCTGTTTGATCTATGGTTGCCATGGTGCGGAAATGTGATTAGCTATGACACCAGCCATTTGATGATTTGACAGTTCAGTTTAGAGCTAACATAAGCACACTGGTAACTGGAACAGTTATGATCCAAAAAAATGCAATGAATGTAACTATTTTGGGAAACAGTTAAAAGGGAGCTCCACCCAAAAGAGGAAGTTCCACTTTAAGGCTTTGTCCCCTGCTCCCCGTTAAGGATTGGCACCTTTGGGGGTGGGAGCAGGTGCCCAAATTTGACAGGTACCCGCTCCCACTTCCGGTGCAATTGTCTAAGGTGATCGAAAGCGGAAGATGTCCTCCTCTCCCCTCCCTGTAGTCCTCTGGGACTCGTGACAGGTCCCAGAAGACTCCAGGACCACTCACAAAGCACAGCGCTACTCGCACATCTGCAGTGGGCAGCAGGCTGTGAAGCCACAAGCTGTCACAGCCAGGTGCCCACACTGAAGATGCCGGCGCGAGGAAACAGCCATGGCGAGGACACCACGGGATCGAGGTACAGGTAAGTGTCTGTATTTTAAAAGTCACCAGCTACAGTTTTTGTAGCTGCTGACTTTTGTTTTTTTTTGTTTTTTTCAACTTGAACTCCGCTTTAAATCAGTGGATTTAGTTCAAGCTCTACAAAAGTCTCAGTATGCCAAACCCTTCATTTTCACCTCTTCCTGACCACCCCCTGAACAAAAAAAAAAAATATTTATATATAACTTTCTTACAGGTGTCTTCGGGCCAGTCCAGTGATGTTTCATGTCCTTTTCACCTTATTCTTCCTTTGGTGCTAGACAGTTTCTGAAAGCTGCACAGAGCAGTGTTATAGAATGCTGAATATAGTCACTTAAGGTGGCAGTAAACTTCAATCTGAAATATGAACAAAGCACATCCCTCTATAATCTGTTTCTGTCTGTTACTTTATTCATCTAATATTAGAATGAATCACTTCTGACAGGTTTTCCTGACACCAGGAAAAAAAAAGGTGACAGGGGAGTGAGCTCCAGCGAACAGTCTGTGATTGACAGCCTCTACACTGTTCTTGTAAACTGTCTGAAGGGTGTGTTCCTTCCCTCCAATCAGATCTCAGAGCTATCTTCACTGAGCTCTGCAGTGTGTAATTTCAGCTCTCTGCCAGATTAGCGATGCAGGGCTGTGTCATATACGGCACTGATCTCAAATGCACCAATCGTTCATCCTAAAAGTGAAAGATCACACAGACCTATGGAACTATGTGATACACCAGTCTAGGTTGTGTATGTGTATGTACTAGCTACTAGCCACATATAAACAAACAGGGTCACAGGCTGTGTCATAGGCTGGTGTTACCAGGCAGTGCTGATTTTTCATTCATAATAGTAAAAGAAGAGACATCTAAGGGAGCAAGGATCAGTGCTGGCTGTAGTTCCCTCCAAAGGGAAGGCCATAATTTGGGAATCTGAATGGGGTAGAGCTACAGCCAGAAAAAAAAGGTTTTCAATTTCCATTATGGCCAAGTTGCTATATGTACTTGGTCACCTTTAAAATTAACCACTTGCCCTCCAGAGGATTTACCTCCATTCCTGACCAGGCCATTTTTTGTGTTATGGCACTGCGTTATTTTAACTGAAATTTGGGCGGTCATGCAACGCTGCACCCAAATGAAATTTACATCCTTTTTTTCCAACGAATAGAGCTTTCTTTTGGTTGTATTTAATCGCCTGTGTGTTTTTTATTTTTTTGTGCTATAAAGAAAAAAAGACCGACAATTTTGAGAAAAAAACAATATTATTGACTTTTTGCTATTAAACATGTCCAGTAAAAAAATTTAAAAAATCAAATTTCGGCATAAATTTATACTGTTCTAACAGCAAAACTTTTCTTACCAAGAAGTTTGTGTTCTGCAGCCCCTGTCAGAGTAAAAATGTCAGCCGAAATGTCAGGCTGTAACACTTACCAAATTATTGTATATATAGCATAGAATAAACTGTGAGCAGGCTTCCCTTGGAGCTTGCCCCATTCTCCTTAAAGGTACAGCGACGCACCAGTGCCTCTCTACTAATTGTTTTCACATGTGGTTTTGACTGCAATCAGCACAAACTTGATGATATGTTTTGTTTGAAATACCTAGGTTTACTTTAAGCTCTTCTGGGACACAAAACTATGTAAAGGTACTATATTCTTCTGTTCCTATGAAGTAATGTGTATATAGTAAAAATATAATATGTATATAAATATTATTTGTCACTGTTTTTCGTGAACAAAACTCAGGTTTACTGTATGCCATTATTTTCTGGGGTTTTTTGCACCATGCTACCTATTGTACTTTGGTGTTATGTGTGGAATGTCAGGAACACTTACCTTTTCTCTAATGGTCACTTCATGGCCCCCCACTGGTCCTCTTCCCAGTGTCTTCTGGGTATCTTCAGCTGTTTTGATTGGCTGGTACAGAATGATGTCACACCCATTGGCGGACTGACAACTCATGGGGCCCCCGGGCAATAGGGGATCATGGGGCCCCTGTGTCCTTGCCCAAACTCAAAAAAGCCTAGGAAAAAGGTACCAGGGGCATCTCATGGGGCCCTCTACTGACCCCGGGCCCTCAGGCAGTGCCCCGACTTCCAAATGGTCAGTCCGCCCGTGGTCACACCCATGCATGCACAGGTGGCATTTATAATGGCACACTGGCACTGAGTTGGAAATGTAAACCGTGCAGCACATGTGCAGCTCTGTGCAGGGCCGGTGGTAGACTATTTTGTGCCCTAGGCAAAACCAGTTACTTGCGCCCCCCCCCCAAATAAAATAAATACTTTTGTTAAAAAACAGTAGAAAATATTAAATCAGCAAAACATGAAACTGATACATTTCTTTTAATTCGCAAAATTAAGTGCCATAAGATGCCACCAGCGCCAATATAAAGGACAGAATTAGTGTCACAGACGGACTGTATCTGTGGCTGGCACTGGCAGGGTGATAGCTGCAGTGCGTGGAGGATGATGGATCCACACACTGACATATCCCAGGCTGGAATTCTCCAGGCAAGATATGGGGGAAGATAAAGTGCTGTGGCAGCAGTCAGCCCCCCCACACACACACACAGAACACCTAAACTGACTGATCCCACACAGTGAAAGATCCGACACAAAACACCATCATCAACACAGACACAAATCAGCAGGTACTAGAAGAGCAGGCTGTGGGATTGTGATGGATGATGTCATCACTCACTGACAAATTACAAATGTGATGGATGTCCGGCCAGCCGGGTCACACTCACACAGACACGAGCCATCAGAGTCAGACATTACCTTCCTCTGCAGGTACAGCTCCACCTGTGCTGATGAATGGGAAGAGAAGGGCTAGAAGTCCACAGTGAACAGCAGCCACCAGCCAGCTTGCAGTAAGGGACTGAGTCTGAGAGGACCAATTGAAGGAGCGGCAGCTCAGCTGCTACACTGGCCCCAGATACCCGGCATCTTCCTCTGTCCTTTTTTCCATCCCTCTGCTGCTCCTCCCCTCAGCTGAAGGATCATTCATGACATGGCAGCGTCCCACACAGAGAAAGTACTGGTCTGTGCTGCGCCCAGACGCCCCCAGATGGCAGTGCACCCTAGGCGGTTGCCTAGTTTGCTTAGTGCTCTGTGTATATTTTGTAGACGATTATGAACAGACAGTAAGTGTACTTTAATGCAGTAAAGACAGTGCATGTCACTTTCACAATAATGAGCCTGCCTGTTTGCATTTTTTAAACTTTTAGTCCAACTTTAATAAATTTTCTATAAATATATGTATATATGTAAATGTATAAATTAAAAAAATACTCTGTTTATATGGCCCCAACATACTTTTCCCTACTTCATAGGAGCATGAGAACACAAAACCTGGAACCTCTGTCCCAGAGGATTTTAACCACTAGCTTACAGGGCACTTATACCCCCTTCCTGCCCAGGCCAATTTCCAGCTTTCAGCGCTGTCACACTTTGAATGACAATTGCGTGGTCATACAACACTGTACCCATATGAAATTTTTATCATTTTTTTGAGACAGATAGAGCTTTCTTTTGGTGGTATTTAATCACCTCTGGGATTTTTATTTTTTCTTAAACAAACCAAAAACCACTGAAAATTTTGAAAAAAAAAACATTTTATTTTAGTTTTTGTTATACAATTTTGTAAATAAGGGATTTTTCTCCTTCACTGATGTGCGCTAATGAGGCTGCAGGGATGGGCACTGATAGGCTGCACTGATGGACACTGATAGGTGGCACTGATAGGCACTGATAGGTTGCACTGATAGACATTGATAGGCATCACTGATGGGCACTGAAAGGCAGCACTGATACATGACACTGATATATGGCACTGATAGGCAGCACTGACTGGCACTGTTAGGCGGCACTGACTGGCACTGTTAGGCGGCACTGACTGGCACTGATAGGTGGCATAGACTGGCACTGATAGGCGGCACTGATGCGAACTGATAGGCGACACTGACTGGCACTGATAGGTGGCACTGATTGGCAGCACTGATAGGTGGCACTGATTGGCATTGATAGGTGGCACTGACTGGCACTAATGGGTGACATTGAAAGGCAGCTCAGATGGGCACTGATATGTGGCATTGATGTGCACTGGTATGCACTGAAATGTGGCATTGATGTGGCACTGATGGGCACTGGCACGTGGCACTGATGGGCACTGACTGCTGGCACTGATGGACACTGACAGGTTGCACTTCTGGGGCTACACTGATCATCAGGGCACACTGATCATCAGTGCCCTGATGATCAGTGCACATGTTACCTCCGCAGAAAGCCAATTACTGGCTCTCCTCTCTTCTCGAGCTGTCAGCGTGACAGCTCGAGAGGAGAGAAATTGCAATAACCGGCATTTCCGTGTTTACATGTGATCAGCTGTGATTGGACACAGCTGATCACATGACTGAGCCGACATCTTCGGCTCTTTCCGTGATCCCCTGTGTCTGAGGGACACAGCGCACCGGTGATCGCTGCGCTGCGCGCTCCCTGAGACACGCATGCGCGGTGAGAATGGAAGGACATCATATGACGTCCTATCAGAATGAGAGAGCCACCTTGCGCCTGTCATTGTACTATATGGCGGGCGGAAGGTGGTTAAAGCAAACCTATGAACATAGTATAAAGTATATGTTGATTCCAGTCAAAACCATGTGTCAAAATAAATAGTAGATAAACACTCACATTAGACCAATGTGAAGCAGCCACAGGTTAGTCATACCCAGTATGTAGCAAGATTTGCACTAATTTCTTCTGAACGATATAAATTATACATTTGTTTTATAGAGTGATTCTTAAAGTATGTTAATCACTAAACCGCGCCACTTAATGCTTTTAAATATTCAATATTATATCCAATCAGCTGCCACTTTAAATACTATGTAAAACTTATTCCAAAAAATATCACTCCTAATATTAGTGATAATTAGCGGCGCATTATATATATGTGTGTCACATTAATTCCTTTTGATGGTCTCTATGTGCAAACTCATTTACACAAATAATAATTGACATAAATTATATGTGACATAAAAATATATGTGACAAAAAATAAACAAACAAATTATATATGATATAATAGTGCCCACAAAACACCATAAAATATAAGTCCAGTGTAATTAATAATTCGGAATTTATTATTAATTACAATGGACTTATATTTTACGGTGCTTTGTGGGCACTATTATATCATATATAATTTGTTTGTTTATTTTTTGTCACATATATTTTTATGTCACATATTATTTATGTCACTTTGTGTAAATGAGTTTGCACATAGAGACCATCAAAAGGAATTAAGGTGACACATATATATAATGCGCCGCTAATTAGCACCAATATTAGGAGTGGTATTTTTTGGAATAAGATAGAAATTATACAGTTACTAGGCCTTGGTTTGATATTGTTATCAATGTGTATAAAGTACATGAACACTACATTTTAATCATAGCTGCTTTATATTGAGCACTAGAGGGAGACACAAGCTTATCCATACAGAAAAGTAGACTTTCTGCAGCTCAGTAAACACCTGCATCAACTACTGTTGTGAAAATTTTAAATCCAGCCTCCCAGACATCAACAACATATATTTAATTTAGTTTTACAGCAGTAATATTTTTAATGTAAAGGTTTTTTTTTTTTACTTTTCATTCACTAAAATTACAATTGGAGCTTGTTAACATTAGATGTGATTTGGTGCAATTTCCCGTGTTCTTAAGTGTAATCAGAATGTAAACACTTGACAAAATCAGGTGTTTTTAATGAGTCCTGTTCACACCAATACATTGCATTGACAGCGTTGGGAAAAAGTCTTGCTTAACAAATCACTATTACTTTGGCTTACGACATAGCATTGCTCCTGGCAGTACATGTGAACACTGATTTTGTTTAGGAATGGTGATCGCTTTACCCAATTGCAGAGCTATAACTACAAATAAAGGGCCCCATTGTAAGCTTTTGATGGCATCCTGAAGAGTTCTCTCTGCAGAACCCAGAACTGTAATGGTAGCCTGCAGCCTGGATTGCACCTCTAATTATAGTCTCTAGCACCATTGCTGGCTAGTAATAGCCCCTTTCATGATAGTTGGTCATCAGTTGTACTACATACTTTATTAACAGTCCCCTTTTAATTACGATTATTGGTATATTATGCCTGCTGAGAAAAGGCAACTTCATATTGGCACTCTCTGGAAAATTCTTCCTTCCACATTAGTGATCAGCAAAAAAATTGCTTCTTCCATCAAGAATGTTTTTATACATTGGGATCAAGACAAAATGCTCTCTTTATACATTTGTGGTGGTTAGTAAAAAATGTTCCCTTTCATTGTTTGTCAGGTCAATCATTGTTCAATCAGTTTTGGTATTGTAGCAGGAGGCTGTGTGTGGTTCTAACGTGTCAGAGACAGGGGCGGACTGACAACTCATGGGGCCCCCGGGCCATAGGGGATCATGGGGCCCCTGTGTCCTTGCGCAAACTCAAAAAAGTCTATGAAAAAGGTACCAGGGGCATCTCATGGGGCCCCCTACTGATCCCAGACCCTCGGGCATTGCCCGAGTTTCCAAATGGTCAGTCCGCCCCTGGTCAGAGAAAAGAGACTGTGTACCGGGTGGTTGAGAACTTTATAAGTACAGCTGCCAGGGGTGTAGATGGGTAGGGGCTATCCATGGTGCAGAAGCAGCAACTAGATACATTCCAATTGCTTTACACCAGTGGTTCTAAACCGAGGGTCTGCAGCTTCCCTCCTGCCGAGTCATCAAATTCACCATCTGTTGCACCTCAGCCCATCCACCAGTCATATTATTTTTGGAAATCACAGACCTTCCTGCAATTATCTAGCCTGGACCTACAGGTTGTGGATATGTGTGGATAATGGCTGCGTCATTTGGATGTGGCTCTGCACTACCTACAGCTCCTGGTACCTATGCCAGCATGTGCAGATGTGCCCTAGGTCACTTGCATTTGAAATAAGCTGTTTCCAAATGTTGCAGGGCTGAACAGTGTTAGATGAAATTTGCAGAGTCAGGAGTTATAGAAGAGAGTGTCAGGGGATGCAGAGGTGAGCAGTGTTGGAAGAGGGTTGCAGGAGATGGAGGGTTGGGCAATACTTGAAGAAGGTGATAAAAGGTGTAGAAGTGAAGATGGTTGCAGGGGGTGTGGGGGAGAGCAGAGCTGAGATGAGTAGTGTTGGAAGAGGATGGCAGGGGATGCAGAAGTCAGCAGTGTTGGAGAGGATACAGAGGCAAGAAGTGTTGGAAGAGGGTTGCAGGGGATGCAGGGGTGAGCAGTGCTGGAAGAGAGTATCTGGGGATGCAGGGGTGAGCAGTGGTAGAAGAAG
The DNA here is from genome assembly GCF_062004578.1 of Staurois parvus. Taxonomy (NCBI): domain Eukaryota; kingdom Metazoa; phylum Chordata; class Amphibia; order Anura; family Ranidae; genus Staurois; species Staurois parvus. Next base: position 6,295,130 of record NW_028317961.1, on the reverse strand, counting down.
GTTGCAGAGGATGCAGGGATAAGCAGTGTTGGAAGAGGATGGAATGGGATGCAGAGAAGTGTAGTGTTGAAAGAGTGTGGCAGTGGATGCAGAGGTAAGCAATGTTAGAAGATGGTGTCAGAAGATGTCTAGTTGAGCTGTGCTGGAAAATGAGGGCAAGGGTAAACCTTGGTGCTGGATATACAGACTTGTGGTGTCTAGAAAGCTGGGTTTTGAACTGTTGGGAGGCACCAGTGTCCCCTCTCCTACAGCAGCAGACTGACTGCACAGATTACTGGATCATCACAAATACTGGGGCAATAAGCAGAAGCATGGGTAAGTGAAGGAAACCTACAGTGAATGAGACACACCTACCACTACATAGGCTGAACAGATGTGCTGCCTGCCTAGTGCCTGCTATGTATGCCTATTGATCTACCTTGTAGTCATGCAATGAATACATGACTGCAAGGTAGATTAACGAACATACTCAACAGGAGGGTGAAAAATATTTATATACAGTAAAAGTACAGAATACATATTTTTCATTCCTAGGGTAATTAAACATACGTATTCTCATACTTTTATTGTATTTTATATCACCTCCTTATCTCAGAGTGTTACTAAACCCACAACAGTAAAATCAGTCTGTATATGCAGTAAAGCATGCTTGTTATACTCACTGTGGAATCTAAGGGGTTAATCCTCTGCATTGTGTAAAAAGGCTGTGATCCTGTCTTCTCTGCTCTGATCCTCCCCCTCTTCCACTGTACCCAATCCATCTGCTGATAGTACAGAGCCCTAGGAGTCACTCTGCACATGCTCAGTTTAGTGTGTATTGCTAAAAAGGGTTTTTTTTTATTGGGAGAGTACATGTGATCAGCACAGGGCCAGTCAGCACGATCCAGACAGGGGGTCAGTAGTCATTCAGCTTCATAGGACAGTCAGAGGAGAATGAAAACTCCTGCTACAAGCTTTAACCAGTGCTCAGATGGACACTGATAGAAGTCACAAGACTGCTATGCATTACTGATAAGAAAAGGTATTTAGACGTTTATATTTACTAAAATAATTGCATTTCTGTGTTCTGTGTTCTGTGTACTGCGGTAGACTAGATGTAGTGAATGCAGGGTCCTGGGTTTAGTAACACTGGATCCTTACTGTGGGGGCATCTAAGGTTTTGAAGGAAAATTACTGGGCCTGGTTGTATTAAGGTTAAGAATCATTGCTCTAATACCAAGTGCCAAAACATTCGTTCCAGCATGGTTGGTTCTAATAGGTTTGCTTTAACTTGGCATTGCAGTCTGACTGTATATGGCATACTCCTTAATGCTAAGCTTAGTATGCTGGGATGTATATGACATGATTTTGTACATTGCATTCTATACGGCGGGCTGTATATTATATACACCTGACCCCTGCACTCTTCATGCTATATTGTACAGTGGCTGCTGGTTGCTCTCCAGTTAGAGAAGTTCTTCCTGAAGGTAGGGTGCATGCAAGGCATATGTAATGGAAGAGATTCATTTTTTACAAATGATTGTACTGACGTTTGTGCATGACATCGACACTTGCTTGTGGCACAGTCAATAATACATAGTTTGTGGGTACAAGGACTGTGCCATATGTTACTGTGTACACAGTGTACAAACTCTGGTTTTAAGCTCTCCCCCTTTTAGTGCAATTTTTTTGCATCTGCCCTGTCTGCCTCATTATTTTCCCCTGGGTACCCAAGGCTAAACCCTTTGCCCCAGGAAAAAATATCTATTGCCCTGCCTCTACATTTCATGCTGGCAGGACTATGTTACACCAACCTCTTTGAATTTAATGTTATTCAAAATGGCATTTCCATCTTAATATACCTACTATGATTTTCTCATTTCTAAATTCCAGCTTCTTTTTCTTCTGAGGCAACAGGAGAGTTAGTGCCACAATATCACAAATCATTGTAGGACTGTTACATTTAAAATAAGTAATTTCAAAGCATGACATAAGTATCGGCCCAGTAAAATGAGCACTAGTCTGCTTTGCTTAGGTGATATTTCATTTTTGTGGTTAAAGGGGAATCAGTGGACTTATCCGCAAAATCTACAAGCTCCCTTTCAGGCACTGACATTTCTACTCAATGTCCATCCAGGTTCAGCGTGACCTGCCTGGGATGATGTAACTCCTGTGTATGCCCATGAGAGTTAATTCATAAATATATGCAGAGCCAATAAAGTTTGCTAAAATTCTTGCAATCTATAAATGAGCCAAAAGGGCTTATTTTTTTCTCTCTTATGTGGACAGGGGTTCTATTTCGTCTTTACATTATCCAAAACTAAATAGAAACGTTTTGGCTATATGTACACTTTAAATTAATAGAATGTAACAAAAGGAACAATTTTAAACATTTAAAAGAAAAACATTTTCACTGAAAATTGATTTATTGTTTAGCAGAAAGACATTTGCTACAAAAAGAGGAATTTCAATCCATGGTGAAGAGTAAGTTACTTTCAGCTGTAAACATTTGAAAACTCTTCATTCTCTTCTGAAATGAACAAAATGCTGGCAATAGGCCTCTGATCCCTGCCTGATGGCAAACATATAACTGACTTTCTTCAAGCACATCACTAACATTGGTGGACACTATTCTGAACAATTGTGCAAGATTCCAAACTGCAAAATAATGTAGTCAATCTATTATAACTATTGCATTAGTATTATACATTTTCAGAATTTTGTACATTTTGTCAGACAGACTGAAGCCAACAAGCACTAAATCAGAAACATCCAAGAAGGCTAGTCTTACACAAGCACAAAAAACACCCTGTACCCCCAGGGTGCTCAATCATTTCTGTCTGCTTGTCAAAAGCTGCTATGCTATTTAGAGTGTTTTCTTTAGAAGTCAATCAAAGCAATGAAGTAATGTAATATGTAAAAAATGCCAACCACTTTCTTCCTAAATTGACGTTAATTTGCTCTATTGCATTTTATCTGACAACTTTTGATGTGTATAAATTTATAAGCTCCACTTTAAGTCTACACACAATCAAATATTAAATTTCAGGATATACATTTCCCAAACGTTATTATATTTGTTTTAATATCTTTATTGAATACTGTATTTCAGTTGTGCGCTGTGTATTTATTACAAAGCAAAGTGCTAAGGCTATAAAGTATAGGAGCCCAAAATCATAATGGCTATTGTGGAGACTATGTAGATAAAGTAGGAATATGATGATGAAAACACAACAGCTTTGGACTGTGTTTTGGCAAGGAGCATGTTTATACAAAATTGAAAAAAAGTTAACATAACATGTATCATTGCTGTATTTTTCAGGTCAGCTACTACCATATACTGTAAAAGTATATGTCTATAAAAAAATAATATTTATCACAATAAAACAGAAATCAGTATAAATGCTAACAAAATATACTTAAGCAGAAATTACATAGTAACATATCAAAATCAAACAAAATAGTAATGAAATTAGTATGAAATTTGCTGGCCAACTTCATTTGGATGCTCCAATTTACCTCCAGTAGTGGTTAGGAGAGTCACAAACAGCTACAGTACAAGATGGGACAATGATAAATACTTAGTGGCCCCCCACTGAGGCTTATCAGGTCCAATGAATTGGATGCCTCTGACTAGTGAGGATGCAGGCTTGGGAAAGGTTCTTCCAGACCCAAAGCATGCTGTAGAAATAGGAAGAGATAGCCCAGCCGCTGCACACCTTGCCTGGTCCAAGTGGTTAGCAGATAAAACCAGCCTCAGCTTGATTCATCCAAGCCATCATCATGGAGGATGGGGGTGGGGTAAAAATTGTTGGGGGCATGGCTTGGATGAATCAAGCTGAAGCTGCTTTTACCTGCTAACCACTCGGGCCAGGTGAGGTGTGCAATGACCCGACTATCTATTTCTTCATCTTTCATAACCAAATTTAATTGAAGGCTATATTTCCAGGTCAAATGTTGTCATTTGCATATTTAGTTCAACTTTGTATAGTTTTAAGAGCTTATGATAACTTTATTTTGCATAAAAAAATCTATTCTCTATCATAGGCTGTCAAATGCAAAACATGATTAATTAATTAATGTATTATTATTTTTAATACTGTAATTTTATTTTACAATTACATTATTAAACTGAGCTATGCTGCAATCTTCCCACTTCAGCAACATTTGCATACCACAGCAGAATCTGAAGGAGGATGAAGACTTTTTTTGTGACAGCTGCTGCTTGTCAAAGTGGGGACATATATTAAAGCATCCTCAGTTCAGGGCTTTGTGCAGGGGAACATATTTCAACAGACTGCAGATAGTAAGAAGTCAAAATCAATGTTTTTGTAAGAAAATTCACCCATGAAACTTCCTTCATTGAAATCTGCAGCCCTGCTGCTTGAGTGGACTATGCCACTTCACACAGACCAAAAAGGCTGAAGTAACATTAGAGGGTACATGGGTAACTATTGGAAAGGTTAGAATAATTAGCCAAAATGGAGGTGGGCTTTTTCTTCCACTGCTGATAATTTTCGACTTTGTGTTGAGTGACTCAACCTTTGTAAAGATGATTATTTCTATATACACTGTATAGGTGATATTTAGTCCAATGGAATATGTAAGTGATACCAGCGCCAATGCAGATGGAGTCAGTATTGGCATTACCAGCACTAGTACAGTTGTCAGTATAGAGAAGGTACTGTGAGACATGACAGGGAGCTACACTGAAATAGGTGAATTGACACAAAGGGGTTTATTTACTAAACCTGGTTGACTCAGAATCTTGTCCACTTCTGCATAAAAACCAATCAGCTTCCAGGTTTTATTGCTGAAGCTTAACTGAACATGCTAAGGTTAGAAGCTGATTGGCTACCATGCACAGGTGCCCAAGATTCTGAGTCAACCAGGTTTAGTAAATAAACCCCAAACTGTCTTGTCTTTTTCTACTGCTGTGGTATCATACTAACAAAATCAAACACAATCGAGGTGCAGAGAGCCTTGGGAAACTAGAAACAAAAAGGGACTGGGTGCCCATTCTGTTTCAGTATACCTACGAAAGACAACCTAAAAAGTTGAAGAAAATACATAAACTATGCAGAAACAGCAACAGTGATGATCCAGGTGGACTGCACTAGGAGGCAGGACAGCAATCCAGTACTCTTCAAAATAAACAGGTATATATTACAGACAGTTCACAACATGATACTATCAGGCATGCCACACAAGGCCATGTCCAATGTTGGTTATGCAGAAGTCATCTGACCATGTGAATTCCTTACAAAGACAGACCTTCGCAAAATGGTACTATGGGGTTGATTTACTAAAACCGGAGAGTGCAAAATCTGGTGCAGCTCTGCATAGAAACCAATCATCTTCCAGGTTTTTTTTTGTCAAAGCTTGATTGAATAAGCTGAAGTTAGAAGCTGATTGTCTACCATACACAGTTGTACCAGATTTTGCACTCTCCAGTTTTAGTAAATCAACCCCTATGTTTGCCTTTCTCAAAATGTTGTTTAAAGGCAACAAATTTGGTTAATTTAAAGTTTATCTAATCCCAAAACTTTAAACCAGATATATTGTTCCTGTAATGTCAAAGCAATTATTCCTGTTTTTGTCTATATCTTAAATTCAGTTAAATATGCAAGCGAAGTGTATCCATAGACACAAACCAAAGGCAAATAGGTTGTTCACTTTGCAAAAGAAGAAGGACTTTGCAAGTAAATTTTCCCCAGAGCTTAGTAAATTAGGTGAAATTTCACTTTGCGGAAAATGGCCAATTACGTGCAAGAAAAATAAAAAAACTGCATTTTTGCTTGCACATTGGATAATGGAAGTCAGCAGAGCTTCACTTAATTCACTAAGCTCTGATGACATTTTCTTACAAAATTCAACTTTCCTTGCAAAGTGAACAGTCGATTTGCCTTTAGTAAATCTACCCCTACATTCTGTTCTAGGTTGAAAAGGCTTACTCAGTTGAGTGCCTTTTTCTGTGCACTCCTATATTGGACTACAAACTGCATGCTGGCATATTCTGTTGCAGTCACCATAGTAAAATTATATACCGTATTTTTCACTCCATAAGATGCACCTAGGTTTTAGAGGAGGAAAACAAGGAAAAAAATATTCTGAAGCAATGGACTGCAGACATAGTACAGGAGATGACCAGAGACTGCGGACATAGTACAGGAGATGACCAGAGACTGCGGACATAGTACAGTAGTTGAACAGAGACTGCGGACACAGTACAGGAGATGACCAGAGACTGCGGACACAGTACAGGAGATGACCAGAGACTGCGGACATAGTACAGGAGATGACCAGAGACTGCAGACGTAGTACAGGAGATGACCAGAGACTGCGGACATAGTACAGGAGATGACCAGAAACTGCGGACATAGTACAGGAGATGACCAGAGACTACGGAAATAGTACAGGAGATGACCAGAGACTGTGGACATAGTACAGGAGATGACCAGAGACTGCGGACATAGTACAGGAGATGACCAGAGACTGCGGACATAGTACAGGGGATGACCAGACACTGCGGACATAGTACAGGAGATGACCAGAGACTGCAGACCTTTGGGGAGCGGAAGGGGGAGTGGGTACCCAAATTTGACAGGTACCCACTCCCACTTCCGTGGAGTTGTCCTCCCTCCCCATTTTCTGGAACATGTGACAGGTCCCAGAAGACTGCCGGACCATTCACAAAGCATAGCGCTTCTCGTGTATGCGCAGTGGGCACCCGGCTGTGAAGTCGCAAGCTGTCACAGCCAGGAGCCCACACTAAAGATAGCAGCGCCAGGGAGAGAAGACGGTGAGGACACTGCTAGACCGAGGAGGGGAGAGATCTGGAGACAAAAAGTGGAGAGAGGCAAGGAGAAGTCGCTGACCGTCAGACTTGCCATCCTGTTCAGCGAGACATTTTGCTAGCAGACACCAAAATGGAACCCACATTGTGATCATCCTCAGGGGCCTCTGCAACTGGACTTTGCTGCAACATTCAACTGGAAGTAGGGGAGGGGCTCTGACGTCACGACGCCGCGGTGGACGAGCGGCATTTACAAGCACAGGATCTGGGCACAGCTCTGTTGGATACAGCTCTGTGGGAGACAGTACAATGTGAGTGGCAACTTATTCTCATTAAAAGATTTAACCTCACAAAGGATAAGGCACTATTGTGGCTCTTTTTTACATGGTTCCCCAATTTATTGGGAGGAGGAAATACTACTTAAACCATCCCTACTACCCATTGAGGCTCAGTGTGGAAGGAGGAAAAAGGGAGACCTCTGGTGGCAGGAAAAAGGCAATATAGATCCACGGCATGGATGGATATACACACATAGTATTAAGATTACCACCCAGTCCTGATAGGACAAAAAGAGTTGTTAGCCACTTTGTTTGGCTAAATAAGGAGGTGAGCGCACACCTATCTATAGAGCACGGGGAGTGTGGCACAGCACTGGATTTGTCACTGAATAAATATAAAGTATAAAGAGGACTATTGTTTAGTATTGAATCAGTATTATTTTGATGAACACTATATGTTGCACTGATTTGAAGCACAAAAGTTTTTTTTACATCACTATTTATATGATCACTTGTATATATGGAGCGCGGCACCTGTATATGTATCTGAAGATATACATACATATTTTGTTATATAATATATGTTTCACACAGATTATGAGTATTGTGTAAAGTGTTGATGCACCATAATTTGATTTAATAGTTTGTTAAATAATTTATTGCACAAGGGGAGTATCACATTTTGGCTCACGAGTATTACCTCTTTCATTTGTCTGTTTATTTCATACACATTTACACATTTGTCTGATTTATGTTTTGTGTGAGCAATTCGTGTTTTGCCTTCTTTAGCCTATCAAATTATAATATTTCCATGTGGAAATGGAAAATATGCTTCTCTAAATCAGTGGATAAGGCAGATATGTACCATACATTCTCAAGTCATTTTCCACAGAATGGATACTTTATAACATCCATCCATTTGCAGAATTCAGTATTGAGTGGGAGAGCATTCCCTGTGTTATAAATGAAGAGAATGTTGCAGTATGTATATTCTTGGAATTTACTCTTCACTTTATAATTTGGATCCTAACAACAACTGCGCTAAATGACTTTTTGAAAAAAAATGTTTAGATTCTGAGTTAGCCACCTACCTTGTCTACTGGATAAGAATCTAGAACTTCAGTGAACTACAATTAAAAAAAGAAGTTTGTGAACTTTGTAGTTACCTTCAGTTACTTTTTTGTTTGAATTTTGTGTGTACAATATAGTTTTATCTCCCATTAACTCACAAAACAGTAAACATACATTTATTATTATTATTAACCACTTCAAGTCTGGACACTTATACCTCCTTCCAGTCCAGGCCAATTTTCATCTTTCAGCGCTATCACACTTTGAATGACAATTGTGCGGTCATGCAACACTGTGCCTATATGACATTTTTTACTTTTTTTTGAGACAGATAAAACTTTTTTTTTGTTGTATTTATTCACCACTGGGATTTTTATTTTTTTGCTATATAAATGAAAAAGACCAAAAATTTTGAAAACAAAACAGGTTTTCTTATAAAAGTTTGCAAAGAAATAATCTTTCTTCATAAGTCTTAGCCAAATGTATTCAGCTATCTTTTTGGTAAAAAAAAATAATCAAATTAGTTTATAAAAAAAAATTATAATTTTTCAAAAATATTGTTTATATGTTTATTTTATTTTTTTAATATTATTATTTGTTTTTTTTTCCAAAAAGTTTATTAGGAAAGCGCAGAGCATACAAAAAGTACAATGAGTACAAAGAGCTACAATGTGATAATGAAAATCACAATGTAAAACAAATAACAAATACAATACAATGAGCGATGCTAAGGTAAACAGACAGAGAAAACGATCTCATGTTGCACATACTATAAATGATATTCGATTAGAGGAGACAACATACAGTCACAGCAAGGATGAAGGCACTTAATACCCATAACCATAATAAGGCATAAGAAATCCACAAGACGGGCAGGATCAGTAGTTTATTCCCCCATTTGTTATACATCATATGAAAGCAGGGTAAGGGGGCAGAGGATGTGAGTAGAGGTTCAGTACATTCTATAGAGGAAAGCTGGTGCAGAGGTGTAGAGAGCTCTATACTATCCATGAGGTATAACGGGGGCTACGATTAGTGGTTACCAGTGTGTGAGGAGAGGACTTTGTGAATCAGATGAAGCGTATTTGTAGATTGCGTATGGGTATGGGAGTATGTCTCCTATGGGCAGGGAAAAGAATGGAAGGATAGGAGGAGGAGAGTAAGGTAAGACATGTAAAATAGAAAGGAGGAAAGGCAAGGTAAAGGGAATGATGATAAGAAAAGAGTCAGAGGGGGGGAAGGGAAGGATGAGGGATGGAGAGCCAGAGAGAAAGAGATGATAGAAAAAAAAAGGGGGGGGGGAAGGGTCAGAGGGGAATGAAAGAAACTAGGGAGGGGGCAGTGTAGGCAGGCATACTACAGGTGTGGAAGCTCCAGGGACATAACAATTATAATCAGCTCCGAAGGGGATTTAAGAATGAGTCAGGCAATCGGTGCATTGAACATGAGGGTTTCTCACTCCGACCAACGTAAAGGGTAGGAAAGAATATCTCGACAGCCTTAAAAAGGTCGAGGGGTGATGTGATGAAGGAAGCAATGTGGGTATGCAGGTTCGGCACAAAGTCAAGTGGAAAGACCCATAAGGGAACGGTATGTGGAGGTCGTTTGGAAGTGAGTCCAGCAAGACCAGATATGGGAAAATTTTGTTGGGTTATTTTGTGATGAAGCAATCAGCTCCTTCATCTCCGCAACTCTTCCCAAATGTGTGAGCCAATCTCGTATTAAAGGGGGGTGGGTAGATCCTCAAAGAACAGGTAGACAGAGTCTAGCCGCGCTGAGCATATACATAGCGAGTGGTTTGAAATAAAGGCGTCTGGGAAGAGGGATATAGTGGAGGAGAAATTGGGCTGGAAAAAAATCGAGAGGTATAGTGGATACTAATGAGGTTATACGGTGAACCTCCTGCCAGCAGGGCTGGATAGTTGGGCAAGACCACCAAATGTGGAGAAGGGACCTTTCGGGTGCTCCACATCTCCAAAATTTGTTGGGCAGAGAGGGATTATAGCGATGGATTCTAGAGGGGGTATTATACCAGCGGGAGGCCAGTTTGTATCCATTTTCTTGCGTTGATACATTCAGCGAGCATTTGTGGGAGTATGTAAAAATGTGGTCCCAGTCCGAAGAAGAGAAGTCTATTTCCAGGTCTCTCTTCCAAGCTCGGCAAGCGAGTGAGTTCCCATCGCCAACTAGAAGGAGGTAGGCTAATGATATTAGGTGCCTCTGGGGTTCGGCTTTAGAGCAAATAGATTCAAAGGGGGTAAGAGGGCGAATCCATTTGTGACGCTGTGCATGAGATTGAAGAAAATGCCTAATTTGAAGGTAAGCCCAAAAGGGGAAGGTGTAGTCCCGCATGATACCCGCCAAAGAGGAGTAGGATTTCAGTTGGCCTTTTTGGAAAAAGTGTTTAGCTTTCATCCGGCTATGTGGCCAATGTTTGGACAGAAAGGCCTTGTGTATGCCTAGGGGGAAATCCAGGTTTAATCGGAGAGAGGTTAAAGGGTTATGTTTTTTTTGTACATACTGTCACCATAACAGTACAGTGTCACTATAATGACACTGTACTACTTGTGGGGGGTGATGAAGATTTTTTTTTTTGTACATTGATTGCTTTTACACCCATAAAGACTGTAGAAACAATAATTTCTCCTTCTCTCTGGCTGCATTCCTTCAGCCTTTGAGAAATACTGTGAGAGCTTGTCACATGGTACAAGGCTGTTGTGAATACCATTCACAGATTTCACAAGTAGTAAACAATGATGTCAGGAAGTGACATCTTGTTTACTACTGTTCATGTGATCACTGATTGGCCAATCAGTGATCACATGAATCGGGTCCTCACACAGTGGTCCCATACAGCGATCTGTGTTCCGCAGCGAACACAGATTGCGGTGCTGCGCGCACAGGCAACAGATGTGGGCTGACATTTAGAAATGTCCCCCTGCATAGGCAGCATTCCCGTCTGCCCGTTTATCGGCATGCACCGGATGGGAAGAGGTTAAGTGCCATCAACACTCATCCGAGTCCTCCTCAGCTGTAGTCAATGTGTCCACCCACCTAGCAGTTGGTCTCTCTCTTCGCCTGGTTGCTTGGATCCTCCCAAACATTATTTCCTTCTCCAGTGATCTTTCTCTTCTGGCAGTGTGACCAAAATATGACAGTCGCAACTTCATCAATTGGGCTTCTAGTGACATAACCAGTTTTATCACTTCCAAAATCAATCTTTTAGTTTAATGGGCTGTCCACAGCACACATGAAATCCTTCTCCAGCACCAAAGCTCAAATGAATCGATCTTCTTTCTATCTTGTTTACATTGTGTCCAGCTTTCACAACCGTAATTGACAACTGAGAAAATGAGAGCAAAGATAAGTCTGAGTGACACACTAGAATCTTCCCATTTTTAATATTTTTACGGAATACATTCATTGATCATTCACATTCCTAAAAGGAAAAACCATATCAAACCTTGTATATGGCAACTACCGTAACCACTTTAGGCAACATTACCCCCCATCAAACGTTTCCTGTAGTTGCTGTTAAGACTTGATCAACAATTAGTGCAAATGTTAGGAGAAATTCTAGACCAATCCCTATCACAAAAATGTTTTAGAGCATTGATTATGTGGGATTCTGTGCACTAACAGCTTTTTCATTTGGTGGAAATCAAGACTTGATATTGTAGAAAATTTCAAACATTCTTCTGCTTAAAGTGGTTGTAAAGGTTTTTTGACCTTAATGCATTCTTTGCATTCTGCTTTAAAGCGGAGTTCCAGGTGAAAAAAATAAATAAATAAAAGTTAGCAGCTACAAAAAATGTAGCTGCTGACTTTTAAAATACAGTCACTTACCTGTTCCTCGGTCCAGCGGTGTCCTCACCACGGCTGCTTTCACCGGCAGTCTTCTCTCCCTGGCACCAGCATCTTCAGTGTGGGCACCCGGCTGTGACAGCTTGCGGTTTCACAGCCAGGTGCCTTCTATGCATGAGCGAGAAGCGCTGCCCTTTGTGAATGGCCCCTTAGTCTTCTGGGACCTGTCACATGTCTCAGAAGACTATGTGGAGGGAGGGGTGGGGACAACTTCCACTTCCGATTGCCTTAGGTGATCGCAGCGGAAGTGGGAGTGGGTACTTGTCAAATCGGGTACCCACTCCCCAAAGGTGCCAATCCGTCCAATCCTTAATGGGGAGTGGAGGGCAAAGACTTAAAGCAGAACTTCCGCTTTTGGGTGGAGCTCGCTTTAAGGTAACAAACCTTTAAATAGTAGCCCCCTCCACCCCCCTAAATACTCACCTGAGCCCCATCTCGGTTCAGCACTGTGCACATCTGAAGAAGCTCTTCTCCCCTGTCTCACAGGCTTGGCTGAGAGCAGCAGGAGAAATTTGGCTGCTACTGCTTAGTCAAAACCTATGAGCAGAGAGTGCAAAAACACAATGTAATATCTAATTGGTGAAATATAAAAGATTATGTTATCCAAAGTAAATACATACCTAACACATTACGCTTGAAAATTGCATACGCCTGTGGGATGGAGCCAAACTATTGCTCTTGCTATAATGTTTGGAAGGATACCTCACATGTGTGGTGTGATCACAATTTACATATGCATGCACAACCTACATATGCCTTTGCATGCAAGCACTGGAGCAATGGGGCAGTTTTATTTATTTATTTTATTTAAAACAATTTTTGAACTGTCTTTTTCATTTTTAATCACTTTTATTGCTATCACAAGGGACAAACAACATGCCTTGGGATAACATGGGCAGAGAGAGGTTCTCTTTACTGAGACATCTGGGGTCTGTTAGACCCCATATCTCTCTTCTGCCCTTCACAGGTCGGTAACAGCCTGTTTACATTAGACTGAAACCAGAAGTGACAAAATATTGGTTGCTTCTGGCTTCTCAGACCATGGAGATAATCGGGAAAGTTCCAGTCCTTGGTTATCTCTATGGTAAGCCAGCGTAACTGCCAGCTGCCCAGGAAGGTGCCTAAAGGCAGCAGGAGGAGGAGGGAATTCCCTTCCGCTGCATGTAAAAGCTATCCAGTAGCTATTTAGCCACAAGGACCACTTTTACATTCAGTATCCTGAAAAAAAAGATACAGCTGCAGCCATAGCCCCTGTATAACCAGTGAAACCCAAAGACATGTGGGTATGTTCTATGGGCAGGAAGTATAACTGTGTTTGTTATGGACAAATGAAAAAACTGTCAAGATTTACAGTCTTTCCTTAAAATGCTCTCTCCAGTGCACATAGTGCCTTTTCTGTAAAAATCTTATCCCCATGGAAAGACCATCCACCATTAGTCCCAATGGATGACAGCCTTCCCATAGAAATGAATGGGGATTCTATGGCACATGCAAGTTCAGTTTTGGAGTCTTTTCACAGGGGGGCTGTGCAGTTCACAGCTGGTGGCACAGTGAAGACTTATGAAGAGCAATAACAGTAAGAGCAGGCTTTGGGCAGGATGCTGGAGGGATGGAGATACAAGATAACTGTGCTGAAAGTTCTAAAAGGTTAATAAAACATTTTTTTTTTACAATTTACTTTTTATTAACTTTTAAAGAGGTTCAACAAACAGAGTTGCATAAAATTGCGAAATAACAATCACAAGGCAATGAAAGAACAAGGAAATAGGCTTATCAATGAGAGGCATATAGGTACATACAATGTCAGTGCATAACAGTGAATTAGCCATCATTTTCAGACAACTGAGTAGACAATGAATCTCAGAAAAGAGTTTAAGCTTATGGGTCACTGAGTTGAGCAAGTGTCACAAAGTAAATAGATTGGCCTTGGCCCAGGGACTCACGCGAGCCAAAGCCAAACTATCAGGGAGACTGGGATTAAGTATGACATTGGTCAGGGGGGAACACAAAGAAGACAGGGTGAATCTAACCCTACACCACCTCCATATACAGTATATAACGTAAAATGCATGGGCCCGAGCAGAAGATGTTTGTGAGAGGTGGTTTCAATGTTGGTCATAGACCAGAGTATAGAACAAGGGTGCGTTGAACATAATTGTAGCCATTCAATCTCGGCCCATTTATTAGGGGGGCGCTGAGAAGACCACAAGACAAGAGTACGAAGGTGAGTAGCCAAATAATACAACATAATGTCTGGGGCCCCTAGACCTCCCCTAGATCGAGAAGAGAGAAGGAGAGTACAGGCAATTTGGTGAGATTTATTATGCCAGATGAAGTGGAGGAAGGATTTCTGAAGGGAGCACAACTTGGACATGGGAAAAGGAACAGGAAGCGTCTCAAACAGATACAGAACTTTGGGCAGTATGGTCATTTTTAGCACATTAATCCTTCCAAGGAAGGAGATGGCAAGATTGTCCCAAGATTTTAAGGATTGAGAAATAGCATGAAACAGAGAAATTAGCTTCATAAAGGGAGTGGTAAGAGGAGATAAAGTTGGTACCTAAATATCTCAAGGCGTGTGGACACCATTGATAGGGATAATTTGACTGAAGAGAAGATAAAATGGTAGATGGTATGTGGAGCGGTAATGCTTCGGTTTTAGACGTGATTACCTTATAACCCAAAAGGGCACCAAAAAGCTGTAGAGTACGATGTAAGACCGGCAGAGTAATGTGGGGCTCCGTCAGTGTCAGCAAGATATCATCAGCGAACAAAGACAGTTTAAAGTCACTATTGTGGGTGCATATCCCATGGATATCTGGATTGGATCTGATAGCTATAGCTGGTTCAACCAGAGGATAAACAACAAAGGGGAAGACGGCATCCCTGGCGTGTACCATTGGACATCCGTAAAGAAGGGGATTTGACCTCCCACAGGACGCGTGAAGGGTGAGCTCCGCCAAGCCTCAGTCTTCATGGACCTCCTGCTACCCTCCTGCAGCAGCCACAGACCCGGGAGAGCTCTCCCACAAGTCAGGATACCCACAGGCACACTCATGGGTAAAATCGGGCATTGGAAGCCACCATGCTGCCACCTCCAGACCCCCGGCCTTCCATGCTGGATCACTTCTTTACTAGGCCTGCGTCCCTAGCCTCGAGTAGTTGCGGTGGTCCGAGTGAGTGCTCCGAAGGGTCCGCAGAAATAGAGGGGACAGACACAGATGCCCCTGCTGCTCTGCTTCCCACCCAGTGGTCCCCTCTCTGACGGTGTATATCCTGGAGGACAAACTGCAGGTATTCTTACACAATATCACCCACACTATTTCTGCTGACATTGGGAAACTGGCTCAGGAGCTTAGGGGGGAGATTACCCAATTGGGAGACTGCACAGACCATCTTGAGTCAAAGTTTGATGAATTGGTGCAATATGTCCATATCCTGGAAGAGGATAATGAAAATCTGAAACACTCTGTGTCCCAGTTACAGCTCCAGGAGTAAAGAAAAAACAGAGGGCGCACAGGCCTAGAGCATTACCATAAAAAATGTTTAATAAAAAATAAAGTATGTGTTGTACTCACAAACGACAATATAGTCAAGGCACATCATAAAGAACAGCTGGGTAAACACCGCGCTGAGTAACAGTCCGCAATAGGGAGTACAGACATCCAAAACACTAACGCGTTTCGAGGACTTGCCTCTTCCTCAGAGCCAACTGACCAAATGTCTGCTCCCTCTTTTATATGCTCACTACTAGTTAAACCAAAGGTCACATGGGCCATCCTGGACACTCCCCTGTGCAGGTGGAGGAGTCCCAGGGGCAATTGACATAGTGTAAGTAACCACGAAAGGTCTATAAAAATATATATAAATATATATGTGTATAAATAAAACCATTGAAACTAGTGACAATCATAAAATCATATGAACCATAAGAAGTGTGCACAGTGAAAAATAAATAAGTGGAAAGTTACACATATATATAAAATAAAAATCCTTCCCTGGTGATGCACTGCACTGCTCGCCTTTAAATAAATGGATGGATGGATGGAGTACCACCAGAATATTCATGTTCATGGTATCTCTGAAATGATTCCTGACTCCCAACTTCAGCGTTACCTGCTGTCTCTGTTTACCACACTGGCCCCCAAAGTCCCAAATGTTGATTGGCGCATGGACCGAGCCAATAGGTCATTAGGCCCGAAGTCTCCTGAGGGCACTAGGCCCAGAGATGTTATCATTCTTTTTCACTACTTTAATATCAAAGAAGCCTTGCTCTCTTCGACCCGCAACAAGTCCTCCCTGGAATTCAAAGGAGACAGTCTTCAAATTTTCAGTGATTTATCCCCCATCACCTTGGCAAAAAGACCTGTCTTGAAACTAGTCACCACTCATCTCCAGCAGCACCGTATCGCTTACCGGTGGGGAATTCCTTTCAAACTAGTTGTCTCCAAAGATAATGCCCAAGTCTTACTTTGTGACTTGCATGAAGCAGGCTCCTTCTTTAAACAGTTGGGACTCCCTCCCCTGCCAGAAGAGGCCTTTTTGCAACCTCCTACTCTGTGCAGGCCCTCTGCTATTCCATGCAAGATCTGGACACCCGCTAAACCTGGGAAGAAGAGATTTCCTCACACTCCTCAATGCTTCCTGGTTCGGTGGGCCCCACCGCCTGACTCTTTTATGTATCAGGTCTCCCGCCCTGTTAATTGAGCTTCTATACCCCCATGTGTGCCTTAGCAATTTTCCTAATTGTTGTGTCCTGATTACAGCTGTTATGTGGATCACTGAAGTAGGCACCTGCTGTTTAGGGTCAGCTGCCATGTTGCCCCCTGATGCGTCAGGCTTTTATCCCTGATGACTCAGGATATTTCCAATATCCCGGGTACATATCTCTGATGATATCTTTGTCTCCAACCGTAATCCCTACGGCCCCTGTTCTGAGTGATACATTTTTTGTACTAGGCCTGTTGCCATACTAATCACCTGGTACTTTATTTCTGTTGTTTTCTGTTTTACCTCATCAATGATATTTTTTCTGTATGCTCAGGTTACACAGTTGCTTCACCCATTACTATCACATGATGGCTTTAAAGCTGTTGTCATATAATGTCAGAGGACTTACTTCAGTTCAAAAACAGTGGATGGCTCAGAAGGAGTTCAGATCCTGGGGAGCAGATATTATATTCATTCAGGAAACCCATTTCAAACAGGATGGCTCTTTTCGCTTTGCCTCCAAGAGCTTTCCGCAATCCTAGTCGGCTTTTAATCCCTCTGGGAAAGCCGGAGTAGCTATTTTGATCCGGAAAAACAGCTCCCTGCGGGTCTCCTCCTCTCGGGTTGATCCACTTGGTCATTATATTTTGTTGGAATGTATGTACAAGTGCTCTCCATTTGTACTTTTGAATTTGTATGCACCCAACTCTGGTCAGCTGTTATTTCTCTCTCAAACTCTAGATAAATTATGTTCCCTATTTACTCCATTCATAATTGTTGGGGGGGATTTTAACCTCGTTATGTCCCCTCATAAGGATAGGAAGGTGCTTTTTGCACCCACTCCGCAAAAGAGACTATGCTCCTCTTTGATGGTTTTCCATAAACTGATCTGGTAGCATTGCCTCTCTGATGCCTGGCAGGTCAAACATCCTCTCCATAGGCAATTCACATTTTATTCTACTCCACATCGCATGTTCTCTCGATTGGATAAATTTTTTGTCACCGCCCCCCTGATCCTCTTTTTGGTATCCTCGGAGATCACTCCAATGACTTGGTCAGATCATGCCTAATTGTCACTTGATCTCCTTCTTCCTATGTCCCCCCCCTAAGGGCTGCCACTTTAAATCCCGTTTGTGCCTATGTTTGTGCCAGACAATGCCTCTTACACCAATTATCCTTATCCAAATGTCGATTGCTAGATAACCCGTCTATACCTTTGGCTTCAGAAAGTTTTCCATATACGGGATCAAATTAGGGCTCTTGACCTGCATAAAACTGCTCAGTCTCTTGCCTGGGCTAGGCAACACTTTTATGAGTTTTCTAATAAACCGCATTGCATGCTCATAAATAGACTTAAATCTCAAACGTCCCCCTCACTACCGGGCCACCTACTCCAGTCCGATGGCAAACCCACATATGACCTGCATGTTATGGCTACAATATTTGGGGAATACTATGAGAAGCTTTATAATTGCCTAGCCCCTGATACTCACCCTCTCCTTCAGATGGCTGCTTTTGACGCTTTTTTTGACTGCTTGCAATTGCCATGTTTGTAACCTTCCGATATTACAGCTCTGAACGTGGACATCTCCATTGAAGAATTAGTGGATGTTGTCAAACATCTTCCTACTCACAAGTCCCCAAGACCGGATGGTCTTCCTTACTCATATTACAAGTCCTTTATTGGCATTTTAGCCCCCCATCTTCTGCCTTTGTTTCGGGATCTCCTGAAGGGGTCGCACCCACACAATGATTTTACTCATGCATACATTTCTGTGATCCCCAAGCCAGATAAGGACCATTCCCTTCCAGATAATTATCATCCTATAGCTTTATTATATTTTGACTACAAGATTTTAATGAAAATTCTAGCTAACAGACTGGCCAAATGTATCTCCAAGCTTAAACACAGAAACCAGGTGGGCTTTGTCCTGGCTAGATACACTGTAGATAACACCAGGAGGACCATTGACCTGAATGATCTTGTCAATAAGTCCCTGACTCCTACTCTCTTGTTGAGCTTGGATGCCCAAAAAATGTTTGACCGATTAAGTTGGCCATACATGTTTCTAGTCCTAGAGAGATTTGGGTTTAGTGGTCCGTTTGTAGCTGCTTTAAAAGCCCTTTACTCCACTCCCTCTTCTGAGGTCAAATTCTTGCACAGCAGAGAGTTACAAAGCAGCAAGTCTCCCAAATAAAACACAACACATCACACAATGGAAAATGCACACAGCACACTGTTAACCCTTTGTTCGCCCCAGATGTTAACCCCTTCCTGCCCACTGCCATTAGTACAGTGTCAATGCTTTTTATTAGCACTGATCACTGTATTAGTGTCCCTGGGGATGTCAGTGGCAGTTAGATAGGTCCCACCCAGTTTCAGAATGCCCACTGCGGTCCCGGTATAAGTCGCTGATCGCCATCATTACTAGTATAAAAGAAATAAAAATTAAAATTCCAGTATGTATTCCGCCATTTGTAGACGCTTGTAAGCTTGTAACTTTTATGTAAACCAATTACTATACACTTATTGGGATTTTTTTTTAACAAAGACATGTAGCAGAATACATTTTGGCCTAAATTTATAATTAGATTTTTAAACATTTTTATTAGATATGTTTTATAGCAAAATGTCAAAACTATGGGTTTATTTTCAAAATTGTTGGCCTTTTTTTGTTTATAGAACAAAAAAAAACCGAGGTCATCAAATACTACTGAAAAAAAGCTCTATTTGTGGGAAAAAAGGACATAAATTTAATTTATGTACAACATTGCATGACCACGCAATTGTCAGTTAAAGTAAAGCAGCGCCGTATCACAAAAAATGGCCTGGTCAGAAAGGGGGGTTAATCCTCTGGAGGGCAAGTGGTTAACAACCGGCTAATGTCACACAAAGCACAAGATGCAGAAAAAATGCAGAAAAAAAGAACATAAAAAAACGGGTGTGCAAAAAAGTTAAATGCACCCAGAAAATGGATCAATCACAATCTACATAGATGTGAACCTAGCCTAAAACCACTTTGATGCTATTTTCTCTCAACATTCTGTCTGTCTTTCCCAAAAGACTTTTTGATGTCTGAGACCCTAGGCTTTTTAGCACTATTGAATATGAAAAGAGAAAATAAAATCCTTGTAATTAAGCAAGTCTACTAATGATGGTTTTAAGGAAAATGTTAATTTTTGTTTAAAATGTATTAAATAAATATTTGCTAAACAAACTTTTATATGCCCTGTTACCCATAACAACCAATCAATTTCATGCATTCATGAAAATTAATTTGACATTATAAAAAAGTAACTTTTCATTCTAGGAAGTCTGGTACATCTTGGACCTTTAAAAAAAATAACCTATTTTAATCAACACCATAAATGAAGTCCTCTGCAATACATTAGGACGTATTAAAGGTAATAGACATTATACAAATTTCAGTGCTTTTGTAAAAAAAAAAAATCGATTTATGTGTTTAATGTTAATACTAGCACTCATTTGTGTGTGCTCTTTTTGGCCTATGTAGAAGTTTTATTGAGCCAAAGATAACATGGCAAGCTGAGCTAATGCCGATGTTAAAATGTTACATAAGTAGCAATTATAATATATGTACTGATATTGGTAAACCAAAAAACACAAAAAAGGAAATTGTGTAATCCTAAAAGACTTATTTATTTTTGAACTT
The DNA here is from genome assembly GCF_062004578.1 of Staurois parvus. Taxonomy (NCBI): domain Eukaryota; kingdom Metazoa; phylum Chordata; class Amphibia; order Anura; family Ranidae; genus Staurois; species Staurois parvus. The sequence continues at coordinate 6,274,758 of NW_028317961.1, read as the reverse complement.
CTACACACGAACGTGCATTATAGGTTGGCTAAAACAAAAAGCTCCTTATTTTTAATTCAATTCATCTGTGTTTGGTGGTTTTTTTTTCTAAATTGTGGAGACAGTACCTTGGAACTTTATCAATGTGAGATGCCGATGGACCAAAATGTACAGAACGTTCCATCAGAATGCAGTAAATAATATCCCTGGGCCTTATGTATCAAAATGTAAGTGTAACAAAATTGCTATGAACTTGCTAATTAGTAGTCAATAATAACAATGTACCAGCACAATAGTTTACATTTGCTCTGACCAGGTCTAAGATTTGTTCTTGCATGAAGAAAACAAATCTTGCAAAAATGATACCTTTGTTGCAAAAATATGAAAAATGGTGTATGCTTTTTTTGTATTTATGTTTTCATGAATTCCAATGCATAAATGCATTAATAATCTGTATTCTGCTGTTAGGTTTGGTGTTCATATTAAAAAGAGATTGTATAGTGGTTTTATACATTTTTTAATAATATGGTTAGGAATAAAATATACAGTAAAAAAAGAATGAGTCATCAAAGCAATAGCTCATCCTATAACAGAGGACTGAATGTGACGTTTCTATCAGGAAAAAGGAGGTTCAAAGCAAGCTACCCTGCTTTAAAGTCTCTTTAGAAAACCCACAGTGCTCTGGGAAACCTTTATGTTCAATGTTTATGTGGCACTTTCTTAATCAGGTGCTAGGATAGGTCATTTAGTGTGGGCCCATTGTAGTCAATGGGGTTAATCTGTTCTGTTAGACAAATTTAGTTTAGCTCACTGTATCCAGTGAAGCTGGAATTATGTTTGGGGATTATAGTTAAGTGTTAGTGGAGGCCCAGTCTGGGAGGCTGGAGGTCCTGGAACCACTGTATGTTGCTGAAGGCTAGCTGAGGGGCCATCGTCCGAGGATCTAGTCTTGTAACCCTGGGAGAAGCTGCCTGCAGGATACTGGTAGAAGGCCACCACTTATCCAGAGGCATCCCGTGAGTACAGGCAGGGAAAGATCCTAGATACTGCCACTCCTCTTGTGTGCTAGCATCCCGTGAGTACAGGCAGGGAAAGATCCTAGAGACTGCCACTCCTCTTGTGTGCTAGAAGGTCAGTCGTGTGTTTGCTAAGAAATTTTTCTAGAAGATCATAGTCATTTCATTCCTTGTAAAGGGGCTGTGGCTTGGACTGTTCCCCAAGGAAAGGCTCAGCCTCTTCAATCCTGTACTGCAGAACCTGTCTACTGTCTGTTACACATGGGCAGCGTTTGGAGTTTCTAGAGTTCAGAGTTTGAAGAAACAAGCTTAGTGTCCTCAAGTTTTGTTGTAGCAAGTCACTGGAGTATTTTACTTTCCCTAATCCCCATTCAAGTTCATCCCTTATTAAAGCAACAAAACCAACAACCCTAGACTGTTTATTGAGCCAAGAGAGTGAAAGTGCATGTGTGCCTGACTGCTGGGCAATAGTGGGAAGAGATCTTGGGACCTACAAACTTCTGGCTCCTACGGGGGATCCCGCTACATTTATATGACAACAAATTAAAGTCTCATGAATTTAAAACAGCTGAAATAAAACTGAACCAAAGCCTAACCTGAAAATACTGAAGCATGAACTATATTTCATTGTTATAACAGAGGAGCATTAAATGGGAAAAATGTAGAAATTTGTTATTTCCTTTAGCTGCAAAATTGGACTAAGAGACAGTTAAGGTGCATATGAAGCCAATACTTTTTTTAGTTTTAGACAGAGCATAGAAGGGTTCAAACCTGATTAAATATTTTTGCTGCCTGTATCCAGCTGGGGAGATTTCCCTTCACTTGTGTCCAGGAAGTACAACTTGAATTGAAAGCAACTTGTTCCAAAGTGAATCAAATTCCCATAGAGTGCCCTTAGAGAGTTGTCCCAACAACAGGTGTCCCCTAAGGCTCTAGTTATGACTCACAATTTTTCATTTCGCCTCACTTTCTGTCTCAGAGACAATGGTCACCAGGACAATTAGAGGGGTTAATCACCCAGTGAACATGTAGGCAGTAATGTACCAAGGGTGTAATCCTACCCTACGCTATTCAAAACTAAAAAATAATATATGCACTTATATAACCTTAATGCAGCAATAGTGGACAGATGTCACAGAATATTTCATTCCATAAGTAACCCTCTTCCTGTAGCTCAACACGTGTGAATGATAGAATTGGCCTATGTACAGCTGTAATAAAATTGCTTCTAAGCAAGAACCACATATTTTACAGAGAAAACTAACTGTGAGGGAAATGTTCTCCAAAAAATGAAATGCATCCTTTTTTTATGAGTATTTAAAAAAATAGGAAATATTTTTTCTGTGCGATAATAAAGGTTTTCATTTCATGAAAATTATATGGGAAACAGCAAGCCCTCTTTCTATTGATACAGCATAACATTTGTTTTATGACTTGGTTTATTAAAGGCAAATGAGTCATGTCTTCCTTTATATTACAAGAGAACATTTTGCACACTATTAAGCTCTTATTTTGTACCTTGATTGGGTGTATGCGTTTTGGTATATTAGATTTCCTAACTTCATATTTCTATTGTGACTCCATAAAATTTAATAGCAGACTTCTTTTGTGTGCTGGTGTGCTGAAGGGATGGAAAGTAAATGCACAGGAGTCCAATATGTTTTCAGCCACATCTCACAGCAGAAATTGTAGAGCCAACTTTTACGCCCTTGGACATTGTCCTTTATTCAGTAAGAAGAGTGCTCCATTTCCAGGAATTTTGTATTTTCAATCTTGTATGGAAAATTTACAGTTGTATTTTGGATGCATCCATAGTCTGGTTTGTAGCAGATGCTAAATGATTTGGGAAATATTTCATGTTAAGAAATAAAGACAGAAAAGTAACGGGAGCAAAACATCACTATGCTTTTCAGTTTGCATTACTTCCTTCAAAAGCATGAGCCCTAATTGAGCTTCAGAGCTCTTTTCTACTTTGTTATCCAACTGTTTCCTACAGTACATGTATCAGAAAAACACAAAATTTATTTAAAATCAAAAGTGAACATATAACATCTATGTTTGGTTGCGATTGTTGGCTTCATCTTTTGAAACATCTAAACATTTGACATAGCATGGGAAACAGCAGAAAAAAACTAAAGCGTGATTGGATAACATGGAGAGAGAGGAGTCAGCTGACCGGGGAGGAGCCTGTGCATGGCGCTGATCGGGAGATTGTTGTGAGATCTCCTGAACCCAGGCTCCTGCAGCGCCCAGCGAACAGGTCATCATGACCATCAGATAGCCAGGAAGGAGGAGGGGGACTTGCCTGCTGCCCAGTCCCGTGGGAGTGCTCCGGCACCCGGTCTGTGTCCCACGAGCCCTTGGTTCCCAGGAGGTGTGCGGGAGGAAGCTGGAGCCAAAGGGTAGAAAGTCCCTGATTGCTGGAGGAACAGAGGATGCTGGGTGGTCACGTGACCGGCTGCAGATACACGAGGAGGAGAGATATAAATTTAAAATGAAAAACAAGGCAACAAAAAGAGGTAGGTCAAAGGCCCTGCAATCAAGTTCAGGAAAAACGGACTCCGGAGAGTCAAAACAGAATAAATGAAAAGAGTTTGTTTGAAAACAGTATTGGAGAAAGCTCCAGATTATCCTTGGGACTACCTAATATTAGCCAGAATTTAGAAGAAGCAGACATAGTGAAAACAGGTCCGCAGAAGAACTTAGAAGAGCAGGACACATATCTGCCAACTAAATCAGAAATTGTTGGAATGTTTAAAGGTTTGGAAAAATATATAAAGCAGGAAATGGCGAAGTTACATAAAGATCTGGGCAGGTGCTATCTAGAGTAGAGGAGACGGAAGAAAAAATAAACAAACATGCCCAAGTGATCCAGTCCGTAGGAAAACAAATGGTGGAAATGAAGAAAGAACATACAAACCTGCTACATAAATTTGAAGATCAGGAAAATAGGCTTAGAAGAAGCAACTTAAGGATACGAGGTTTTCCAGAGATTTCTCAAGGAGAAGATTTAAGGAAAAAATAGAGAAAATGTTAGACAGTATAATGGACAGAGCTGCAGTAGAACCATATAAAATAGATGGGGTGTACAGAATTGGGAGACTCCATCAAGAAGGCAGAAAAGGTAACCCGAGAGATGTTATTGTTCAATTCCATCACTACTGTGATAAAGAAGAGATCTGGAAGAGGATGAAAGGAAGAGCAGCTATAAAATATGGTGAAAGGAGAGGAAGAAACTTACAGTTTTTTGCGGATCTTGCTGCTGAGACATTGTTAAGAAAAGCAGAACGTTCAATACAGCTGGGGGTTCCCAGCATGTTTAATCGGTTGGAGAAATGGGCGTTCTGCCAAATTAAGGTTTCCTGAAGAATTGAGAGACTTCTGTGAGAGACTGGAGTAGCAATAGATAGATATTCCTGGATGGGGTGTGGAGGAGGAAGAAAGTGGGAATATAGAAAGTGAAAGGTGACAGGGGGCCCGGGAGGGAACTTGAAATCTGAGGGAGGTGTAGGGAGGGGGAAAATAGGGTTTCCCCCTTTTTTTTTTCCTCTCTCCTCTATATCTCCCCTTTCTGTCCTCCTCTTCTCATCTTTTCCCTTGGAAGATGTTGTCTGTCTTTCTTCTCTTTACCTCCAGAGAATTTTTTTTTTCTTCTCTCGATTATTCCTCCTCTTGGTTAAGCTGGCGGGACGCTGGGGGAGTGTAGTTGGGTTGAGGTGGGCATGCTCAGAGCTTCACCCTAAAGTTGAATCAAGGGTGGGACTTAGACCACAAATGATTTATAGGCTAATTAGTTGCCTAAAAAGGGAGGGGGGTGGATAGGAGGAGGGTATGGGGGAGGGTTAGGTAGTTTTAGGCTCTGCGAAATAGTAAGAAATGTATCTGTCTGGAGAAAACCTAGAAAGCAAAGGGGAAGCTATGGAGGAAAGAGGAGAAGGGGGAAGATGGAGAAGAGAGGAGAAGAAAGGTAGAATGGAAGAGATTAATTTTGTGACTTATAATGTTAAAGGATTAAATAGCTTTGGGAACAAATTTAGGATTTTCAAAGAAATTCAGCACAGATTTTCTTCAGTGTTTTTTTTGCAGGAGACACATTTAGAACAAGAAGCAAATGTGAAATTTAATTCCAGATATTATCCAATATGGTACTATGCAGATTCCCCAATAAAACGAGCCAAAGGAGTAGCAATAGGTTTTGCAAAAATTATCAGGTTTAATTTGGAAGACAGATTGGTAGATCCGGAAGGGAGATTTCTGTTCCTGAAGGGGAAATTACAGGATCAGGAGTGCACACTAGCAAATATCTATTGCCTGAATAAGAAACCGGAGGAGTTCCTAAAAAATACTCCTAGGAAATTATTGGATTTCAAGAAAGGTAGCTTAATTGTGGCTGGAGATTTTAATCTTTGCATGGATCCTCAGATAGATATGACGTCACATGTGCAGAGGGATGGTAGTAGGTCTCTGAAATCTTTAAAAAAATGTTATATCACTGTCAACTTGTGGACATATGGAGAATTAAGCATATAAAGGATAGAGACTATACGTTTTATTCGCATGCACATGAGATGTACTCAAGATTGGATTATATATTGTTGGACCATCGACTTATTGAGTCTCTGGTTAAAGTAAAAATAGAAGAGATATCAATATCGGATCATGCTCCTGTCACAATGAAATTATTATGGGGAAATGAGCTGAATAGGGGGAAATTGTGGAGGTTAAATGAGACACTTCTCCAGGATCAAGAGACAAACCAAAAGATTAAAAAAGAAATAGAGCAATTTTTTGAGGAAAATGATTCAGGGGAAGTGTCTGTGGCAACGGTGTGGGAGGCTCATAAAGCCTATATTAGAGGTATCCTGATAGCAATTGGAGCAAAAAAGAAGAGGGAAAGGAGAGAAAAATAAATATGCTTCTTAAGGAACTCTGTGAGTTAGAGCAGAAACATAAACAAAGAGTAACAAAAGAGACTATGCAGACGGTAATAAACAAAAAGAGAAGAATTAAAACATTTTCAGAAGATAAGAGAATAGTGTTTAATAAAATGATATGTGAGAGATATAGATGGGGAGATAGGCCAGGAAAATATTTAATGAGGGCTCAGAGGAAAAAGCAATCCAGGAATTATAAAGAGAAAATAAGAGACAACAAAGGTGAATTAGTGTATTCAACTAATGATATAGCTAAAGTGTTTAAAGAATACTATAATTAGCTATATAATATGATTCCCCATAGTAAAGATGACGTAGGAAAAATAGAAAAAAGACAGACATATTTAAAAGAGGTGGGACTACCGAAATTAAGTGAGGAACAATTAAAATCTTTGGAATCAGAAATAACGCAGGAAGAAATATATTTAGCATTAAAAAGTACTTTAGCTGGGAAAAGTCCTGGACCTGATTGGTATACAGTGAGATATTATAAAAAATATAAAGAACCATTAGTATCCAAATTGAGGACATATATGAATGCATTGGGAGTAGAGATGGAAATGAGGAGGGAATCTTTACAAGCCCATGTAGTTCTCATACATAAGGAAGGTAAAGATGATACTCACTGTGCAAGTTATAGACTGATTTCCTTGTTAAACACAGATACCAAAACTATATGCAAAAGTTCTGGCAAATAGGTTGAAAGACTTGATGCTGGAATGGATACATATGGACCAGGTGGGTTTTGTTCCAGGAAGAGAGGGTAGAGATAACGGATTAAGATCTTTGTTTCTCATACAAAATGTAGGAAAGCAAAAATCCCTACGGTGGTCCTTTCAATAGACGCTGAAAAGGCATTTGATAGAGTAGATTGGGGTTATATGTTGGATACACTGGAAGTATTGGGGATGGGACCCAGAATAAGAGAATGGATAAGGAAATTATATAGTCAACCCTCTGCAGCAGTCATGGTTAATGGGGAACTATCAAAGTACTTTAGGATGCAAAATGGAACAAGACAGGGATGTCCTTTGTCTCCACTGTTGTACGTTCTATCTTTGGAATCTCTGCTGGCTACAATAAGGAATAACATAGATATAAAAGGTATTAGGATAGGAGATACAGAGCATAAGGTGGCAGCTTATGCAGATGATATGTTGTTCTACGTGGGAAATCCAAGGATAACATTGCCAAATTTATTGAAATCATTGAAGGAATATGGGAAGATGTCAAATTTACAAATTAATCCAACTAAAACAGAGATTTTAAATATAAATCTTTCAAACAGCGAGAAAAATATGCTACAGGAGGAATTTCCTTTTGTATGGAGAGAAAAAGAATTAAAATATTTAGGTATAAAATTAACTGTATCTTCCAAGAATTTATATAGATCAAATTATATCCCATAATTAAATGAGATTAAGGATGAATTAAGAAAACTAGGTGGGGGAACTCTGTCATGGATAGGTCGTATAAATTTGATAAAAATGGTAATTGTTCCAAAAATTCTATACAAATTCCAAATGATACCAATTAAACTACCAGAAGTATATTTTAGAATTCTTAAAAAAAATGTTAAGATTTAGTTGGAGGAATAAAAAATCTAGAATAAGCTATGAAATCTTAAGTAGAAATAAAGAGAAAGGTGGACTGGGAGTTCCAGACTTGAAAAGTTACTATAATTCGGTAATACTGACAAGAATTTTTCATTGGACACATAATTCACATGGGAAGAGTTGGGTAAAAATAGAAAATACATTAAGTCACACAAGTATTAGTAGAACTGTATGGTTACCTCCACAATTCCGAGGATTGGCAGATAGCACAAGCTGTTTCACACTTAGTGTGTTAAGAGTATGGGATGTTTTACACAAACAAAAGGGGTGGGAATATAATTCACTGGTAATGCCCTTATGGTCCACAGAGTTTTTTCCACCAGGTAAAGAAAGTGTCAGTGGGAAGTGGATAAAGAAGGAAGACGTACGGTTGAGAGATGTAATGGTGGGGGAAGAAATAGGTTCACTTAGGATTTAGATAAAAAGACGGAAATATTCATGAGAATTGATGAGTGGCGTTATTTTCAGTTGAAACACTTTATAGGGAAGCTTCCAAGGCCATTGAGAAAAAGAGAGGATTGGAACCATTTTGAGCACTTATTAGACACACGGGGAGATGGGAAACTTGGGATTTCTAAAATATATAAAATTCTCACTGGAATAATCACAGATAAAAGGCCATTATTTATAGAGAAATGGGAAAGGGATATAGGAGTAATATTGGATGTGGAAAAGCAAAAGAAAATATATAGTTCAATACACGAAAATGTAAATATGAATGAGGTAGAGATGAATTATAAATGTTTGGCAAGATGCTATATTACACCGAGTGTCGCACATAGATTGAATAGAGACAATTCACCTTTATGTTGGCGTGGATGTGGGCGTAGAGGTACAATGTATCACATTTGGTGGGAGTGTCCTAAAATTCAAGAGTATTGGGGGAAAACAGTATGCTTGATTCAGAAAATAACGGAGGTTGATATTCTAAAAGACCCAGAGACTTGCCTTTTTCATGGTACTAAGGTTTCTGTTAAGAAATATAAAAAATATGGTTTATTGTACTGTATCTGAATAAACGGATTGATACCCAAGTTTTGGAGGGAACGGGAGGTACCAAAGGTAAAGGATTGGGTAGATAGGGTGGATCAGATATGTGGATTAGAAGAACTTTACCATTTGAGCTAGGATAAGATAAAGAGTTTCCATATATGTTGGAAAAATTGGGAGGAATTTAAAAGGTCAAAATTAATCCTGGAGTATATGGGGGATTAATATAAAAATAATGTGGATATATTCTTGAATCAGGATCCCCAGAGTGAGTAGGAAAGATGCAGAATGGAGGTTTTGTGGGGCGGGAGGGGGGAGGGGGGTATGTGGTTTAGTGGAGGAGGGATGGGTGGGGGAAAAATATTAAGACTAAGGTTAATAATTAGATATTATGACAAGCAAATTAGAGGTTGTTATTTGTGTTTATCTCTTTAAAAGGTTTGTTTGTATAAATTTATAATTTGAAAATTTAATAATAAAATATTTATATAGGAAAAAAACATGGAGAGAGAGGGGTTTGGAAACTTTGTTGTTAAGTTGTGTAGAGCACCTTTGTTTGTGAACTGAGTAATGTAACAAATTTTTATATAAGGGATGGTGGCATGATTATTGGATACAATACTGGCAGAGGTGGGTAAAGCAAGATTGTGTTTAGAATAGAACTCCAAACTTGAAAAGGACAAGTTCTTGGTCCAAAACATCGCATTTGATGCTAATGTATATGCACAACAAAAGAGCTATTTTAAAATTTGATTTGAAGAGTTCCACAGTGCAGATTACTTTTGAACATATACAAAGTATTTGCCTCACTCATGCCAACAAGATTGTAATTGATACACCAAGCGATGATTGGACCTATTTTTTCAATAGAATATCCTTTCTATGCACAAAGCTGTATCAACAGCATCATCCCTAGCATTACAGCCTAGGGGTTGAACAAATGTGCTAGGGTTTATTTCACAGGGAGGTTTAATTAAATCCTATGGGAAGTTTGAAAATGCTGAAAATAAATCCCACTGAAGTCTATAGGGGGAAAATCTTGAAATCCAATTCGTGCCATTTTCAGAAAGGGCATGGGGAGTTGGGCTCTGCCACGGAGAACATTTACCAATGCAAAAAGAAACATTTCACAATTTCCCCTTTGGAGATATTTTTTGTGCATTTTTCACACACCTGTTAATTACATTTTGGCTACAAAATTACTTAAAGTCCCAGAGACTCAAATTAGCGCTCCTGGAACAATTTATCTGTCTAAGTTTCTCTTACTATTCAGCGCTGCATATCCATTTATATGCTGTGTATTTGTCGAGTATGCCAAAACTGTGACATCAACTGAACCCTCCAAGTGCTAAATTACAACGTGTAAGACCAAAGTTTCTCAATCATAAAAAAAACAAAATTATCATTTCAAGATTAACTGTATATATCAATTTGTGCAGTCCTGCTTATATCAAGTCCATAATAAAGTTAATGTATCCTCCACTTGTGCCATTTGTTTTATTTATCCTGTGATCACCTCTTTGTGCTCCACCATGAATCACACAATGTGCTCATCTTCAGGAATTGGCCTATAATAAATATAGGTTGCTGTGTGCTTTGCCCTTTATTGAGGCATTCAGCAGCTCCTTATGGATCTCTCGTAATTTATTAATAGACCACTTCTTCTCTCTCCAGACACTGGGCTCCAAACACAGGCTAATACTTCTCCAGTTACTGCTTTTAAAGCAATGGAGTTGATTTACTAAAACTGGAGAGTGCAAAATCTGGTGCATCTCTGCATAGAAACCAAATCAGCAGATTTTTTTGTCAAAGCCTAATTGAACAAGCTGAAATTAGAAGCTGATTGGCTACCATGCACAGCTTTTGCACTCTCCAGTTTTAGTAAATCAACCCCAATGTATCTGTAGCTCAATAAGGCTGTCTAACAGCAGAATCAAGCTAAGAATTGTTACCTAATTAAAAGAGTTTAGAACACAAAAAGCTACTTGTAATTATTCTCATAAACAGCTTCCATCTCAGTGATATCCAGAGAAGCTCTGTTAACACAGGGAAAAAAGTGAAGGGATCTTAGTTTCAAGAACAAAGGGCCACTCTACTAAAACTGTATTACTCTGATAGCAGTTGGGGAGGAGCTGCTTGGGTCAAAAAAAACATGCTGTTAGGCTTCAAGCAAACTGCTCACATGGTGGTTCTGACAGTGGAGGGTTGCTTCCCTTGCCCAGCTACAACTGCATCATCAGCTGTGACCTTTCTGAGCTGCTGACGGAGCAAATCTGAGGAAAGTATCTTCCCTGAGCATGTCCATGAAGAGGGGCAGTGATGTGAAGGGGGTTGAGGACATAGATGAGAAAGGGGGCTGTGATGTGAATGGGAACACTGAAGGGCCATGGACATATTTGGACAATGATGTCAACACTATCCCCACCCTTTTCCTTATATAGCTGATGACAACTTGGTTTTTTTTTTAATTTTTTTTTTTTTCATATGAGGTATCCCCTTAAAACCTATACCAGACTCAAAGGATCTAGCATGTATTTTGGGGGAGTCTCCATGCAATGTTTTTTCATTCTTGCTGTTTAATGTGTACAATGGAAAAAATTAAGCAGATTAAATTGCCATCAAATGACATTTGTTGCCAGCATCTTTTTAAACAAAATTACACAAACCCCTTCAAAGGTCCCCCAACATACACAGAAGACTCTTGGGTGGGTCTTTGTGTTTTTTTTTGCATTGGTACATGTTCCCCAGGGCATTTTTTTAAACGCTCTTGCCTATTAGCACATAAACTAGACATTCTTAATTTGTCAGGTTAGGTTACCATTGATTTCAGTGGGGTTCAGTTTCGGCATCCAAACTTCATTGAAGGTTGCACAACGCCTACCAGACTGAACCCTGGGCAGTTCAGCTCATCACTACTGAGTACACTGATGCTGAAGGTGATGGGGATGGAAAGTGGACTGAGTACATTGATGTAAAGGGTGGACTGTGATTTGTTGAGGGGGTGTTTTTTGAAGGAGGCTGAGGACATTGATATGAGGGTGAGGTGACTTGGATGTAAAGGGACAGTTTATGATGCCTAGAGGGGCTGTGATTTCAAGGCGAGGGCTGAGGATACTAGAGTAAAGGGGGGACTGTAATGTGAAGAGGTGCTGTAATGTGATGAGAGAACTGCGATGTGAAGAAAGGACAGTGTTGTAATGGGGTGGCTGTGATGTGAAAGGATCTCATAGCAGAAAAATGAGGTTCAGGCCTCCACTGGAAGAAAATGTTACTGATCCGTAAATTTAAATTTAGTACCCATGCCTTCCACTAATCTGTCCCTATGTATGTTACCAGCAGCACAGCATATGTTTTTCTTATCACAGCTAAGCACATTGTCAATATGAATGGTGGGAACGAACCTGTTATAGTCAGGAGGCTGGGGTATAAAAATGCTCTGTTATTGGTCCTTCAAAGGCCAGGAAGTGCATTATTGGTATTTGGTTGCTATGGTGGTGAAATCATGTATTAGTTTGCAGAATCCTGGAACTGAGAACAGGTTGGGTTTGCCTCAAAACTGGCCAACCCAAACCCAAATCTCATCCCTAGTTACAAGCATATTAAAGTTTTGGGGTTTTTTTTGCATTAGCGTGAGGGATACCATTATTGTGACTGTTTAAATGAATGCCATAGTATGGGAATACAGGTTCATAACACTGTTCAACAGGTAAAAAGTTTTGGGCATAAAATTAGCTAATCTTACATAATTTTGGGGTGCTGAAAACGAAAATGACCCTAAAAAATGTTGATTGGCTCTAGTTTCCATGATATATTCACCCATTTAATGACGTAAGCCATTCAAAATTATGATGCAACTTCAGCTGCATATTGCGCAATTGATACTGGTGACCAATAGAAAATTGCATGTATACTGAGATGATGCAATATTAGCCTTTAATTGCATCACTTCACTGCATAAAAGCTGCAGTATCTGTAGCAGTATCTGTAGCTGATTGTAGTTCGACAGCGTCTTTACATTTTGTTTTATGCTTATATAGGCTACTCAGTAATGCCTCGAACTTGTGTGAATAAAGCAGATAATTTCTGCTATATCTGCGGTGAAATAACTTTTATCTCACAAAAAAGGAGGATAACAGGAATGATTAAGAAAGCCTACAACTTGTATTTTGGCTGCAAGATAGGAGACCAGGACAAGAGCTGGGCACCACATATATGCTGCAATTCTTGTGGGACGGCACTGGAGCAATGGTTGAATGGAAAAAAGGCATCTATGCCTTTCGCTGTGCCAATGATTTGGAGAGAGCCAACAGATCATGTTAGTAATTGTTACTTTTGTATGGTGCCTCCAACAAAAGGGCTAAATAAGAAGAAAAAGTTATCTGTGCACTATCCAAATATTCCATCGGCAATACGTCCAGTTCCTCATGGAGAGGGGCTACCAATTCCTAAAGCACCAGAATCCTTCGTGGTTGAGTCAAGTGAGGAAGAACCTGAAGCGCGTAGTCACGTGCAGTTGTAAGAGATAGCCCTTTCCTCGAATACAAGAGAAAAGCCAAGAGAAGCAAAACCGACACAAACTGAAGACAAAACTAGTGAGAATCCTAAGTATTAAAATGATTCAACTTAGCTTATGGCTATAATTTTTCTTGGTAATCCTATGCAATATATTATGCCATTTAGGCTTTGTTATGTAGTCAATATCACTTGCTTTATATTTGTGGAAAGACATCTATCTATATAATTATTGTGCATTATGTAGTCATTACGCCTATAGTAGAAAACTTTCCGTTTACAGAAAAACTAGAGCCAATTGACAAATTTCATTGTTATATTTGAACTCAGAATGTGAAATTCATTAAGAAATGGATCCTTTTGTTTCCAAAACTCGCAAAAAATAAAAATTTGTTGAACTATTATAATAGTCTTCCCATTCACATGTTTGACATTATTGCTTCCTATATACTGTATACTGTATACTGTATATTATTAAATCTAATACTTTGTTTCATTAACGTTACAAGCCTTTGTAAATACTGAACGCAATAGTGCTGTTGTGAAATACTTGACATTATGAAATGTCAAGAGCCTTACTTATGTCTTTGTACACCCTTTAAATGCTAATAAATTTTTTGTTATGCATAAACCTTCTGATAAAACATGCCCTATAAACATTCCTTGGTGACAAAACACTGAAACATTCTTCAAATAGAAAATCAGAATTGGGCCTGTTCTATGGATGTCTTACCAATAAAGACAATAAAGGCAATTTACACTTTACTTAATACTGTATATATGCACCGCTGACGGTTTCCGCTCACAATTCAAAAACATAATTAAAGGTCAAGTGTCTTCTGTCTACATTGTTGTTAATGTATGTGTATCCTTGTATATGTTTGTAGTTGGCTATAAATGTTGTAAAGATGTTGGATATGTGCTTGTCCCCCACAATATGGGACAACTTATATTCCTCAAAGTTATAGTGTTAGTTCTCTTCTGTTATTTACTGCATCTGTTGATTCACCCCTCGCAATCCATTAAAATATAGGGACAGTGAACATGTACAGTATGTAGCCTATATTCTTTAAAGTAGATCTAAAGGCAGCATAAAACCTCAGGCCCCAATGGTACCTCCAAGAGTGCTTCTTCACTTTCTTATGTTTAATTAGTTAAAAGCAGCACTAAAATACAGTTAGATTCAATTGTTTACATGCTGCCATGTGACTGCTAACCCTAGGTGCTGGTGATTGGCAAACAGTGATTGTCCGGAAGGGTGTCCTCAGGAGAGTAAGTGGTGTTGCCACTGCAGACTCCATTCACAGTTAGGGAGGGAGGAAAGATCGAGGACCCATGAGCATGGACAGTGAGGGAAAACCCTAAGATCATGCAAAAAAGCTTTGTCAGAGTTGTGAGCATATGGAATAAGGAGATAGCTAGCGTTCATGCATAACAAAGAGGTGGTGAAGTTCCTGGGTGCTGACAAAGCTTGGGGGAAGGAAGTCAACTGCCATATATTGTAAAATTGCGAAGTTGTGGATATTTATTTCCACACCCTCAGGGCAGCCAGTGTTATTTGAGATGCCATTGGATGGCTTGGATCACAGACACAGAGTACAAAACCAATCCAGTGAGCTTTGTAACTTGTGATTGTTGTGATGACCAATTACAGTGATCACAAATTTAAGCAGTGTACTCAAATAAAAAGGTAATGCAGCGCTAAGAACAATCTATAACAAAATAAATCAAAAAGTGCAATATGTAAACAAACAGTATAAATGCACATCAATGATAGGTGTGTTATCATTTTTAAAAAACTTGCATACCAATTATAGGTGCGTCTTAGACTTGCTAATATATAAATAATGAATGTCGGAGCAATATAATGACAATTGCACATAGATGAAACTAACCAGCTGGTGTTATTAGGTGGCCGCCGGACCTCCGTGATCCGACGACTTGATGTCAACGGCTTGCAGGGGCTCCTCCTTGACGCGTTTCGTACTAAATGTACTTTGTCAAAAGGGGTATGAAGGGGGGCACCTGACAGGTGGGAGGGGCCAGGAGTGCCCACGGGGGAACCCAGAAGAGGAGGATCTGAGCTGCTATAAGCAAAACCACTGCACACAGCAGCTAAATATGATGTTGTTTGTTATTTAAAAAAAAATAAACCTTTAACCCCTTGGCACCGGCGCCTCCCGGCCCTTTAAGGGTTTCAGAAGCCGGGAGGCGGGCAGGGTTTTAGGGTCATGTGACAGCAAACCACGGCGGTTACATGATTGGTAAAGGTCATGATCACAAGAGGAGATCGGGACCTTTCAGTAAGTACCAGACATGTGTGCTGGGAGCATGCAGGGCACGCGCTCTCAGCACATTTTTTTTATTTTTTTGGTTTATTTAATTTGCAAGCAAATGTGTGGCCCAGACGCCGAGAGGCTGCACATTTGCGTGCGCTCAGCGTGAAGAGGTTAATATCACTTAAAATGAGAGAAAATGTGTTTGCTCCACCTGTAACCTTTGCATAAAATAAACCAAGTGAGATGATTATCTTTCACTGGGCACTATTTCATACTCACTCAAGTTAGTCCAGCTGAAACGGCGTTGCCGTGGTATCAGAAAGGTAGCAGCCCCAGGATCTCAACAGAGTACATAACCACAATCTACCTTTGGGGAATAACTCCCTGGAAGAGACTACTACCATATTCTTTGCTTTTATTTCCACCAAATAGCTTATTTTACCAGTCCAACACGGTCTTCCACACACACCAAAACCTTTAAACCAGGGATTTCACAAGTTCAAACCTCTAATGTTTGCTACATGCTTGATTGTCAAAATGGAGCAATCTTTAGCTCAGAGCACACAGCATGGTTCTTCAATGCTTCTTGCCCAGCTGTTTTCTTCTCCCAAGTGAATTACATCAAAATTCTCACCTACTTTTTGTTAAAACCTAAAATGAATACTATATTTTCAACAATTACACAGAAGAAAAGAGTTTTACATTTGCTTAAAGGAAAATTATATACAGTACATTTCTTGCCATTCTGGCAAACAATAAAGGCTTAAGGTCCACAATTTCTATAATAACTGGATCATTCAAAATACATGCCATTGTTTATTTGACTTATAATTCATTCCTATCTCAAAATTGCAGTATTAACTTAGTATAGGATGCTGTCATAAAGCCCCTTTTAATCTTCAAAGCTACCTCCTAAGGTTAACCCCTTCCCGCCGACGCCTCCCGGCCCTTTAAGAGATTCAGACGCCGGGAGGCGGGGCGGTTGGGGCGTGGTTTAGGAATCATGTGACTGCCGTGATGACGCGTCACGGCGGTCACATGATCGGGAAAGGTCCCGATCGAAAGAGAGGACCGGGACCTTTCCGTGAGTACCACACATGTGTGCTGGGAGCGCGCAGGGCGCACGCTCTCAGCACATATGTATTTAGTTACATGGACGCAAATGTGCGGCCGCTCGGCGTCTAGGCCCAGTCGCCGGGAGGCCGCACATTTGTGTGCGGCCAGCGCAAAGGGGTTAAAGAAGAAATTTTTTTAGACGTACAAAGAACTCATCAGTAGTCATGCCTTAGAGTGATTGTAAACCCTCACTTTATAAAATAACCCATTCAGTTTAGAATAGAAATGAAATGCAAAACATTTGTGAATAGATAGAAAAACATTATAAATACCTTTTTCCTATAAGTGATCACATACCCTCTGTTCTCAGCTGCATATGAGCTGGAGGAGGAGAAACAGCAGCACCCTGATCTTACCAGTGAAAGGCTATAGGAAGGTGGGGGGGGGCGTGTCAGGACAAGTTTGATCATTGGAGGAGAGCAGGCTGAGTTACCAGCATAGCTAGAAAACTGACCATGGTGTGTTCTCCTGCTTAGTGTGGTCAGTTTTCAATAGTAAAGCAGAGGGGCTAGTAGGAACACCAAAGGAAGCAATACAAGATGAATAGGACAGGAAGCTGAAATACATAAACTCAAAACATAAAGACCAACTATGAATCAGTTGTTTTCTGAAGGTCACAGCAAAATATAATGGTGACAAGTGAGTAAAATAGCACATTTAATATTTATTAACCCCTTCACGCCAGCTCCTCCCGGCCCTTTAAGAGGGGTTTCTGACGCTGGGAGGTGGGGCAGGGTTAAGGGTCATGTGACCGCCGTGATTGGCTGTCACAGCAGTCACATGATCAGAAAGGTCCCGATCGCAAGGAGAGATCGGGACCTTTTCATGGGACGCTGACATATGTGCTGGGAGCGCTCAGGGTACGCGCTCTCAGCAAAATGTTATCCAGGTGTGAAGAAATGCTGTAAAGTAAGAATGCTTTCAAAAATATATATTTAAATGTTTATTTTTATCAATTTACAAAATGCTAAGTGAGCAAACAGAAGAAAATTCTAAATCAAATCAATATCTGGTGTGTCTACCCTTTGGCTTCAAACCAGCATCAGTTCTTACACTTGCACACTTTGTACACTTGAACAAAGTCAGGGATTTTTGGATTAGAATCAGGTGCATAATATACCAATTACCAAGCAGGTGCCAATGATCATCAATTTCATGTGTAAGTTGAAACAGTCATTAAGTGAAACAGATACAGCTGTGTAGGAGGCTTAAACCTGTGTGAGAAATAACCAAACTCTGCTTCTAAGGTAAGGTTGTGGAAGACAGATTCATGTCACAGGCCATACAGCAAGGCAAGTCTAAGCACAGCAGCAAGACACAAGGTAGTTAAACTGCATCTAACTGCATCTAACTGCATCCATTCTGGAATGCCTGTACCCTATGATTAAGTGCTCAGGGGAAGGGGCCACAGCATCCAGACGTCACGCCGCCCCCAGCAGCCATCTTACCTTCATGGTCAGAGGTTTTTATTCTCCTTGTTTGTACCTTATTTGGAATAAACACCCCATTTGAATACAGTATCACGCTATGTGGCATTATTCTTGAGCTTTCTGTGAGTTTCACCACTCGCAGACGCCTTTTTAGAAGTATCCCGAGGCAGTGATACTGTTGTGAGGGTTCTTGAAGAGAACGGGAGCTAAAACCTGACCTACCTGTGAATGAGTGATCTGGCTGACCGGTTGAGACTAATAGTGATCTCAAAGGCGCATTTATTACGCACTTGTGGTGAGTGCGCAATTTATTTTTTTTATTTTTAGTCACATCACTTATCACTCCAGATATAGAAGAATAGAGCACTTTAAGTCAACACCTGCTACGACTCTCAAGTTGTCACCTGGACTTTTGATATGTTTTCCACTTCAACCACCCATCTGTGGTTTTATCAGTTGTTTTTTTTTGCACTTTATATGCATATAATTGATGTATTCATTGTGGCAATATTTGTATCTTTCTGCACTCTATATTTATCAAGTTGCATTATCATAATAGCTCATTAAGAATTCTCTACATATTTGTTTCTACAGCGCTGCACTGCACTTTATGATTATTTGTTCTTGGAGGTTTTATGGTACCTTTTTGTGTCCTAGCAGCTGTATAGCATATTAGCGCTCGCTCAAATTTACCTTACTTATCTCTTCTTAGTGACAATTGCTGTATGTTTGGGGTCATTGTCCTGCTGAAGAATAAATTTGGGGCCAATCACAGTGTATATTCAGTGTAAAGAGAAACAAGGAGGCCCGGAAGTTATGGTTTGGCTCCCTCAAAGCCCTGACTTCAGCAGCATCAAGTCTATCTTGGATTACATGAAGACAGAAGGGTCTGAGGCAGTCTACATCCACAGAAGACCTGTGGTTAGTTTTCCAACATGTTTGGAACAACCTACTTGCCAAGTTCTTTCAAAAGCGGTGTGCAAGTGTGTCTAGAATTCTTAATTAACAGCATTTTGTTCACACCTGCCTAACACTTTTGCACAGTACTGTTGCAGTATATATATATATATATATATATATATATATATATATATATATATATATATATATGGAGAGAGAGAGAGCACTACCCCTGAAAGAACCGCTTGTATGTTTTCCACAGGCCCCCCTTGCTTCGCCTTGCAGCCTTGTAACCAGGCACACACACACTCTTTGGCTCATTGTCTTCAATGACTAGTCTAAGGGATGTTTTATTTTAGAAGTTTTATTGTAGAACTGGGTATTGGGATGGGGAATTGTAGTAGGATACTCCAAAATCAGTACTATTTACACTGAGGATATCTAGCTGATCTCTTAGTTGAACACTTATGAAGTTTTGGCTGACAGTAGATAGCAGACTTCCCTTTACTTTGTAGCAACGAGTAGTTTAGGAGTGAGCAAAGTTCCTTGGCAGAAGCAACAATCGAGCAAGCTCTTCAGAACACTAGGCAGCGTTCCCTTTCCTTTTTAGACCCATGCTGGCTATCAAGCACCAGAGGGGTAGCAAGCACACAGAGTTTCCAAGATCTCTCAGAGTCTGCACTCACAAGTCCAAGAACAGAACGGTTGCCTCCTTCCAATCTTCCAAGTGACTCTCTCCAGTGATACCAGACAGATCTTTGGCAGATAGCTCCCCTCAGTCAGCTTATTGAAGAACCAGGGTCACTCTCTCTAACTTCAGACCCTCAGGTCGACCCACCTGAGGCCGCATGGTAGCAAGTGCCAGGCGAGGCAAGCCTGCCTCCAGCCTGGCTTGGTGCAATCCACTCCCGGGAAAGACACTGAACCCATGTATTCTCAGAATATAAATACCACTTCCAGCATTCAATGGGGCAACCCTCCCCTGCAATTGTCCAGGGCTGTATCCATATTCATACTGCGCATTTGCCTAGCCCCTACCCATGTTCTGGAAGGTTCTCATAGCTTCCTGAAGGCGAGCAGAACTCCAACAGCACCAGAGCAGCATGAGCAGACCTGAATAATCAATCACAGCACTCTGTTAAGAAACACAGCTATGCTTAGCTTAACTATACAAATCCTAGCACCTAACTAGGAGGGTACTATATATATATATATATATATATATATATATATATATATATATATATATATATATATACACACACACACGATGGGGAAAATAATTATTTGATCCCCTGCAGATTTTGTACGTTTGCCCACTTACAAAGAAATGAAGGGTCTATAATTTTTAAAATACGTGCATTTTAAATGATAACAAACAATGGTAAATGAAAACGTGTTTTTTATGTTTTATTGGTTAATATTCTGTCTCTATAATTTAAAATACACCTATGATAAAATTTATAGACCCTTCATTTCTTTGTAAGAGGGCAAACTTACAGAATTTGCAGGGGATTAAATAAATAAATATATATACATTTTTTCATATATGCTTGCCTATTTTAAGTTTTTACAGTTCATTGCTTGCCATGTTTGCACTGGCTTGTCAACCTATGCTGAAATGTAGCAGACAGCAACTAAAATTATACTATTTATGGTTAGACAAGAACAGAACCATGCATATTGGGAAAACCGCAAAGTCTGTGACATCGTTGGTAACTTAGCCATTTTACAGGCACTAGGTCATTTTGAGCATTTGCCTGCTAGCAATATGAGATGTATAATAGAAATAACCCTGGGTCCTGCTGGTTTAGTACTAGCTGTTCTGATTTTATTTTTATCCTGCGGTGGCAGCTGGGTTCATGGCAGCAACTACATATTTTCTAGAATACAGAAATGGGCATTACAGCTACCACAAGTACAACTAATAATTAGGTCTAATGAAGGGACTCTGTAATCGTACAGATATTGCAATTTAGTAATTTCTTGGGTTTTGCTTATGGAAAAGGTTTGTAACATTATATGTTAAATACTATGACATTTTGAGGTAGTGCTTCAGGCTTAACATAAAAATAACCAAATATGTCATTTTTAACCACACGGGATATAGCTATATTACTCAGTTTCATTGAATGTAATTCTTATTTCATTGCAGATGTCATTATATAGATGTACATAGTTGGTGTAATAATGAACATATACTCACATTAGCATCTGAGTTAATTACTATACATTTATTATACCCAAATTTATAATTTTCATAAACATTTTACATTTGATGTAGAAAGTATTAGGTCTCAGTGATGTCATTGCCTTTAGGTCACAGAGCCAGCAGACCATATAATGATTTTTCTCTGGGTCATGTGACCTAACCCTCACACTTTACATTGATATCATTTCTGTTTTTATGAGTTTTTGCTTTGCATATTTACCAACTTGCTCATTGTGTATTAGTTTACTAAATTATAATTTTTTTTAAAGTGAGCTTCTGCTTTGCTTATGGAGGCAAAACAACAAGTTATCAATTTATTCAAGTTATTCATGTTTAGGGGAAGGTTGGTCCTTCCCCTAAACATTTATGCAGCCCACTGCCTTCTCCCTCATCCATAGAAGACAAGGATTTTATTTTAGAGCTTACACAAGGGTAAAGTTACACAGGCCTAGCAATTGGCTTTCAGGCACCCAACACTAAATCACAGAAAGAGGTGGAGAGAGTCACATGCTCAGAATTGCTGTAAATGTCACATTGCTCAAAAAGGAAAGAATTTAATGGAGCTTGAAACTTTGCTCTGCATGAGTAAAGTATTTTTTTCTTTATAATAGTATTTCTTCAAACAGTGTTTATAAAACAGCAAAATACTGTATGTATGGGAATCTAATATCCAATGTATTGTTGCAGTGGATATTTTTGAAACCTAGTTCTATTATCTGATAAAAGAAATTAAATACAGCATCCTGCAAATAAACCCTGAAATACATGTTTTTTTTTCTAAAATGAGTTTTTTGTAGGTATCAGAGCAACATGGTAAAAGTGCATTCATGTTTTACTAATTTTAAGTAACATATATTATTTTTCCTATAGTGGTTCCTTTTAACGTATATAAATAATGGAAATATACACTTATATCTTAGTGACTTCTTTATTATATAGCTTGAGCGGCCACTATATCAATATTTGCATTTTCTATTTTATTTACTTGGTCAGTTTACATATGCCAATTAATTGAAGATTTTACACATTCTTTTGTGGTTGCTTGACACTTCCTGCACAGTAACAGAATGTCTCAAATAGTAAGTGAAGTATATTTTATATGTTTTTGCACAGTAAATTGGTGCACTTTGGTTATGCAGTTTGCATACCTTAATATTACTAAAACCACTTCTAGGAAGAAAGTTGCTTACTCAGAACCAGCAAAACATACTTACAAGTATACTTACAGACATGCAGTTTGTACATTAAAAATATGCTGGGGTTGGTATACTAATGGAAATGAAACTGTTGACTTTGGCAGGTGCACTGTGTAAAATGCCCTAATACATAAATATTGAACCCAAAGTATGTCCCAATAAAATGTGTACAAAATAAACATAAACCTAACATCTAATAAATCACAACAGAAAAAATTTAAAAAATGCTCCTATATCAATATAGTACAATTGCATGGAACAATAGAACAGTCCTTCCACTTTAATAAACATTCCAAATGATAATAAATTCTCTACAATATGCAGAGATCTTGCAAGCCCGAAAGTGACTTTCTTGTGCTCATAATAGCTAAAACTGGGCAATTCATGATGATGTGCTCCCCCTCAGGAATTCACACTCACAGAATTAAATAGACCCACTTATAAATATGTATGGCCAAAGTGCATATTATCTACAATCCTCTCTCATATATACTACTGGTCATCCAACTGATCACATAGGTATTTAAGGATTTTAGATAAAAGCAAAAGAGGCTCTCATAGCATAAAGCTGTTGTAATGCATTTTTTCAGGATAAAGAAGCTTAAATTTAAACACACACACACATATTATAGTGCTGTTCAGCAAAAGTGAAAAGGGCTTGCATAAACTGCTTCTCTCCCAGGACCTGTGGTTAGTTCCTGGTATAATTAATTCCTAATAGTGTGGTGTCATCAGCAGACCCTTTCTACCCCACGTGTTTTGTCATATAAAATCTATTTAAAGTGATTTTAAAAAAAAATCACATTTAAAGAATACCCATTAGTAACCTAATTGTGCTGAATAGCTAGAACACTACAATGAAGACATCTAGTTAGTGCAGGCACTGGGTGGCTGTTAATTCCTTTAGAAGCACTTTTTAGTTTCTCTGGTGTGTTGAATCCTGTTGTGCCCTCATATGAAACACATGTTAAAGACATTTTACATGTTAAAAAAGAAAATTACATAAGGAACTCATAGAAAAAGGCTTTATTTATTCATACAATATTAAAAAAAGGAAGTACAATTCCCTTACTTTTAAAAAAGGTCATGTGGAAGTGGACAAACCTTGTGTTGACTGTTTGAGTTCCACACCTGCATCAGGAAGACTGAGAACATGAAAGTCCCTTAATATCTGTGCATGTGCATATTACCCAGGGTCCAACTGCAGGGGTAAAGTCCTGTGGTCATTTACACACATGCTCATGCTAGTGTGCATGTGCGAGAATGAGTGAGAACATCTGGCACCAATCAATCTATTTAAAGAGCAGCACACTGAGTAGAAGTTGCTAAGGGGTCATCAGCTCATGTGACTGGTGACCTGACCTGCATTCTGCGATTCTGTGTTTGACCCAGCTTGCCTCCTGACTTTGTGTTAAAACGATCTCCTGCCACTGATCTTGGCTCATGTGCTGAGTTTGCCTTTTGTCTGCTGTTTTGGTGCCATTGCTGCCCATCTGATATTGACAGTGGCCTGGCTTCTGACTTCACTGCTGCTTGTTAAATGGCTGCCTCTGTTGTCTGGCTATTGTTGACCTTTACTCTTTTTAACAACATCCCTGCATCTGTGGGTTTCTGTGCCGGACCTTCATTCCTTTTTCTGCTGTAGATCTGATCTGTAAATCTTTAACATCTCAGCAGACCCTAGACTCTCTTCCGACCATCCACTGTGTCTGGATCCACTCCAGGCATCTGTGCCACTCCTTGTTTTGCTATGCTTGTTACCATTTTCAGGGGGTATTGGACTGGAGAAGTAAGGGAAGCCCTCTCCTCAACCCAGCCTTGACCAGGAAACCCACACTCCAGCAGTTATCCCCAGTAAGGTTGTTATGGCCACCACAGAGCTCATTTTGGGGCTGCTTACTCTGATCCTCTGCTAAGGTCTGTTGAAGGATGCATGCACTCACCTCAGGACAGTAGTGTATTCACCTGAGATGCCAGCGTTACAGACTCCAAAAATAGGGAAATCATTTGGTTAACTATATATTAAATTTGACACCAATTTAGGAGTGTATCTTGAACCTGTCATGTGTCCCTTTTGGAATATTGTTATTGGTAGGAGGCATTCATACTTATCAAACATAATGGAAATGGGAAGAGTTTTTTGAAGTTGGTATAGTGTATGTTCCTTTCAACTTTGGGATGATGTTGACACACTTAGTGCTGCCCAATACTTTCCATATTTGCTGTGATCCATAGCTACATGGGCTCTGTTTTTCTCTGTAGATGCACTTTGTATTTTGTTACAATCATCTAATTGATGCATCGGCCATGGTTATACATGGCACAACATTTATAACATATTATCCATTCATGTGCTGGCTCTGTGTTGTTTGAGCTGATGGTGCTAGGTGGTTTTATAGTTCCAAAACATTGAACTTCGATATATACTCTTTGATGGTCTCAGCTTACAGTATATCACTTTTTAAAACTTCACACAGAAATAAGTTAAAGCATCTAGATTCAGTACTGTGCGCTATCTTCTCTGAAGGACTTTAACACTTGCTCCCTTTGCATGCCTATGTGAACAATATAGTGCTGCTTAATATCGCTATTTTCCTTTCTGAGATGCTCATTTTTAGAGGTTGCTCTTGCTTCTGTTAAGCCACATTTTCATCTGCTTATGAATTCTCGACCTGTGCTGCTAGTTTAGGAGTAATCTAGCCTAGGCAGTGACAATGTTGTCACTATATTTTATTAACATATTTTTGGATCAAGATTTTTATATCTTATGAATAAATAAAGCTTTTTGATACCATTACTTTACACCATTTCCTTCTTTAGTATTATAATGTATTCTCTGGTCTGGGATTTTGTTACCCTATTTGTAAATCAATATATAGTATATTCTAACCTCCCACTGGACTGGGGCATTGCAATTTTTTGTGTTTTTGATAGTGTCAAGACCTTAACTGTCCCTTTCATGTCCTGCACATTCCTACTGCCATCCCATCAGCCATGATATAGTGATAAGCCATTATGAATTTTGCTATTTTTGCTATTCTAAAAAAAACTTGTGATTTGAAATGATCATCAGAGTTCAAGATATTTTATTCAAGATTTTATAATTGTTGAAGTTTTCTGAATTTTTAAGTAATTCATGTAGTGAAGAATATATTTAATTTTTTCTCTACTTTTCAGATAAAAACGTGCACAAACATACAGATTTGGATTGATAAATGTAATGGCAGAAGAAACATCATTACTCATTTGCAAACTGAATTGTCAAATTACTAAATAATTATAGACACTGCTTAATGCAAAGGAATGTAATTTTTCTGATGCCCTGAAGCACCTTACCTCACACGGGAAAGCAAAATAAGGTTGATAAACTTATTTGCTTCTATCTGTATAGTGAACAACTGTCTTTTAGTCTCATGTACCTATTTCTGAGGTAATATTCAACAAGCAGAATTTATCTAGACTAGTTAAAGTTAGGGACGCACCAAAATTTCGGTAGCTGAAACGTTTCTGCGAAAAACACCCCTTTTGGCCGTCGGCCAATATGAAAAAAAGCACCAATACAGGTCCCGAAAAAACTCCACCCCTCGCCGCCGCCCACCTACCCCTGCCGCCATCGTCCCCGCTCAGTAGTTCTCAGCCTTACCTGAGAAACCATCGATCGATCCCAGTGCTGGGCATAGAGATTAGTGAAGGAAAGATTGCCTCCACTTATCTCTATGCCCTTGGAGGACCGGAGCGATGTCATTTGCGGTTCCCGCCATTTTTTTTTTTACAGCACTAGATCAATGCTTTTTTTTATCCAATACTTTACATTGCAGAGAGATGTGGGGTCTTATTGACTCCATATCTCTCCATAAAGTGGACCTGTCATTAATTATTTCTATCACAAGGGATGCATGCATTTCTTGTGATAAAAATAAAAGTGTTTAAAAAACGTTTTTAAGGGACAGTGGAAAGTAAAAAAAAATAAAAAAAAAAAAGTTTGAAGTGCCCCGTGCTCACACGTAGTGGTGAACTCATGTGTAGGCCATGCCCACATATGTAAATGGTGTTCAAACCACACACGTGAGGTATGACCACGAACTTCAGCACTAGACCTCCTCTGTAACTTTACACTGCTAACTTGTAGAAATTTTTAAAGCATCCATGGAGATTTTTAAGGACTGCAGTTTCATGCCATTCCACGAGCGTGCGCAATTTTAAAACGTGACATGTTGGGTATCTATTTACTCGCCGTAACATCCGCTTTTATATTTTACAACAATTGGGGTATATATTGTTTTTTTTTGTTTTTTTAATCAGTGTATTTTTTTTTTCCACAAAATATGTATTCCTTTTTTAAAAACTGCGCATTTTGGTTTCGGTTTTCAGCCAAGTGCGTTTTGAATTTTTGTTTTCGGTTTCAGCACCAGAATTTTCATTTCAGTGCACCACTAGTTAAAGTACTTCTAAATCTTTTTTTTTATTATTTATTTTGCATTCTGTAGTAGTGTCTAGAGATGAGCGAAGTATTCAAAAATTCGATTCGGCTGATTCGGCGAATTCGAGGAATAAATTCGATTCGATGCGAATATATTCGCTGCAAATTTAACTTATAAAAGGGTGTTTCTAGGCTTCAGAGAGCCTTCATATTAGTGCAGAACACTGTACCTTTAATTTAAATGCCCTTGGAGTCTGCTGGGGAAGAGAAATAATACTGTCAGTCAGTATGACATGCAGATGAGTGCCGTCGATCTTAGAATCACCGCACACTTCACTCATTTGGGCAGTCACGGGGCCAAAACCAGAGTGCGGAGCCACAGTGTGGCGGTGGAGGCAGCAGCAATGGGAGGCCATACAGCACCCTATGACAAAAATGGAACCCACCAGCAGTGTGAGGAGACCTGAAAGTGGCACATGGCAGAGTGTGGCGATGGAGACAGCAGCAATGAGAGGCCGTACAGGGACCCATGAGACACTGTGGACCTGGCAGCAGCATGAGGAGGCGGTACAGGGGCCCATGGCAGATTACGGGCCTGGCAGCAGCAATGGGAGGCCCGTAATCTGCCAGCACCCTATGACAAAAAATGGAACCCACCAGCAGTGTGAGGAGACCTGAAAGTGGCACATGGCAGAGTGTGGCGATGGAGACAGCAGCAATGGGAGGCCGTACAGGGACCCATGAGACACTCTGGACCTGGCAGCAGCATGAGGAGGCGGTACGGGGGCCCATGGCAGATTACGGGCCTGGCAGCAGCAATGGGAGGCCCGTAATCTGCCAGCACCCTATGACAAAAAATGGAACACACCAGCAGTGTGAGGAGACCTGAAAGTGGCACATGTTTGGGGCATGATTCATGGCGGATTTAGTCAGTTGTGTCAGGAACTGGTGGTTTGAAATCCAGACTAATCCACGCCTGATTCATTTTCACAAACGTGAGTCTCTCCACACTTTGGGTGGACAGTCGTGTCCTCCGCGGAGTTACAATACCTCCTGCCGCACTAAACACGCGCTCCGATGCCACGCTACTGGCCGGGCATGACAGCCTTTCAAGGGCAAATTCAGCTAGTTGAGGCCAAAGGTCAAGTTTCGTTGCCCAGTAGTCAAGGGAATTGTCTACCTCGGTTGGCAGGGTGCTGTCCAAGTAGGCCCAAGCCTGTTGTTTGAGGTCCTGCTCCAGGTCCACCTGATGCTGCTGCTGCTGCGGCTGGTTAGTAGTTTCCTCACTGCGCTGGTGAAGAAAGCTACTCATCATCGACTGCAGACTGAGGCAGCCGCTGCTGGTGGAGCTGCCACTGCTCCTACCACCCCACCCCTCCCCTGCTGCCATGGCAGCGGAATGCGAGCGCACAGGGCCCACAGTGTCTGAGGATGGACGTTGGCGCAGAAAGGCAGAGACCAACTGACTACATAGGTGGTTTTTATAGTACGTTATTTTGGCCTCCCTCTCAGCAGGTGTGAAAAAGGCCACCATTTTTGAACGGTAGCGAGGGTCCAACAAGGTGGACAGCCAAAACTCATCCCTCTGTCTGATGGTTATTATTCGGCTGTCGCTACGCAAGCAACCGAGCATGCTATGGGCCATTTGTGCCAAGGAATGCGAGGGACTCCCTGCCTCCATCTCCACAGCATACTGCCACGGTGCGTCTGGGTCCTCTGTCTCCTCCTCCTCCTCCTCTACCAGATGCTCCTGCTCCTCCACTCCTGTCCGCTGAGTGGAAAAACCACCCATTTCACTCAATAATTCCTGAGCACAAATGTCCTCCTCTACCTCCTCCTCTTCTTCCTGTCCTGCCTCCACAGGGGTCATGTGGCGTTGAGATCTGTGCGCCACGTCTACCGCACCCTGACCAGCCATTGTTAACAGCATTTGTTCCAGGACGTGCAACAGAGGAATGACGTCGTTCATCCCATAGTCCTGCCGACTCACGAATAGCGTGGCCTCCTCAAAGGGCCTGAGCAAGCGGCAGGTGTCATGCATGAGCTGCCAATGGCTGACATCTAAGTTACACAGGGGAGTACCTTTATCCGCTTGTAACATCAGGAAATCGGTGATGGCCTTTCGCTGTTCGTAAAGGCGGTCTAACATGTGTAGGGTTGAATTCCACCTTGTTGCAACGTCGCAGATCAGGCGATGCTGTGGAATTCTGTTCTGCCGCTGCAGCTCAAGGAGGGTGTGCTTTGCAGTGTAGGAATGGCTGAAATGCATGCAAAGTTTACGTGACATTTTAAGGATGTCTTGCAGTGGGATGGTGGATTTTAGGAACCGCTTGACAACCAGATTGAACACGTGAGCCATGCATGGCGCACGGCACAACCTTCCTTGACGCAGAGCAGACACCATGTTTTTTCCGTTGTCGGTCAACATGGTTCCGATTTTCAGTTTGCGCGGAGACAGCCATCTGTCGATTTCTCTGTTCATTACACTCAGAAGTTCCTCCCCTGTGTGACTACGTTCGCCAAGGCATACCAGGTGCAGCACAGCGTGACACCGTTGCGCCCTGCACATGTGATATGCCGGTCGGGTAATGGGACTTGGCACGGGGGTGGCGGCTGAGGACACGGCGGAAGAAGAGGTGGTAGAGGCGGACATCTTTTGTGGACCAAGGACGTGCAAACGTGGAGGCAAAAGCGGCGTGACCTGTCCAAGTTGCTGGTGCGGCTGTGCCGGCAGCACGTTCACCCAGTGGGCCGTAAATGACATGTACTGTCCCTGACCGTAGTTACAGCTCCACACGTCGGCGCTGCCGTGCACTTTGGCAGAGACCGACATGCTCAAAGACTGGCCCACCATCTCTTCTACATGTGAATGCAGGGCTGGCACTGCCTTTTTGGCGAAGAAATGCCGGCTTGGCACTCTCCACCGCGGCGCGGCACAAGCCATCATTTCTCGGAAAGGTGCTGAGTCCACCACTTGGAAAGGGAGGGACTGCAGCACCAGCAACTTGGACAGGAGGACGTTCAGCTTTTGCACCGTCGGGTACGTGCTCGCAAACTGTTGTCTCTTGGAAACGGATTCCAAGAAAGACTGCTGACGGAATCCGTGAAGAGGAGTAGCAGGAGAAGGAGCATCTGAACGAGCGGAAGATGGCAACGAGCGACAACTCCCCTCAGCAGAGGTGTTGGAGCCTTGACTGGCTGATAGAGGGCGATTGACGTCGGGTGACGGAGCAAGTAACGGAGCGGGTGATGGAGCGGGGGCTGGGGCAGGCAGAACCGCCGTATCTTTATCACAGTTTTCCCAGGCCACCAAATGGCGACGCTGCATATGCTGACGCAACGCTGTAGTCCCAACATGGGCCCCCTGGCCACGCTTGACTTTCTGGCCACATAGTCGACATACGGCTACGTTTACTTCCTCGGGCGGCTTGACGAAAAATTGCCACACCGCCGAGTAGGAAACTTTGCCCCCGATACTCCTCACTGGCTGACTGCTACTTCCTCCGTGCACACCGGCACCACTACTGGCCGTGGTGGTAGGCTGCAGTGGAGCTGGTGCTCTACTCCGTGGCCGTTTGCCTCCACTGACACTGCTGCGACCCTGCTGCCTCCTGGGCAACCCACCGACTGTTTTGCTCGCTGCCAAGCTGACACCCTCTTCTCCTGATGATGAGGAAGCAATAGCCTGATGACGACGAGGCTGCCAAGTGCGATCAGCCTCATCATCATCAATTAGGGTCTCCGCCTCACTACTAGCCCCCTCGGCTGCGTGTGGGTCAGGAGACAGACCTGTCTCTAGACCGGCTACCGAGCCACTCTCCTCGCCAGTACTTCTTCGCCTGGCTGCTGAAGAGGCGGATGTCTCCACCCGTTCCTGACCGCCCTCTGTTAGCTCTTCCTCACTGTACAGTGGGGCTGAGCCCACAGCATGTGATACTTCGCTTGGTGAGGGAACACCAAAGGACAGGGGCAGGTAGAGGACACGTGATTTCAGTGGGCTTGCTCCCGGGCCATGCCAACTAACGGTTGTGTCTGACGTACCCACCGACCGTTGGCTGTAGGTGTCAGAGGTGACCTGGGAAGAGGAAGACGACCGAGCCAACCAATTGATGACGGCAGGGTTGTCGGTGGAGACACGACCGCTGGATGACACCGGGAGCACTGGCCTCTGGCTGCGACTAGTGCTGCCTCGACCCCTTCCTCTGCTGCCACGTCTGCTTGCTCCTAAAACATTGCCTCCTCTGCCACTCCTCTGCATGTTGTCTGACATACTCTTAATTCAACGATTCTGTGTCCCTGAGTAACAATTCTGTGTCCCTGAGTAACAATTCTGTGTCTGTCCCTGAGTAACAATTCTGTGTCCCTGAGTAACAATTCTGTGTCCCTCAGTAACAATTCTGTGTCCCTCAGTAACAATTCTGTGTCTGTCCCTGAGTAACAATTCTGTGTCCCTCAGTAACAATTCTGTGTCCCTCAGTAACAATTCTGTGTCTGTCCCTGAGTAACAATTCTGTGTCCCTCAGTAACAATTCTGTGTCCCTCAGTAACAATTCTGTGTCCCTCAGTAACAATTCTGTGTCCCTCAGTAACAATTCTGTGTCTGTCCCTGAGTAACAATTCTGTGTCTGTCCCTGAGTAACAATTCTGTGTCTGTCCCTGAGTAACAATTCTGTGTCTGTCCCTGAGTAACAATTCTGTGTCCCTCAGTAACAATTCTGTGTCCCTCAGTAACAATTCTGTGTCTGTCCCTGAGTAACAATTCTGTGTCTGTCCCTGAGTAACAATTCTGTGTCTGTCCCTGAGTAACAATTCTGTGTCCCTCAGTAACAATTCTGTGTCCCTCAGTAACAATTCTGTGTCCCTCAGTAACAATTCTGTGTCTGTCCCTGAGTAACAATTCTGTGTCTGTGACTGAGTAACAATTCTGTGTCCCTCAGTAACAATTCTGTGTCCCTCAGTAACAATTCTGTGTCTGTCCCTGAGTAACAATTCTGTGTCTGTGACTGAGTAACAATTCTGTGTCCCTCAGTAACAATTCTGTGTCCCTCAGTAACAATTCTGTGTCTGTCCCTCAGTAACAATTCTGTGTCTGTCCCTGAGTAACAATTCTGTGTCCC
Organism: Staurois parvus; assembly: GCF_062004578.1. Lineage (NCBI taxonomy): Eukaryota > Metazoa > Chordata > Amphibia > Anura > Ranidae > Staurois > Staurois parvus. The sequence goes on along the minus strand of NW_028317961.1, from coordinate 6,243,041 downwards.
TCAGTAACAATTCTGTGTCCCTCAGTAACAATTCTGTGTCTGTCCCTGAGTAACAATTCTGTGTCTGTCCCTGAGTAACAATTCTGTGTCCCTCAGTAACAATTCTGTGTCCCTCAGTAACAATTCTGTGCCCCTGAGTAATAATTCTGTGTCTGTCCCTGAGTAACAATTCTGTGTCCCTCAGTAACAATTCTGTGTCCCTCAGTAACAATTCTGTGTCTGTCCCTGAGTAACAATTCTGTGTCTGTCCCTGAGTAACAATTTTGTGTCTGTCCCTGAGTAACAATTCTGTGTCTGTCCCTGAGTAACAATTCTGTGTCCCTCAGTAACAATTCTGTGTCCCTCAGTAACAATTCTGTGTCTGTCCCTGAGTAACAATTCTGTGTCCCTCAGTAACAATTCTGTGTCCCTCAGTAACAATTCTGTGTCTGTCCCTGAGTAACAATTCTGTGTCTGTCCCTGAGTAACAATTCTGTGTCTGTCCCTGAGTAACAATTCTGTGTCCCTCAGTAACAATTCTGTGTCCCTCAGTAACAATTCTGTGTCTGTCCCTGAGTAACAATTCTGTGTCCCTAAGTAACGTTTCTGTGTCCCTAAGTAACGATTCTGTGGCCCTAAGTAACGTTTCTGTGGCCCTATGTAACGTTTCTGTGGCCCTAAGTAACGATTCTGTGGCCCTAAGTAACGTTTCTGTGTCCCTAACTCTCTCCCTCAATACAGCCAGGTCTGCCTCTCTTGAATGACTGGAGGCAAATGGAGAATTCTAAAATGGCCGCAATTTATAGCTCGACCATTACACAGTGCTGGCTGGCTGGCTGCTGATTGGCTAATGCGATCACATGTCATGAATGAATGCATTATGGGTCAGCGCGCCTTGTCTGCGCGCCTTCCCAGAGATCCCCGCTTCGTCGCCGCACATGTCGCCGCCATTTTTGGAAAAATTTCGATTCGCGCATCCGAAGTTTGCTAATTTTCGGATTCGCCGCGAATCAAAATTTTCCTAATATTCGAAACGAATTCCACTTCGACAAGTTCGATTCGCTCATCTCTAGTAGTGTCATCGTGTGGAGATTTATGTTCCCCTCTTGCCCCCTTCCAGAACTGCAACAGGAAGTTAGAACAAATCCATATAACATTAGAGATCTCCCTTTTTAGACAGCTGTCATTAGATGAAATGGCTCAATTTGAAGATTTCCTCAGTATTGCTGTTCTGGTGACAACTAAAAAATTTGTATATTCTCTCATTTTAGTCCCAGTCACAATGGTCACCAGTATAAATACATGGGTTGAATCTCCCCAGCAGCAACACAGATAGCTATAAAAACCAGGGAGATGTTCTAATCTCTTACAACTCTATCCAAAACTAAAAACAAAATTACCTTTAAATACAATGTTAAGTAGTTGTGAATATACAATGTTATAGACACTTTAGAATTCAGTTATAACTATGCACGTACAATAACTGTTTTTGCTTAGTTTCAGAAATGATCGTTTTACCTTTTTTTAACCAGGTTAAAAGTTCTGTCTTGTGACCATGCATTTCTTCTTTCTGATAGGTGGTGGGGAGGCAGGGTTACAGGACACTGTGCAGACACGCAGTGTGTTTGTATTTTATTGTTCAGCCCGAGCAAGTTGCAAGCTGTGCTTGAGTGGGAGGCATGTTCAAGAGGCAGGCTGTGATTGGGAGCGGTATGTGCCAGAGGAAGACTGTGATTGGTTGATTGTGTAGTGTATTACCCAATACATGCATTCTGTGTGTGTTCTGTACCTCTGAATGGGTAGCCAAGGAATGCTAACACAGAACAGCTTCTGTGCTTTGTGTTCTCAGATTAGAACCAGGAAGAAAGGTGACTGGCAAGATCAACCAAATACTTCAGATGGAAGAAGTAAATGAAAATTATAGAGATTAAGATTTATCAAATACATGAGAACACGCACATATAGAAAAAAATATTTAGGGTAACCTACACTTAAGTTTGGGGCACGGGTGTGAAACTTGGTCTTTGGCTCATAACTGATTTGCTGAATATGGCTGGTTGAAGAGGCAAAAGAACTTCTAAGTGGGAAAAATACTTTACAACTTTACAAGGTGAGGAGAAGTACTGGGCTTTTATAATTTTAGCAAGTTGTCATGGTTGTTTGACCCAACAGTTAAAATACAAATGTCAATAATAATGTTGCTTAAAACAAACTGATGCATTTAAGAGCAGGAATGAAATTCCATGTACTGTACCTTAACTTCCTAAATATCTATATTGCCCTAATCCACCAAAGCTAGCTACAAGCAGGCCTTAGCTTCACACTGGCTCGAGGGTATTACATATCCCAGCCATTGCACTACGCAAACTGCTGAGCCTTTCCTCCGCTGAATAGTGAAATGGCAGGAGACATACAAACTCTATAAGAAATAAAGTATTCCTCCTGGCATATAAACAGTTAAAGCTAATCCAACCCCCCCCCCATTCCAATAATCTGCCCCCCCCCCCCCGCTCAGAAGAAACTTGCCACCTTAAAATAAATAAATAATAAAGTCATCGGTGGCTGGCTTCATCTTTGTTATTATTTACAAAAAGAAATACCTCTTTACCTAGGATCATGTGAGATTTCACAAAACCCCGTGGGACCTTGTAGTTTACACACAAAAACTCCATGACTCCATGGAAGGCACTGTTGTATGTCTCCAGAAAGTCAGAAGAATTAAAATGTAAGTTTGCAAAAATATTTTTAAAACATAACTGTAATGTGTTTATAATTCAGCATGCAGAGGTACATGCACTTGTGCTTTTTAGGTTAGAGGGGAAAGGTTCACTTTAAATGGTCATTTTATGACTAAGAGGGAACAATTCTTCAATGGTGACAGAGCTTTCCAACATGGCCTAATAAAAAGTCAGTTTAAGTGTTTGGTTTGTATTAAAATAAATAAATATATGATTTGCATTCTTGCTGCAAAGTGGTTATGTGGTTAGTTGCTCTGAGTCTTTAAAAAAACCCATAACAGCACCTGAGGTTACAGTACATAATAGCATAATTCAGCATTATTAAATACTTGTATTCCATTCCAAATACCACAAATGACCTTAGATATTTTGTTCTTTTAAGTGATGAGATATGTTAATATAGTATCCACAATGTTGAAAAAAAAAAGGAATAAATTACATATTCAGGTACAGGCTGATTTACTAAACAACCACTTTAGCAACTTAGCCGAAAAGTGCTTTAGATCATCCTGAGTACTATGAAATCAGATAAAAAAAGTTACAAGGCTTGTCATAAAACCAAATATAGAATACTTTCTGCTAGTCAAATGTAATCTATTAAAAATAAATGAAATACAGGAAAATGCTAGAGAATAAGCACAATAGATCTGGGGCGTGGTAAACTTTAAAAATACATAATTTAAAAAAAAACAGATATATAAGTTCTCACAGTACGTTTATCACAGCTACATTATTACAATGCATATCATTGTGGGTGATTTTCTGGTTAAGAAAACACTTTGAAAACCTCAAAAATTATAACCACAATCATAGTTCAACCCAGCATATCAAGTTCAAGCTTTTATGATTACAAGTTAAGGTATCACTTGGGTTTTGTCCAGCATGCTCGCAAACACCTGTTACATATTTTATTTGCTTTTTGCGATGTATAACCAATATAACTGGAAAGCAGGTGTGTAGAGAATATGTGAATAGAGCCATTTGTTTCAGAAGAGCAGAAGGCCACAGAGCATCTGTTGATCTGTGAACAGCTCGGGTCAGTTTATAGTAGAGGGCTTTGGTCACTTTCCAGAACATGTATTAATCAAAGTCTGTATATAACCTAAAGAGCACCACCAAGCAAGTTTAAAAGTCAGAAAGTGATTGTAGTTCAACTTGATTCCTTTTACCTCTTGCATTCATATTGAGCAGGATTTTCTGTGGGACAGCAGCTGCTTGCATGTCACCCCATTATCTGTAAATGTCAAATTCTATATCTTACATGGTCTATTAATTATGTTATCTTTGTTTTGTTATTTAAATTGTGTCTGTTTTTCTTATTCTGTCTTTCTAATTATTTTATTTTTCTGTCCTTCCTTTTATTTATATGCTTTTATGATCATATAACAGTAATGGGTAGTCTTTCACTGGCCACTTGTTGTTTTATTAAAATATGATTCCTTATGTGTTCCACTATTATTGTTCACTATTTAATTTACAATATTACTTTTCGCATTGTTTATGGGGGGATATCAGTGCCACCAAGACAGTTTTAATAATAAATACTTACAGTATCACTGAATGAGAAAACACAGAGCAAATGGGAAACATAATAATTAACATACATAATAACAAAGACGCACTCCTCTCTCACCGTGGACCACAAAAATTAAACCACAAAAATAATAACTTAAAGAAACCGAGGCTTTTTTCACTTCTAGTTTTCTGTTACGTTTTTAAAAATGACCAATGCAATAATTTAAACATTTGAGGGAAAGTTCAGTAAAAAAACAACTTTAGTAAATAATAGTATATTATTATATATTAGTATAACAGAAGGTTTCCCCAAATCCAGTGACAGGTAAAGTGGAACTATACCCATAACAGTTTGATAACAATTAATGTTCACTAGCAAAAGAACATACATTCCACATTATTAATTATACCACCAAAATTAGTGTGCGCTGTAAATTGCCTGTAAATTGCTCCTCTTTCTTCTTGCTGGAGACCGCCATTTTGTTAAAGGCCAGAGCAGTCACTTCCTTATTAGAAACTACCCTCTCCTTAGTCTCAAAAACTACACGCCTCAAAAAAATTAAAGGAACACTTTTTAGTCAGAGTATATCATCAAGTGAATTAAACTCCTGGGATATTGATCTGGTAAGATAAGTAGAAGAGGGGGTTGTTAATCAGTTTCAGCTGCTTTGGTGTTAATGAAAATAACAACAGGTGCACTAGATGGGCAACAGTGAGATGACCCCCAAAGCAGGAATGGTTTTATAGGGGGAGGCCACTGATATTTTTTCCCCTACTCATCTTTTCTGACTGTTTTTCATTAGTTTTGCATTTGGCTAGGGTCAGTGTCACTACTGGTAACATGAAGACATACCTGGACCCTTCAGAAGTTGCACAGGCAGTTCAACTCCGCCAGAAGGTTTGCTGTGTCTCCCAGCACAGTCTCAAGAGCATGGAGGGGATTCCAGGAGACAGGCAGTTACTCTAGGAGAGCTGGACAGGGCTTTAGAAGGTCCTTAACCCATCAGCAGGACCGGTATCTGCTCTTTTGTGCATGGACAAACAGGATGAGCACTGCCAGAGCCCTTCAAAATGACCTCCAGCAAACCACTGGTGTGAATGTCTCTGACAAAACAATCAGAAACAGACTTCATGAGGGTGGTCTGAGGGCCTGATGACCTCTAGTGGGCCCTGTGCTCACTGCCCGGCACCATAGAGATCTATTGGCATTTTCCATTGAACACCAGAATTGGCAAGTCTGCCACTGGCGCCCTGTGCTTTTCAAAGATGAGAGCAGGTTCACCGTGAGCACATGTGACAGAACGTGAAAGGGTCTGGAGAAGCTGTGGTGAATGTTATGCAACCTGTAACATCGTTCAGCATCACCATTTTGGTGGTGGATCTGTGTTGGTCTGGGGAGACATATCCATGTAGGTACACACAGACTTCTACAGGCTAGACAATGGCACCCTGACTGCCATTAGATATGGGGATGAAATCCTTGGACCTGTTGTCAGACCCTACGCTGGTGCAGTGGGTCCTGGGTTCCTCCTGGTGCACTATGATGCCCGGCCTCATGTGGCGAGCGTATGCAGGCAGTTACTGGGGAATGAAGGAATTGATACCATTGAATGGCCCCAAACTCGACTGACCTAAATCCAATAGAACACCTCTGCGATATCATGTTTCTTTCATCTGACGCCACCAGGATGCACCTTAGACTGTCCAGGAGCTCAGTGATGCCCTGGTCCAGATCTAAGAGGAAATACCTCAGGACACCATTCAACGTCTCATTAGGAGCATGCCCCGACATTGTCAGGTATGAATACAAGCACGTGGGGGCCATACAAACTACTGAGTACCATTTTAAGTTGCTGCAATGAAATGTCAGCAAAATGGACTCGCCTGCTGCATAATTTTTACACTTTTATTTTCAAGGCGTCTTTGAATTCAGTCCTGTAGGTTGATAATTTTCATTTCCTTCAAATGATGGGGCATCCTTATGTTCCTAACACATTACCCAGTCCATATCAGTATAGATATCCAGCATGATACTTTTCCCCATTGAGATCTGATGTGTTTTCAAAGTGTTCCTTTAAATTGTTTGAGCAGTGTATATGTCACTTTCTTTACCTAAAATATATACTTTGGCTCAGATAGAGAGGAAAGCTGACAGAGACTTCAAAGTGTGAAGTTCACAGGCTGTAGATGAGGGAGAAAGGAGAGAATGCCAGGGAGACAAGATTAACTACCCTTGTAAGTTTGACTCTTTTGTATCTCCCTGGCAGCAGAGTTTGCCGTGTCACCTCTCTTTTCTTAATTTGTGTTCCCTCCACACAGGCTGTGATGTTCCTGTTGCTTTCTACCCTCTTCAGCAACAGGAAGTCTTAAAGCTGATCAGCCTCTAGTGGCTGTAATTTTAGGCACAGTGCCAAGAATAGAGAGCAACAGAGAATGTACAGAGCAGGGTGAGACAGTGCTTTACTGCATTTTAAACGGTACAGGTACGTATTTTTAATGCTTTACATAGCTATAACTGCAAAAAGGGCCAGCCTGAAGTGATCTATCAGGACTTAATTTTCTGACTGAAGTTGCACTATAGAACTATGCAGTGGGGTTCAATATACTAATGGAGTAGAGCAAGTTTACTTTTCAAAGTGAATGTTCAGTCTGCAAGGGAATTTTCAGATAGCTTAGTGGTAAAAATTAACTTTATAAAGAATACCCAATCTTTTGCAAGAAAAAATATCAAAAAATGGATTTCTCTATTACATGAACCCCAATGTCTATCACCAGCTAGATCATATCCACTAGTCAGGTGCAAACCTGCAACAATACATGTCATTTAAATCATGAAACTCCAACTTTTTTTTAGATTGCTATAGATCTAGTAGAACGATCCTCTTTCAGACACTTTCATCAAAGTGGCCCATTTAATCAATTTAATATGCTGATCAAGAAGTGTCTCTTAAGATATAAATGAGGAACTAATCTCACTTACAAATGGTAAGAAAAGTCTTCTAAATGCATAATGTGAAATACTACACCAGTGGAAGATGATGGTGAATGAATGCTACTCATCCTTGTAAATATAACATGACCCACTTAAACAAGTCACCCATCAGTGTTATAGATATAAAAATGCATGGTTTTCAAAGTCAAAAACAAGGCAAGTACAGATTTCTTAGCTTAGGTGTTTTTTATACCAGTGGTTCTGCACTTACATCCATTTAGTGTACTGGATCTGTTAAAATGGATAGATATGTAAACACCAATAGACCACAATGAAGTCAATAGATCACAATGACACAACTGTTTTACTACAAGATTATACACTGCTCCAAAAAATTAAAGGAACACTTTGAAAACACATCAGATCTCAATGGGGAAAAATATCATGCTGGATATCAATACTGATATGGACTGTGTTGGGAACGTAAGGATTCCCCATTTTGATGGAAATTAAAATTATCAGCCTACAGTGGATTGAATTCAGACACCCCTGAAATTCAAAGTGAAAAAATGATGCATCAGGCTAGTCCACTTTGCTGAAATTTAATTGCAGTAACTCAAAGTGGTACTTTGTAGTTTGTAAGGCCCCCACGTACTTGTATGCATGCCTGACAATGTCGGGACATGCTCCTAATGAGACGTTGGATGTTGTCCTGGGGGTATTTCCTCCCAGATCTGGACCAGGGCATCACTGAGCTTCTAGACATTCTGAGGTGTAATTTTGTGGCGTCAGATGGACTGAAACATGATATCCCAGAGGTTTTCTATTGGATTTAGGTCAGGCAAGCGTGGGGGCCATTCAATGGTATCAATTCGTTCATCGAACTGCCTGCATTCTCTCGCCACATGAGACCGGGCATTGCCGTGCACCAGGAGGAACCCAGGACCTACTGCACCTGCATCGTAGGGTCTGACAATGGGTCCAAGAATTTCATCCCAATACCTAATGGCAGTCAGGGTGCCATTGTCTAGCCTGTAGAGGTCTGTGCATACCTCCATGAATATGTCTCCCAAGACTATCACTGACCCACCACCAAAACGGTCATGCTGAACGATGTTACAGGTAGCATAACATTCTCCATGGCTTCTCCAGACCCTTTCATGTATGCCAAATGTGCCAAGGATGAACCTGCTCTCATCTGTGAAAAGCACAGGGCACCAGTAGCGGACCTGCCAATTCTGGCGTTCAATGGAAAATGCCAACTGAGCTCTATGGTGCCGGGCAGTGAGAACAGGGCCCACTAGAGGATATCGGGCCCTCAGGCCATCCTCATGAAGTCTGTTTATGATTGTTTTGTCAGAGACATTCACACCAGTGGCCTGCTGAGGGTCATTTTGTAGGGCTCTGGCAGTGCTCATCCTGTTCCTCCGTGCACAAAAGAGAAGATACTGGTCCTGCTGATGGATTAAGGTCCTTCTATGGACCTGTTCAGCTCTCCCAGAGTAACTGCCTGTCTCCTGGAATCTCCTCCATGCTCTTGAGACTGTGCTGGGAGACACAGCAAACCTTCTGGCAATAGCACGGATTGATGTGCCATCCTGGAGGAGTTGGACTGCTTGTGCAACCTCCATAGGGTCCTAGGTATCGCTTTATACTACCAGTAGTGACACTGACCCTAGCCAAATGCAAAACTAGTGAAAAACAGTCAGAAAAGATGAGTAGGGAAAAAATGCCAGTGGCCTCCAACTGTAAAACCGTTCCTGTTTTGGGTGTTGTCTCATTATTGCCCATCTAGTGCACCTGTTGTTAATTTCATTAACACCAAAGCAGCTGAAACTAATTAAAAGCCCCCTCTGCTACTTAACTGACCAGATCAATATCCCAGCAGTTTAGGTGACTTGATGCTATACTCTGATTAAAAAGTGTTCCTTTAATTTTTTTAAGCAGTGTACTTTTTCCATTGGTTTATATAATGCTTTTAAAAAAGTCTGACATTTTTCAGGTTTTAAAATGAGCCATGTGCAATGAAAGGAACTTAATTTTCATACTGGATCCTAACTGGAGTGAGTTACCAGCAGAAACATAAGGAATGTGTTGAGGTGTCATAATAATCCACTATTAAACCCCCTGAATTTAAATTATAATGCTATAATTCAACAACTGACAAAGGACCTATTGTGGTGGTGCAAGTCTGAAAAAAGAAACATTGCGATTTTCTCAGGGGTACTGCTATAGCAACATAGAATGAATTTAGAGTAGGGGAACAAGCTGTCTCCAAGCTTTGTTTGCATTTCTCGGTCTGAATTAGAAAGTGCAGCTATACATTCTAGAAAATGAGTTATTTTGGTCCCTACCATGCTTGTCTTGAGACATTGTTCAGTCAACAAAACACAAAAGGGGGCATTTGTATGTGTGAAGAGGCAGGGAGATTCATTTTAAAGAGAGCTACTTTTGTATATTCACTCTCCAGAGTAAATTAACTTTTGTGGTGCTGAGTTGTTAGGTCTTAATTGTTGACATCTTATACAAAGCACTTTTATTAGGAAGAGAGAAAATAATTTGATTAAAAATGAATACATAAATAAAAACAATTAAAAATGAAAGACTAAGTAGCTAAAAGATTGATAGATATGTAAAAACATGTAAATATGCAGTATATATATATATATATATATATATATATATATATATACATACATATACACACATACACACATACACACATGAGGGCTGTCATGAAAATAATGCAAAAAATGGGCATACCATTTTTATTAATTTACAGGTTTGTTGGTAACTCTTCCTCTGTAGTAACTTTTATTCTTTTCCATTGCAGCAATGTGTCATTATTAAGTTCTTGACGAAGGACAGGTACAGGCCGTCCACTATCCACAGAAGAGAACATAATGTTTATGGAGATGACACCATTGACAGGAGCAATGTGCACAGTTGGATGAAAAAGTTTAAAGAAGGAGAAACCAGCATTGAAGACAAACCACACAGCAGGAGACCATACATTGTGACCACTGACACAACTCATCAGCAACTGGGCAAATTAATTTGACAAATTAATTAATTTGGACAAATTATTCTTCACAATCCACGAGCTTGCTGCACAACCTGACTGTGGTCATGATGACATACATAAGATGATGGAAGCCATAGGGTATCAGAAAGTGTGTGCATACGGGTACCAGGACAGTTGACACGTGATTTGAAGGAGAGGAGGATGGAAGACTGCTCTGTTCTCCTGGAAGTATCTAAAGCCAATGATGACACATTTTCTGCAGATCTGGTGTCAGGATGAAACATGGGCATATCTTAAAGCGATACTAAAGGTTAATTTTGTTTTCTAAAATAACAATCATATTATACTTACCTGATGCGTGCAGTGGTTTTGCAAAGTGAAGCCTGGATCCTCCTCTTCTCGGGTCCCCTGACAGCATTCCTGGCTACTCCTTTCTGTCGGGTGCCGCCACAGCAAGCCAATTGCTATGGGGGCACCCAAGCAGACTGTTCCCAAGCTGCTGCTCCGTGTGTCCATAGAATGCAAGAAGGTAAAAAACCTTGAGCTTTTACAACCACTTTAATAATCCATAAACAAAAAAAATCACACACCTCAAGGCCTAAGAATTTTAAGAGCAAGAAACCAGCACAGAAAGTCATGGTGATTATTTTTTGGGATGGTAAGGACATCATTCTTGAGTTTCTAAAACATGACTGTACTGTGACCAGCAAGTAGTACATTGATAAACTTAAGAAGCTTAGATAAGCCATTAGGAGGAAAAGACTTGACTGTTGGACTTGCAGAATCCCCGAGGCTAATACTTACCTACCCCCCTTAAAACACCACCACCCCTTCAAAAACCTTTCCACCCAAATAAACACGCAACTCTCTTTTTGGTGTAAAACCAGCCATAGCAGCCATTTATTTAACATAACTCAAACATAAATTTCTTACAGTAACTCAGTTGATACCTGACAGTAAATTACCACCCGGAACCAAGGTCTCTGAAGGCACCATTACTCCCATCACCAACTCGGCTGTATCTGATACCCAATGAAAGGCCCCCAGCCGCTACTACACCGCCTCGGGACAATACTACCATTACTTAACCCAGATACAGCCAAATGAACTCCCACATTACCAACATGACCTTTTATTGGGAAGGGACACCCATACCTACGATGGGCCCAACCCATAATTCCTCAACTTGTCACTCCACCACCGCCTTCAAAGACCCATCGACCCCTGCCAGCTGCCATGACAAACGAACAAACACTTCGGGACACCAGAGCTGTCCTGAACCTTGAACAAACGCCATGAACCCACATAAAACAAACACCACAAACAACCACCAAACAACAAAACAACACCGGAACAAACACAATGACAAAACTATAACCAACACAACAAACAGAATACAAACCAACTTCAGGGAGGGAGGGCAGGAGAAACCACCTCCGTGATGGCACAAGCTCCGACTGACTCCGACAAGACCCAACCCCCCCATTTCAAATCCTGCAAGACCACCCACAATGCTGCGTACACCAATCAAGTAAGTAACCACCCCCCATCCCCTTTTTCCTTGCCTATACTCTACCCAAATTACACTCTCCACCTCATCTGCACGCCCCAGTCATGCTGGCCCTCCCTTATACTTCGCTCAGTCCAGGCCTTGACTGAACGGCCTATTTAATCTGGATTGTGACCAGTGTCCTGACCTGCTATATTGCCTTCCTGTGTATGACCCAGCTTGCCTCTGACCTGTTTTGGATCCCAGTCTAGTGGTTGTGACCTCGACTTGTACCCAGACACTGTTCCTGCTTTACGTTCCTGTACCTCACTGCCCAGCTGTGTACTGATCCCGGCTTGTATCCTGACTCTGCCTCTGCCTGATGTTCCTGTACCTCGCTGCCTGGCTGTTGATGACCTTTTGGCTTGTGTCCTAGCTACACCCCTGTCTGCTGATCAAGTGTCACCATGCTCCAGTCTCTGGTTCTTGTCTGGTGATCCAAGGTCATCTATGAAATTTGTGACACAGCAGTGTCCACTCACAGGGCATACTTAATACGTATCACAGTCATGTGGCTGAACCGTGTTTTCACCTCCCCTTAACCACTACCCATTTAGCTGGAAAGGTTATGACCAGGGGTGTAGCAATCTGGCCACGACAGGACTACCAGCACTACCAACCACCAAACATGACCCATTCAAGTGGACAGGACAGCGCTGCAAATGTCCATCAACTGTATAAAATGCATGGGGTCACAGAACGGACGTGCAGCATTTATAGGAGTAAAGCAGGTGGTGAGGAGATGTTACAATGCATAATATTGGTCTGGCAAATGCTATCTGAAGAGTAATCCAAGCAGGAATCGCTCTTCAGAGAACAACGCTGATGTAAGCTAGCCTTAATTGTGTGGTAATATTCACAACATAAGTTTACAAACTTCAAGATAATTCAGATTAACAGCAGTAGACTAGAAATGCTTAAATACAATGTGGAAATTAATATTATTATTCAGGATTTATAGAGCGCCAACGGTTTGCTCGGCGTTTTACATTATAGTGGGAGACAATACAGTAACAATACATATGATCTTTTTATAGTTTTTCGATAGATATGGTTTAAATGATATGAAAAAACTTGTTATAAATAGTTATTTATTTTGTAAGCATGACAACATAATTTATTAAACTATGAAAAGCCAATGTTCATTTCTTTGTGTATTGTTTGCACTGTTACAACCATAAAGATGTTTAGCTTATTTTAGCATGTACATTTATAACCCACTTTTATCTGTTTTAGAAAACCACAGTACTCATATTCTGTATCACTGTGTGAGTTTGTGTTCTTATTATTGAAGAACTCTGGAAAATATATATATTTTTTAAATTCTTTACTATTTTTGGAAATTGGAAAGAGTGCATGAACCCTGCGGTCCATATGGAGTATCCATACCAAAATACTTTGGAGCTAGGGGTATTTGCAATCCAAATAATTCCTTTGATGTGTATATTTTGATGTCATTTAAGCGTTATTTAAGAAACTTTAGAAAATAAAGGAGCAATTTAGAACTGAATGAAAAATGTGATTGCAGCAGGGAAAATCTGTGCATTTAGCCTAAAGGGAATGCCTAAAGCACAGTTCCCAAGAGGTGAAAGTACTTCTTAATATTTTGTTAAAGCAGGAATGTACAGTATTTACAGTAAGTGTAAACCCTGGTATCATAAACTTTGAATTACAGAATTCTGAATGCAATATCCAATAGGACACTAATTTTATAGTTTTATTTTGAGAAATATCAGGATCATGATGGTTTGAGATCGCTAAAAAAAATCTGAGGATATAAATTATAAATGCAGTACTGCACAAGGATATTTCTGTTATTTCTATTATATTTAAGATAATACTTGACTGATAATTGAGAACTATTTACAACTGAAGTATGGGCAAAAACCATTGTGCTCAGGCCCTGACTTTCAGTTTAGTCTCCAGAACTGCAATAGTGACATCACCATCACAGGGTGCAAATAAATAGAATTTATCAAGAAGGAAGCAATAACCACCAGTGGCGTACAAATCTAGTTAAGTATTTATTCACTCTTCACCTTTATTGTCCATTTGGCTATGTAATTTAAATGCAATCTGTAAGCATAAGAAATATGATACAAAATAAAACTGTGGCTTAAAGTGGTTGTAAAGACATTGTAGAATGCATGAAGGTAAAAAAAACCCATCTGTGTGCAGCAGCCCTCCCTAATACTTACCAGAATCCCTTCTCAAGCCTGCAATGTGCACGAGAGTAGTGGCTTACTGGGGACTCTTTCTCCTTATTGGCTAGGACAGCAGCAGGAGCCATTACTGTCAATCACAGGACACACAGAGCAGCAGCTCAGGAACAAGCCTGCTTGGGTGCCCCCATAGCAAGCTGCTTGCTGTAGAGGCACTCGGCAGGATAGAGGGGCCAGGAGCTGGCTGACAGGGGAGGATTGGGGTTGCTGTGTGCAAAACCACTGTACAGAGAAGGTAAGTATAACATGTTTGTTTGTTTGTTTTTTTAATCTGCCTAATATCACTTCAATCTACAAATCAAATCATACTTCAATGTCAAGTACAGTCATATAATGAATAATCTTTAAGTTCAGTAAAATCAATATTACACACATATTTATATATAAATATATTAATCAATAAATATTAACTAAAGATGACTAGGTTATTTGAAGTCATCAGGCCATTTTAAAAACTGAACAGTATATCCTGCCAAATAGTTTAAAAGGACTGGACATTTTTGTCCTCTATCGGTTGGAAGTATAATTTCAAATTATTACTTCCATGCTTTATTGCCTATTTATTTCAGAATGTGGCCTTGGTTCTTGTAAACTAAATTGTATTTTATAGGTGTTTGACTATAGCTCACAGAAGACCATGCAACTACTTTGGAAGCCAGGAACCAAAATGGTTGAAGGTTATCTGACCACATCTCTAATTACTTGCGTGAATTCACTGCAATTATCCAATCATGTAAAAATCAAATCAAAATCATATTCACTTTGAATACCTAATCATGTACAGTAGCTTTTCACATGACTAGATAGTGAATATTCACTATATTATTTCAGTGAAAATTCTCAACTTTTTTGTACATCAAACTCATTGTGTTCAGATAGCAATTAAATGTGTACACAATTCAGGATAAACTGGAGGTATATTTAACAACTCTATCAAACTGGCATAAAATACTTTTCTTTGTGGTCTAATATCAAAGTTTTTGCAGAAGATTCACGCAACTTTCACCCAACATTCCCCCATATTTTTAATTAAATCTTATGTGAAAAACAGTAAATCTGTGCTCCAAAAATACAATTCCTGCCTCCACACTGCCAAACAGACCTGTTTTATCACTCTCATTAACACCCTCTCATGCAGTCCCCTTTTCTACCTTTGACTCTTTACTTCGTCCCTCATTACCTCCACCCACTAACTCACTCACTGCCCAGGAGATCGCTAATCACTTCAAAAATAAAACTGATACAATTTGTGACGATATCTCCACCGTACAGAAGTCTCCCTCACCTTACACTCCTTATCCACTTGAAAAATCCATATTCCCTTGTTTAACCTAACTACTATAGAGGAAGTCACTAAATGTTTTTCTAATATCCACCTAACCACCAGCCCCCTGGACCCTGTTCCCTCATAAATATTATGGTCACCTTCTGGCTCTATCTTACACTCCTTAACTCATTTCTTCAATCTCTCCCTTTCTACTGGTATCTTCCCCAACCCTGTAAAACATGCACTAGTCATGCCCATACCTAAAAAGGCCTCACTAGACCCCACCAATCTTAACAACCTAAGACCCATCTCCTTACTCCCTCTCCAAACTCTTTGAATGTCTAGTCTACAATCGGCTAAGCTTCCAACTCATTGAGAATAACCTTATTGATCCCCTTCAGTCTGGATTTCACCTGCAAGACTTGACAGAAACTGCTCTCCTCAGACTCACAACTTACTAACAGCTAAAACTAATGGTCACTATTCTGTACTATTACCCTTGAACCTCTCTGCTGCCTTTGATACAGTTGACCAACTCCCTCCTCTTTGGATTACCTTTACATAGGATATTCCCCCATTCAGTCCATCATGAATACTGCTGCCAGACTCATCCATCTTACCAACCGTTCAGTGTCTCATACCCCTTTCTGCCAATCCTTTCACTGGCTTCCACTCAACCAACTAATAAAAATTCTAAGTAGTAACAACAACTTACAAAGCCATCCACAACTCTGCCCCAGCTACATCACTAACCTGGTCTCAAAATATCAATCAAACCGCTCTCTTTGGTCCTCCCAAGACCTCCTGCTCTCTAGCTCCCTTGTCATCTCCTCCCATGCTCACCTACAGGACTTCTCCCAAGCCTCTCACATCCTTTGGAACTCTCTACCCCAATCTGTCCGACTATCTTCTAATCTATCCATCTTTAGACAATTCCTGTAAACCCTTCTCTTTAGAGAAACATGTAATGCTTCTAACTAATACACTGTGTTTTTACTTTCTCCATCAACTCATCCCCCCACATTTATTATCTTTTGTATCTCTTGACCCTCCCTCTTGGATTGTAAGCTCTAATGAGCAGGGCCCTCTGATTCCTCTTGGCTCTGGATAAATCCTGTATAATAATAATAAAAATATCTTGAGTTAAAACATTGATAAATATACCCCTTTATAAACTATTGTTTTGGAACTGCAGAAGTCTGCGTAGCACGATACTGGAATTTACCGGATACTGGAGGTTTTGAAATGATTTTGCCTTTGGCCCCCAATCAATTTATTATGTTATTTTGATAATTAACAATTGCAGTTCTGACTTTTTAATAATGCAAAGGGCAATGTGCAAGGTGCAGGAAATATTAGCTAATCAACAACCACAATTCATTGTCTCGACTGTTTTAAACAGATGAGTAATGTAATATGAATTCTATAATATTTTGCATGTATATGTCCAAACATGAACCAGGAAAAATGTTAAAAGACAGTTAGGATGCACACAATAGAACAGGGGTCCCCAAACTTTATAAACAAAGGGCCAGTTTACACTCCTTCAGACTTTAAGGGGGCCAGACTGTGCCCAGTGGGAGCAAACGTTGCCCCATCTTTGGAATTAGAGGGAGAAATAGCTCCTCATCGTGGTCTCAGTGACAGGAATAGTGCCCGTTATTAGTGTCAGTGACAGGAATAGTGCCCAATCATTGAAGAGCGAAGAGCTCTATACAGCAAACAAAAAGCAGAGGTGAGAGAGGACAGCCTTGTCTGACCCCGGAGAGGACCGGGAAGGGGTCAGTCTTCCAGCCGTTCACCTGCACGGAACTACAAATTTCATTATACATGATATCCACATACGAACAGAACATTTCCCCAAGACCAAACCTGCGCAGGGCTCTGCACATAAACCCATGGGAGACACGGTCAAAGGCCTTCTCCTGGTCAAGACTGACCAGGGCCGCGTGCACACGGCGGTCCTTGATGTACTGGACCGTGTCCCGGACAAGCGCTAGGCTGTCCGCAATCCTGCGGCCAGGAATGTCACAAGTCTGATCCGGGTGGATTATCTGTCCGATGACAGCCTTCAACCTGTTCGCCATGACTTTGGCGAGGATCTTGTAGTCCACGTTCAGGAGAGAGATGGGACGCCAATTTTTCAAGTCACATCTCTCCCCCTTACGCTTGTACAGGATCGTGATCATCCCCTCCCTCAACGAAGGAGGCATCTTGCCCTCCACCACCATCTTCTCGTACAGCTCGAGCAGGTCCGGGCCCACGAGGTCCCACAGCGCTACATAGAGCTCTGCTGGGAGACCGTCGCAGCCCGGGGTCCTGCCTCGCCTAAAGGATTTAGCGGCAGAGTGCAGCTCCTCCAACGTCAATGGGGCGTTGGTGGCCGACAAACCTGCAGGATCAATAGCGTTAGAGATACCTGACAGGAACCTGTCGGCCGCTTCCGTGTTTGTTTCTTTGGGGGAGTAGAGGTCGGAGTAGTAGTCGCTGACCACTTCCATCACGGCCTCCTTCCCCTTCTGGAGTGTTCCAGTCTTGTCGCGCAGCTCAGACAGGGGAGTGTGTCCTGAGTGGAGTTTCCTGAAAAAGAAAGAGTTACACTTCTCACCTTTCTCTAGATGCTCCACCTTGGCACGGAAGACAATGTGCCTGGATTCTTCCTCAAAGTGCTTTTTCAAGCTCTTCTTGGTGTCCTCCAGGTCTTGCCTCACGTCCCAGCCACAGAGATGAAGGTCCTGCAGGGACTGCAGCTGACGCTGCAGCCTCCTGAGTTCCCTCCTCCTGGCGCATACTTGCTGGCGTCCCCTGGCCTGAAAGAAGCTGCGCAGCTTGACTTTCACGAACTCCCACCAGTCTCTTACCTTGGGAAAGAAAGACTTCTCGCCAGGCACCGTAGGTTTCCCTGAGCTCCTCTAGCAGTTCCTCATCGTCCAGCAGGGTGCAATTCAGCTTCCAGGAGCCCGGGCCCGGGTCAAAGCCCTCTCCCAGATCACCTTGAAAGTGAATGGCCCTGTGGTCAGAGAAAAAGCAGGGAACCATGGAGAACCCGCGGTGCCTGACTGCCCTGGAGGTGAGCACAAAGTCAATCCTGGAGCGCACAGATCCATCGGGGCGGCTCCATGAGTAGTTCACGGAACCGCGTCCCACGGATCCCACTGCGTCTCGCAGGGAAGCCTCCGCAATCACCTCACGGAGCAGCTTCGAGGTGGCGTCGAGTTTTGCGTACATGCTGGAGCTGCGCCCATCCTCCTCTATCGGACAGTTAAAATCACCGCCGATTACTACTGTTCTCGTTGTGACGAGTTGCGTCCGCAGGGTTTGGAAAAGTTCCAGCCGCGCGTTCTTCTCCGGGGAGGCGTACACGTTGATGAGCCTAACGGGCTCCCCCGCCCACGAACCGTCTATGACCAGTAGGCGGCCACAGACGAGCTCATGGACGGATTCAACAGTGAAATGTCCTCCCCTGATAAGAACCGCTACCCCTGCGGACTTGCAATCGCCACCCCCAGACCAGTCGGAGGGACCGTGGGTCCACTGGGAGGACAAATGAGTGTACCTCCTCGGAGGGGGAAGTGCGCACTCCTGAAGCATGTAGACATCACTCTGCTGTGTAGAAAGAAAGGTCAGCACAGTCTGCCTCCTAGACACATCCTTGATGCTCCTCACATTAATGGAAAAGATAGAGATCTCAGCCATCATGGGAAAGAGATGAAGGGGTTAGTCGGCAGGGGCTGCGCTTACCTCCCCTGGGGAGGGGGGGCGACCTCTGTGCGGCCTGGCCAGGGTCCTGGCTCAGTCCGATCTGGTTGATGACCTCGTTGAGGACCTCATCGAAATCGGTGGAGAGATCTGGTCCCGACCGGGTCAGAGCCATCTCTTCTTCCACCTCTTCCTCTTCCTCCAGTGTGTCGAGGTCCTCCCCCACGGGGTCGGGACCTGCGGCATCCTGGAGGACAGCAGGCCGTTTGGTGGCGGAGGAGGGTTCCTCCGCCGCCGGGCTAGCCTGCTCCTTTTTCCGCTTCCTGATCCCCGCCGCAGAGCTGCTGACGGGGGTGGCAGGGGGAAGGGGCGGGAAATCCTCCTGTGAGGAGAGGTCGGGGGGGTGGAACCGGGCCCGGGAGGGGTGGGGCAGGGGGGCCAGGGGTGGGAGGGGCAGGAGGGCCAGGGGCAGGGGGGGCAGGGGGGCCAGGGGCAGGAGGGCCAGGGGCGGGGGGGCAGGAGGGCCAGGGGCGGGGGGACCAGGGTCCTCTTACCTGGGTCCTTCTGAGGCTTCTGTGGCGCTGGTTTGGTAGCAGGGCCCTTACTCAGGGCCCCAGCGTACGTCCTGCTTCTCTCTGGGCAGTCCCTGTAGACGTGCTCTGACCGTCCACAGAGGTTGCAGGTTTTGGACCTCGGGCAATCCTTGGTCTCGTGACCTGCAGACCGGCAGAACCTACATGAAAGCACATGGCAATCCTTACCCTCGTGCCCCGGCTGTCCGCACCTGCGGCATGACTGGGCTTGATCCGGGTAGTGTAGGAGTCCTGCTGACGCTCCCAGGGAAAAGCACTGTTGCAGGTGTTGGAGATCTCCAGCGGGACGATCTCTCAGCAATCTGCAAAACACAGACCACTTACCTGTCCAGAAGCCGTTGGCGTCTAGTATCCGGATTGGGTCCTTCAACACGACGCAAAACCTCTGGAGGTAGGTGGCGATGTCTCTTCCAGGGACGTGTGGGTTCCTCATGGACACCGTGATCCGTCTTTCGTCCCTTTGAATGGGAGAATTCGCAATAAACTTGCGGAAAGGGGAGTTGGGTCCGTGGAAGGAATAATGCTGCATTGTTGGTGTTTGTGGCAGGAATAATGTCTCAAAGGCCAGAAAAAAAGCAAGCAAAGGGCCTTATCTGGCCCCGGGCCACAGTTTGGAGAACACTGCTATAGAATATTCTCCAACTATCATGTAGTGTTACAAGCAATGTTACATGGTAAATGCACCTAATAGTATGGTCCTCAGGTTTTAATCCACCTCCCTTCTGCAGAAACTTTAACCAGGGCAAAGAAAAAAAAATCACATGAACAAGAAAAAGAAAAGAAGGATGATGCTGCCCAATATTTAAAGTGATAGCATAATATAGCATGCAAGTCTTAGACAACATAAAATACATACATATGCTAGTCAGCTCAAACCAGCTGATAACCGAAAATGGTGCAAGAGTCAGGGCCAAGCATGGACAATGGCATTTGTATTTCTGCTTCCCGAAAGTAATCTTACTGTGTCATTGTATGATTATAAGAGCTCATCATGGGTCATTGACAGCACCCATTGAATAGTATCACATTGGAAAGCAAATTCTGATCTGCCTGCTGTGGCTATGGCAATGGCAATGCAGTCTTGGGTTGGCTTGGCATGCGTAAGTAGCTTGGGTGTATGGACAATATATAAAATAAGATTGCAGTTTATGTGGCAAACTGATGTGGCAAGTTAAAAGACATAAGAATTCAAGTTCAAAGTTTTTGCTATTTGTGTTCCCAAGATACATAAAAATCCAGTTAATCTTTCAACTGATCTGTTGCCATCTGCCTGAAAGAGAAATATCGGTTTTAAATGGAATTACTTTTTAATACCTCTTCAGCTGCTATACAAATAGCTTTTAATGCAAAGTAAATTAGGAATACTGGAGGGAGAACGCAAATTCCTTTGTAATGATTCCAGCAGGTGAGCAGACCATGGAATTCAACTCTAGAGAACACCCTGAAATATTAGCTTTGCACTAACTGATCCATAGCCCTTTGACTGCCAAGGGTGTGTACAATATGTCATAGCTGTACCTTCTTATCTAGAGCCACTGATATATGGAATAGGTAATAGCAATGGAAGGGTTTATGTACTGTAAGTGCATTGCTGTAATAGTGGCTTTGAGATTGTTTTAAAATTACCTTCTTATAACACCCAAAAGGAATGATAAGAAAATTAGGAGTTTGGTATAAGAAGCTTACTTACTTTTCACTGCCTCAAAAAATGCTTAAAATAAATCCATTTATGTTTGTTATTGATGAACTTACAGTTTTATCATTATACTTATAATTACATTTTTAGGATTATGTTGCATGTACTAAAAACAATTTTATGGGTTCAGTAAACATTTAATTCTGCATCTTCAGCAAATATATGGTTTTCATTCACAAACTTGGAAGTCTATAATGGAAGCAGAAAATAGCAATATTGGCTCGACCACCTGAAATGCAAAATAGGGGGCAGTGCCTGTCTGTGAAAGGGAAAACTTTAGCATATCATTATTTATTCAC
The DNA here is from genome assembly GCF_062004578.1 of Staurois parvus. NCBI lineage: Eukaryota > Metazoa > Chordata > Amphibia > Anura > Ranidae > Staurois > Staurois parvus. The sequence continues at coordinate 6,221,527 of NW_028317961.1, read as the reverse complement.
TTAATGCAGTTTTATATTTTAAATTTATAATGGCATTTGTAGGATTAAGTTGTGTGCACTAAAAATGCTTTAGTAAACAATATGTCATGAAAGGCATTAACATTTTTTAAATGTGTATCTTCTATGTTATCAGGAAATATATGGTCTCCATTCACAAATTTTGAAGTGGATACCTGAATTTGAAAAATAGAAACATTGGCTCAACCACTTCAAATACAAAACAGGAGCGGCAAAATGAAAACTATAGCATACACTTCAACATTTCTAAAGCTAAAAAGGGTACACTTTGGTGTTAATTTACTAAAACTGGAGAATGCAAAATCTGGTACAGCTGTGCATGGTAGCCAATCATCTTGTTCAGTTAAGCTTCGACAATAAAACCTGGAAGATAATTGGTTTGTATGCAGAACTGCAACAGACTTTGCACTCTCCAATTTTAGTAAATCAACCCCTTTATCTCACATTCCCTCCCTATACCTCATAAAATGAGAAAAGAATGAACAGAACCAGATAGGAAGGATAGCACCTTGTTAAATAAATTATATTTTGACAAAATTAAAAAATTAATGTGTACAGAACTCATAGAAAAGCCATGGTAGTACTGGACCTTAATGTTCCATCAGATAAGGCAAAAACGGAAAGAGAGGACATGGAAAAACCTATCCCCAAATACATTTAACCTGTGTGGGTTATCTTGCTGGTATTGGTAAGCAGAAAGTGGCATCCCACCACATCCAAGTATGCAGTAAGATACTGCACAGCATTTTTCAAAAACATTGTTGGCATTCACTAAAAAACGCTGCTAATGTAGCGTGTCATCAGCTGTCAGCAGGTTGTCCTCTGACAGCTAAATGTACAAAAAAAAAGAACTGCTGGCAATTCAAAATTAAGGAAAAAACGGTGTGTGCCCCCCCCCCCTCCAAAATCCATACCAGACCCTTATCCACGAGAGGAGGAGAATGAGCGAGCACCCCCCTCCTGAACCATGCCAGGTTACATGTCGTCAACATGGGGGGTGCTTTGGGGCAGGCTTAAATGCTCATTTAGGTCTTGGGAGCCAACAAAAACAGTTTTATTTACTCGATCCTCCACTGTCATGGGTTCCTCCAGCCTATAAGGCTAGTCACTGAAGCCTCTTCTCCCATATACTCTAGCAGTCAGATCCTCTCTGACATCACCAAGACTAATGAAGAGCCCATAGCCCTGCTTTGGTCTGTGACGATGCTGAGGAACAGTTCACTACAGAATTTAGGAGGATCAGGAAAGTAAAAAGTAATTTTAGCGCTCTTCTATACTGAAAGCTTGCAGTGCTGGGGCAACCCCTTTAAAAGGGAACATTTTGTCTCCCGGCAATGGGCTTTTAGTCATGGATAAGTCTCTAGGTGCAGCCCACAAAGTCTGATACTTACCTAACCCCCTTTTTTGAATGTATCTTCACTGTTCGTCCCTGCCCAAAGCCATAAAGTGCCCTCGCTGGCTCCTCTTCATCCTGCATGCATACATTGGCCCTATTCAGTGCTATGGGGAGAACTGCACTCTGCAGGATGGCAGGGAACTTCCATGTACAGCTATAGGAGTGACTAGGCCTGGGATAAACATGCTTAGCATTTAGAAATTTGTTTGCATTGGTATTTGTCCCCTGCAATGTTCAGTTACCCATGCCCTTCTATTATCGAAAGCTTGCAAATTGGCTTTGAAAAAGGCCGAACAAAAATTAAAAGAATCAGCTCCCATTGACTTCAATGGAGTTTGGGAGCTATGTTTGGATTTTCCCCTGGGCTTGACGAAAGTCCAGTGAACCGAACTTGGTTCAGTTCACTCATCACTACTGCTGGCCAATTTTACATTGCTGGATCGTCTGCGGTTTCCTAATTCTTAATGAGCGTTTGAACTACTGGCCACTTTCTATCTTTCACTTAAAGTGGTTGTAAACCTGCAGTGCATACCATACAAAACAAAGGCACCATAGTAATGTGTCCACATATCCAAATTAAATCAATGTAGTTTTACCTGAAAATTATTTTGCTCTGTGCCTGTATGAGCCCAGTGAATATATGAAATTGGTAGGCGTGTCTGAATGCCTAGGCATGGGAGGTGGAGAGGTGATCTCACAGGACTCCCCTCCCATCTCTACACTTCCCCCTGGCAAGCATACTAGCGTGGCTGAGCATCGCGCACGGCAGTTCTCACTGTGCATGCACATCACACGCAGAGGATGGATGACATCTCCTGGATGACAGCAAGACGGCATGAACCCACGTTGGCTTGGCATGCCCCCTCATGAGCAGCATCCAATCGGAAATCAAGGAAGGCACCACATCACTAGCATGGCCAATAATGTTGAGGCGCGGAGCAGCCAATCGTGGCAGAGCTAAAGTTGTAGGGGGGGGCTATCTGTTGCTGGAATGCTGGAAACAATCCCCCTTCTCTAATGGCTGTGCATGAGAGATATACATAATATGTCAGTCAGAGCAGTGGGGGTGTGGCGACACCAATTTTTGTCATGTGTCAGTTTTTATCACTGCTAGAAAGTGGAGAGGATTTCTCAATGATGGATTTACACTTCTTTACAAGACTGGGCACAGATGACTTTACTTTACCAGGTAAACTGCTTAGTTCACTCTTTTTTTTTCAGGTTTACAACCACTTTAAAATGGGTCTATTACCACTTGATGAATAAGCATGTGTTGCTGCTGAAAAAAGTCTTCTTGTCAAAGTGAAATAAATCAGATTGGGGTGTTACTACTGCATGTTAGCCAAGCTAATTGTAAAAGAAAAAAAATAATTTCACAGGTTACATATGGGACCCGAGATCACTAGCAGCCATTTGTAAAAGCAAATAGTCCTTTATTATTTCCTCCATACAGGTAATATAAATAACTTTCCTCAGCACAAACTTACATAAAGAGTTCCATCAAAACAGCATACCATACAACAGACTCACCTCCAAACTCTTGGTCCCTTCCAGACTGGGGTAGGGTTCCTCTACAGGGCAGGCCGCAGGAAATCCAGTAACAAGTGTCTCAGCTTGTCTGAGAGCTCACGCTTTACTCACAGCTTTAGCCTCTCTTTCTCCACTCTGCTTCCTTGACACAGGGGCTGATTTTCCTCTGCTGCCTTTCAAGCCTTCCCTGCCTAGGGTTTAACCCCTTCGGGACCAGAGTTCTGGTAGTCAAGGTTTGAAGGTTCTTCCCACCCAAATCTCTTCGAACCTTCGAAATTCCAGGTCCCTAATAAGAATTTATCAATTAAGAGAGAGCTGACAATCAGTCCTCTCTTTCAACCCGGTCACCCCGGAACCCCTCACTCTGCATGGGTGAAAACCCCTAAGTATCTAAATATGCAGGCCAGTCTTTAAACTGCCCCCCTTAAAGGGACCACAACTCAAATACTGGTGCAATATACCTGCCGTCCAGGACACACTTCTGGTGTCCTGTACACAGGGAAATATGCAATGCCAGTCTATGCTGTCCTAGAAACTGGAAGTGATAATTTTACTGTTCCGTTACACCACTTAAAGCTTTAATGCACCATCCGCCATGTTGTTTAAAAGATTTTCGAAGCTGCATGAAAAGACTGGCTGGACCCAGGAGCAGATTCGGCCATCTCTACAGGTGCTTTACTCAGGAGGTGGGGTCATGACTTAAATTATTACAAGGCAAAACTTGTATTTTTGTTTTTGATTTGAGTTTGAACACCTGTCAGGTTTTTTTTGTTGCCTGTATCCCTGCTAGAGGGATCCAACCTCTCTAGTTATCCTGTTTACCATTATCACCGAAAGCCTAGCTGTTACTCATTTGGAACATAGTCCTGCTGTCCCTCTTTCCTTCTCATGTGGGCACTAGTTCTGGTGACCCTGATGACAGCCAGGGATTTTCTCACTTTGCAGGGATTGCCTCTCACTTCCTGTTTTGGTTATGGGACAGGAAGTTAAGGGAATCCTCCCGACTGGGACACAGATGACAAAAAACCCTAAAATGTGTATAAAGTCAATGCTGAAAAAAAATGTGATAAACAAACAAATAAACAAGTAGCTGCTTGCAGTATAAGTAGATATACCAACATTACTAAAAAGTCACATAATAAAACACAGCGCTACAGTACATAAAGAAAATATACACAAATGACTTCATGCATTAACCAGTGAACAACAAAAAGTCCAATATGTGCATAAGTGTCCAATCTTCAACAAATATGATGTCATGATGACAAAAAAACAGTGTTCAAATAATAAAGTGTCCACCATGTGATCTGTAAGCTCTTGGTGATATTGCCTCCACCTCTAGCTAAAGTGCAAACTCACTGGAACAATTTGCTGTCTATGATTAGAACAGCAATCTGCGCTTATAACATGGTAGCTCTCTCTCTTTCCAAAGATCCAAGATGTATTCCTCCATGTGACCAGGAATCAACATTCGTTTTCACCTTAAGCTCTCTTGGGATCACACGCACTCCCACCAGCAAGGATTCACCAATAGACCAAAAACTCCTCATAGTGTAGCATTTAATATAAACAACAATGGGTGCAACATCGCAGTTAAAAATAAGCAAATACAATGCCGCTGTATAAAACGTACAGAGAATGCTGCCAGACCAACAAGGAATGGAGGAGCGACCTCTGGCAATACACCTCACCGCACGCCGTTCTGCATGACCGCACGTCTTCAGGTCATATGCTATAAGCAGTTGCACAATATGCTGAATATAGTGTTACCTGTTAAAGATAATAAAATAAATTATTCAGAATAAAGTGTTACATGATAATCAAATGCGGAATAGTAAACAATCCCAGGAAATGATGTATATATTATTTTTTAATGCTATGCCATCATATTTCCTGTAACTGATTATCATGTATGGCCACTTACAGGTGTCACTGCAGGGATTAACGGGATACCTAGCATAGTCCCTCCACTGTCTACTGCAGTGCTTATTAAACACTTGCCCTCCAGAGGATTTACCCCCCTTCCTGACCAGGCCATTTTTTGCGATACGGCGCTGCATTACTTTAACGGACAATTGCACAGTCGTGCAACGCTGTACATAAATGAAATTTATGGCCTTTTTTTCCCACAAATAGAGCTTTCTTTCCGTAGTATTTGATCACCTGTGCGTTTTTTTTTTGTTTTTTTCGCTATAAACAAAAAAAGACCCAACAATTTTGAAAAAAAAGATATTTTTTACTTTTTGCTATTAAACATATCCAGCAAAAAAATTTAAAAAATCTAATTTGGTCTTAAATTTAGGTCAAAATGTATTCTGCTACATGTCTTTGCTAAAAAAAAGTCCCAATACATGTAAATTAATTGGTTTAAGTGCAAGTTATAGCGTCTACAAATGGCAGTATATACACTGGAATTTTTTTTATACTAGTAATGGCGGCAATCAGCAACTTATAGAGGGACTGCGGCAGGCATTTTGACATTGGGGGGGAACTGACTAACTGCCACTGACATCCCCAGGGACACTAATACTGTGATCAGTGCTAATAAAAAGCATTGACACTGTACTAATGGCATTGGGCAGGAAGGGGTTAACATCTGGGGTGAACAAAGGGTTAACGGTGTGCTGTGTGCGTTTTACATTATGTGCTATGTTGTGTTTTACTTGGGAGGCTTGCTGCTTTGTATCTTTCTGCTGTGCAGAGAGATGCAAAGCAGCATGTCCATGCTGACAGGAGAGAGAGCTGTGTTGTTTACACACAGATCTCTCCCCTCTCAGCCATGCCGACGATCACCAAGTCAGTGACTTATTGAGGGACTGCGGCAGGCATTCTGACATTGGGGGGAACTGACTAACTGCCACTGACATCCACAATGACACTAATACAGTGATCAATGTTAATAAAAAGCACTGACACTGTACTAATGACACTGGGCAGGAAGGAGTTAACATCTGGGGCAATCAAAGGGTTAACTGTGTGCTGTGTGTGTTTTACTTGGGAAACATGCTGCTGTATATTTCTCTGCTGTGCAGAGAAATACACAGCAGCGTGTTCTTGCTGGCAGGAGAGAGACCTGTGTTATTTACACACAGGTCTCTCCCCTGTTAGTGTTACTCGGTGATCACTGGGTGCTAGCAGGGAATCTCCAGCCGGGACCCGGTGATTGACATCTGTAGCCACCAATGGCCAATCTGCAGCCGCAAACGCATGCGTCCCCTACACAGTAATGCAAATCACGTGTGTATATATATATATGTATATGTGATTTTGCACAGCCCCGCCACCCTGTAGCAGTAGTTCTACTATAAGGCAGCAAGGAAGCGGTTAAAGACCTTGTACTAAAGTCTAACACTGAAGTTGAGGAGCTGAGGCAACACCATCACTCCAAGCTGAATATGGAAAAACAGAAGTTAATTCTGTGCTCCAGACTCTTAGGTTAACACAGCTAAAAAAGCAATATTTCTGACTAAGCAGAGGTGTGTAAGTTGCTTACCTCTATACAGAGTTGTACAGAGAAGAACCTTCATGGATTGGCTTTGATTCAGCACTGTAAGAATTTCTCTAGGGTAACTTCTATTTAAAGCTGAAATGGCAATGACCAGAAATGATAAAAATACTGCAATACTCTACTTTAATCTTGAGCTGTTCTCCACAATACCTATTCTCTTCCACAAGATGCCATCATGCTGAACTGAACTTACAGTACTCTTGGGCAACAGGGCACCTAAACATCATTATATTGCCATTGCAGAGTCCAGGAGTAATCACAGCTCCCCTACCATTACTGAGAATGTAGTTCAAGAACCTGCAACGTAACCAGATCAGCCATAAGACTGCATCAAAATGTATGCATAATGGTATTTTTTTTGTGTTTTTTTAACTTGGAGACTTCAGAGAGGGAGTGTGGAGGGAGGGAAAAGGTGGAGTTGGGCTTTAAAAAGAGCCTAAAGAAAGTTTAGTATTGTAAACACCCAACTAAAATGAATTCTGAGTGGTGTCAAAACTCATTATTTGCAATACTGCTCATTTTACTAATTAGGTTCTTATTTACATCACTGTGAAAGTGGTGTAAAAATATAAACCGATTCATTAAATCTCTGAATAAGCCTTTTATTCATTAAAAACAATTTAGAGGGTTATAATTTGTTAAAATGTTTAGCAAATGGTAAAGCTTGTAAATAGTTTGAAATTTGATGGACCAGACAAAGTGGTCACATTTTGTCAAAACAATCCACTCACTTCATTATTGTGATCTGTAATTTTAATTGTTATTTTTTGTAGAACAATAACTATAGGTAATATTACTTGGCATAATTTAGTTTGCTTAGCTTATTGCGCACATTGCTGTGTTGGACGCAATTCATGAAATTTACGTCTGTACAAAAATAACTAGTTTGTCCTCTGTTTATATGTGTATACTTAAGCTTAGGTACACATCCTAACATTTGCATTGGTAACAGTTTAGAGCACAGCCTGGTTCGTTTGCTTATGACGTCTGCATTCTACAGTGGTTTTAGTCTATAGTGCCAGGTTATGACTGCCAGCTAAAGTGTTCAGATGCCACGTGACAGCACTGCATGGCGTAGTCTGAGGTTTATAACCACTGTATGTCTGTCTGGAACTGTGTAGACGCTGTACATCTTCCAGGACCATCTGTGTTAAGTAAATACGATTATTATAACTGAGGTTCAGAAATTATCAAATCAACTCACCCAAAGTGAGATTGGACCTGAATCAGGAAGATTCAGTAGAAGCAGACATTCAATAAATTGTAATAATTTTTATTCAAACTCAAACAACTCAATTAATTTAAATAGACTTCCTCAAAGTTCTTCATTTGCATTCCTAGTTGAAATTCTTTGCAGTAGCCGATGGAAACAGTCAAACTCCCTTTTTTTTTTAAAAAAGCCTTGTAGAGTGCATCAGTTTCCCCTTTCAGTCAGCAGTGCTAGGATTAACAGTTCTGCTTCTTTTTTACTGTGCCACGTCAAAACACTGCAATACAAGCATGTAAAGGGGTTCCATATCTTTGATGAACATGTTGTCACTGATACGTTTCTCTACTTCTAGTACCATGCACTTAGAAACAATACGTAGTACTCAGAGCCAAGCAGCTTCCTTCAGACACTCCGAACCTAAGCTCTTCTAGGTCAACCTTGCTGGCACAGGGATTACCTTCTTTTCTTCCAAACCTCAGCTTCCAGAGAGACTCGGCATGCACAGAAATGGACTGTCCCAAGTCACCCACAGCCTTCCAGCACCCTCAAGGCTCTTAGGAAGAGCTCGAGGCCAATCTCTAAGAGCTCTTCCTGGACCAAATCTCTTAGAACATACCATCACTTTTCAGCAGAATATACTAGATGTGTTTTAGTTTATTTGACCTCGCTCTAATAAGTAGGAGTTACAAGTAAGAATTCATAAATGCAATTCGCTTCACTGTGGCTTCACTGTGGCTTCACTGTGGCATCCCTGGATACGTTGGTAGGTGCGTTATCAGACACGAATTCCTACCAGATAGAATTATTTTGTCTTAAGTAATGTAGCACCTCAAATTTCTATTCTTCTATACTGTATTTACGATTAGTTAAATACATATAGCCTAGGGCAGTGGTCGGCAAGCCGCGGCTCGCGAGCCACATGCGGCTCTTTACCCACTCTAATGCGGCTCTTCTGTGTGCCGGGCGCCCGCTCCCCTCCCTCCTCTCGGTCGGCCGCTCCCCTGCCTCCTCTCGGTTGGCAGCCCCAAAAGTCCGCGCGGACCTTTTAATCCGGCCCGCGGATGTGGCTGTCAGGATGTGTGTAGGCGGGGCAGCGTGCCGAACGTGAGGGGAGGGGAGCTAGGCTCCTCTCACAGTCCGCCCTGAAGACCCGAACGGCGCGGGAAGACAGCGAGAGGAACGCAAAAGGTAAGTGAATTGACACGGGGGACTTGGCTTACTAGAAGGGGGGGGGGGATAGTACTGTGGGGGATGAAATACTATATGAGGGATGAATTACTTTATGAGGGATGAATTACTATATGGGGGGATGAAATACTATATGAGGGATGAAATACTATATGAGGGATGAATTACTATATGAGGGATGAAATACTATATGGGGGGATGAAATACTATATGAGGGATGAATTACTTTATGAGGGATGAATTACTTTATGAGGGATGAATTACTATATGGGGGATGAAATACTATATGGGGGGATGAAATACTATATGGGGGGATGAAATACTATATGGGGGGATGAAATACTATATGAGGGATGAATTACTATATGAGGGATGAATTACTATATGGGGGATGAATTACTATATGAGGGATGAATTACTATATGAGGGATGAAATACTATATGAGGGATGAAATACTATATGGGGGGATGAAATACTATATGGGGGGATGAAATACTATATGAGGGATGAATTACTATATGAGGGATGAATTACTATATGGGGGATGAATTACTATATGAGGGATGAATTACTATATGAGGGATGAAATACTATATGAGGGATGAATTACTATATGGGGGGATGAAATACTATATGAGGGATGAAATACTATATGAGGGATGAATTACTATATGAGGGATGAAATACTATATGAGGGATGAAATACTATATGAGGGATGAATTACTATATGAGGGATGAAATACTATATGAGGGATGAATTACTATATGAGGGATGAAATACTATATGAGGGATGAAATACTATATGGGGGGATGAAATACTATATGAGGGATGAAATACTATATGAGGGATGAATTACTATATGAGGGATGAAATACTATATGGGGGGATGAAATACTATATGAGGGATGAAATACTATATGAGGGATGAAATACTATATGGGGGATGAATTACTATATGGGGGATGAAATACTATATGAGGGATGAAATACTATACGGGGGATGAAATACTATACGGGGGATGAAATACTATACGGGGGATGAATTGCTATGGGGGATGAATTACTATATGGGGGATGAATTACTATGGGGGATGAATTACTATATGGGGGATGAATTACTATGGGGGATGAATTACTATATGGGGGATGAATTACTATGGGGGATGAATTACTATATGGAGGATGAATTACTATATGGGGGATGAATTACTATGGGGGATGAATTACGATGGGGGATGAATTACTATATGGGGGATGAATTACTATGGGGGATGAATTACACTATGGGGGGTGAATTACTATATGGGGGATGAATTACTATGGGGGATGAATTACTATATGGGAGATGTATTTTCAGTTTTAAAAATGTGGCTCTCAAAATAAATTTCAATCATGGTTTTGGCGAGATTTGGCTCAGTTGAAAAAAAAGGTTGCCCACCACTGGCCTAGGGAACTGTAATCCTGGACAGTTGGTACTTCTTAATTTATTGCATGTACACTGCTCAAAAAATTTAAAGGAACACTTTAAATTTAAAGGTTAAATTAAACTCCTGGGATATTGATCTTGTTAGTTAAGTAGCAGAGGGGTCTGTTAATCAGTTTCAGTTGCTTTGGTGTTAACAAAATTAATATCAGGTGCACTAGATGTGCAACAATGAGACAAAACTCAAAACAGGAATGGTTTTACAGTTGGAGGCCACTGACATTATTTTCTCTACTCATCTTTTTTGACTGCTTTTCACTAGTTTTGCGTTTGGCTAGAGTCAATGTCACTACAGGTAGCATGAGGCAATACCTGGACCCTACAGAGGTTGCACAGGCAGTCCAACTTCTCCAGGATAGCACATCAATACGTGTTATTGCCAGAAAGTTTTCTGTGTCTCCTAGCACAGTCTCAAGAGCATGAAGGAAATTCCAGGAGATAGGCAGTTACTCTAGGAGAGCTAGACAGGACCGTAGAAGGTCCTTAACCCATCAGCAAGATCAGTATCTGCTTCTTTGTGCAAGGAGGAACAGGATGAACACTGCCAGAGCCCTACAAAATGACCTCCAGCAGGCCACTGGTATGAATGTCTCTGACCAAACAATCAGAAACAGACTCCATGAGGGTAGCCTGAGGGCCTGACGTCCTCTAGTGGGCCCTGTGCTCAATGCCCAGCACCATAGAGCTTGATTGGCAATTTCCATTGAACACCAGAATTGGCAGGTCCGTCATTGGTGCCCTGTGCTTTTCACATATGAGAGCATATTCACCCTGAACACATGTGACACACGTGACAGGGTCTGGAGAAGCCGCGGAGAACGTTACACTGCCTGTAACATTGTTCAGCATGACCGTTTTGGTGGTGGTGCCAGGGATCTCCTCGATCCCTGCCGCGATGGTCCCAGCGCAGGCGCAGTGCACCGCCCTGTGCAGGGACACGGGCACTAGGTCCGGGCTGGCCGCGGCGTTCGAGTTCGCGCATGCGCAGTAGAAGCTGCGGCCACCCGCTGGGCACCAATGGCAGCGCAGGGCGGGATATTTAAATGGCCCTGAGCTGTCATTCAGTGCCTTCTGGTCTTCCCTGCATCCTGTGAACCTGTGAACCTGTACCCTTTGTAAGTTTTGACCCGGATTATACCTGACCTTGCTGCTTTCTCCTGTTCTGACCCTTGCTTTGCCTGACCTCTCTCCTGAATGCCCCTGATTGGATTTGACCTGCTGTTGCTGACCTGGCGTGTGACCCGACCATTCTATGCCCGCTGCCTTGTACCTTGCCGTCCTCTCTGTTACCGACCCGGCCCATCTGACCTTGCTCATCCATCCATCCATCCCTTGCAGTGGGGTCTTCTGACCTCCTCACATCAGACTCTTCCCCGTGGGAGCCCTTGGCGCATACTACTACCACTGACGGACGCACCCAGTAGTCACGACCTGGTCTCGGGGAGCTCCAAGTCCATCCCCACCATCAGGGGCCCTGGTGAACAAGCACCCTGGGACTTAGATTCCGTGCGCTGGGGACGCCTATTCAGTGGAGTGCTAGTGGTACCGCCAGGCGGTCCCTTACAGGTGGGTAAGTGATGGTCTGGGGAGGCATATCCATGGAGAGACGCACAGACCTCTACAGGCTAGACAATGGCACCCTGACTGCCATTAAGTATTGGGTCCTGGGTTCCTCCTGGTGCATGACAATGCCCGGCATCATGTGGCAAGAGTATGCAGGCAGTTCCTGGAGGATGAAGGAATTGATACCATTGAATGGCCCCCACGCTTGCCTGACCTAAATCCAATAGAACATCTCTGGGACATCATATTTCAATCCATCTGACGCTGCCAGGTTGCACCTCACGACCTCAGTAATGCCCTGGTCTAGATCTGGGAGGAAATACCTCAGGGCACCATCCATCATCTCATTAGGAGCATGCCCCGATGTTGTCAGGCATGCATACAAGCACGTCCGGGCCATACAAACTACTGTGTACCATTTTGAGTTGCTGCAATTAAATTTCAGCAAAATGGACTAGCTTGCTGCATCATTGTTTCACTTTGATTTTCGGGGTGTCTTTGAATTCAGTTCTGTAGGTTGATAATTTTCATTTACATCAAACGATGGGGTTCCTAACACATTACCCAGTCCATATCAGTATAGATATCCAGCATGATATTTTTCCCCATTGAGATCTGATGTGTTTTCAAAGTGTTCCTTTAATTTTTTTGAGCAGTGTATATTTGTGCAACCACAGCAGAAAAGAAATATATACACTATATTGCCAAAATATCATCCTTTCAAATCACTGGATTCAGATGTTCCAATCACCTCCATGGCCACAGGTTTATAAAATCACACACCTAGGCATGCAAACTGCTTCTACAAACATTTGTGAAAGAATGTGCCGCTCTCAGGAGCTCATGAATTCAAGTGTGGTACAGTGATAGGTTGCCACCTGTGTAATAAGTCCATCCGTGAAATTTCCTTGGTACTAAATATTTCATGGTCAACTGCTAGAGGTATTATAACAAAGTGGAAGCAACTGGGAACAGCAGCAACTCAGCCACCAAGTGGTAGGCCACGTAAAATGACAGATCGGGGTCATCGCATGCTGAAGTGCACAGTATGCAGAAATTGCCAACTGTCTGCAGAGTAAATAGCTAGAGACCTCCAAACTTTGTGTGGCCTTCAGATTAGTACAACAACAGTGTGTAGAGAGCTTCATGGAATGGGTTTCCATGGCTGAGCAGCTGCATCCAATGATGAATCCGCTTCTCTGTTTGGCAATCCTATGGAGGTGTCTGGGTTTGGCGGTTGCCAGGAGAACAGTACTTGCCTGACTGCATTGTGCCAGGTGTAATGATTGGTGGAGGGGGAATTATGGTGTTGGGTTGTTTTTCAGGGGGTTGGGCTTGGCCCCTTAGTTCCAATGAAAGGGAACTCTTAAGACGTCAGCATGCTCCCAACTTTGTGGGAACAGTTTGGGGGTGGCCCCTTCCTGTTCCAACATGACTGCACCACCAGTGCACAAAGTAAGGTCCATAAAGACATGCATAAGTGAGTCCTGACCTCAATCCCATAGAACACCTTTGGGATGAATTAGAATGGAGACTGTGAGCCAGGCCTTCTCATCTGACATCAGTGCCTGGCCTCACAAATGTGCTTCTGGAAGAATGGTCAAACATTCCCATAGACACACTCCTAAATCTTGTGGACAGCCTTCCCAGAAGAGTTTAAGCTGTTATATTGAACCCTACAGACTAAGACTGGGATTCCATTAAAGTTCATGTGCGTGTAAAGGCAGGCATCCCAATATCCCAATAATATATACATATTCAGAACTTACTCTTGTGTGCTTAATCCCAAGTTTTTAAAATGATCCCTTTCTTTATTCTCTTTATACAAACATTCAAACATTGAAAATAAATTTAATTTGTAAAAGAATATTTAATTGTTTTGGTGTTTTTATGGTCCTAAATGCACTGCTGTAAGGCAAGTGCTCTGATTTGTGAATTTGGGAATGCACCAAGTATTATGTTTCTTAGCAGCTGACTATTTGGATCTTTGCCGTTGCACCTCTGAAGAAAAATCCAGAAAGAATAAAATATGTTCACATATTTTTAGAAAGCCCTGTCTGCTAAGGGGATATTTTGCCTGAGTTTCTCCTGATTTTCTTTAAGGCAATCAACTAAAGTGCACATTATTTTACTAATTTAAAGTAGGTTGTTGATCTCCAGGGATGGACAGGGGTCAAGTGAGTTTGCAAAAGAGTGAGAAGAGTGAAGTCAGGAAATTGCCCAGTTGAGCGATACTCACAGTTTCAAAGATGACAAACTTGGAGCCTCTCTGGAGTCCCTAAGGGAACATCCACCAGCGTGAATGGTTTCCAGTAGGGGGTAACGCATGTGATTGCAGCTTTTATTTTTGACAGGAGTTCTTGCATGTTTCCCAAATTGGGCCACAGCATCTTTGGTCTTATCCTTGTGTTTGGGTTGTTGAACAACACCACACGGGCTGCCATCCTGTCTATCCAGGCTGTGGGTTTGTTTTTGTTTTTGTGAGTCATTCCGATCTCTGAGAAGAAGTTCTCTGACATCAGTGGGATCAAGATGTGTCAGAGAGGCTGTATGGGTGGCATGACATGTGTGGTGGGAGAGAATCTGTGAAGGATTAAAGGTGTTGGCTCTGTGTGTTACATCCTCTCTCTGAGATTCACATCCAAACTAAGTATTTTGTGCTTGCCATAGAATATCATTCTACTTAAATACATGCAGACATCATGAAGACCTCATGTGTGATTGAGTCAGTGTATTCAATAACTAAAGAAAAACAGCTCAATTACCCTGATCCATGATGCTGTAATAGCACAATCCAGCATAAAGCATGCTAAACAATACATAAGGCATGTTAAAACGACAAGTTACAATAAAGACTGAGAAGCCACAGTAGCATGCTTTAAAGTGGTTAAGATTTTTTTTTTTAAATATCAAACATTTCATACTTACATGCTTTGTGTAGTGGTTTTTCACACAGCAGCTCCGATCCTTCTCTTTTTGGGTCCCTGGCCAGTCGCTCCTGTCTAGTGCCCCCATAACAAGCTACTTGCTCCCGAGCCACTGCTCTGTGTGTCCATTCACACACTAATGCAACCCTGCCCCGCCCCCTGCTCTATCCTCAGTACCACAGCAGTAGGAGCCAATGGCACCTGCTGCTGTCTCAGACAATGAGGAGGATGTGTCCCCAGAGAGCCGCTGCTCTTGTGCACATCGCTGGATCAAGATAGGGCTCAGGTAAATATTGAGGGTCTGGGGGGGCTGCTGCACACAGAAGGCGTTTTACCTTCATTCATAGAATGTATGAAGGTAAAAACCTTAAGCCTTTACAACCACTTAAGTAAACTTTAGAGTTTAGAGTGCCTTAAAGAGAATCCGTCAGGTCTTTAAATGAATCAAAATGTCAGTTTTCTGCAAGAGAAAAGGTATTTGGCCATCGACTCCTACCTCTCCTCTTTTCCAGATCTACAGCCTCTTTCAGTCTCTTCAGTATTTGACACTTCCAGAAGTGTTCGATGCCTGTGTCCCACTGCACTCTGGTTCTTCTTTTGGCCCTCTTGTTGAAAGGACTAACAAATGGTGAGGGACACAGGCATTCAACATTCCAGGAAATGATGAAGGTTAAAGTGACTGAAGGAAGCTCTAACTCTGGAACAGAGAGAAGGAATAATTTCGGGGTATCCAGACCTTCTTCTCTTGCAGGGTGCATTTAGAGACCTGACCCTAGTACTGGCAGTATAATGAATCAGCAAAAGATATTCACACACATAGGTGTAAAAAAACAGGGTAATATAGAAAATAAGAATTATCACAATCTATTCCTCAGTAAAACTTACTTTTGATTTCAGCAAAGTACCTAAGCCGAGGCAAGTTGAGCCGCAGTCTAGGCATATCAAACCTTGTATGTGCTGTAAGCTTGAACAGACTGTTTAGAGACCATAAAATATGTTCATTTATTCTGAAAATACTGAAAGTCTTGCAGTGGACACATCAAACTCTACTTTCCCTGTACCAGAAATCCATAAAATAAATGGTCCTGGTCCCTAGATTGGGCACAATTCAAATAATAAATTGTAATGAATATTGAAGTGGTTTTAAACTATTCTATTAAAAGTTAAACAAAGGTTTTTGTTAAGAATATATTTCCGGCAAGTTGTTTTCTACTAGCTTATTTTATGATTTTTCAAGAAAAAAGAGAATTTTCCTTTTCAGAGGATGAACACATTGGAAATAAACCACTTACTCTGTGGGGTTGATTTAGTAAAGGTAAATGGGCTTAGAAACTGGAGGAACAAGCAGGCTTGGAAACTGGAAACAAGCAGGCTGCTCTCCCAGCACAGCCAGAGAACTTACCATGCTGAGATAGATGTGCTCTGATACCTAGTGTGGTCATTTTTAAATAACAAAGCAGGGGGACTGGCAGAAGCACCAGATATTTCACACAAAATAGGCAATAAATAGGATAACAGGATACTTTTTAACACTAGTACTTGCTGCATCAGGCAAATATCAAGAAATTGAACTGTTGAGGTAATATATTAAGTTCTGCTGACTTCCATGATTCAATCATGTGAAAGCAAAGATAATGTTTTTATTGTCCTTGAACTTGATTGGGTATCCTTTTCAAAGTGAAACTACAACATATTCACTAAGCTCTTAGGCACATTTCCTTGCAAAGTGCAACTTCCCTCGCAAAGTGAAAAGAATATTAGTCTTTAACTTGTTGCCGACCGCAGATAGCCGAATGACGGCTGCACTGCGGCCGGCCAGTTCTGAGTGGACGTCATATGATGTCCCCCCAGAACGCGCTCTCCTGCGCGACACAGCTGATCACGTGATGTGGTAAAAGGCCAATCACAGCGGCCTTTTACCACCTGATCAGCGGTGTCCAATGACACGCTGATCAGAGGGAAATGCAAGTGCCGGTTCTCGGCTGCACTTTCCTCACGCTGTCAGATCGTGAGGAAAGTACTGCCGAGAACCGGCAGTTGTCAGAGCGGGGATCAGCACCGATCATCAGGGCACTGATGATCAGTGCCCTGATGATCGGTGCCCAGCAGTGCCACCCGCAAGTTCCGCCCACCTGTGCCCAGCAGTGCGCCCACTAGCTCCGCCCACCTGTGCCCAGCAGATCACCCACCTGTGCCCAGCAGTGCACCCACCTGTGCCACTCTGCAATGTCACACACCTGTGCCCAGAAATGCCACCTACCTGTGCCCAGCAGTGCCACCCACCTGTGCCCACCCACCTGTGCCCACCTGTGGCCACCAGTGCCACCCACCTGTGCCCACCCACCAGTGCCACCCACCAGTGCAGCCCAGCAGTGCTGCCAGTCAGTGCCACCAGTCAGTGCCCAGCGGTTGTGCCAGTCAGTGCCCAGCAGTGATGCCAGTCAGTGCCGTCTATCAGTGCCCATCATCAGTGTCACCTATCAGTGCTGCATATTAGTGCCGCCTATCCGTGACACTTCATTAGTGCTGTCTATCAGTGCCGCCTATCCGTGCCACCTCATTAGTACTGCCTATCAGTGCCCTTTAGTGCTGCCTATCAGTGCCCATCAGTGCCGCCTATCAGTGTCCATCAGTGCTGCCTCATCAACGCACATCAGTGAAGGAGAAAAATTACCTGTTTGAAAAATTTTATAATAGAAACAAAGAAACTTTTTTTTTTTCAAATTTTTGGCAATTTTTTATTTATAGCGCAAAAAGTAAAGCACCCAGTGGCGATTAAATACCACCAAAAGAAAGCTCTATTTGTGAGAAAAAAATTATCAAAATTTCATATGGGTACAATGTTGCATGACCGCGCAATTGTCAATCAAAGTGCGGCAGCGCTGAAAGCTGAAAATTGGCCTGGTAAATAAGGGGGTATAAGTGCCTGGTAGGCAAGTGGTTAACAAACCAACCCCTGTGTCTCAGGTCTTCCTATAAAGGGTGAGAAAGCTGTGTGACTTAATTCTGGTGTTAATGAATCCACTTTCAAAGGTGTTTAGAAGTGGGTTATGATCATTGTCCCAGAACATGGGAACGTTATGAAGGACCAATTGTTGCACCATAGGGTACACCTGGTCCAAAACAATTGTTAGATTTATTAGGGTTGCTTTACTAAAGGCTAATAGGTTGTTTACTTAGCAAGAGAATTTTCACTTTTTAAGGGGATTTTACCCAGATATTAGAAAAATGAAGTAAAAATTCACTTTGCAAAAAGTACCTAATCTCTTGCAAGGAAAAAAACAGTACTTTTGCTTATGCATAACTAAACTAAGAGAAAATTCCCTTGCAAAGTGAAAATTCCCTTATAAATTGAACTAACCATTTTCCTTTAGCAAATCAACCCCAAGGACTAAAATAAGAGGACTGCCCTTTAAGGTATCCATTGTATTTCCTAAAATGTAGGTCTGTTTGAATTTAGGAAATAGAATAAAAGCTACCTTATATGACCATATCACTTTTTCTATTGCTCTATTGGTTCCAGGGTTTGTGCTCTTTATACCAATTATGGGTCTTTTGTGTTCTGGCCTTGGATACAAATGGTTTACAAATGGCAGGCCTGCTATAAATTATAGTTTTACAGAGATCACTAGATGCAGTTTTAGTCAAGACTGGGTCACAATGGCAATGGTAATTTTAGATATAGTATTTTGCAGCATTTAGCAACTATAGTTCTTTGTCCAGATCTTTAACCACTTTCAGTTGGAGCAGAATTAGAATCAAATTGCAGCAATTTATTGGAAAATGCAGTCTGCAGTGCTCCAAGTCACTGTGGAGTCACAGCTTTGCATATCATATACTGTGCTACTTAAGCTTCCCACAATCGTACAGATTGTTTATACTTAATACAATGCTTCACATTACTATTTAACAGTGGAATAATATGGTGCACCAACTGGACTGGTCAGAAAGGCTTATGAACAGGTCAAGCTCAATGGTATGATAGCTTTCAAGGTTTATTCTGATGCTGCCGTTGAGTTGAGCAAGCAGGTAGTTATGAAAATAATGCTAGTGCACAAACCAACTTACGGTAGATTGGTATGGTTCTGGCAGACTGTTGACCTCAGAGTAGAAATGTTTACTGGCTCATTGTGGCTTTTTACATATTCACTCAAATATAAAATCATAAAGAGTTTGGAATGTTGTATTTCAGATGTTTGATACGAAAGCATTAGGATAATACTGTTTTAAATTAAATTGAATGTATTGGGTACAATAAAGATTCTTGAGAAATTGGGGACAACTCTGGATTAGTTAACGATTTTTTGTTTAACACAGAGGACTTTTTTCTTTTTGATTCCTACAATAGTTTTCAGTATTTCAAGTCTGTTATACAACAGAGTATTCATAACCAGTAGCCAGTTTCAAACTTAGTTTATTCATATTTATTTTATTTTTTTAAGAAATATCCAGGAGACTCTTTCTTGCTTCTGACGGACTTAACTATACATAGAGTATAGTACCAGCTACTGAACACATTGAATCAATCATGTTATTTAACTAAATTATTACAGTATTCATTGGTATGAAACCTAATGTATTCAACATTACTGGAGTTTTTCTGTGACAAGTCCCAAAATGAATTAGGAATTTTATTGGTTGTATACTGTATAATAGAGGAACCAGAAATCGATAAAAGCATTAAATACATTAATAAATGACAAAAATAGAAGTTTTATTATCTGCCAAATTATTTGTATTTCTCCCCATCCAATCATAAGATTTTTATAGCCCCAACATTCAACACAGCCATGTCTGCAAGGAAAGGAAAGCCATTGCTTTACTGCAGTTATAGTGGAACTAAACTCAAAAAGTGAAGATTTCCAATTACAGGTAAAATGTTAATTGTGCCTAAGCAATATCCTGAAAAATTTACCATTTGGTACTAAAATTACTCCTGAAAAATAGCAGTGCACATCTTGGTATGTAAGGGTGCCTAAATGCTTCTGTGCTTACAGCCTCATAGTTGTACATCTGCAGTGTACGATTAAGGCACTCCTTCTTGTGATTGTTAGGGACATTTTACACAGGTGGCTTAGTGGTGGTAAAAACAGATGGTTGATTGGGTTTTGCTGCCCCCCAGCCACCCACCTAAATCCTAGCACTGCTTGAAAGTGTAGTACACATGCTGAAGCAAATTCAATTCCACTTGCAGAGTTTGACAGGTGATACTGCCTGTCAAACTCACCCATAGATATCAATGGGATTGCAATGCAACTGCAAGCCATCTAAGCTGCATGCTTGTGGTTGCAACCCAGTATTTCAATACAAAATTACTAAAAAAAAAGAAACATTCAGGAGGCAACAGCATCATCATCTGAATGCTACCCTTTGATCCACTATGGATCACTTTTTGATTAGGCCATAATGTAAAAGGGAAGGATGAGGTAGTCTGTATCTTGAAATAAAAATTATAGTGTATTACTTCAGAGACAATAGATATAAGGCTGAACAGTGCTGGACAGTACACACTGTATGTAAGCAGCTTAGTTAGGCCACAATAGAAGAGGGAGAGACAATGTAGACTTTTATTTTGAAATAAACATTAGAGTACATTATTCCAGACAGACAATATCCACAAATATTTTTGAGAGCTGTAATATAGGAATAGACTACAATATTGGACACAGAGCATGATTTATGTGTGGTACCTTTACAATGCCTGAGCACCAGACTAGTCTGTAAATTTGGAGGTGGGATGCTAGATTTAGCAGCAGCAGAGAAATTATGTATGGTACCTAACAGTTGCAAAGCACCAGAATATGTCAGAAAGGGATGTAGAAGTAGGTAATAATGACTGACCAGGGAAAATGGCAAGACCTGGAGATGGTGTCAGAGTTCCAGAGCACTGGAATCAGGTTTTACCCTGCATCAAACATTCACATTTTTGAGTCTGAGATACAGTTACAGAGACATATTGTGCTGGCAGTCCAAAAAAGGTAGCAGGGGCTGGTAAAGATGGTAGGCCGGCATAGGTAGCAAGAGCTGGTTTTGTGGTAGCAGCAGGCCAGGAGAAATGGTGGGAGCTGGTAATGGGGGCAAGCCAGAAGAAACTAGTAATGTTTCAAGAAGCAAGTCAGGAGAGGTGGCAGGAGCTGGTAATAGTGGCAGGCCATCAAGGGTGGCAGGAACTGGTAATGTTGAAAGTGGCAGGTTAGGAGAGGTGGCAGGAGCAGGAAATAGTAGCAGGCCAGAGGAGATGGCAGGAGCTTGTAATGGTTCCAGCAGCTGGTAATGATAGCAGGGCAGCAGTGGTGGCAGGAGCTCATAATGTTGGCAGCGACAGGGCAGGATAAGCTGCTGGAGCTGGTAATAAGGGCAGTCCAGCAGAGGTGGCAGGAGTTGGTAATGGTGACAGCAGCCTAGGAAGGGTAGCAGGTGCTGGTAATGTTTGCAGGCCAGCAGAGGTGGAAAGAGCTGGTAATGGTGGCAGTGGCAGGCCAGGAGAGGTGGTGGCAGTTAGTAACAGTGGTAGGCCAGCAGAGTTTAAGCCCCCCTGGAAGCCCACCCAATTTTCCCTTCCTTATCACCAACACCTTGACCGTCCTCCTACCAGCATTCTTGCTGCCTCTGCCTTACAGGGATGGAGGCAGTAGGCAATGGATCCTGCTTACTCTGAGACAGTAAGTAAGTTCTTCTCTTTCTCCTGCTGCTCTGTTTCCAGTGTGCGATCTATTACAGTGTGCAGAATGTGTTCAAGCAGGAACACCAGAGCAATCAGATTGCCTAATACTGCATACATCCTGAATCAGAATCCATTCACATAGAGAAAATGGGACCATCCATGAAGAGCTGGCAAAATCTCTGGCCCATTGTTGCTTCTATCCTTCAAGCGTACTAGCTGCTAAACAGTGTTGTAGTGGGACATTGAAAATGCCTAGGGACACTTGGTGGAACTAGTGGTTCTAGTATTCAAAGGAGGAGGGACCCTGATGTAAAGGGGTTGGCTCTGGGGACCCTGATTTAAGGTGGGGTGACTCTGGAACCCTGTTGTAAGGAAGGGGACTCTGGAGACCCTGATGTAAGGAGGGGGCTCTGGAGACGCTGATGTAAGGGGGAGGAACCCTGGGGACCCTGATGTAAGAGGAGCTCTGGGGACCCTGATGCAAGGAAGGAGCCTTTGGGAACCCTAATGTAAGGAGGGAGGCTCTGGGGACCCTGATGTAAAGGGGAGAAAAATCCTGGAGACCCTAATGTAAGAAAGGGACTCCAGCAACCCTGATGTTAGGGGGGACTGTAGGGAACCCTGATGTAAGAGGGAGACTCTGGGAACCCTAATAGAAGGGATGGCCCTGGGGACCCTGATATAAGGGGATGGCTCTGAAAACCCTTATTTAAGTTGGGTGACTCTGGGGATGTTGATGTACTGGGAGGGGGACTCTAGGGACCCTATTGTGGGGGAAGAGGGAGTTGCTCTGGGGACTCTACCATAAGATGGGCTCTGGGAATCCTGATGTCAAGGGTGGACTCCGGGAATGCTAATGAAAAGGAGGGGAGCCTGATTTAAAGGTGAAGAACCCTGGGGACCTTAATGTAATGGGTACTCCAGGGACCATGATGTTAAGGAGGGGCTCTTTGGGCCCAGATGAAAATGAGGGATTGGTCAATTTGGGTACCCTGATGTAAAAGGGGGACTCTGGAGGTCCTGATGTAAATGGGGGACTCTGGGGACCCTGATGTAAGGGAGGGCTTTTAGGACCCTGATGCAAGGAGGAGGAGGGGCTGATATAATGGGGGGCACTGGGGACCTTGATTTAAGGGAATGCCTGCTGCACTCTATATATTTTGTGTGTTACTTACTCCTGACCCCTGCACTCTATACATTATGTTGTACATTGCATAATAATGACCAAAGTGATCATTTTCCCAACAGTTGCTGGTTTTAATGTTTTTCCTTAAGGTAGGCTCAGATGTACAAAGTGATAAATTTCTGTGTGCAGAAAAGCATATGTAATGGAGTCGCTTAGTTTAAAAAAAATGAGCCTTTGTTCTGAGGTTTATGTGTGTTTTTGAGACTGTCACTTGTGGCACAGTAATTGGGAATATATTGTGGGTACAAGGACTGTGGTATATGTGTGCAGTGTATACAGCAACTAGGTACAGTCCCTTCTGCTGTCATCCAAAATCTGTCCAATCCCATTGTTCACCATGGCATGCTACGCATAACACAGAACTTGTTTTCCTGCTGTATCCTACAGGTCTTTCATCTAGTCATGGTCAAATGTTTTCACACCGTTTTGGCTTTTTAATTTTAAAGCAAGTAAGATAACCTGTTATGGGTGTTGTCATTGATTACATATTGTTTATTCCATTTAAATATTATTATTATTATACAGGATTTATATAGCGCCAACAGTTTGCTCAGCGATTTACAATATAATGGGAAACAATACAGCAACAATACAGTTCAATACTAGAGGGATAGGAGGGCCCTGCTCCTCGGAGCTTACAATCTGATTCTCTTCATTTATAATAGGGCTTTCTGTCATATTTCAGTAAAAAAAATGTGCTCTGTTAGTAAATTTTTCATATTTCGTCTATAAAAAAAAGATGTGGGGATTGGAAACCCTGGAAAGAACTGCTTTCTCTATGCACTTTGAGCACATGGGGGTGCACAATAATATGTAGTCTATGACACTTTTGTTCACAGAAATGTAGTACAACACAGAACTGTGCAATACGGCATTGTCTATTGCACTGTAGAGAAACATCTTGCATTGCATAACACAGCTGTCTCCTCCTAATCACATAGGAACTGTGTTATGTTTAGTTGATTGGTACGGCATTGAACAGCCACATTAGTTCCCTGTGTCTGTGAACTGCAAATGGGTTGGGTTTGCCACAAACCCATCTTTGACCTGAAACCAAAACTCCTATTGGTTATATATGGCTGGTAAACTACTTGCTACATATCACCACACAACAGTCCTGACGACTGCTGCTTCAAGCAGTATCAATAATTAAGGTAAAAGTGGAAGCAGCTTTGTGTTGAGCTTCAAGAGAATTTTAGAAGGACTGTTGTATGAGAAGGGAGAGTTCTGGTAGCTCTTATATGAGGCTGCCAAGCAAGCTGTTGATTAGGCCTGTGCCCTAAATCCCATTGAAAAAAATACCATTGTAGGTCTAGTTCACTTCTGGTTTTTGCACTTTGTTGCCAGTCAAACCCTGATGAAGGGGGCACTTAAACCCCCAAAATGGCTGAATACTTTTTGAATTATACTCCTGACCTTTAATGGAATAAAGTTGTGTCTGGACCTCTTAGCAGTAGCGTGGCCCTTCAGTTTCAACTCCTAGAGGGGTGTCACTCTAGGAGGTGTGGTGTGTGTGGGGGGTACTTCATACTAGCATTTATGAGGAGACAACCTTTGTTGGTGGTTGAGTATAGCTTTAATATGCCACATCCTAGCAATTAAAAATACTTAGGGCCACTGGGATACAGCTAAAAATAAGGAAGTACCACGTTGCAGAACTCGGTTTAAGATGGCTGGCAGCCGGGGTGTATTTACCAAAAGGCAAACAAACCATTTGCCTAGGGCAGCATTTTTTAGGGGGGCAGCACTGCCCCTGGAAGAAGGGACATATGCGGGGTGTTTGATGGTGTATGCAGAGCCCAACTGTCGTTCTTGGGGATGTCCAAAGCTGTGAAGGTGAGTGTCTCTCTGTCGCCATGGGGGGATGGATCTTAGTGGAAGGCTCTCATGGGTGGAGATGGGGCAGGGGTGTTGTTGTTCACTGTTGGGCTCTCTCCCTGGGGGGAGTTGGGGGGTCTGATGTTGGTCGGTGTCAGGCTCTCTCTCTCCCGGAGAGGGGAGTGCATCAAATTTTTGTGTTGCCTAGGGCAGCACAAAACCTAAATACACCACTGGCTGGCAGTGTCAGCAACTGCTGCAAGGACACATAAGAGCTAATTTACTGAAGGAAAATAGACTGTGTGTTTTGCAAGCGTAGTTGCACTCTGCAAGAGAATTTTCTCTAGAGTTTAGAGCAGGGGTCCTCAAACTTTTTAAACAGGGGGCCAGATCACTGGTGTCAGTGGGAGGAATCGTGCCCCATCATTGGTGTCAGTGGGAAGAAACGTGCCCCATCATTGATGTCAGTGGGAGGAATATTGCCATATCATTGGTGTCAGTGGGAGGAATAGTGCCTCATCATTAGTGTCAGTAGGGGGAGGAATAGTGCCCCATTGTTGGTGTCAGTGGGGGGGAGGAATAGTGCCCCATCGTTGGTGTCAGTGTGGGCAGGGGGAATAGTGCCCCGTCATTGATGTCAGTGGGGGAAGATGATAGTGTCCCAACATTGGTGTCAGTGGGAGGAATAGTGTCCCATCATTGGTGTCAGTGGGAGGAATAGTGTCCCATCATTGGTTTCAGTGGGAGGAATAGTGTCCCATCATTGGTGTCAGTGGGAAGAATAGTGCCCCATCTTTGGTGTCAGTGGGAGGAATAGTACGTCATTGGTGTCAGCGGGGGGGAATAGTGCCCCGTCATTGGTGTCAGTGGGGGGGGATAGTGTCCCAACATTGGTGTCAGTGGGAGGAATATTACCCCATCATTGGTGTCAGTGGGGGAAGGAATAGTGTTCCATCGTTGGTGTCAGTGGGGGGGTGGAATAGTGCCCCATTGTTGGTGTCAGTGGGGGGGGAGGAATTGCGCCCCATCGTTGGTGTCAGTGGGGGGGAGGAATAGTGCCCCATCGTTGGTGTCAGTGGGGGGAGGAATAGTGCCCCATCATTGGTGTCAGTGACACCAATGATGGGGCACTATTCCTCCCCCCACTGACACCAATGACACTTAACTTGCTGAACCCTGCTCCAGCATGGTGCTGCTGCAGCCAGCATACCTGGTTGCAGCAGCACCATCAGCACAGCACACTTACCTGTCAGCTGTCTTTCTTCACTCTGGCCTCTCCCTCACTCGATGTTCGTGGGGCCGCTCGGCTCCACCTCCTCGCAGATGATTGGCCACCTGTGTGCCTTTTCTGAGCTACAGTTCTGGTGCCCAATCACCGATGAGGAGGCGGAGCCAAGTGGCAGGAGTGAGGGAGTTGCCGGAGTGAATGAAGGAGCAGCGCTTCCTGGACTGGATCGTTGTGGGACTGGGACTGGGACCGGAGCCAGCTAAGGTACAGCAGCCCCCTGCCCTCCCCTGTACTTAGTGCCCCTGCCGGCGGGCCGGATAAATGGCCTCGGCGGGCCGCATGTGGCCCGCAGGCTGTAGTTTGAGGACCCCTAGTTTAGTAAATAAGCTAAAGTTTTACTGACTTCCTTCATCAAATCATGTGCAATCTAAAATTCTGTTTCTTTTTTTTATTTTCCTTGCATGTGGTTAGGTATTCTTTGCAAAGTGAAGCTTCCCCCCATGTATTAATCTCTGGAGCATCTGTCCTTGTAGAGTGCAACTGCACTTGCAAAGTGCACAGGCTATTTACTTTAGTAAATCAACCCCATAGATACAGAATATGAGTCTTATGTTATTGTCAGGTGTTAGGGATAAAATATGGATGTCTTTTCATGAAATGTCATCTTGTTAGTACTGAAATATTTGGCAGTAGACATGCTATGCATAATTTCAGAATATGTCTGGAATAGCTCTTTTGTATTTCAAAAATGTAAATGTAATATTACATAGGAAGTTAAGTTACCAGCTATTTATAAAACCACATTCAAGAGAGCAACTGAATTTGCCACAGAAGGCACAGCTTCACAAAATTTACTACTGTCCTGGCCAAAATAAACAAAGCCTTCTTTAATTTGCCATATGCAGCGATGGAATAACATTCCCCATAAAAAAAACCCTCACACAGACAGCCTTTCATTAAACCACTGCTGCATATTTGTACCATTATCTCTTAGTTCTGAGTTTACATTAAAATGGACATCATCATCATCATCATCAAACAAAACTGTCTATGTAATGCAATTTGTATTTAGAGTTTTAATCTAGTTCCCCAACATTCATCCTTAACTTGAGGCCACACCTAAAATTTCAGACTAAGATGAGAGTGAATTAGCCTTTTATGTGATATATAGAGTGAGCTCCCTCTCCAGCTGCCAACTCTAGAGCAATGTAGGTTTAAAGTGACCAGAAAGTGCCGGAGTGATGAATGCTGCCTAAATGTTGGACATGCTTCAGCTTTTCCAAACAACATTCTTGCACAGATTAGAGGCCAATCTAGCAGGCAAGCCAGGCCAATTAAAATAGTCAATGAAATGGTTGAAAGTGTTTTCACTGGCATAAATATGTAACTTTAATGAAAAAAACAAGACACTCCTAAAAAAACAATCTCCCGTGGTTTCTTCGGGCATGTTTTGATTTTAAAATATTATCAAGAATGAATGCCCATGTTAAAAATCTTATGTATATTTTTTGAAAAATGCAGGCTTTATTAAAATAAAAGGACGAATAAATCAAACACAACACAGGGTTTATTAATGTACTGTCAGGCAAGTAGAATCCTGATAACCCATAACTAATAATCATGTTATCAGCTGTTATCAGTAAAATATAGTTAGACTTATAATACAGATTGTAAATACATGCATCAACAGGGTGTCAAAGCATGAAGACTACAGTGGCCAACAGCCAACAATGGCCATAATTTAAAGATGAATTCCAGGCATATTTGCATAGTTACATTGGTCCAGCTTGGGCCAATGTAACTATGTAAGTATATACTGTACCTGGCTGATGCCCCTGAAAGGTGGAAATCACTGAAGTAGCAATGCATTAGGCCGGCAGTTCAGCATAGGACCTGGGAGCAAGTAGAGATCTTTGAGGTAGCAATATCATTTAGTGGTTTGAAGCTTCCAGAGGCATCGACCAGATATGGTATATACATAGTTGCAATGGTCCAAGCTGGACCAATGTAACTGCTGTATGTAAAAACATGCCATGCCTGGAATGCTTCCTTAATAAAGTATTTGCGACCCTTTTCTGCCAGTATCAGCATTAACAGTTCCAACACATGGTACAGAATAAGGCAGTTCTTATTTGCACTGCAATCATATTTCACTATGGCTCAAATGAAAAAAATAATTACTGTCAGTTTGTAGATAAGAAAACTGGAGGTAATTAGGACAAGCACAGAGACAGGCCAGAGTACTTGGAGTGGAGCTGCTATGTAATAAAGAACAGGGCACATTTACATGTGCCCCCCCCCCCCATCACTGGTTGCTAAGACGTTGTCAGGAGCACAGCATCATTAGTTGTCAGGATGCTGTAGACTGAACAGCTGACATTGTCCTAGCAACCAGTGGCGCTATGCAGCTGACAGCCTCCAAGCAACCAAGGACACTGTGGGGCCCAGTTAATAAATATGCACTTAGGGTTTCATTTTCATGCTATCTTTGGTTCCATCTAGTCATTCCTCCCCCCCCAAAAAAAAAACCCAACAAATTTTAAACACTCCCAATTAAAATGTATTAAAGTGATGTGAAAACTTTTTTTAACTCACTTAGCAGCTGTTTTTTTTTTCTTGCATTCCATCTTTATTAGTTTTTGTTTACGAAATGTATACAAAAAACGAGCATGTACAAAAGATAGTACAAAAAGTACAAAAAAAATAAAAAAACCTATGTCTACTGCAGGCATTCCAATAATTCAGGTATTCAGTGCTTGGGTCCTCAGAATGTGGGTGAAACATACATTGGCAGACACAAAGTCAGACAATATGATAACAGTTGTTCAAATCAGAGATTCCCTGAAGAGGATAGCAAACTGACCTGTGTCAGACAGCCCAGATTATAATAAGGAAAAGAAGCCCCAGAGAAAAAAAAAGGGGGGGGGGAGTTAATGTGGGGAGTGGAAGAGAAGGAAGGGATAGGAACAGAAAGTAAGGGTAATCTGTCCCTCCCCTCTAGTTCATGTAGCGCACAAAGATACACTGTGGGGCAGAATCTCGCTACCTCTGCCGCCGTTAAGCACCTATTGTACTTCAAAGGTTCAAGGTGGCGTAGTGCAGAAACTTCCTTATGAAGTTGGCCAGCGTATATTGGTTGAAACTCCAAGGTGCAGGAGTATGCCATCCAGGGAAACCACATTTTCCGTGTTTTTTCCTCTGTATCTCGTATAACACTGGTCAAGTCTTCCATTGTCTATATCTTCAATCATATAAAACCAAAGTGTTAAAGAAGGTACCACTGAGGTTTTCCACAAGGCGGGAATGCAAGAGCATGCAACGTTTACTACTGACATTGTATAATTTCAAAGGGATATTAGAGAGGTGTGGAAGAAAAAATCCGGGGGTAAAGGGGTCAGGGTGGTCAGTGAATTTTTGTGTAATAGAATGGACTTGCATCCAAAACGGTCCTAGGAGTGGGCAGGACCAAAATACGTGCAGCATGCCACCATTGTCCGCACCACAGCGCCAACAGGTATTAGTCAGTGATGAATACATCCGGTGCAGCACCGCAGGCATACATTATAATTATTAGCAGGTCACTATTTTGTAGCCCATCTCCTGGTATTTACTACTAATGGAGGATTTGTAGGAGATAGTTAGAATTTTTGTACGTTCTTCTGGAGAATGTGAGTTGAATATCTCCTTCCTGTTGGTCTAGGAATTTGAGAGCAGTGGAAGACAACTCTGTCAGTAAAATTTTGTAAATGAAAGACAGTGCGTGTCTACTTGGGCCTTCCGCCCTACATTCCAAATCAAAGATCGACAAGGGGCAAGTAAACTGTGATGCCAATGGTAAAGATTTCAGTAAATGGAATAATTGAAGTAAATTAAATCTATTGAGGTGGGAAAATGGTGGCGTCTGCAACATTTGGTGTACACTTAACCATTGTGATTGGCAGATGTAATGGGTAGCAGACTATAAATCATGCCGGTACAAAAAGGAGAGGGTTGTGTCCCGAGGGAAAATTAGGATTGCCCAATATGGGATAGAGAGGCGAGGGAAAAGGGGAAAGGCCAAGAGATTTAAATGCCTTTTTACACAGTTTCCAAGTTGGGGCAATGGTCTGAGGAGTACTTAAGGATAGTGTTGGTAGGCAAGGGTACCACAGTAGGACTGAGAGAGGAGTGGGAGAGAAATGATTTTCCATGGCCACCCATTGTTTTGTTTGTGAGTGCCTGTTCCAATCAATAACTCTCATGAAGTGAGTTGGCAATTGGTATAGTCTAACATCAGGCATTGTCATGCCACCCTCTGTTTTCTGGTGCCAAAGAATCCTGTGTTTAATCTGGGCTGACTTATTAGCCCATACAAACTGATTCCAGAGCGATTGCATTGATTTCATATAGGAAGATGGGATGGAGATTGGTAAAGTTGGAACAGGTAAATGAGTTTAGAGAGGAGATTTTGTTTGATAACATTTCAATAACATTTTATCTACCCATCCAGGAGAAGGTGTGTTGGTGCCAACCTGCTGTTGTTTTTAAAAGAAGCAAGGAATGACACAAAGTTAAAAGAGTACATTTCAGAAAGTCATTTGCCAATTGGATGTCCAGATATCTGATGCTTGTGGAATCCCATTTAAAGGAAAAGTTGGTTCTGAGTCTCTTTAGGGTCACCCCCCGTAGGTAGAGTCAGGTTTAGTACTTCAGATTTCTGAAAATGTATCTTGAAATTAGATAAAGCACCATAACGTTAAAACTCAGCCATTAGGTTAGACACTGTTATGTCAGGTTGACTAATAATAAAAAGAAGGTTATCTGCGTAAGCGGAGACCTTATGCTGGTGTCGTCCAACTTCAATGCCATTAATAGCAGAATTTGCCCATATGTAACATAAGAAGGGCTCTAAAGGTAATATAAATATTAGAGGTGACAGGGGGCATCCCTGACACATCTCGTTTTTGACATCTAATGGCTGGGAAAGCATGCCATTGGCTCTAACTTGTGCTGTAAGAGTGGAGTATAAAGACTCAGTACAGCCCATCATTGAGCTGCCAAATCCAATGGCCTTCAAAGTATATTCAAGAAAAATCCAATCCACCATGTCAAAGACTTTTTCAGCATCTGTAGAGAGAATGAAAGTAGGGTTAACCTTTGACAGAATGGAGTGGAGCACATTTAAGACTTGGATTGTTCCATCCCTTGACTTTCTTCTGGGCATATAACCCACCTGGTCAAAATATATAATATTTTGTAAATGTTGAATCAGGTGAGTTGCTAGGATTTTAATAAGGAGTTTAAGGTCTACGTTTAAGAGAGATATAGGCCTGAAATTCTGGCACGGGGTATGATCTTTCCCTTCTTTGGGTAGAACAGTGATGTAGGCTTGCAATGTTTCAGATCGGATGTTATGTTTTCAAGTGAGGGCAAACTGAGCATGAAAGTGTTTGTAACAAGCCAGGGTGTAGCCATCAGGTCTGGAAGCTTTTCCTGGTTTGGTTTGTTTAATGGTCTGTAAAAATTCTTCAGCAGCTGATTTAATCACTTACTGAACATACAGTTTCTTTAGCTTTTAGATACGTCACAGGTCCCAGAAAGCTGCAGGACCTTTCACAAAGTGCAGCAAAGCTCACACATGTGCAGCAGTTAGTCAGCAGCTACACTATTTGTAGCTGATGATTTAAAAAAAAATTGGGGGGGGGGGCACTGAAGAACCTCTTTAAGTTAGTACCATGATAGCTGCCCCAGGTTTCCTGTTTCAGGGTAGTACCTGTCTCTTGCAAGCAACCTATGGAGCCACCCTTGCATGCAGGGACTAGAATTGTGTCTCCCTACACTGTGTGTGTATCATTAGAAACACACCGCCCCATAGGCACTCCCCTGTTCCTCCCTCCCTTTTTCTTTCTCCAAACAGACTGACTGGAGACTGCACTTTCCACAGCTAACTCTTTCCTGTGAAGACCAGAACAACAGCCTAGAGAAGAGGACCTTAATGTGCTGTGCTGTCCTGCCTACCAACTTTGTAGACCAATGGTGAAGGAAAGCGGTCACGTGACCTGAATAATAGTCATAAAATAAATGTATTCCTGAGACTTTTCTTTTAACTTGTGATTGCTATGTTGATTTTTTAGTACCTTGTCCTAAATAGAAAAATGAAGATAGCTATTGATTTACAATCGCTTTAAGTAAGCAGTCTATACTCCTTTAGTAAATCAACATTACTGTGTAGTGTTTTAACTATACTGGTCTTAAATAAACATTCTTCAAACGTGCACGTGCATGGCCTTGTGTTCCTCTTAAAATGGAACTTTAACTTTACATTTAGTTTCATAACTTCTATTTTGGTGCAAAAACATATTTGACAATCTGCCCATCAGCATGCAGACACGTCTGTCTACTGTATACATAAAGCATAGACACAGACTCTGTAGACATTGTTTAATGTATGGAAACTGTATAGTGTATTATATAGTGGAATTTCAGTCCATGAAAACGACAGATATGTGGTCTGCAAGGGAAGGAAACATTTAGTACTGAAAGAATTTGAAAATGATTATGTAAAAAGGATTCTCTATACTCACTTTGGAATTGAATCTCATGTGCTATCACAGTGGGTTTCCCTGCCAGAATAATCAGGGCTGTGTGTCAGAGCTCCATGATTAGAGCCACATTAGCACTGGGAAAGGAATGTCTATTTCTAAATCACCTGGAAACTATGTTTGAAAAATACGGTCTGGGAATGTAAAAAAAAAAGTCAATGAGAGACAGCTGGTTTCCAATTAACATGCAAGTTCTCTGGATCTGCCAAAACAGTAAACCAAGTCAGTTATTTTCATGCAGATCAGTGCAACACCATGC
The DNA here is from genome assembly GCF_062004578.1 of Staurois parvus. NCBI lineage: Eukaryota > Metazoa > Chordata > Amphibia > Anura > Ranidae > Staurois > Staurois parvus. The sequence goes on along the minus strand of NW_028317961.1, from coordinate 6,188,964 downwards.
AATTAGTTCAGTGCAAAATGTTTTATGTGCTTTAGGGCTCATTCACACCAGTAGGCAGGTGCAGTCTGTTTTCTCTACTGTAGGTGGTGCTCAGTCTGAGAGGAAGTCAAGGGAAACAAGGCTTCTCCATGGTTTTCTGGGTCTTGGAGTCAACATTCCGGTTGGCTGTGCTGCATTTAGGTGACCTCTGGTCGCCATCTTGGGTCAGCAGAGCATTTTATATGTCCCTGCCCCCAGGTTTTGGCATGCTTTTGTGAAGAGGATAAAGTAGGAGACCTAGGCTATCAGGGAGATTGATTAGCAGTAGGGAAAGGTTAGGGACTCGCCATCCTGCAAGGAAGCCTCCCCTTTGGGATCGGACAGGCTATGCCGCACTCTGCCCTCTGAACAGATACTGTCAGCACATATCCTCCCGCTGTACTACTGTATTTGAAGTGAACCCTGAGGGTTTCCCTAGCAGTTCTCTCCCAACTAGGGTGTTTGTAGTTTGGCATTTTCTTCAATAAAAGTCTTCCCTGCCTCTGCACAATGCTGCATCTCCCCACACACAAGCTGCCAGGGGGCAGGAAAATCAGGTGGTTGATTTTTCGGTTCTACTGCCCCCTAATTTCATGCCTGAACAATGACATGAGCTGTACATGTTACTGCTGCCAAATGCAACCCATGCAAGCCTAAAGAACCACCCACAACTGCCCTGCAACCATCAATGCATGTGATTGTGATGGCTTAGGGTGGCATTTACAGGGTTAGATCAGGCAGTGATAAGGCGACACAACACCTCCTTATCATCTGTCAATGCCATGTGAACAAGCCCTAAATCTTATTTCCATATCAGTTGTTTAAAATGAATATAGAATTGAAACCTTTTTTATTTTTTTGATACTGTGGGGGAAGGGTTAAAACCCCAGTCATGTTGTATAATGACCCATAGAACCACATCCATTAGAATGAATGCACTGCCTCTAATTAAAGTACATTCTCTGCCTACAATGTGCCAGGAATCCCGAGGTTCACCACGGTGCGCGGGTCTGCGCAAGCGCGGTTTACCTAGATGCACGATTCTGCGATTTCGTAGGATCCCGACAAGACCTACAGGCAGGCGGGCACTAGGACCCATGCGCGCCTGTCACCAATGATGGCACCAGGCAGGCACTAGAACCCAGATGTGCCTGTCGGATCTGGGCGGGCTATTTAAACTGGCCAGTGCAATGTCTTTCCTGCTGTTCCTGTTGTATCCTGTGAGATTGCTTTGTTGCCGACCCTGCCTGACCCTGATTCTGTTGACCGTCTCCTGCTCTGATCCCTGGCTCGTCCGACCATTCTTCTGTCTGCTTCTATACGTTTTGACATCCTGTTACCGAACCCGGCTTGTGACCCGTTTATCCCTTTGCCTGCTGATTTTGTACTGTTACGCCTCCACTGTTACCGACCTGGCTTGACTGACTTCGCTTCCCTCCACCTCTTCACATCAGGCTCTCACCTGCTATCACCTGCTACGTACCACTGGCAGGTACCTCTACCACAGCTGGTTGTACCCAGGGGCCGCGACCTGGCTTCGTCCTGCTCCAAGTCCATCCCCACCATCAGGGGCTCTGGTGAACAAGCAGGTCGGAGCTTAGATTCCGCGCCCTGGAGAATTCTGGTCTGTGGGGCACTAGAGGTTACCGCCGGTTGGTCCCTAACACAATGACTTGCTAGATGCATTGAAAAATAAGAGGTGTCCCCAGAATTTATTTTTTGACAACTGTTGTCAACTATTCGGTTCTCATGTGCTGCATACTGGGTGTAATTCCCACTATCTGTTATTATTCTGTGTGTATAAACACTGCACACTATCACTTCTTTTGTTCTACATGTTGGGTGTATCTGTTATTTTTCTGTATGTATAGACACAGCACAGTAACACATCTTTTGTTCTATATGCTGGGTGCAATTCACACTGTGTTTTGTGAATCCAAAGCATTTGAAAAGAAGCTGAGAGTTCCACCTGCTGGTTGTCAATAATTCACACACATTGAGGGAATCCAAAGCATTTGAAAAAGAGCTGAGCGCTCCACCTGCTGGATACATATAACTAAAATTTACCATTTGGAAAGCTGCACATTCACAATAAAACAATTAAATTGTTTAACATTTATAGTCAGGCCTATAATAACCATGATGCATTAGTTAATGCAAAGGACATACTAAGTCAGTAAACAGTTGCATAATGAGGTTGCTCTGATGATGTATGCCATAGCATAACCAGCATAGTATATTCACTATTTCCCATGTGATTTATGGTTTTGCAAGTTATGATAACATTCAAGTTCCTTTAACCCAGTGTTTCTCAACTCCAGTCCTCATGGACCCCCAACAGGTCATGTTTTCAGGATTTCCATTATTTTGCACAGGTGATTTGATCAGTTTCACTGCCTTAGTAATTACCACAGCTGTTTCCTCTGAGGGAAATCCTGAAAACATGACCTGTTGGGGGTCCATGAGGACTGGAGTTGAGAAACACTGCTTTAACCTAAAATATGTAAAACTGCACTGGGAAATGTGATAGAGACTTTTCAGAATTTGCAACAGAACCATTATCAGAAAAATGTACAGTATACATTAGGATTTTGCTTCGTTATCATTTTTTGGATTTTCAACCTGAAAAAATGTATGTCAGAGTATATAAAAAAGAACACCGTGCAAGGTGGGCACATTCTTCTACAGTGCCCCAATTCAGAAATCATTAGGACCAATAGGTACCAAGCAGAAAGTAAAATCGTATCTTCCCAGGTTGTGCTTTAACCATGTTGAAACAGCGATGTCCTCCAGCAGCAGTGCCCCATTCCTGATACCATCCCCAGGTCAATGGTCACCAAGCATATTGTACCACAGTGATGTCCTCAAGCAGCTATGCCCAATTCTTAATGCCACCCCCAGGTCAAAAAGCAACAAGCATAATGCAACAGAGTGCTGTCCTCCAGACACTGACAATGCTAGGTCTTTCTTTGAGGCAAGCATACAAAATGTTCATAAAATGAGCACAAAAATTAGGCCCCTAAAGTATAGTTCTGTGAAAAATATTTGTTTTCTTTTTTCCTGGAAGGCTGATCCCCAAACCCAAATTCCACCACTAAGTCCATCTCATAGTGTTGAGGCCTAAGCCGAGGTAACTAACAGCTTTTATAAAAACTTTATATTCTACTTCTTTATTTCAGGTACTTATATAGCGCCGACAATTTACGCAGCACTTTACATATATATTGTACATTCACATCAGTCCCTAACCCTCAAGGGGTATACAATCTAAGGTCCCTAACTCACAGTCATACATACACATACTAGGGTCAATTTAGACAGGAGCCAATTCACCTACCAGCATGTATTTGGAGTGTGGGAGGAAACTGGAGTACCCGGAAGAAACCCACACAGACACAGGGAGAACATGCAAACTCCAGGCAGGTGGTGCCTTGGTTCGAACCAGTGACCCTAGTACTGCCAGGCGGAAGTGCTAACCATTTAGCCACTGTGCTGCCCAATAAAGCTTACTTTTTATCTTTTTATCTTACCTGTAGATCCTTCAAGTAACAGCACTTTCTGTTGCAGGGTGACAACACTAAGCCACTGCCTCACAACTTGCAGTGCAGTCAGCTTGTATTGTGTAAACTCTCATCATTTGTGAGCTTTACTCCTCTGAGGATGCCACCAGAGAAAAAGAGGTAAGCCTTTTATGACTGGCGCTGGGATAGAGAGCCTCTGTATACACTGGACTGATGGATGGCCCCTGGCCAACCATATACTGCATAACACAAAAAACAGCACAAAAATTAAATAAATAAAAATAATCACAAATAAATAAATGTCCGTGCAAAAAAAAAAAAAATATATATATATATATATATATATAATATTTCAAACATAAGTCCTTATTTTCCCAAAAGGATTTTCAAGACAATGTTCCAAAATCTGCTTCCACCTAATCACCACGTGAAAAATAATATTGACCGCACTCACCAGATGGAGGTGAGTAATAAGCCTCATAGGATATAAGGGATCCTATAGCCCCTCAAGAGGAACTCAAATCACCTTCTTCACCCTGCTTAGATACAGCAATCGACTGTGCGCACTTCCGGTCTGCCGTCATCTTGGCCTACGTCACTTGGAACGGTATTTGGAACGCACGCCGACTTTTGCGGTTCAAGTGGCCATTTTAGAGGTGGAAAGCTGGTCATCCTCTACAGTGATTCTTAAAGCATCAGATCCCTATATTTACAATTTGGAAACTTGTTCCTTTGAAGCCTTTGAGGCTATTAAACAAGGCCTGTTATTTTATTGAAACATGTGAGTGTCCTTATTCTATCGATTTATATGGTATTGAGTGGCAGTATTACACTATGTAGCCTTTCTTTCCTTGCACATTATTGAGGATTCCATGGAGAAGTAGAGTGGAGTCGATTGCTGTATCTAAGCAAGGTGAAGAAGGTGATTTGAGTTCCTCTTGAGGGGCTATAGGATCCCTTATATCCTATGAGGCTTATTACTCACCTCCATCTGGTGAGTGCAGTCAATATTATTTCTCACGTGGTGATTAGGTGGAAGCACATTTTGGAACATTGTCTTGAAAATCCTTTTGGGAAAATAAGGATTTATGTTTGAAATATTATATATATATATATATATATATATATATATATATATATATATATATATATATATATATATTTGCACGGACATTTATTTATTTGTGATTATTTTTATTTATTTAATTTTTGCGCTGTTTTTTGTGTTATTCATTATTGGTGGTTTTCACTGGTGCACAGCTGCATAATTGTATACTTTCTTTGATTGGCGCTGGGATTTTTTAGTTTGTTAACCATATACTGCAGCCTAACAGGGCTAGAGACTTCTGCATGCACCAACTCTTAAGGGGATATTACCTAGAGCACTCCACAATTACTCAGTCATGCAGCACTGTACCCATATGAAATGTTTGTCCCTTTTTTCACACAAATACAGCTTTCTTTTGATGGTATTTAAGCAGCACTGTTTTTCTTTTATTTTTTGCACTATAAATGAAAAAGACTGAATATTTTGAAAAAAAATGCATTTTTCATTGTTTCTGTTATAACATTTTGCAAATACATAATTTCTTTATAAATTATGGCCAAAATGTATACTGCTACATTGCTTTGGTAAAAATAACACAAATCAGTGTATATTATTTGGTCTGTGCAAAAGTTATAGACTTTGCAAACTATGGTACCAATCACTAAAAACCGATCACACCTGATGTACTGATGGCCTATCTCATTTCTTGAGACATTAACAAGCCAAGACAGTACAAATACCCCCAAATAATCCATTTTTGGAAAGTATACATTACTAAGAGGCATGGTGAGTTGTAATTTTTTTTCCCACAATGTTTTGGAAAATGAAGGGTTTTTTTTTCCACAAAATTCTTATATTAAATAGGTTATTTCTCTCACACTGCATATGCATACTTTCAACTACACCCCTTCTTCCGAGTATGGGGAAACCACATGTATGAAACTTTTTCACAGCCTAGCCACATAGAGAGGCCCAGCATGCAAGGAGCATCTTCAGGTGTTCTAGAGGCATCAATTACACATTCAATTTCCTGCCTACCTATTACACTTTTGAAGGCCCTGGAGCACCAGGACATTGGAATTACCCACAAAATAACCACATTTTGAGAAGCAAACACCTAATGTATATTATATGAGGCATAACACGTCTTTTGAATATGTAATTATTTTCCACAAGTTTTCGGAAAATGTGGAAAGAAAATGAAAATTTATTTTTTTTTACACAAAGTTGTCCATTTATAAGATATTTTTAACACATAGCATGTACATACCAAAAATTACACCCCAAAATACATTCTGCTACTCCTTAGTATGGCATTACCACATGTGTGATAATTTTCTACAGCCTGGCCACATAGAGAGATCCAACATTCAAGACGAACCTTTAGGTGTTCTATGGGCAAAAATTACACATTTAATTTCCTGACAACCTATCACGTTTTTAACCATTAGCCGCCCGGCCAATGGCCGTTTGGCGGCTTCAAAAGTGCTTCGGCATTCCGGGTGCACGCCATTTGGCGTGCACCCGCACATGCGCAGTTTGCGCTAATGCAGAGCTTCGCAGCGGCGCGATCTGTCCCCGGCCGTGTACCTCGAACACGGCCGATGACAGATCTGAGTACCGGCCCCCGTTGCTCGTACCATGTGACCTGCTGTGACCAATCACAGCAGGTCACATGATAGTTGTATACAATGGATGGCTTCATTCATGCCATCCATTGTATACTACTGCCTAGCTGTGAATGGTCAAAGCTCATCACATGCACATGTCATGTGATTAGCTGTGACCAAATCACAGCTAAGCAAAAAAAAAAAAAAAAACCTGAATGAATCGATTTCATTCAGCTAAATGCTTGCTTATAGCAAAGTAATTCTTTGCTATAAGCAAATTGTGTAAAAAAAAAAAATACTGATCACTTCCCCAAAGTAGAAAAAAGTTACTATGGTAACATTGTACTACTTTGGTCATAGTAAAATATGAAAACAAAATCTTAAAAAAAAAAAATGTAATAAAAAAAAAAAAAAAATATTTTTTTTTTTCATACTGTCACCAGTCAGTGTCCCTGTTCACCGCCATGCCAGTTATATGATGACGCTGTACTGCACTGGTGACAGTATGTAAAAAAAAAATAGTGAAAATTTTTTTTTAAATTTTTTAATTTTTTGAAAAATTATGACAAAAAAAATACAACTTCAAAAAACTCGCAATTCCTCTTATGAAGTACGTCGGACTGTCTACTCTGCAAAAAGGGGTCATTTGGGGGATATCTGTACTGTTCTGACGTTCTTGGACCTCAAGAAATTAGATTGGTCGTCAGTACTTCAGGATTGATCAATATTCAGATCTATACCATAGTTTGTAAACTCTATAACTTTCCTACAAACTAAAAAATACATCCTAATTTGGGTTATTTTCACCAAAGACATGTAGCAGAATACATCTCGGCCTAAATTTATGAAGAACAATTATTTATTTGTAAACTTTTATAACAGAAACAAAGAAAAACGTGTTTTTTTTAAAAATTTTTGGTCTTTTTTTGTTAATTTAGCAAAAAATAAAAACCCCAGCGGTGATTAAATACCACCAAAAGAAAGCTCTAGTTGTGTGAAGAAAATGATAAAATTTTAGTTTGGGTACAATGTTGTATGACCGCGCAATTGTCATTCAAAATGTGAGAGCACTGAAACGTGAAAAATGGCCTGGGCAGGAAGGTGTAAAATTGCACGGTATTGAAATGGTTAAAGGCCCTGGAACACCAGGAAAGTGGAAACACTCACAAATGACCCCATTTTGGAAAGCAAACACTCCAATGTATTTTTTGTCAGGAATAATGAGTCTTATGAACATTTAATTTTTTTCCACATTTTTGGAAAATGAAAATATATTTTTTAACACAAAGTTGTCAGTCTATAAGATTTTTCTAACAGCATGGACATACCAAGAATTACACCCCAAAATATAGGCCTGGCCAAAAGTTTTGAGAATGACACAAATATTAATTTACCTGCAAGGAAACACATGCAGTCATCATTGCTTTGCACAAATAGGGATTCACAAGCAAGGATATTTCTGCTACTAAGACTGCACCTAAATCAACCATTTATCAGATCATCAAGAACTTCAAGGAGAGAGATTCAGTTGTTGTGAAGAAGGCTTCAGGGTGATCAAAAAAGTCCACATGTATAAGACCTTTTCAATGTCTGAACAGATTATGTACCCAACATTGCAACCTGTTTAACACAAAACACAAACACTGCATAGAAAACAATGTAAACAAAGGATTACCTGTAGTTTGAGGACAGCATTGGTCCAGGAAGCAGGCAGAGATGTGGTTAGCAACAGCCAAAGGAATTATCCAGGAAGCAGGTCAGAAAATGCTCCATAAACATGTCAGTACAGACATTAGGCTGCAAGCTTGAACAAGGTCCATAAAAAGTCCTGGATCAGTACAGGCATGCAGCTAGAGATATGGTCAGCACAGCCAAAGTATTGGTCCAGTCAACAGACAGGCACATGGTCCATAAAAAGTTCTGAGTCATTACAGGCAGCAGGCAGAGATATGGTCAGCACAGCAAGTATTTGTCCAGGCAGCAGGCAGGAACATGGCCCATAAAAGTCCCAGGTCATTACAGGCAGCAGGCATAAATATGGTCAGCACACCCAAAATATTTGTTCAGGCAGCAGGCAGAAAGATAACCCATAAAAAGCCCTGGGTCAGTACAGGCAGTAGGCAAAGATATGGTCACCACAGGCAAAGTATTGGTCCGGGTAGCAGGCAGGAACGACAAGCTTAGAGCCTTGGTCAGGTAGGACCAGGGTACAGGAGCAGAGGCTTCATCCCACCCAATCTCTTTGAAGCCTACGGATTAACAGACCCTGTTCTGAAAATTACAAAACTCAGAGAAAACCAAAAACTGTTTTTCTCTACTCGGAACTCTACTCTGAAGCCTCTCACATATGTGAGATCCCTGTGTTATCTTGAATCCCACTACTACAGTAGCAGCAGGCAAAAAACAGGCCAAGGTCAGTGCAGGAAGAAGGCAGAAACGTGGTTGACAAACAATCCAGACTGCAGGCAGAAGCATAGTCAATAAACAGGTCAGGGTCAGTTCAGGTGGAAGGCAGAAACATGGTGGTTTAACAATGCAGATGGCAGGCAGAGGCATAGTCAATAAATAGGCCAGGGTCAGTTAAGATGGAAGGCAGTGGCATGGCTGGTTGAGGCAGCAGGCAAATGATCAGCACAGTTATTGAAAACAGGGAACTGGCAGGCTGTTAGAAATATGGGCTAATATTTTAGTGACGTGTGAAAACATCGGGAGCAGTCTCTGATGCATAGGCACGATTGGGAGGGACATTGGGGACAATGAAAACTCATGTCTTTTCTAACTCCCCTCTGATGCATACCTGACATCTTTTTTTGTCATCTTCAGCCTGCTTCTGTTGGTAGAATGCTTTCAGGGAAATGGTGCTCATGAAGACTGCTCATAGAATTGGAGTGAATGTTTTCTGGGGGGGATCCGCACTGGTAGATAAGGGACGTGACAATTTCCTCTATAAATTTGATTAAGGCGGTGGGTCTGTGGATTTGGTGTAAGAGACATACACATTCTAAATGGCCAAATGAATAAGATAAATTGCAACTTTTTAATACCAGAAATGGGACATTCTTGTTTCTAAATAGGGCTGTAGCATCTGATTGTTGAAATCCCCCCCCCCCCCCCAACCATTTAGAGATTGTAGACTTGGATGCAGGCTTTTGAATGGGACCAATGTGTCATTGTGGATGGTGGAAAGGACGTACACATCTCTCTTATCCTTGCACTTCATGGCCAGCACTTCATTGTTTCTTAGACTTGCTGATTTCCCCTTTGTAGCCCGGAGTTCACTAAACTTTGGGGGAATCCCTTCCTGTTTTTTTAAAAGGTAGCTTAGGCCAAGGTTTTCTCATAGTACAGGTGGCGGAAAAGGGGCAGACTGGAATAAGAATGGTCTATCTAGATGTTGTAACCTTTTAGGTAAAGTGAAAAGGCTAGGTTTTTGTTGTGCAAAAAGGTTAGTTTGGACCACAATAAACTGAAGTAAACTGTCAGGCAAAAATAAATAAATAAAATCAATTTCTGAAGAAACGGTGAGAGCTCTCTGCTGTTCCCATCTGTCATACTGAGGATTTGAAGTGCCTCCTCACTAGTGTAAATTTTTGTTGACATGGCTGCTCTAGTGATACTGGGACAGGTAGACTGCTGATGGTGACTGTAGGATGGGCACCCTGGTGATGGTAGCTGTGTGATGGGTATTCTGCTGTTGGTGGCACTGATGGACAATGTGTGACAGGTGCATTTCTGATGGGCACTGATGGGCAACAGGTGCACTGCCGATGGGCACTGATGGGCTACAGGTACATTGCTGATGGGCACTGATGGGTGACAGGTACACTGCTGATGGGCGACAGGTACACTGATGGGCAACAGTACCAATGCTGATCGGCGACAGGTACACTAATGGGTGACAATAACACTGCTGATCGGTGACAGGTATACTGATAGGTGACAGTAACACTGCTGATGGGCACTGTGATGGAGTACTGGGTTGTGTTTAGGCACTGTACAGTTTAGATCAGTAACACACTGTTAGAAGATTCTTCTCCTCACACAGGATTTGTGTGTGAGGAGAGGAAGCCATTAACAGAGAGTTACTGGCCTATGTTTACTTCTGTGATCGGCTGTGATTGGACGCAGCCGATCGTGTGGAAAAGAACCGCTGTCATTGGCTCTTTACCTCAAATGGCGACACAGTTCACCACCGATCACCGCGCACCCCCGGGAACACGTATGCACAGTTAGAGTGGGAGTACGTAATATGATGTCCTCCCACAACAAGAGAGCTGACGCCTTGTCTATATTTTTAAAATAACAAACATGTTATTCTTACATGCTCTGTACAATGGTATTGCACAGAGTGGCCCCGATCCTCCTCTTCTTGAGTCTTCTGCTGGTGCTCTAGGCTCCTTCTCTTCTTGGTGCGCCACCATAAGAAGCCACTTCCATTGGAGGCATACCTGTTGGCTCTCTCTTGAGCTGGGATGTTTTAGTAATACTGTAATAGCTGTAATACTTATTCTTCACTCTGGCAGGCTTCCACCATGCTGTGCAACCAGTCCTCAAAAGCTTCTTCTCTTCAATGTTCCAATGTTTTGGCCAGTGGTTGCACAATCCAGGGCCAGCAATTTTGCATTGTATGTAATGATGGCAAGAGGCTACCCGAAAACCCAGAGCATAGAGAGAAGAGGAAAGAAGAAAGAAAGTGTTGGAAGTCTTCCAGAGTGAGCAATAAAGTAAACACTACCCATAAACTTAACCAGCAGCTAATCCTTGCAGAGCAAGAGGCCTACTGCTAAGGGAAAAAAAATCAGTTTTAATTAATGTTAGTAGCAAAACTAGAGAAAATCTGTTTTGTATTCTGAAAGAACAGTTGGAACAGATCTTCCTGAGTGTTGTTAACATTATTGGCTGCTCATTTGATAGTGTTGAAAATATAAGTGGAGGCTATAATGTACTACAGGCCCACATCAAAACAATGTCATGCAGTTCTGTATATACAATTTGCTATGCTCATGTTCTTAATTTGGTGATTACTGATGTCACATAGTGTGTAACACATGTGAAATCATTCTTTGCGCTCTTAAAAAAAAATCTGTCTTTTTCTCACAGTCATACAAACAGTCTTCTGTTTGGACTGAACAAGTCTGTTCTCAGGATCAAGGGCATAAAAAAGGTCTTTAGAAGAAAAGTGGTGATCTAAGATGGAGGAGCAAGCCAGGAGCACTGCGTACCATATTTGGTTCCATAGTTGATCAGTCAAAAGAATTGTATATGGTTCAACTATAATGTTTGGGATACATATCTTACAGGACATCAGGAATGGGTCCTTAAGGAGAGATTTGCATCCCTTTTATGCATCCCTATTGTTTGTATTACGGTCCCTTTAGAAGGACTACAAGAGCAGTTGAAGTACTCAGAGATTCTCACCTGTGAAAGTTAAGGAGTTCCAGGGTGGTCCAAGAGGGAGGGAAAATTAATCTCCAGTTGCGACCTGGAATCTGAAGGCTTGAAGAGATTTTTGGGTAGGAAAGAGCCTTCAGCACAGACTACAGGTAATGTGGCCCTGAAAGAGTTAACCCACTTGCGCGAGAGGGCTGAAAAGGGCAAGGAGCAATCAGTAGGTGCCTATGAGTCAGGTGTGGTGTGGAGCAGGACACTTTAAGAGAAAGAGCTGGGTACCGTTTGGGCTACTGAGACACTGCTGAGCTGAGGTGACCTCTCTTCAGACCTCTGGGGCAGGCAAGGACTTTAAACCTCGCTAAGGCTTTTTGTTGGCAGTGAGCTGAAGTCTTGCTTTATACTTGTGATTGATGAACTCTTCTGTTTTTTTTTCATTCTGAAAGTAAACTGGTTTTTGTTTACCTTTTGAAAAAAACAGACTGCTTGCTTTTAGCAACTCAGCAGGCTGGTGATCTGGACTTCCCCAAATATCACCAGATCTAAAATCCCTAGATTTGACAATAATGTTGTACATGAGGCCAAAATTTGCTTCATGTTGAATGGTGGAAGTTGCCAAAGACCAACTGCTTATGTTCAGTGATTCATTTTTTTGTATTTCAATGTTGTTATTAATTTATAAACAGTTTAAGACAGGAGCAACAAAACACGCCCACGCAGGGGCTATTAAAAAAAACAGTGCTCTAACACCAACAGAGCAAAAGGTGCGCCCACGCAGGGGCTATCAATGGCACACAAATGACAAAACCATTAGTATAACACCAACAGTAACTCAAACTAAAGGCAGCTATCCACTGCCACACCAAAATCAAACAGAAAAAGAAAAGGAAAGAGGAGTACAAAAGGAAAAAGATAATAAGACCAAGAGCAGGGGTCCGAGAACGCCAATACTAAGCAACATCACAATCCCAGACTAGCCGGGGAGAGTGTGGGAAAGGTATATTGCAACCACGGCTCCCATATTTTCAAGAATTTCCATTAGGAGTTGTTACAGATACACAACATCTGTTCATTGAGCATCATAGTGGTCATACGGTCCTGCACCCCCTGAAGAGGTACAAACGGGCTCTTCCATGCCTAAGCAATTGTTCTAGTGCCCGACAAAAGCAAATAGGAAGCCAACTTCTGCTGGTGAGCCAAGAGGCCCGGTATGGGACAATAAAGCAAAGCATACCGAGAATCCTGGCGTATGGAGAGATGAAATAAGGTGAAAAGGAGGCCAAACACATGAGACCAAAAATGAAACAGTTTCGAGCATGACCACCAGATATGCAATACATCACCATGATGGCCACAACCCTGAAAGCATCGATCATTGCAGGCAGGGTTCGCCTGGGCCAAACGAGCCAGAACCCAATAACAACGAAACAATACCTTGTATGCCGCCTTCAGCATGGTCGTATTAAATGAACATTTAGCTATAAGCGATGGGGCCCTATTCCAGTCCTCCAGATCCACGACTGCCCCCAGGTCGCACTCCCACTGAGAAACATATGAGAGAGAAGTATGTGTCGAGCGTCTGTTCAAAACTGCATAAATAAGGGAAATAAGGCCCAGGGCACCCGGACGCTGTTGGCAAAGAAATTCAAAGGCAAATTTCTGGTATGGGAATGTGAAAGTACCCCGCAGTGAGGTCAGCCAACTGAAGGTAACGAAAAAATTCTGCCGGAGGGACTCCAGAAGAGAATTCCAAGTGGGGAAGGACCGAGAAGTCAAAAAGTGCCGCACCTGCGAAAAACCATTGGCCACCCACCAAGAAAACCTCCTTGGTTGATCTAAACCTGGTGGGAAGAGAGGGTTGTTAATAATTGGGAGCAAAAGTAAGGAAGGTGACATCAGGCCACTGGAGTAATGTACCGGGTCCCACACTTGTAAGCCATGGAACAAAATTGGACTCAGTGCCATAGGGTGTAGGGCAGGGGAAAGCCATAGAAGCGTCAATGTCGCAATAGGGGCACAATTAGGTAGTTCCAGCAGGACCCAGAGAGGAACATCAAGCGTGCAACATAGACAATGGGGCAATCTGGTTCGCCTGATAATACTTAGTTACATTAGGCACCCCAACTCCACCCTGGAGTCTATGAACAAAAAGCATATTTCTGGAGACTCTATGGTGCTTATCAGCCCAGATAAAACGCATAATCTTTGCCTGAATCAACCAAAGGAAATGAGGAGGAACCCGCACTGGGAGGGTGCGAAAATAGTATAACAATTTTGGCAAGATGGTCATTTTCACTGAATTAACCCGTCCTATCCAAGGCAGGTGCGGAAATAGCCAAGAGTGCATAAGAGAGGACACAGAGCGAAGCAATGTATAATAGTTTGCAGCAAACAACAAGCCATAGGTAGGGGTCAAGTGAATGCCTAGGTATTTAAGAGAAGAGAAAGCCCATTTGTAAGGGAAGTAGGACTGTAGGCGCGAAACCAAATCTGAGACCAAAGTAATATTGAGAGCAACAGTCTTATCCAAATTAATACAGAGACCCAAAATCAAGGAGAAGCACACAAGAACCTGTTGCAAATTTGGAAGCGTCGTCAGGGAATTAGTGAGAGTCAAGAGGGCATCGTCCGCAAAAAGGTTCAACTTGAACTCCTGTCCTGCGTATAGAACACCCGATACATTACAATTGGTCTGGTGCGCTAAAGCCAGCGGCTCAAGCGCCAGGACAAAGAGCGCCAGGGACAGGGGGCAGCCCTGTCACGTACCTCGCCAAATAGGAAAGGGATCTGAGAAATACCCAGCGTATTTAACGGAAGCTGAAGGGGAAGAATACAAGGCTTGAATCCAGGGAAGAATACAAGGCTTGAATCCAAGAAAGAATAGAATCCCCAAAACCCCAACGAGACAGCACAGACCGCATATTCCCAGGATAGAGAATCAAAAGCTTTATATATGTCTAAGGACAGTAAGAATCCTGGGATTTTCCACTGTTGTAGAAAATGTATAAGATGGACCACCTTACGAACGTTGTCACCCGCCTGCCTCCCAGGGACGAAACCTACTTGGTCCCTGTGGACCAGACTATGCAAATATTTATTGATATGAAGACTAAGGATCTTGCCCAATATCTTCAGGTCTTCATTAAGAAGATAAATGGGCCGGAGGGCTTGCGGTTCCTGCACATCATCGGTCATCTTAGGAATCGTGGAGATATGAGTTCTAAGTGCGTCTGGAGAGGGCAAAGAGCCCTGTCGTAACTCAATAAAATAGTCAGCCAAGAAAGGCACCAACAGGGTTGCAAATTTCTTATAATAAAGACCGGAGAAGCCATCAGGACCTGGGGCCGCAGTGGACCATAGAGATTTGATAGATTGGATCACTTCCAATACGGTGACACTGGCATTGAGGGCCATCTGCGCTGCCTTGGA
Source organism: Staurois parvus (assembly GCF_062004578.1). Classification (NCBI taxonomy): domain Eukaryota; kingdom Metazoa; phylum Chordata; class Amphibia; order Anura; family Ranidae; genus Staurois; species Staurois parvus. Next base: position 6,173,950 of record NW_028317961.1, on the reverse strand, counting down.
TAATCCAAGAAGTCAGATATCTTGGAAGAATGCCTCTGCCTGAGCCACAGGGAAGGGATCTGGTTTAGTATAAAGGCGCAAAAGGAAGTCTGCGAAACGGAAAACAATCTGCTGGGGATTAGAAGTACAGCCACCCACGTGAAGTCCGTAATGGGGAATGTAGACATCCAATAGGCTGACGCGTTTCGAGGACTTGCCTCTTCCTCAGAGCCAAGTCTGAGGAAGAGGCAAGAGGCAAGTCCTCGAAACGCGTCAGCCTATTGGATGTCTACATTCCCCATTATGGACTGTTACTCAGCGCGGTGTTGACCCAGCTGTTCTTTTATGATGTGCCTTGACTTTATTGTCGTTTGTGAGTACAACACCTATTATATTTCTTATTAAACATTTTTTATGGTAATGCACTAGGCCTGTGCACCCTCTCTTTGTTCTTTCCTCATTCAGTATATTTGGATTCCCCCGGTCTGTTGAGGGCAGCAAGGTGTGCATGTTCCAGGACATTCTTAATGTGGTTGCAGTCTGCATCCAGTCCATCCCCAAGCGCAGGAGCATTTGTGTTTGCAGGAATAATTTAAGCCTCTACCCCATGCAGGAACTGACCTAAAATAACAAATTAGATTTTTTGAGGCTCCAGTCATCCTTCCCAGGTACAAGCATTGTTTGGTCTGATGTTGTGGTCCTATATCTTGGTTATTGGCCCGTTCTATAGAGAAGATGAACAGGGTTTGCAGTAAAGTGTTTATGTTTTGACTACTGTATGGTTATGTAAATGTGTTTATACACTGTTTATAAGTGTCTTATAATAAAAGTCCAGCATGGCCATTTAATCCCAATTAGGTGTGGTCTGTTTTCTTATGAAGGGTTTAAGGTAGAGTTGCCACTTACCTTATACTATGGTACTTGGTTCATCAATTACAAAGCTGCAACAGTTGCCAAACAGTTTGGGATCTTTAAAGGCGGGTGAGTTTGTCATGATGTAAATAGTCAGGGATCAGTGCTGCTCTGTGCAAAACCATTGTAAGTATCAGGTAAGTATGACATGTTTATTTATTTATTTTTTAATTGCTGAACCTTTAGTATCACTTTGGATGCAGTAAATTTTGTAGTGACTGTGTGATTACGGATGAATAATTACTATGGTCAGTTCAAATTTATCTCTGGAGCGACATTGAGCAGCTAAGGGCCTAACATATGTAACTCATTCTGCAGATACAGCTATTGTGTTTTGTTGCCATAGTGCCTTCAAGGACTTGTAACCATATCTGTTTTGACCATCATGGTTATTTAACCGCTTGCCATCCGCCCTATAGCAGAAATACTGCTACAGGGCGGCATGGGTGCGCAAAATCATGTATATACACGTGATTTTGCAGTTCCGGGTAGAGGGCGCGTGAGCCCTGCATGTGCCCTACCTGCGCTGCCATTCGCGGCCTTGGCTGTCAATCACCGGGTGATTACTCGCCGGCACCCGGTGATCGCCAAGTAATACCGATGGCATGAGAGAACTGTATGTAAACAATACAGTTCTCTCCCCTGTCAGCTCCTGCACACTGCTTTGTATGGCTCTGCATAGCAGAACCATACAAAGCAGTGTGCTTACATTGAAGCACACACACAGCACATAATGTGAAACAGCACACAGTTAACCCTTTGATCGCCCCAGGTGAACCCCTTCCTGCCCAGCGCCATTAGTACAGTGTCAGTACTTTTTATTAGCACTGATCAGTGTATTGGTGCCACTGGGGATGTCAGTGACACCAAGTCAGTTCCCCCAGTGTCAGAATGCCCGCCGCAGCTATAAGTCACTGATCGCCACTATTACTAGTAATACAAAAAATTTAAAAACAAATTCTAGTATATATACCACCATTTGTAAACATTATAACTTTCACATAAACCAATTAGTTTACACATATTGGGATTTTTTTTAGCAAAGACATGTAGCAGAATACATTTTGGTTTTTTACATTTTTTTACTGGATATGTTTATTATATATATATATATATATATATATATATGTCAAACATTGTTTTTTTCTCAAATTTGTCAGTTTTTTTTATAGCGCAAAAAATAAAAAATGCACAGAAGATCAAATACCACAAAAAGAAAGCTCTATTTGTGGGGAAAAAAGGACATACATTTCATTTGGATGCAGTGTTGCATGACCACACAATTGTTAGTTAAAATAACACAGCACTGTTTCGCAAAAAATGGCCTGGTCAGGATGGGGGGGTAAATCCTCTGGAGGGCAAGTGGTTGTGTTTGTGCATTGTTTATACATGTTTTCAGTAAAGGGCTAGTACTGCACGAGCAAAAATATTTTTCAGCATACATACTAGCTAGTCAAACAAAAAACATTTACACTGTCTTACAGTTTCCAATAAAAACAGAGGTTTTGTGACAGAGTTATCTCTGTTCTATTGTTGTTATTTCACAAGCGCCGTGCCAGATAGCTGGGTCAGTTCTACTGTATGTGTGTAGTGGTCACCTTTCAGTGTATTAGTAAGAAAACCTGTTTATTTGCAGCTCCTGTTATTTTAGTTAAACCCAGTTTCTGCAGGACCCATGGCTGAGGTGGGATGCCACTGTGCCATTCCCAATGCTGGGCCTGGATACTCAGCTCTTCCCCAGCTCCACAGATTAGCAGTGATTGTCTGAGTGCTGGACTTCTGCTACCACCCAGGTTGAAGCTGGAGGATATTGTTATTCATTGCGGAGGTTGGAGGGAGAGAAGCGGGTGGAGGCAGCTAGGTAAATGTGTACGTGCTGGGCCCTCTACATGTGTATAGGCTGTCCCTCCAATGGCAGGCCCTGCCTACATGACTAAGTGAGTAGGGGGATCAGATAGCCAGAAGGATAAATAATGAAGCAGCATGTAACACAGGGGGTCACTTACCTGTTTGGCAGGATGGAAGCTGTCTGGTAGAGCGCTCTAAGGGTGGCGTGAGGTGTGAGTATAATCCAGTTGAGAATTTGTGTCATTGCTGTACTTCTCCACTTTAGAATAGAGAACACTTTGCATTAATTTCAGAAATGCAAAGCATTCTCTAAATGGCACCCATGCAGAGCAGCCAATGTCCTGTGTTTTCAGTGCATCAGCATAGAACCCAGAAGCAAATGGAGATCATTGAAGTAGTGGTGTCCAGTGATTTCCATCTCCCAGGGGTATTGGTCAGGTATGGTATATGCATAGTTACATTGGTCCAAGTTGGACCAATGCAATTACGTAAAAATATACCATGCATGGAATTCTTTAAAGTCCTACCACATATACAACATTTCATCTAAAAGCCCCTTATTTATACTTTTATACCCTTGCATGTTATGATCTGTAACTGAATTTGCTTGGAAATGGCACAGCTGATTATCAGCCATACCTCTCAGCACAACTGTCCTCACACAGACTTGTATTGCAGTGGAAGACAGTGGGTATGTGTGTGACCTGCTGTCTTACTGAGTTTTGATCACTGATAGCGCTGGGAACCTACTGGCCTACACAGGCATCTTTGGACGCACTGTACATCTGCTATAACAGGAAAGTTTGAGCAAGACTACGAAAATAGAGGTTGTTGGTACTGAGTGAATATTTATTTGTGTGACTCAGTTGGGCTGGATTGCCCTTTTTTAGCCGTGTCCAGATTTTACAGTATTGACATAAATCTTTTGTTCACAGCCTGTTAAAATATTAAAGGAACATCAAATTTGGATGAGCTGTCAGAACTGTGGCTTATGTGTAACTGATCTGTTATTTAAAATTGGAAAATGCTTACAGTTTTCATAAAGGATATCTAACAAATACATTTATGCTGAAATGGAATCATTTGTTTGTGTCTGAGTTAGAGAAGAACACAAGTCATGTTGCATGACTCACTTTAAAAGGGTATCAAAATATTATACAAAATGCTTAAATGTCAGTTAATTATTTTGCTCACTGTGGTATTCCAAATGTATTGTTTTGGATTTCAAAGGCTAAATGAATCCAGATCTGAGATCTTTATCTTAGTAGGCACTAAGCTTCTTTTAATTGGGAGGATACAGAGGGGTGAGCTTTTTCTGGATTTATGGATCTCTCCCTCACAGCTGTGACTTAATATTTGGTTTCGTGTGCTTTCTGTTTGTATTTCAGAAAGTGGTACTGAAATGATCAGGTAGTACAGCATTTTGGAATCTGATGCTGTCATCCCTCTTCATATAGGAAAGTAATGGATGCACATTGCATAGGTCAGTGGTTGAATTTTCTCCCAGGTGATGGATTTGCTTCTACATAAACATAGTTATAGGCTACATTTACAAGACCACTGAGAGGGTACATGTAGTAATTGTGTGAGACTACCAGATGGGTGTTGATCCACAAAAAAGAATCAGGCTAGTTAGTCACGACCCTCCCTCCCAGGAAAAGGTGGTCTGCAGAAGGCAGTGGTGTTTGTGAACAGACAAGTATGGTGGATGTGTTCATGTCCTATAGATAGGCATTTGGTAAATGGTCATCTGGTGAGGTGGGTGGGATACTTGTGTGGATATAGATAGTGCTCCAATAAGCAGAGAGCCTTTACAGCTGAAGTTGTGTAACTCAATAGCCAGGCGGTGGAGTTATTGTTTGTGTGGTGACAGATTTTGGGTCTGGGTGGACTGAAAAATCCAGGAGGCTGAAAGTTTACATTATTTTGTGTTCTATATTAGGGATGTACCGAAACTGAGTACTGATACTTGTGCTCAAGTACTCACCAATACCAATTACCACTACCTTTGCGGTGCAATTTGATCCCATACATAATGAATGGGCTCAAACCACACTGCAATGAATCGCACATGATTTGAACAAGGAATGCGGTGCAATTCCTGTCTGAATCACATGCGGTTTCGTGCACCACTCCTTTGTGAACCCAAGCAAAAGTCACTATGACAAGCCTAGGTTCACACAGGAGTAGTGGAGGAAACCTCATTTAATTCAGACAGGAATCACACTGCATTCCTGTTCAAATTACATTCAATTCTTTGCAGTGAGATCTGAGCCCATTCATTTTGTATGGGCTCAAACCAGACCACAAAGGTATTGGTTTTGGTATCGGAGCATCTGCACGAGTAGTATCGGCACCAATACTGGTATCGGTGCTACCCTATTCTATGTGATGGTGAGAATGCAGATATAAAAATGCAAGCTGGCGAATGGACCTCCTTGAAAGCGCTACAATTGAAGTTATATATATATATATATTTTTTTTTTAGGTCATCCTATTTAGTGGTGGTGTAACATAGACAAATAGTTACTCTGTTAGGCTTTTACAACAGAACTTCTATATGCTAGGCAATTAGTTACAATGAGAGTAGCAGCAATAGGGATCCAGCAATAGGTGCATAAACTACAAGTCAGGATTTAAAATTGGAGAAGTGGTGTGAGGAGGTTGGGTCTCATAATTGGATGACTCATAAATATTTAATTTTTCTCAGATTCACACCTCGTTGACATCTGGGAACAATAGTCAATTGTCTATAAGGGTTGGCAGACTGACACTTTTGTTTCAAAATTTAGGCATACCTCCTGTAGATCCTAAAAAGTGTTTATATACCCTTGTCATAAAGTAATGTAACTTTTCCACTTGTGTTTGATGTACATGACATTAAATAGTTTCTACAATAAACTAAGCACATTAGTAGCAATGAAAAAAGAATATTCTCTTCCAAGTCAGAATACCTCACATTCCATATCTCTAAACTTACTCTGTCTGGCAATCTCCTATCATGTGAACGTTTTTCATATTGTAAGTGTATTTATTGGATTGTAGCCAGCAAAGAATGATCTAATAATAAGCACTTTACATATAGTGGTCCAAAATCCCAAAAGAGCATTTCCTTATTGTTTTTGTTTAAATGGTTTACTTTTGGTCAGTGTGAAAGAGATGTACATGCTATATTTTATCAAGAAAAAAAAAAGCAAGAGGAAAATATGAACAAGTGACCTTATGCAGCATTGCAAAGACAGCTAACTGTATTTCTAATACACTACATGGTTCCCTTATAAGAGTAAATTAACATGACTGTTAAGATTCCCATATCTTACAGTACCAATAGTTCTACTTTGCCCAAAAATCAAAAGAAACACTACAAGGTTATAATTAGACATATCTGTTTCGTTTTGTTACAAATCTAAACTCAACCAAAATTTTCTTTATTCAGAGATTTGGATATATCCAAATCTATGAATGACAACAGTAACAAATTTTAACAAATCCAAAATAAATTATAACCAAACAACAAATTGTTTCATTCGGATGTTTGAACCATCTGAAATAACGAATGATCTGAATTGATCGGTAATAGATGGTTGTTATTAATCATGACTCATCTGCTTTCAGTGGGGACCCCCCCTATGTCTACCTGTCATTTGGCAAATGATGTTTCCCGTGGAGAGACACTTGCTAAATGATAGGTAGAAATGGGGCAGGTTCACCCAGTGACATCACTGGGTGAGCCCGCTCTTGCATTTACCTGTCATTTGGTGTGCGTCCCTGGACAGGATCCATTGTGTTTGTTGGGCATCTTTTTTTTTTTGGGGGGGGGGGGGGTTGTGCAGGTTGGCGTTTATAGTTACTGATGTTGGATCTATTTTGGGAGACTTTTTTTTTGTTACTGGCTGCATGCTCGGATAAGGGTCTCGTATGGATTTTGGGGGTACCCCACACCATTTAAGAAATAATTTGCCCTCAACATCCATTCTATACCCAAATGGCCTAGTATGAGTTGGGGGGGACCCCCATGCTGCTCCTTAACAACCAGCTATTCCAAATATATATAAAACGAATGCCAAAGATATGAAATGAATTCCAAAAATGAATTGGCTCAACATAATATTGACATTTGTCATGTGCATCTGAATTAACAAATGGAATGAAATTCGGGCTCGAATTTTCAAAAGTTCTTTCAAAATTTCATATTAATTTTGTTCATAAAAAAACAAAATGAAAATAAAATGGTGGGATCCTCCCCAAAATCCATACCAGACCCTTATCCAAGTGTTACATATGTATTTCGGATAGACAATATCCGGTAAATTGGAAAAAGTTTGATACAATTGGGATAGGCCAGGTTGGAGTGGTTTTGTCTCTAAACATATTGCCTCAAACTGTGTGGGTGGGGAGAAAAGCCAAGATTTGTTCCATAGTTGAGATAGAAAGTGAAGCAATTGCATTGCTTTCCATAAAGGGAGGGGAGGATCGAACATACCTTCTACCTCCCACAGTGGATTCAATTTTGGTTGGAATTTTGGGTGGCCTACTACATGGATCACATGAGAGAGCATTTATGGAGATAAGATGGACCATCACCCCCAGTGGTATCTCTGAGAATGTCTGTGATAATTGCATGCAACATTTTCCAAAGCTAATATTGCACCAAACAGTATTCAATTCATATCTGTGGTCTTATAATATTTAACCACGTCTCGGAGACCTAGATCTCCTCTGTCTTTGGGCTAGATTAAGAGGGACTGGCTGAGTTTATGAGATTTATTGGCCCATAAGAACTATCCAAAATCACTTTTAATCTGATGGAGAAAAGACTTTGGAATCCAAACGAGTAAAGTCTGGAAAAATGATAAGAGTCATGGAAGTACATTAATTTTAAGTACAATATTCCACCCAAACAACAAGAGGATAGACATCCACCAAGTCTTGATAAATCTTGGTTAGGAAAGGGCGAAAGTTAGTTGAGAAAATGTCCATTACAGAGGTAGTGAGATAAATACAGAACCTAGTATAGAAGAAGTATTGCATGTTTGAGCTCATTTAAATAGAAAGTGGGCTTTAAAGTGGAAGTAAAGGCAAACTAGCTCTAAATCTGGTCTCAGCCACATCTATCTAGCCCTGTAAAGAAAAAATCACTATACTGTATTTACCTGTTTTGTTCTGTTCCAGTCTCCAGTGACGCCCTCTGTGTGCTCAAAACATCCGACAATGGCTGGTAAATGCCTGGGAAGTGAGATCAACCATAGAGTTACTATGGGGCTTCCGTTGTCGGCTGCCTCTCCTGCACACTCAAACATGCTGAAGCAGACGCTGACAGCTCAGTGTGGGACCAGACCAGAGCGGCTGCAGAGCAGGTAAGTACAGTGATTTTTTTTTTCTTTAGAAGACTTGCCTTTACTTCCATTTTAAGGTTTTGCATAGTTGACCAATTTACATTGATGTTGAAAGCCTTCGACTTCTGAAGGTTTATTTTGAAATTTGAAAGAACACTAACTATGAAATTTTGAGAGTAGGTTAGGCAGGGATGTTAGCAGTTGCATTATGAAGAATAGCAGGTCATTCGCACAATCTCTAATACACTATCCACTAATGTTGGTATTATTTCTAATCCTGTAGAATAGTAGTTCAAGTGTCAAGATAAAAATGAGGGAGGACAGCAGGCAGCCCTGCCTAGTTCCATTCTGAAGTATGAACGAATCTGATAACATGTCGTTGATTTTGATATTCACCAAAGGGTGGGAAAATATGGTGTCTATCCATGTTAGGAATTTTTGTCCAAAACCTATATACTGCAACACTGCCTCAACACTGCCAGTCCACCCAGCTGTTTTAGTGTCTGTGGCTGAAGGAAGCATTAGGATTGTTTCCCATCGTGTCCACTGCATGACATTCAGGGCCTGTGTCTTGTTGTCTGTCGCCTTTCTTTGTGAGGCAATACCTGCTTGGTCCCAGTGAATAATTATATTCATAAAATGGAGAAGTCTAATGGACAGTATTTTTGTAAACAGTTTGAGATCTATGTTTAGTAGAGAGAAAGGTCTGAAGATAGCACATTGCTCACTGATCTACTTTATTTTTTTTGTATACCAATATAAATCAGCATTGTAGAACAAAATGGCATTGAGGATGTGGCCCATCCAGAGGTGTATTTGCCGCGAGGCAAACAAGGCGTTTGCCTAGGGCGGCACTTTTCAGGGGGGTGGCCTTTTCCCACGGAATTGACACTTAGGACAGGGGCTGCTGTTATGTGTCTTACCTGTGTCCGTGTCCCACTTTGATCTGGTCCACAAAGGCGCTTTGATCTGGTCCACGAAGGAGGGGTAGAGAGGGTGTCTGGTGTCTTAATTTCCCTGGTGGATGATCTTGGATTGCGATGTGGGCAGGATGACATGCCGCCCCTCTCATCTGGCCACACCCCCGGGATCACTGGGTGACCTATGACAGCCTGTCCCTCCCTCTGCAAGCTCCACCTCCTCACCAGTGATTGGCTGCCAGACCTGTAGCTTGGGGAAAGCACACAGACAGGGAGGAGGAGCTGAGTGGCAGCACGAGGATCGAGGAAACTGATCGAAGTGAGGATGCGGCCGGAGCCAGTGAAGAGGAGGAGAAGGAAGACAGCTGATCGGTAAGGTTAGTGTCTGTGCCGTGTGGCCAGGACCTGGGCAGAGCAGATGGTTCTGCTGCAGCCAGGTATGCTGGCTGTGGATGGGAGAGGGAGGGAGTATGGGATGGAGCAGTGGTCAGCAATGTAAGCATCATTGGTGTCGGTGGGAGTAGTAGTGCCCCATCATCAGTGTCAGTGTGAGAGGAATAGTGTCCCATCATTGGTGTCACTGACAGCAATGATGGGGCACTATTCCTCCCACTGACACCAATGATGGGGCACTATTCCTCCCACACTGACATTAATGATGGGGCATTATTCCTCCCACTGACACCAATGACAGAGCATTATTCCTCCCACTGACAACAATGATGGGGCACCATTCCTCCCACTGACACCAATGATGAGGTACTATTCCTCCCTCACTGACACCAATGATGGGGCACTATTCCTCCCACTGACATTAATGATGGGACAATATTCCTTCCACTAACAGCAATGAAGGGGCACTATTCCTCCCACACTGACACTAATCATGGGGCACTATTCCTCCCACTGACACCAATGATGGGTACTATTCCTCCCACTGACACTAATGAAGGGGAACTATTGCTCCCACTGACACCAATGATGGGGCACTATTCCTCCCACACTGACACCAATGATGGGGCATTATTCCTCCCTCACTGACACCAATGGTGGGGCACTATTTCTCCCACTGACACCAATGATGAGACTCTATTCCTCCCACTGACATCAATGATGGGCCACTATTCCTCCCACTGACACCTGTAATGGGGCACTATTCCTCTACTGACACCAGTGATGGGGCACTATTCCTCCCACTGACCAGTGATGGGGCACTATTCTTCCACTGACACCAATTACGGGGCACCATTCCTCCAAATGACACCAATAATGGAATAAAATAAGATATGGAGCTCTAATAGGAAGAGGTGGAGCCTAAAGATGAAGGGGTGGAGTTTACAGATGAAGGGGTGGATCTTAAACAGGAAGAGGTGGGGCACATTTACATGTGGGGGGTGCCCGATTTTAATCTTGCCTAGGGGAGCACGAAACCAAAATACACCACTGGGCCCATCACTATGGTCACAAAGGCCAAATAAAATGTGCAGGAGGTTGTCATGTATCTATTTGCCAGCTTATTAGCGGAAATTTGTATTCTAATCATAAAACCACCCAAAATCAAGATCTGTATAAGCAGTTTAGAAATATCCCTTTTTGAGTTTGCTGGCAGGAACGTAGGAAGATCATTAGTGATGTCCTAATTGACTGTCCATCTGATCTTAATATCGCTCTGCTGACAAGCTATAAAAATTTATAGATGTTTCCTTTCAGCATGTGTGTGGTTCTTGCATCTGTGCCTTCATGCTGTGCCTCCCTTGTCAGACACTGTTTATTTGAATGGAGCTATTTTTACCTGGAACACATAGGGAGATTCCCTTACCAGTTTGTTTTGTTTTAGATGATCTGTTAAATACCAGATGTTTCCCTGGTATTTAACATTTTACTAACTTTTATGACAGGTGCACATATTTTACCAATATTGTTGCTTAATCAAATGTAGATTTTCTTGTAAGTAAGCTTTAAACATACTCACAAATTTTTCGTGTTTATTGGATGGACAACTGTTAGTCGGTGTTACGTTATTAAATAACAAAGTAGTACTAGTTATATCACACCAACAGTATGTGAAGCCTTTACAAATGGAAGGAGACATTACAGTTACAATGCAGTTCAATACAAGAGAAATCAGAGGCTCCTTCTTGTTAGAGCTTACAATCTAAAAGTGTTATTTGCTTTTACTTTTATTACTGCTACTACTGCTTCTACTACAAGTTGAATAAAACCTTTCTGTGTACTTAATATTGATATTGGAAATAAGCAAGTTAGGATTGTCAAATGCAAAGGCACTGAATGCTCAATCAATCTATAATATAACATACCTTCCCGGCAAATAAGGGAGTTTAGTTTCTGCAACTAATCAAATTGCTGTTTTAATGTAATTGGAAATTGTGGTGGTAAACACCTTCTTTAATTTAACAGTATGTTGTGGCATTGAATGTTTTAGAAGCCACTTCCAAGAATAAAAAATTAGAATTACAAGGTAGGAGTTCAGTGTAGATCACTTCCTCATTGCCTTTCCTGTGTCTCTTTGCTACTATTTGCAGGCCTAGGCCTCCACTATTATAGAACCCAAGCCCTCAGCCAACAAAAGGTTGGGTTAGAGAGGCATCTGCCTCCTAAGACAACCTCTATTCTGGTGCTGTCGCAGCAGTGCATCTTTTGTCTTTTTTGTTATATTTGGCATGTTCCACTGTTCCTCCCTCTTGTACCTCCTTATGGTTTTGTATCTAGTTATTAAAGTCCCCAGGTAGACACTCTCTGATTTTCCTTGTTGCACAGGTTAACTTTGCTTTCTACTGCAAAGATAGAGTTAAGTTAGTCATTGTTATCTTACACTTCAAAAGACTGGAAAAACAAGGGCACACGTGCAGCTTCTGGGCATGAAGAACGTGTAATCCCACAGCTCCCCCACACCTCAGTTTTCTCGGATACCCGCTGACACTAGTATGAGGGTACTGCTTCTTGATACTCTGCTACCCTGAGAAACACATGGACAAGATAGGCTGGCAGAAGCTCTTCCTCTGGACCAGCAACCTCCCACACTGTAGTGTTTCCTTACTTGGCCTGTATCCCTGGCCTTGAGTACACACGGCTGCCCACTGGATCCATTCACAGCCATGGAGAATGAAGATAGCACCAGACAGGCATCTCTTCCATACTCAGCTGCTCTATACTTAAAATTGCAGGTACTTTTGTAGAACATTATTCACAGTATATCCCTGGAAGTAGGTAAACTATCTCAAGAGCTAAGAGGGGAGATACCCCTGCTAGGGGAATGTACATAATTTGATGATCTATTTCAATATGTGAATGTTCTTAAGGAGGACATTCTACCATTTAGGCATACTGTCTCCAAACTCCAGCAGAAAGATTGAGAAAACAAAGAATGTAGTCAAAATCTGTGTATCAGAGGTGCCTCAGAATCTGTTGCGGATGCATACTTTAAGGTGTATTTGTTGGGCTTATTTAACAGCCTGTCTCCAAGTGTCCCTGCCATAGACTGGCACCTAGATTGAGCACACAGAGCTTTTGGTCCTAAACCACCTGTGGAAGTTTGGCTTTGGGACATTATTGTACACTTCCACTACTATGATAGTAAAGAGACTCTGCTCTCCTTCACTCACAATAAATAAACATCTGATTTCAATTGAGAAAAAACCCAAATCTTCAGTTGTCTATCCCCCATCACATTGGCCTAATGACACAACTTGAGGCCCATCACTGTTCTTCTCCAGCAGCAGTGGGTGCCATACTGTTGGAGTTTAAGGATGGCTCTCAATACAGAAAAAGGGATCTACAAGTTGGAGAGACTTTCCTTAAAATTCTAGGTTTGCCACCACCCTTGGAAGATGCACTGACCCTACCAGAACCCCGACCTTCTGAAACTCCCAGAAAGCTCTGGACCCTGGCCAAGTCTAAGTTGAAGAATACATTCCAGACACCACTCCGCTCTGACTCTTCCAGATCTCCTATCTGAACTCATCTGGTGAGCTACAATCCCTGCCTATTGCCACACTTATTTACCCTGCCTACATAACCTGATCCCTTTTAGGGATATCTTTGTATACCCCTGCGGTATATATTTGTATCTTTTTACAGGATCTTACAATATAGAAAACTGAAGACAGCTCCTGCCCTATGATGGTTGTCACTGTGCTCCTTCTGTCCCACCGTGATTATGCTCATGGTGTCCTGGGTAGTTTTTGTTGCTAAGAAATTAAACACACTCAGTATATATGCACTCCTACATCTTAATTATTCTGAAATGTGGAAAAATGTATCTTCCCTAGCTAATCATAGACCAATAGCCTTTCTCAACTCAGATTTTAAAATCTTTATGAAAATCATGGCCAACAGTTTATCTCAGTTACTCCCCAAGCTCATAAACAAAGACCAGGTTGGTTTTGTACCCATTAGACAGACTGGTGACAACACCAGGTGGCTGATAGACTTAGTTGAAGTGCTCAACAGTACCAAGACTTTACTGTTGAGCTTGAAGGCCTTTGATCAATTAGGATGGCCCTGTATGTTTTCCACCTTATCACGTTTTGGTTTTAAAGACCCCTTCCTTAAAGCCATACAGGCCCTTTACTCTGGATTTATAGTAAGGGGCAAATGCCCCCAGCTTTTTTTATAAAAAAAAAAAATAATAATAAAAAATATAAAATTTATTTTATTAATAAAACAATTAACAAAGTGTGTGTGGGTGTCAGGATACAGAACAGCAGTCATTGTGTGATATGGCATTTCTAAGAAGCCATTGAAAGATTTTTAACTTTCCTGCAGACTGGCTCTCACAAAGCTGAAGTACTGGCATATCTGCTAGAGTTTTTATAAAAAGAAGGTATTACTTATGAAGACTGAAGAGGACAGTCCTTTGACAATGCCAGCAATATGTCTGGTCGTTACACAGGAATCGGGCCAGACTTAAAAATAGAAATTCATCAGCAGTTTTTATTCCCTGTGCTGCTCACTCATTGAATCTTGTTGGACAGGCTGCTGCCTGTTGTTGTGTTGAAGCTGTTAGTTATTTTGGCTTCATACAAAGCTTATACACCTTTTTTTCACGTCAACACAAAGATGGGCAAATCTAATGAAGGAAGGAAAGAGCACTTAAGCCTAGTATACACAATGAGAAAATCAGACAAAGAAATAAAGTTTTCAGAGTGATTGTCCGAAAATCTGATCGTTAGTATGCAGCTTTCGAGAGCCGCTCACGATAGTTCATGCAAAACTGCTCAAAGTGACAAGCACAAAAAATCTTCCTGTAAGATAACAGAACTAATGATTTTCGTTTAATCAGTACAGTATCGGTCCATAAAAAATCAAATGACCAAGACCGCACATGCTCAAAAATGAAAGAATACATTAGAATACAACATAATACATTACATAATCGCAGGAAATTTTCATAAATATGGTAACCTATTCATTTTCGATATGAGACTAGTATGCAAAATAAAAAGGACAATCATTTGTCAATTATTCTTATTGTGTGTACCAGGCATTACTGTGAAGTCTTTCAGACACTCGTTGGTCAGCAAGAGATGATGCTGCCAAAGCGCTTGTACTGTATATGGACAACTTTATTCAAAATGCTCTCAGAGATATTGAAAATGACTTGGAGTAAACATCTGAAGCAAGACGTGGTGCTGGGGCATTGGGAAACAAAACAGACTGTCATGAAACTGCTCTGATGGCTAAGATCTGGAACATAATTCTTGTACGGATCAACAGTACAAGTAAAGCTTTCCAAGGCATTGACGTTGAACTCAAAAAGGTGTTGGATCTATTTTATTCTCTGAAAAAGTTTCTGAAATCACTTCAGATAGGTGTGAAGAACTGGAACTGAATGCCAGGTACTTCTGTGGCAATGTAAACTGCAAATCAACTACCAACAGGACAGCAGAGAGAAACAAGCTATATGAGGCAAACCCAACATCAGACACTGGAAACTGTTTTTTCTCCTAGGGAAAAACTCAGACATGAAACTTTCAATGTTATTTTAGATCTGTTGTCTGTTACCTTACAAGAGTGCAGGGTAGTATAACTGTGTACAATGGGTTCAAAGTAATAGTCAACTTATGTAGTCTGCCTGATGCAGAAATAAAAACTGCGGTCAAGAATTTTATTAGTGCTTTCCCTCAAGACTTCAGTAGTATGCTCGTTGAGGAAATTGTCCAGTTTGCAGCCTTTGCCAAGCTTGCCTTTGCAAAGGTTTATGACATAATGAAGGGCTTACTGATACATTTCCAGGTGCTAATGTACAGTAGCTCTTGGAGTATATTTGAGCATTATGGTCACTAGTTGTTCAGGAGAAAAGTTGTTCAGCAAATTGGCACCATAAGGAATTTTGTGGGAACCACAGTGACCCATGAAAGACTGAGTGCTCTAGAGCAGTGTCTTCAAAATTGTACAGTTTGATGAGTTAGTTCAAGATTTTGCTGATGCTAAGTGCAGGAGGAAAGACTTTTTGTTATTGTAGTGGGATGTATAACTGCCATTTCCAATTATTTGTGTAATGTGTATTCTTACAGTCAATAAAACTGAGGAAAAAAAAATTAGACAAGTGTCTTCTTCAAATACATAACTTATATTTCCTTTTTGAAAACAAATGCGGTTTATCATTCATTTCAGTTAACTTTTTTATTTGTCATATAATTTAGTTTTTTGTTGAGGGAGCCCCAACTTGAAGAACCCTGGGCCCCCTAAGGTCTAAATCCAGCACTGCCTATACTTCTCCCCATCCTTTCAAGTCAAGTTATCTTCTGCCTTATCAGGCACATTCCTGATGATTAATGACACACGCTGGTCTCTGTCTCCCTTAATTTACATCTTATGCTGGAGCCATACAGTTTAACCCAGACATTCATGGAGTACAACTTTGACATAGGGAATACAAGATATCTCTTTTTGCAGATGACATTTTAGTAACTTTAACAAATCTTTGCATCCCACTATTGACACTCTATAAACTGCTGAATGTTTTTGCCTCTCTGAACACTACCAAAACAGAAGCACTGCCTATCTACATCTCTACATCCCTAGCTTTATCAAATCTACAAACTCAACTCTATATAACACTAATTACAACCCCCTTTTTTTGTGTAAAATTTCCCTGCTGGGTAGAGTAAATGTTCTTAAGATGTTTATCCAACCTAAACTACTTTTTGAGATATTTCCAGTCCTGATCTCCATGGCAAGGCTATACACTATGTAAAAATTGTTTACCAACTTTATTTGGCATAACAAATCTTATCACATAGCACGCTCAGTACTCCTTTCTTGAAATCTCAGGGAGGACTGGGAGTGCCAAATTTGATCAAATAGTATGCCATACATTTAAGATCAGTTATTTCCTGGTCTACTCAATGCCCTCTCAGTGGCTGGACAGATATACTGTAAAGTTTGGGCAACTTTATCCTGTACATCCTTGTTCTTTACTTTGGTCTCTTACCTTTAGTGCATTTATATTGTTGAAACCACTGTGCTTTGCCCCTATGCTTTTACATTGTCAATTTGGAAAACTTGTGATTTTAGGTATGCTCTCTCCTCACCTTGCTCTCCTTTAGACTACTATAATATATAACCCAGCAATTCCAGATAGTCTGTCATGCGGGCAATTCTTGCCATTGGCCCAGGCCATGATCTTCCAGTTATGCCACCTCATTAATTTGATATCCCCTTAAGCTCTTTCTTTTGAGGAACTGCATACTAACAAATGAGTCCCTGCTCACCTCTTATACTCCTATCTTCAATTTAGACATTACTTTGTCTCCAGGATACCCTCTTTAACCCTTCAGCAGCCTATTAACTCTGAATCGATGTGTCCCCAAGATCCTCATCAATTATATTTAATTTCCTCTGTTTATAAAATCCTTCACGAGGTCCCTTTATTAAAGGATATGTAAACCCAACATTTCATATTATTATTATTATACAGGATTTATATAGCGCCAACAGTTTGCGCAGCGCTTTACAAAATGAAGGTAGACATTACAGTTATAATACAATTTGGTACAAGAGGAAACAGAGGGCCCTGCTTGTTAGAGCTTACAATCTATTCCAGATATGCACCTGCTGTACCATGTACTTGTATGAAAAAGTGTCCTGTTTTCTTTGTTTTGCTTCCTTTGTGTGAAATTGCTGATGTTCCTGCCAGTCCATCTGCTTTCCTATTAAAAACTGACCACACTAGGCAGGAGAGCACCCTGTGGTCAGTTCTCTAGCTGTGCTGAGAACTCAGCGTTCTCTCCTCCAATGATCAGAATTGTCCTAACATCCCCTGCACAGCCTTTCACTGGGTAGATCAGAGTGCTTCGGTTTCTCTTCCCCCAGCTCTTATGTAGCTGAGAACAGAAGGAATGTGATCACTTATAAAAAAAAGAGGAAAAAGTGGTTTTTTTTTGTTTATATCTACTGTATATACTGTACAGATGTTTTGCCTTTCATTTCTATGTTAAACCAAATGGGTTGTTTTACAAGGTGAGGGTTTACAAATATTTTAACTATTGATTCCCTCGTTTACAAGATGTGATAATTTAATTCCCAGAATGGACTGTAAAAAAAGAAAGTTTGCTTACTTATACAATAGCGGCTGTTGTCACCTTCAAAGTAGTCCCCTTGTGAAGTGACACATTTTCCTAGGCAACTTTGCCACTTATGGAAACATTTCTGGATTTCGTTTTCTGGAAAACTGTGCGGTAACTTTGTCGCAGCTAGCTGGATGTCTGGAATGTCATCAAATCAGTGTGTTTAAAAAGCATCTTTTAATTTTGGAAACAGCCAAAACTTGCAGGGTACTTCATCAGGAAAATAAGATGGTTGGTCAAGTTTCAGAAAGGATTTCTGTATCAGGAACTTGTGAACACTTAACTCATCATGTGCAGGAGCATTGTCATGTTGGAGAATCCACTTGTCAGGCCAGAGTTCTGTCCTTTTCCTCCAAATAGATTCCTGTAAACTTTTCAGAATTTACAAGTAACAATGTTAGCTGACTGTTGCATCGTGTTCTTTGAACTTGTAGTGAACTATCCCCTTGTGATCAAAAAAACACACTAGCATGGTTTTGAACTAAGGATGAGACATGTTTGCTTTTTTCAGTGAGGTGGACTCTTTGTTTTCCACTTCATGTTCTGGTGCTTTGTTTCTGGATCATACTGGAAACAACATTTAATCACTGGTAATCAAAAACCTCTGCATTCTTCAAAAGATCGGATGAAATTTAAAGACGACATTCTTTCTGATCTTCTGTCACGATTCGAGGCTCCATCTTTGCAGAAATCCTTAACATTCCCAAATCCTCTGGAAGAATCTGTTGTACCGTTTCCATGTTCATGTTCAATTCTTCTGCCATCATACGCACACTCAATCCTCGATCAGATCATCTACATGCATCCTTTCCGTTTTTGGATGCCCGCTTCTTGTGTCATTGTGGACGTGTTCCCCTCCCTCCCTAAACCCCTATGCCATTCAAAAACACTTGATTTCTTCATGGAACACTCACCATAGGCCTGTTGTAACATAGCTAAAGTTTCACTTGCAGTTTTGTCAACTTTCACGCAACCTTTGATGTTAGTCTGCTGCTCAAAATTCCTGTCACTCATTTTCCATCAACTGGACTGTAAAGAAGGTGAGTGAATTGTAACATGTCAGAACACACTCCAGTGCAAATGGCTCTGTGACTCACCACCATGGTGCTATGTTGCAGGCATTCCGAGAATTAAATTGTAACATATACAATATATGCTGTTTAATGTTGAGGAAAAAATCTGGGATATGGCTTCTAAATCTTCTTGCTGTGTGGTGTATAGGGAGAATACATATAAAATCTCGATGTTCTGGTAAGAAATGCCTGAGATGTTGCATGCTCATAACGCGGAAATCTCAGGGGTTTGTTGGAGATGTGGTCAAGGGAATGGTTCTTGCATCCAACCCTTCTGGGTTTAAGTATTGTCACTTTTGCAACAATTTTTAACTGTGTCTCTTCCTTTAGACCAGTGGTTCTCAACCTGTGGGTCGCGACCCCTTTGGGGGTCAAACGACCCTTTCACAGGGGTCCCCTAAGACCATAGAAAACACATATTTCCGATTGTGTAAAGAGCAGCTACTGTGTAGAAAGCAGCTGCTGTGTTGAAAGCAGCTACTCTGTTAAAAGCAGATACTGTGTTGAAAGCAGCAGTATTGGAGGTAAAACAACACTCATGAATTATAATTACTGGGTAAATAATTTTATGGTTGGGGGTCACCACAACATGAGGGACTGTATTAAAGGGTCACGGCATTAGGAAGGTTGAGAACCACTGCTTTAGACCCTATTCATTTTCTGTTGGGTATGCCTTCCACTGACTTTTCTAAGCATTCTAAAATATTGGCTCCTCATGTTCTAATTGCAGTCAGGAGAGCTATTCCTTTACCTGGCTATCAACCAAGCTTCTGAATATCATTGCTGCCATCAGTAGGATTGAACATCTTACGGCTAACATTAATGACACCTTGGAAAAATATAATAATGTGTGAGCTCCATGGTACCATTTTATGTATGGTACATTTTTCATCCCCTGCACCTTCCTAGCAAACCTTCTTTGATCTTAATGACATTTAGATTGCTCTGGCTGTTATCCACTGTTATGTTGACTTTCTCTCTTTCAAGTTTATATCTGTTTATGTTTAGAACCACACTGATCTACAACTTGTTTGCTCATTATATGCAAGCTTACTTTGTAGTTTTTGACTGTATGTCTTGATATCCTCTTGCCTACTGATTACGGGACCTGGCAATTGAGGGGGCACTATTCTTTGGGAGGTGTGTGCCTGGGGGACCTTTGGAGTAGTTTTACTTCTGATTCAAGTCCATGTCTCCCTGAAACACACAGACTCTGAGGACTGGAGGACCTGGATACAGATTTGAGGCCTCTGTGTTTTGTTGGGGTATACAATCAACAGCCCAAACCAGCATTGACTGCTTCAACTCCCTCCTAAACTCAGAGAGTCAAAGCAGAAGATTCAGAAGATTATAATCAGTTCAAGCCATGATACTGGGGTCTCTTGCTGTTATGTGTAATCTTTTTATTAAGGTGTTATGTGTTTACTGTTATAATGTGTACCTGTGTTTGCCTATCCTGTCTAGGCATGAAGTGTCTTTCTCCCATTGTGTGATTTCCCCATTGTGTGCTGTCTAGGTGTGAATTCCCATTGTTAATTGAGTAACTTATTATTATAATATTATACAGGATTTATATAGCAGTGCTTTACAAAATGCAGGCAGACATTACAGTTACAATACAATTTAGTACAAAAGGAATCAGAGGGCCCTGCTAGTTAGAGCTTACAATCTAAGAATATTGTTTCTGTCTGAATGTGATTAGTCTTCTGTCAACTCTACCTCATTATGTAACCATTGTGGAATGTTTAGCTCAATGCTTAATGTTTGTTTTTATTGTTCATGTGGTGACTGCCCCTATTTTGAAGTGTATAAAAACCTGTATTTCTGTTCAATAAACTTTCCTTTGGTTTTACTTCAACATATTGTCTGTGCATGATGCTTGGGGTAGAGGGCTGGCATTAGCTATCGGTCTGCTGAAAGGGTTTGGAGGGCAGGAGTCACTGTTTGGCAGAGGCACCCAGGCAGGGTGCCAGGTGGTCCATCATAGTGTGCATCAGCAAGTACCAGCCAAACCAGTAAAACGGAAAAAAATTATCCTTTGCCAACAATTATTAAATACCAGTTTGGTCCTGAGTGGTTTGTAATTCTATTCTTCATTTCTATTAAACAGGGTTGGAGGTCTGGGATACCCATACAATATTTTTCTTAGGGGTTCCTACATTTTTGGTCACTTATGCTGTCAGTCAGTTTGAAGTCTCTGATGCTGGGGAGGGGGGGGGGGTCCAGCGAAACCGGTCAAGCAGGGTCATTGGTCGCACCTGGATCTATGATGTGTTTATGTACCATGGACTGATAAGTATACTTTTCTCTGACACCTTGACAAAAGGGACTATACTCTGAATTCATGGAATGAAATGTGGTAATCTTCATTGCACCGTCGATGAGATATGTACTTGTTTTTTGAACCTGCATTATTGATACTTACTTGCATGAGAGCATAACAGTTCCAAGAGGCTTTATGTATGAGGGAGGTATCTGTCTATACATATATGAAAGTGGATCTTCATCTATAGGCAGTCTTCACATCTTATTGTACTCCTCTGGATTACATCAGCTGCTCCATTCCTGATCGGGACACTCTATAACCATACACATATATTAAGGATGGCTCAATGCAACTGATCTCGTGAAATTACTATTTGGTCATTTCTGTGTCTACCAGTTCATTTGTTGACCTCCATTACATCTTGGATCCTTTTGGCTTATCCAGCATATCTTCACACAATGAGCAACGGAAAGAAATATAGCAGCTGCATTTTTTTAGTGTCCACTCTTTTTTCTGCATTTCTTTACTCTGTCCCTCTTCTCTGAGAGCGCTTAGTCCAACCAATAATTATATATTTATAAAATGTAATTACTTATATGGATGATATTTGATTCACTGGATCCATGGTCACTACCTCTGACCCATAACTTTCTTTTATATTGGGTTTATGTCATTGTGCTTATGTGTTATTTTAATCAATAAAGGTTCGCTATTGCTCTCAATGATCTGTCAATATTGAATCACAAGTGAGATTCCTTTTTCTCAAATATTTTGGGTTTGAGATGTTGAGCAAAAGCCATCTTTTATGTGAAGAGTATTTTTGATTTTCTGGTGAGCTCTCCTCCCCTTATTTAAATATTCAAAGACAAAAGCCTGGTAGGATCATTTTTTTTCTTTTACTTTTTGTATGCAGTATGATGCTGAGCAGGGCACATACAAATGAGCACTGTGCTTCCAAACAGATGTTCCCATATTCCAGAAAAATTCAGTATCAGTAGAACTGGCAGTATTTTTTTTAGTTAGTGACTGATTTTAAAGCCCATGCATGTTTGCCACCAATTTTTGGTCAACCAGATGTCTTTTTCATTTTTAGAGTTTACTAGAAAAAGAAAACACTTTTAATCGACATTGCCAACAATAATAAGGAACAGCGGCATGTTTTGTTACACAGCACTATATTAATCCAATTATGTTACCAATGTAAAGTAGAAATAAACATCAGAGATGTAGGTTGTTTTGCTATTCTTTTTTTCCTCAGGCTTTTTGTTTTGAGAGTTCCACTTAAAGATAATTATGGGATTACCCAGTTTCTTTCCATTAGCAGTATTAATATTTTCTTTAAAGAATACTCTTTTAATAACAAAGATACTTACAGAAAGTTATTGGTATGTTGATGGCACTTTAGGTATTCCGAGTCAACAATAATGTTGTTATCCAACATACTCTATTGTTTAGCATGGCTAGACAAGCTGAGCTTGATGGGCTTTAGATTTTTCAGTCTGGCTTGTCAGTCACAGTATAGTGCTAAACAGTGGTAACCTTTAATAATTCTGCAACCTAAACCTGTTTTAGATTATATATCACTAATATATAAAAAGTCAGTTAAGGCAATATATATTCTGTAAAAACTTTAGAAAAAAACAATAATTTTAAATAAAAATAACTCTAAGTCTTCTTATCTATTAGAAATTTTTGTTGTAGTTAAAGGCTACCTGTAACATTCACAGTTGGATATTCTTACCTCCTCTTTATGTGCTATCAGATATAACCGCTGGGAAATATCATACAGTGTGTGTGTGTGTATATATATATAGTATACCATGCTGGTAGGTTTATTGGATCCTGTCTCAATTGGCCCTAGTATGTGTATGTATGAATGTAACTTTAGATTGTACGCCCCATGAGGGTTAGGGACTGATTTGAATGTAGAATATATATATATATCTATATATAGTCCTCCTCCCTGTCAGCTTGGGAACACTGCTCTGGATGGCTGTGCACAGTACAGCCATTCAGAGCAGTGTGATTACAGTAAAGCCCACACACACCGCCCCCTATGTAAAACACTTCCTGCACACAATTAACCCTTTGATTGCCCCTCATGTTAACCCCTTCCTGCCCAGTGCCATTAGTACAGTGTCAGTGCTTTTTGTTAGCTTTGATCACTGTATTGGTGTCACTGGGGATGTCAGTAACACAGTCAGTTTCCCCAGTGTCCGAATGCCCGCCACAGTCCTGCAGCCGCGCTATAAGTTGCTGATCGCCGCCATTACTAGTAAAAAAAAAACATTCCAGTATTTGTACCGCCATTTGTAAACGTTATAACTTTCACATAAACCAATTGATTTACACGTATTGGGATTTTTTTTAGCAAAGATATGTAGCAGAATACATTTTGGCCTAACTTTATGATGAAATTAGATTTTTTTACTGGACATGTTTAATAGTAAAAAATCTAAAATATTGTTTTTCTCAATTGTCAGTCTTTTTTTGTTTATAGTGCAAAAAATAAACCACTGAAAGAAAGCTCTATTTGTGGGAAAAAAGGATGTAAATTTAATTTGGGTGCAGCATTGCATGATCGTGCAATTGTCAGTTAAAGTAACGCAGCGCCGTATTGCAAAAAAATTGCCAGGTCAGGAAGGGGGGGAAATCTTCTGGAAGGCAAGTGGTTAATATCACACAGGGTACATCCTGTGCCTATCACTGCCTTGTTAGACCCTGTTACAACCCCAGTGGATCCTGCCAGGTGATCTTAGTCTTTGGTGGGCCTGATGTTTGTGAACTGGCGAACAGTCCTTCTGTACCACTTTTCACCAGGTCACTAAAATACCAGACTCTACACTTAGTTTCTCTTTACTTCATCTCTATGACAATCGTCATAGTGGACCGACTCCTCGTAGCAAGTTCGTAATGTCATACATTTCACAAGGGCCCATGCCTGAAAGCTTAGCTCTGCTCGCTAAGCACTGCAGCTTTTGGTCGGTACAAAACTCAACATGTACCTACTATCGGCAGAAACATTTATTCATGCATCTGTCCCTAAGTGAGAAGTGAGAAGAATTATAGAAGGCTGAATTTTACAAAATTCATTGTGACTGTATTGTAGGCGAGAGCTGCCTGCAGTGCACACTGATACCTCCCAGCTTTCTTTGATGGCCAGAGGGACACATTATAGAGCAAAGTATGTATGAAAAGGATACACCCTTGCCCAGAGCCTGGTTACATGGACCATTAGCTCCATAATTACCTTTTTTCAACATTCCCAGCCTTTATATTGTCTTTTCGAAATAGAAAATGCAAGAATTTAGAGATCAGATAAAGAATTTAGCACATTCCAATACTTTTGGTCATTAAATCAAACATTTTTTTAGAGGACTGTACTTCAGACTATAATGAGGTTCAGTTGAGGATTAGATTGGGCAGAGGGATTTTGTTTCAAAAGAGAGTCATCCCTCTAAATCAGGGACATTTTGGAGCTCTGCACACTGTGACCATGGATGGCAGTGAGCAGCACTGAGAGATATACCCTATCTGGCTCCAAGTGCACTGAGAATACTGAAAAGGTGCTATCTAGAGCAAGTCCTAGTTTACACATTATTAGTGTAATATAAGATATAATTGTAGCGGGGCCATTGCTGTTTCCCTTTTAAAGAACGGTTTCCCTTTTAAGACTGCATGCTGTCAGAAAGGGTTTGATTGGCTCAGCTCTCAGCAATACTGGAGTGTTTGTGGGAGTTGCAGTTTAATTACAGAGGCAGACAATGTAACATTATACTGCACAGGACTACAGGACCAGGATGCTCTGCAAGGAGGAAGGGGGTAGGTGAACCATGTGTGCCTTTGCAGAGGACATGTGGGAGCTAGTCTGCAGCCCCTACTGTTGAAGTACACTGACACTGTTTCCAGAACAGCAGAGGTTGCTAAGGACAACGGTTATCTACAGCAGCTGAAGTCAGCAGCAACTGTGATGATTGGTACCAGACACCTGCGATGGCAGTTACCAACAACGACATTTCCCACCACAGAGAGAGGTCAGAATGTTGGAAATCGCAGAGGAGGCGTGTGACCATCCCAGGTGAGAGCACCTCAGAGATTGTGCAGCACTGACAATTGACAACAGAAAAAAACTAGCAGAGAGACAGAGCCCCATTCATCATCCCGTCAAGGAATTAACCCCTGGAGACTGTTCTTCGTGGATGTGGTGAGCAACTGCTTACCAGTGACATGTCAGTCCTTAAGAGCTCCACCGATTCACTAACACAGGCCTTTGCAACACATAGACTCAGTGTTACAATCCCACAGTATACAAGTGAATTTGGAACTGAGCCTAGAGAGATGTCAGTTTAGCTAAGGACATATTGCTGCTATAGTTACAGGGGGTTAATTCTGATCTATAGCTATACCGGTATATACCTACTGTATATACATGAATATTGTGTTTATTGATGTTATTGTGTCACTTCTAGACGGTTTGTGTATTCAGTGCATTTAACTGCTATTTTCCAAGTTAATTTGCAGCCTGTTCGCAGTTTTACCTGTCTTATTAAACATGTTATAAAACGTCCCACAAGGTGTACTGGTGTGCTGTGGATCCAATATATATATATATATATATATATATATATATGGTTCATCACTGAAGTAAGGTCAGAAGTGCCCGGTAACTCCAGCGGCTCCATCAGGGGTGAGCGCTACATAATCATATACCAAATATGACCCAATATCACATATTTTATGTTGCATTAAAGATCTGGGTTTTTTGCATTTAATTATTTCATCATTATGTATATTACTGTAAATAATACTGATTCCCCAGAAGTATTTGTGAACATGTTTCATTCATAAATGTTTAGTTTCTACTAAACAAAAAATAAACATGCAACAGGATGCATGTGTGGTTGTAAAACTTTCCATTTAGAAGAGTATGGCAATAGGAATGAGACATGGGGATTCGGAACAATTTGGAAGATTCTTAAAGCTGTTAGGATGCTCAAGTTGAGTTGTTCAGAAGAAGACCTTTTCTACAGAAAAGTCAGAAATTATAAACAGAAAACCACAGCAGCGAAGTGGGTTTATCCAAGTTCATAAACTTGTTGCCTTGTGCCTAGCTTGTGTGTCTTCATCTCCTAAAATAAGACATCTATCCTAACAAACTACCACCTGTTATGATTTTTTTTCCAAGCTGATGACTAATGGAAAGGCTGTATAAATATTCTAGGAACTGGACAATACTATATCAGAAAATAGTACACAGTATTCATCTGTGCCTATTTTAACAGACTTTTTAAGAGGAGAAAACTCCGGTAGGGTTTAAGACCAGACAAACAGAGGTTTATTTAAAAAGAAAAAAATGCAAGGAAATTCTCCCAGTGAGTGTATGTACATTCATTCTGTGTGACTGGGACCAAAATAACTAATGTTATCAGGCTATTTCCTGTGGTGATTAAATGTTTTTGTTTTAAAATGGAAAATACTGAATTTGGCCACTAGATGGCACCAAGTATCATAAGAAATGATGATTAGCGCCTTCTAATGGCCAAATGTGATATATTTTTTTTTTGCTTTAAATCAATACACTTTCACTGGATGAATTGCTATGCAAATATTTTTTAACCGGTTCCTTCCCAGCCTATGGCCGAATGTCGATCGGCAAAAACCCTCACCGCTCCGGGTGGACGCCATATGTGCAGTTTGCATGCCTGCAGAGCCGCGCAGCGGCACGATCTGTCACCGGCCGTGTACCTCGGACACAGCCGATGACAGATCTGAGTAGCGGCTCCGTTGCCGGTACCATGTGACCTGCTGTGACAAATCACAGCAGGTCACATGACAGTTGTATACAATGGATGGCTTCATTCATGCCATTCCTTTATACAAGTGTGGCTAGCTGTGAATGGTCACAGCGATCACATGCACAAGCTGGGCCAATCACAGCCTAGCTGTGTCATGTGATTAGCTGTAGCCAAATCACAGTTAAGAAAAAAAAAATCCCGAATGAATTGATGTCATTCATGTAAATGCTTGCTTATAGCAAAGTAATTGTTTGCTATAAGTAAATTGTTTAAAAAAAAAAAAAAATCACTTCCCCAAAGTAGTACAATGTTACTATGGTAATATTATACTACTTTGGTCATAGTGAGATATGAAAAAAAAGCGAAAAATGTAATAACAAATTTAAAAAATTATCAATTTTTTTTTTTCGTACTGTCACCAGTCAGTGTCCCTGATCACCGCCATGCTAGTTATATGATGATGCTGTACTGCACTGGTGACAATATGTAAAAAAAAAAAGTGAAAATCGTTTTTTGTATTAATTTCTGAAAAAATTATGACAAAAAAATTACAAATTCAAAAAACTCGCCATGCCTGTTATGAAAAACGTTGGACTGTCTACTTTGCAAAAAGGGTCATTTGGGGGATATCTGTACTGTTCTGACATTCTTGGACCTCAAGAAATTAGATTGGCTGTAAGTACTTCAGGATTGATCAATATTCAGATATATACCATAGTTTGTGAACTCTATAACTTTCCTACAGACTAAATAATAAATACTAATTTGGGTTATTTTCACCAAAGACATGTAGCAGAATACATTTTGGCCTAAATTTATGAAGAACAATTATTTATTTGCAAACTTTTATAACAAACAAAGAAACTGTGTTTTTATTTTTCAACATTTTTGGTCTTTTTTTGTTAATTTAGCAAAAAATAAAAACCCCAGCAGTGATTAAATACCACCAAAAGAAAGTTCTAGTTGTGTGAAGAAAATTACAAAATTTTAGTTTGGGTACAATGTTGTATGACCGCGCAATTGTCATTCAAAGTGTGAGAGCGCTGAAACCTGAAAATTGGCCTGGGCAGGAAGGGGGTAAAAGTGCCTGCTATGGAAGGGGTTAAATATGCTCCAAAAAACTACTACTACTACTTAAAAATAAAAAGTATGGTTGTAGTATTCTGCAAAAAAAAAAAGAAAAAATGTTCCACACATTTAAAAAGAACATCCCTGTGTTTTTACAAATGTGGATTGCTCTTCATTGGCTACAGTGTGCAATATGAATGAGAAGCTATTCAGTCTCCAGTCATGGAGATCACGTTGTTGCTTTAGGCAGAGAAAACTATACTGCAGCCTGAATTTTATGAATGGGATAGCCAAGATATGGCATAGTACTGTAGAGTATAATGGTAGAGCAGATAGCAATATCAAGTTTCTGTTATAACCCATATGGAAGAAAAATATATTTGAAATATATTTTAAAAATATTCTTCCTAAATATATTGTCATATAATTGATATGCTACAATTTTGGCCATATTTAATATATTTCAATAAATATATATACATATACTGCATGTTGAAATGTGTTTTTATTACAAAATATATGAAAAATATTTTTAAAAATACATTTCAAATATACTGTGTCTTTAAAAATATAAATCTACATTTTTGGAATGCATTTACTATGTAAAAATATATGTGTAAAATGACTTTATATGTTTAAAAAAATTTGCAGAATATATAAAAAAATATATATTTTTAAAAATATATTTTTTTTAAATATATTCTTCAGATTTTTTTTAACATATAAAAAAGTAATCCATAATTTTAAAATCTTTACACCCTGGTCTTAGAAAAGTATACTTTTTTGTGGTAATATGAGAAAAATGCTGCAAACTTATACTCTACATGTTACTACTCCATTTGACTATTTGTAAATACATTCACATATAAACATTAGATTATATGGTTAGTAATGATTAAAAATAATTTTGAAAGTGCACCTGTGTGCAGACTATGAACATTAAATTATTTACATGTAAGTAACAAGCAGTAAAGAGCTTTAAAACAACCCATCCCTGGCCTTCCTAACTGCTTTTAACTCAAAGTAATTCATTCTCAAAGATCACAAAAAAGACTCGAGTTCGGTTTTAGTCAGTTGTCTAACAGCTTAAAGGATACGTTCACCTCTAAAAAAAATAGATGCACAATTTTGCAGGTAAAAATGTGTATTCATTATTTTTTTTTCTCAGGGGCCTGCAGAGCATTGCACCTGTGATCAGCAGATTGTGGGTTCATTGTCAGGTCTGTGCAGACACTGTGTACAGCTTTCTGTCCATACCTCTGTACTGCTGTGGAAGTGCTCTCATCCAACTTCCAATTTCCAAGCTAGCGTCTGACGTCGCTTGCTTGATGCTTTTTTGTCACACATTATCAAGTAGATCCTCTTGATAAAGTCCATGTGACAAAATGCGTTGAGGAAATTATTTCAGATGCTGGACCAAAAATCAGAAGTCAGGTATCCTCCAACTTTGTTTATACCAGATTCTCTGCTTAATAAAGTGGTCACATCTCAGATATATGTAAGTGCAATTTTAATATAAATAACATCTGATGGAGTTAACCGGGGAACTAGTGGATATGTAAAAAAGGATCATTGGGAAGGAGAGAGACACTTGGTGGCCTTTTTATTGTATCCTGCCAAATAAGACACATTTTTAAAGGTCTAAATAGATGGTGAGAGTCCATTTAATATGAAGTTTGCTGACATAGTGGTGGAAAGAATATATTTTACTTCTCTGTGGACACTTTGTGGATTGAAATAATTTCTGTGCATTAGAGTGTGACACAAGGACTATTTGGACTTGTGGTGTTTTTCACATATTCAGTTACATTTGTTTGTCCACTGTTTTTTATGTTTTTGATAATATTGATTGTTCACATACGCTTATTCATTTTATAATAGCACTATATATACATATATATATAGTGTGAAGCAATAATGTATACACCCCAACAGATTTGTCAGAAAACCTTTACTTTCCTTTCAGCATCAACATTTTCTATGGGACACTATACTACTGCTGGTGTCGAGGAAGCTGCATTTCATTGATGATATCATGAATTTACAGATGTACTGCTCTATATTGAAAGAGAAGATGCTACCATCACTCCATGCCCTTGGTCGTCATGCATTTTCCAACATGACAATGATCCAAAATGCACATCTAAGGCCACTGTAGTATTTCTGAAGAACACAGGGTGAAAGTGATTCAGTGGCCAAGTATGTCTCTTGATCTGAACCCAATTGGACACTTATAGGAAATTCTGAAGAGACAAGTTGAGCATCACTCTCCATCTAGCATCCAGGCTCTAAAAGAGGTCATTCTTGAAGAATGGAAAAAGATAGATGTTGCAATATGCCGCCAACTTGTTCATTCCATGCCTAGAAGACTTGATGCTTGCCGTACAAATCATGGAGGCCATACAAAATACTAGATGTAATAGTTTTTGTTTTGGGGTGTATTCATTTTTTCATCAACTAATTTAAGTAAAATTGAAGATTTTGTAATTTAAGTTATATTATTAACCTTACTTTCATATAATGAGCTAAACAAATGCTCTATAAAACTCAGTTTTGTCAAAACGTTGGAAATTGTTTTTGTGTACATTGATAAATTGATTAAAATCTTACTTTTCCAAAAGGGTGTACTCATTTATGCTGAGCACTGTATACATATAATAACTGTGCTTCTCCAGGGGGATAAGGTTGCTCTAGCTGCTGGAGGGGTTCTTGAGAGTTCTTCACATAAGGAGGTGTTGTTCCTGAGTATTGGTTATTGGATTTTATATGTATATGTATGGCTGTACAGAAGCTTTGCCAATGTGGATGAACGTACCCTTATGTCCTCCACGACCGGTGTCCAGTGTGCAGCTCACAGAAAGCACACCCTTGAGCCTGGTGTTCGGTGTTACGTCTGGACACAGTGAATCACATGACATCGTATAGGACCATTGAAATAAGTCCTGTATCATTTGATTGCTGTGTCCTATCACAGCTACACACAAATGTAAACACAAGCTGCATGGTACTAGCCTGGGGCGGACTGACTATTTGGAAACTTGGGCACTGCCCGAGGCCCTGGGGTCAGTAGGGGGCCCCATGAGATGTCCCTGGTACTTTTTTCATAGGCTTTTTTGAGTTTGGGCAAGGACACAGGAGCCCCATGATCCCCTATTGCCCGGGGGTCCCATGAGTTGTCAGTCCGCCCCTGGTACTAGCCATTGTCTCTCTCCACTCACACAGAGATTGTCACCATTGAGATTGAGCCATTACTGGTACAGTGAGTAATTTCAACCGGAAAAATTGTGTGGGACCTTGTAACACCCCTGTTCCATCAAAGATTCCATCACTATTTGGACAATTTTTTACACCAGCCTTCCACGTAGTCTCCACCTTTAACTCCAATACACTGTAGCCTATGGCACAGTTCAACCAAATCCAATGTACTTTCCACAATGAATGGTCACCTCAAAGCTGAGAAGGGGGTGTCAGCCAGATTGTGGAATGAAGAAATGTTGACCTTTAAATGGAAGGATAAGCAGGATTTTTATTAACTTTCCTCCATCCATCAAGACACATCAGTGGAAATCCAAGAAAGGCACAGTCCAGATTGTAACAGTTATTTATCAGGAGGGATCTACACCTGAACAACTTCCTTCTGATTCAGTGAGCAGGCTGCATGAAAGACATTTCCCCAATATTATCCCTCCTACCAAAATAGGCCAAAACGCCCTGTAAAAAATGCTGCTTATGCACCATCAATAGAATAAAGTGTGACACCCGATACTATTGTCTCCAATGTCCCTCAGAACTTTGCCTTTGCATAAAAGATTGTTTGCATAGCTACCATACCTCACTACAATATTAGTGAAGGTGTGGTAGAGAAATTTCTTATGTGTCCACTACCTGCCATTACTCTGTATCTCATGTCATGTGTATTGACCATTTGCCTGTTTTCTAAGCTTTGTTTCTGGCTGCTACCTGGACCAACCATTTGCCTGCATATTCACCATGCCTCTGCCTGCCACCTGAACTGGTCTATTTATCAACCATGTTTCCACCTCCCACCTGAACTGACCTTGGCCTGTTAATCAACTGTGTTTTTTGCCTGCTGCCTGTACTGATCTTCTGCCTGCTGTATGGCGAGGCTCTGCCACTGTAGTAATGGGACTGAAGAAAACACAGGGTTCTCAATATTCATTTTCAAAATTGTATAACAAAAACGAAAAAAATGTGTTTTTTTTTCAACATTTTTGGCCTTTTTTACCTTTATATTACAAGAAATAAAATATGTAAAAAAAAAGCTCTATCTGTATAAAAAAATAATAATAATTTTGTGCAGTGTAGCATGGCTGAGTAACTGTCATTCAAAGTGTGATAACGCTGAAATATGAAACATGGTCTGGACTGGAAGGGGTTAAAACAGTGCAGAATTGAAGTAAGATCCTAATTCAACCACTCTATCTTCTCTTAGCAATATCCTCATTTCATGTACAGTATTTACAGTATGTTTTGCTTTATATTTAAATCAATTTAGATCCACTTTCAAACATTTTATTTTGGTACCATCATTGACCATAATTATGATTCACTTCAATATACTCTGGTGCATGTGTGCCCATATACGTCAATGAAATGCACATATTAGCAGGCGTGTTTCATTGCACATGCACATCTTGAAGCACACTTGAAGGCATGTATCTCCGTGCACACATACTATCAACTCGGGCCTGAGGTCTAAAAAGAAGTCAGTTTTGTGCTAGTCTGGTGAGATCTTCAAGTGTCAACCCCACAGCTGTAGTCAATATGTCCAACAATCTAGTAGCTGGTCTCCCTCTTTACCTGGTGCCTTTGACCTTCCCAAACATTCTTCTTCCTTCTCTAACAGTGGGGGAGATTTACTAAAACTGGAGCACTCAGAATCTGGAACAGCTGTGCATGGTAGCCAATCAGCTTCTAACATCAGCTTGTTCAGTTATGTTTTTCAGGTTCAGTTACCTGAAAGCTGATTGGTTTCTCTGCAGAACTGCATCAGATTTTGCCCCCTCCAGTTTTAGTAAAAAAAACCCAGTGTGACTGTGACGGAGGGTAAGTTTGACAGAACACACAAGGCAGACGGCAAACACTTAAAGCTTTATTAAAACAGACAACAGTCACTCAATGGGGAGTAGTGCAGGGAGAGAGAGTCCAAAATACTTGTAATCCAGCCCCGGTGGGCAAATTTAAAGGCTCTACAGCAATTTGTAATCCAAGAGGCAGTTCATAAGCAGTCAGATAGCACAAGGGAAGCATACACTCACGCAAAGCTGATGCAATCTCTCAGGCAGAGCTGACAGCATTCCAGGCAGGGCTGATGTAACTTCTGGGATCCCCCTTCCTCCAATGGGGCTCAGGCAGAGCCGGGGGGCCACTAGAGTCCAGCTGGACCCCTCAGTGGTTGCCCAGCAGAATGGCACAAGAACGGCTCAAGAGAGACCAGCACTGACCTCTTAAACCCCCTGAGCAGGAAGAGAGGCGAGGGGGTCATTAGCAGGTGACAATGAAGAGAATGGAACTACAGTAATTTAATTTGTGGCTGTACACAGAAAGGACTGGTTGGGCAGGATAATACATTAATACAAAAGTAAGGCACTTATTAGGGATGTATACACTAATTGAATTTGGGACCTTTTGTGGAGGGGCAAGTTAATTACAGCTAGGGGCCTTAGGCACACAGGAGTGAATACTAATTGGAGGAAGCTCTTCCTAAATTTGGGACCTTTTGTGGAGTGGCGAGTTAATTACAGCTAGGGGTCTTTGGCACACAGGAGTGAATACTAATTGGAGGAAGTTCTTCCTATGGCCAGGAGGGATTAGGAACAAGGAATTAATACCTGGGACTGGCAGAGACCCATATCGTGACAGTTACCAAAATATCACAGTCGTAACTTCATCATTTGGGATTCTACTGACAAAGCTGGTTAATCTTTCAAAATTGAGCTATTAGTTCTACGGGCTGTTCACGATATGCATAAAATCCTTCTCTAGCTCCAAAATTCAAATGAGTTGCTTTTTTTCTGTCACTTTTTGTTGTGTCCAGCTTTCACAACCGTAATTGAGAACTGAGAAAATGAATGCACGGTCAAGTCTGATCTTTGAGTGTAATTTCTTTACCTTTTGAATACTTTGTCAAGAGTACTCATTGTGTGACTACAAAGTGCTACTCTGTGGAGTATTTCATCACTATTAGTTGCTTCTATGTTTCTGAAAGACCCCAGGAGATTAAAATGCTTTATACCCTCTATTCTATCGCCATCAAACTCAAAATCAAGTTCATAATTTTTTGTGTTCATGATCTTCGTTTTGTTTATATTCAATTCTAATCCCATGTTTTGGCTTTCGGCTCTGACTTTTCTCAGTAAATACAGCATATATTCTTCTTTGCTGCTGGTGATGAGTGTTGTGTCGTCTGCATAGCACAGGCTGTTTATGTTTTGGTCTCTAACTTTGATACCTACAGACTATTCTTCCAAATTTGCATTTCTGAAGATAGCCTTACCATATATGAACAGGTAAGGTGACAAGATGCATCCCTGCCTGACACCTCGTGTTATTGGAAACAGTGTTGCCTTATTCAGTTCTCATTGCAGCTTCTTGATTTTTGCAGAGACTCTTTATCAGATGAGTTATATGTTTAGGTATTCTCATTCCCAGTCCTCCACAAGTTGTCATGATCTGGACAATCAAACCCTTTCCACACAATCCACACAACCATGCATTTATTATTTTGTAGATATAAACAGGTATTTGTGGTGATGTCATACTATTGTCACTCTTATAATAAATAGAGTATTGGAGGCATAAAATAGGCTCATTGTTTTCAATATTACAGAAAAAATTATAATACATATATTTATGTAATCATTTTAACTTTTATCATTATCTCAATATGTTTATATTTGTATAAATATTTACATTGATTTTTATTGTTATCAATTTTAAGGATTACTATTATTGACCACAATTTATTTAACCTTATGGAAGATTCATTTATTTTATCCAACCCTATGGTGATTATACTTTGCATATATGACCAATATATTTTAATATATAATTTTATTCTTTATACCTGCAACATTTATGTGTGTGTGTGTGTATATATATATATATTCTGATAAAGCAGCAGTCAGCCACGAAATGCATTATTTGGTGACCAATAAATGTAAACTTATCCAAGTCAACTGATATTTATCCAAACCATATCTATTACCATTTTTTGGGATGCCTCTGCCGTTTCATAGGGTTTTTTCTGATCCTCACTACATGACTTCCAGCAATTAGAACCTGCCCACTACCAGAGGAAGAAGAGGACCTATTAAATTTTTCTACCAAAGACAGCTACAAAAATGTGTATGTATGTATGTATGTATGTATGTATATATATATATATATATATATATACAGATGAAACTCGAAAAATTAAAATATCGCGCAAAAGTTCATTTATTTCAGTAATGCAACTTAAAAGGTGAAACTAATATATGAGATAGACTCATTACATGCAAAGCAAGATAGTTAAAGCCATGATTTGTCATAATTGTGATGATTATATGGCTTACAGCTTATGAAAACCCCAAATCCACAATCTCAGAAAATTTGAATATTACATGCAATCAATAAAACAAGGATTGTACATAGAACAATATCGGACCTCTGAAAAGCATAAGCATGCATATGTACTCAGTACTTGGTTTGGGCCCCTTTTGCAGCAATTACTGCCTCAGTGTGGCGTGGCATGGAAGCTATCAGCCTGTGGCACTGCTGAGGTGTTATGGAAGACCAGGATGCTTCAATAGCTGCCTTCAGCTCTTCTGCATTGTTCGGTCTCATTTCTCTCTTCTTTCTCTTGGGAATGCCCCATAGATTCTCTATGGGGTTCAAGTCAGGCGAGTGTGCTGGCCAATCAAGCACAGTAATCCCACGGTCATTGAACCAGGTTTTGATGCTTTTGGCAATGTGGGCAGGTGCCAAGTCCTGCTGGAAAATGAAGTCAGCATCCCTATAAAGCTCGTCTGCGGAAGGAAGCATGAAGTGCTCTAAAATCTCCTGGTAGACGGCTACGTTGACCCTGGACTTAATGAAGCACAGTGGACCAACACCAGCAGATGACATGGCTTCCCAAATCAACACAGACTGTGGAAACTTCACACTGGACTTCAAGCATCTTGCAGTGTGTGTGATGCAAAAGTTGCTCTCATCAGAAAAGAGGACTTTGGACCACTGAGCAACAGACCAGGTCTGTTTTTCTTTAGCCCAGGTAAGACGCTTCTGATGTTGTTTGTTGTTCAGGAGCGGCTTGACAAGAGGAATACGACACTTGAAGCCCATGTCCAGGATCCGTCTGTGTGTGGTGGCTCTTGATGCATTGACTCCAGCCTCAGTCCACTTCTTGTGAAAGTCTCCAACAGGTTTGAATGGCCTTTTCCTGACAATCCTCTCTAGGCTGCGGTCATCCCTGCTGCTTGTGCACCTTTTTCTTCCACACTTTTCCCTTCCACATAACTTTCTATTAATGTGCTTTGATACAGCACTTTGGGAACATCCAACTTCTTTTGCAATTACCTTTTGAGGCTTTCCCTCCTTATGGAGGGTGTCAATGATAGTTTTCTGCACAATTGTCAGGTCAGCAGTCTTTCCCATGATTGTGATTCCTACTGAACCAGACTGAGAGACCATTTAAAGGCTCAGGAACCCTTTGCAGATGTTATGGCTTAATTAGCTGATTAGAGTGGGACACTTTGAGCCGAGAATATTGCACCTTTTCACAATATTCTAATTTTCTGAGATTGTGGATTTGAGGTTTTCATGAGCTGTAAGCCATAATCATCATAATCACGGCTTGAACTATCTTGCTTTACATGTAATGAGTCTATCTCATATATTAGTTTCACCTTTTAAGTTGCATTACTGAAATAAATGAACTTTTGTACAATATTCTAATTTTTCGAGTTTCACCTGTATATATTTAAAAATAAAATAGACGAAAGGGTCAGTGGGTGCTCAAATGTAGAAACACAAACCGAGGGAGGGGTCGTCATCCAGCCTGGAGTGGGGCTTGTTGATAAAGTTTTATGATAATGAGCTTCACTCACAGGTTGTATGGTAAAGCTGCATAACTACTACTACTTTCTTCTCACACTTTGTAATATTGAGCTTTTCAATCACTTTATTACTTCACACACAAGTGTTTCTTTAATTGATAACTCAGTTTTAAAAAAAAAACAGGTTCTCATGTAATGAGGTGGGTTTCAGTCTATTCATTTTAGATGGGCTGTTTAACATAACAAGTTTCAGTGATGGCAATGTGCATTGCAATACACTGGTGTATTGGTTCTGGTGTGAATAGGCCCTCAGTATTAGTGTTCAGATCAAGGGACAGTTTCTAATGTCAGCAGTAAACACTTTCTTTGAAAAATGCTATTTAAAACACAGATCAGTTCAAAAGTATTCCAGAAAAGGTAAATATGTATATTTGGTGATTTGTATATATCCCAGCTGTGATAAAGTTTTCTTTTTCTCAAAAACATCATATACCTCAGTTATATTTTTATATTAAGCTGAAATGGGATATTGAGTTTCCTATGTGGCTAGATCCTTGTAAAGTATTTTGGTCTGTGTTAAGGCTTATTTATCCCAGAATATTTAATTATGTCCATTACAGCAAAAGTGAACTAGGGAGCTATAATCACTAGATTTTAGTGGAGTGACTCCGGTCATTTTTACACATTTAGGAAATAATTACTCAGTTTATTATTACTGTTAATGGGTCAGCCTATCCCTTACTCGTACATTAACTTTTGGTTGATGCTGCAAAGGTAAAACCCCTAAATGAAACAAACCCTTTATATTGATGAGGCTTTGGTGGCAAGATCTTTACACTTTAGTTTTAGGTCTGCTGATCTACAAGGATGTCCCACTTGCTGTCCATTATAGATATTTATTTAACATTATGAGAAATACAAAAGATGAAGCTAGAACAAACAGAGGTAGATGGGAAATCCAGATTTTACTAAGGTGGAATGGATTAGAGTTGGGAGATAATGGCTTTGGAGATCTTCCACTTGGAATAATTAGCGAATGTTAAAAAGCCAAATAGTGACCTAGCCACATCGCACCACCTATAACTTGAATATGAATTTCAAGTGGGTTGGCCAAGTTTCCACACATATTAGATAACAGTTTAAAGCAGCCTTTCTCAACCTTTTCAACGTAAAGGAACCCTTGAAATAATGTTCTGGTCTCAGGGAACCCCTGCTAAATATTACTATATGTACAACTGTATGTACAACTCATGATACATTAGTGTGATGGTAAGAATGCTCCTTACACTTGTGGACATCATGAAGAAATAGCTCCTTACAGATAGCTAAAAATATTGATGGTGTAAGTGGACTCTTATCTGGCAGACAGAAACTGCTCATTGCTCAGGGAACCCTTGTAGAGAAATCTTGTTTAAAGTATGCAGAAAACCAAGGACAAGACCTTCACAACAGTGATCATTAGGGATGCACCAATACCCTTTTTTTGATCGGCGAGTATGAGTACCAATACTTTTGGTCAAGTACTCGGCAATACCGAGTATCGATACTTTGCGGTGCGATTTGCGTCCATACAAAATGTATGGACGCAAACTGCACCACAAAGTATAGCATGCAATTTGAACAGCAATGCAATTCTGTTCACTTTCCCCACTCAGTTTCCCCACTGCTTCTGTGTGAACCCAGGATTGTCATAGCCTGAGTTCACACAGGATCAGTGCAGGGAGGTTTCCTACAGTGGAGCGTGGGAGAGAAGGGTGTGTGTGGATGTATATCTGGTGGCAGGTGCTCTGTATTCCTAGCTGTAAGAGAGGAGAGAAAGTAGCAGGGATTTGAAATCCCAACAGCTTTCTGTCCTCTCCTTGCAGGGATGACATTTTGGGCTAGAGGGCTTTTGATTGGTCAGCACTGTCACATGGATAGTGCTGACCAATCGCGATAGCACTGTCGCATGTGATTTGGTCAGCACTGTCACATGGATGGTGCTAACCCATCAGAAGCCGTCTAGCCCGGACTGTTATCCCTGCAAGGAGAGGAGATAAAGTTGCTTCACAGGTCTGGGGATTTGAAATCCCTGCAGCTTTCTCTCTTCTCCTTGCAGGGACGATAGAATGGGCGAGACGGCTTCTGATTGGCTTCTGAGAATATGGAGCATCCGCCACCAGGTATACATGCTCCGCTCAGCATGGGATCGATGCATGGAGGTTATCTGTCCAACCGGTTTTTCAATTTATTCTGCAGTCATATGCAGCAATTGCAAGACAATTTTAACATTCATGAATGCAAACTCACAATATAATTTTTTAACTCAATAAAGGCACATGAACAAAGAGCACAAAAAATAATAAACACATAAATAAAAATTTCCTTGACACTATTATCACTACGCACGTTAGCAGTGGTAATATTTAATCAGCAATTTTGTTTTTTATAGAATTTCCTTTCCATTTGCCTCTAAATTCCTGGTACCAAATTGTAGTGTGAAGCATATTCAAACAGTTTACTATTAATTAGGATGTTGACTTTAGCAATTTTTTTCAATAAAACTTAAGAAATTAAACAAGGCACTGCACTCTGGAAACAGGCACAGACCAAAGATGAAAGGCTGGGTAACCTTCTACATTTTGTTTACAGAATACAGCTGGGAAATGTTAGGTATTACTGCATGCCAGAATAACATTTCTCTTTCATGGTGCTTGGGCGGGAAGGTACACACGTATGTAAAACAACAAACGTCAGTCAGCCAATAGTTGTGTCGTGGGGAAGGGTTTGTACAACTGAACTGGCTGCTCTGTTGAACCTTCAAAATGTTCAGTACAACTTATTTTTTCATGTGGCTGCGGTTATATGCATCTGAGCTCTTTCTACATGTTTTCTAAGGCAGAACTAACTTTTAGAGATCAAAGAAAGTCAAAAGTCTTCTGAAACAGATACTTCAAAAGGAAAATGCAGTAAATAAATAATATTCTCTTTGTAGCATTCATAAAAATAGATCTCTTGGTAAAAAAGGTATTTAAAGTGTTACTAAACCCAGGACCCTGCATTCACTATATCTGGCCTCCCACAGTACACAGAACATGGAAATGCAATTATTTTAGTAAATATATACTGTTAAATACCTTATCTCAGCAGCAGTATATAGCAGTCTTGTGACTTCTATCAGTGTCTAGCTAAGAACATGTTAAAGCTTGTAGGAGGAGTTTTCATTTTGCTCTAGGAGGATGCAGAACCCCTGACCTTTGCCTAGAGAGTGCTGATTGGCCCTGTGCTGATCACATGCACTCTCCCAAGAAAAAAAAAACCTCTCTAGCAATAAACGCCAAACTGAGCATGTGCAGAGTCTCTCCACATGATATGTCTTATCAGGAGATAAGTGGGGGGCACTGGAAGAAGGGGAGGATCAGAAAAGACAGGATCAAACAGCTTTTTTACACAATGCAGAGGATTAACCCCTTAGGTTCCACAGGGAGTATAAGGCTCCATGCTCACTGGGGGTTTTAATAATGTTGGTAGCGTTAGCTGTGTAAAATCGTGTTAAAAACACAAGTCTTTCAATGTTTTTAGCTGCGTTTTTTCCACATTTTTCTGTTTGCGTTGTTTAGCGTTTCTTGCTAATAAAAAAGCTCAAAAACTCTGGTTTGCCATGTTTTACCGCATTTTACCGTGGTTTTCTGCATTAGAGCATTTTTACAGCTACAAAACTCCTCTAGTTCTGTTTTTTTTTTTTTCAGCCAAAATAGCCCCTGCCAAAAAAACACTGATTAATGCCTATGTGTGCATGGACACATAGGATAACATGCTGGGGAGTTTACTGGCTGTAGAAAAAAATACCAAAAGCCAAAAACAGCCACTGTAAAAATGTCCAGTGTGCATGAGGACTTACAATCATGTTTTACTGCATATACAGACTGATTTTACTGTTGTCAACCTTTCACTTTGCAAAGTAAATGTTCACCTATCTTAGTGAATGAGGTAAAACAAGGTATCTACTTTGCAAAGAATACCAAACCATGTGCAAGGAAAATAAAAATAAAAGAGTGGACACAATTTACTAAAGGTTATTGTATGAGCATAGTTACCAACAGTCACGGATTGCCGGGACACTCTCGGAAATTAGACTTGTCCCGGGAAGAATCACAAAAAATAGGCTGAGTCCTGAACAGCAGAAACGTTTGGCACTGACACAGCATACAAAGTAGCTCCGGCGGGTAAGCAGAGGTCAATTTTCAGGGAGTCAGATCCTCTTCCCACCTCCTCTGCTTGCATGAGGTCACGTGGTGCCTTTCTCTCATGTGATTGGTTAGTACTATCAAGGAGGCGTGGCTAACAGAGGGTGATCATTTCCTGTTAGCACATGGAGCGGAAGAGGGGAACAGGAGGCTGCTGCTGAACAGGCCAGCGAACTGCCCAGCATGTACACAGACATTCAGCTCCAGGCAGACTGTAGACCAGACCAGAACAGGGACAGACACAGGAGGCCGTGAGAGACCAGAGAAGACAGAGGACTATGAAGAAAGAGGGCCCAAAGCCTGCAGAGGAGACAGGCAGATGGTTGATGTCCTTCCCTTTTTCTTCTTTTTTTTTGGGGGGGGGGAGTAGCAGTGGGTGGCCTATATGGGGATGCCTGCACTACGTTTGCAGTCTGTGGCCCTCTCATGTACCTTGCCTTTAGTCTGTGACCCTCTCCTGTACCAGGTCTGCAGTCTGTGACCCTCTCCTGTACCACGCCTGCAGTCTGTGACCCTCTCCTGTACCACGCCTGCAGACTGTGACCCTCTCCTGTACCACGCCTGCAGACTGTGACCCTCTCCTGTACTATGCCTGCAGTCTGTGACCCTCTCCTGTACCACGCCTGCAGACTGTGACCCTCTCCTGTACCACGCCTGCAGTCTGTGACCCTCTCCTGTACCACGCCTGCAGTCTGTGACCCTCTCCTTTACCACGCCTGCAGTCTGTGACCCTCTCCTGTACCACGCCTGCAGACTGTGACCCTCTCCTGTACCACGTCTGCAGTCTGTGACCCTCTCCTGTACCACGCCTGCAGACTGTGACCCTCTCCTGTACCACGCCTGCAGACTGTGACCCTCTCCTGTACCACGCCTGCAGACTGTGACCCTCTCCTGTACCACGCCTGCAGTCTGTGACCCTCTCCTGTACCACGCCTGCAGACTGTGACCCTCTCCTGTACCACGCCTGCAGTATGTGACCCTCTCCTGTACCACGCCTGCAGACTGTGACCCTCTCCTGTACCACGCCTGCAGTCTGTGACCCTCTCCTGTACCACGCCTGCAGACTGTGACCCTCTCCTGTACCAGGCCTGCAGTCTGTGACCCTCTTCTGTACCAGGTCTGCAGTCTGTGACCCTCTCCTGTACCACGCCTGCAGTCTGTGACCCTCTCCTGTACCACGCCTGCAGTCTGTGACCCTCTCCTGTAGCACGCCTGCAGTCTGTGACCCTCTCATCTACCTTGCCTTTAGTCTGTGACCCTCTCCTGTACCACGCCTGCAGTCTGTGACCCTCTCCTGTACCACGCCTGCAGTCTGTGACCCTCTCCTGTACCACGCCTGCAGTCTGTGACCCTCTCCTGTACCACGCCTACAGTCTGTGACCCTCTCCTGTACCACGCCTGCAGACTGTGACCCTCTCCTGTACCACGCCTGCAGTCTGTGACCCTCTCCTGTACCACGCCTGCAGTCTGTGACCCTCTCCTGTACCACGCCTGCAGACTGTGACCCCCTCCTGTACCACACCTGCAGACTGTGACCCTCTCCTGTACCAGGTCTGCAGTCTGTGACCCTCTCCTGTACCACGCCTGCAGTCTGTGACCATCTTCTGTACCACGCCTGCAGTCTGTGACCCTCTCCTGTACCACGCCTGTAGTCTCTGACCCTCCCCTGTACTAGTAACCTCTAGCAACACTGAGTGAGAGGTAATGTGCTGTAACCTCTAGCAACCAATCACTCAGTGTGGACCAGTACTTTATGTTTATATTATTAAAGTTTTTTTTTTCTAGACAAGTTTATGTGTGTGTTAATTTGTTTTTTGGGCTGTTGGGGTGGAGAGCAGAATTGTATGGGGAAGCCCAAGAAAATCTCAAGACACTATTTAATGA
The DNA here is from genome assembly GCF_062004578.1 of Staurois parvus. NCBI lineage: Eukaryota > Metazoa > Chordata > Amphibia > Anura > Ranidae > Staurois > Staurois parvus. The sequence continues at coordinate 6,130,993 of NW_028317961.1, read as the reverse complement.
TACCCCCTTTAAGCCATGCCCAACATTTAGAGTAATTTAAGCCACATCAACCTTTTGGCATGGCACGCCACCATATTTTTATCTCCAAGCCACAGCCAAAATTGATGCTCCTGACCCTAATTTACATATCACTTTGCCTACACTGGCTTTCTGGACATACAATAAAAAAAGTGTCCCTAAAAAATTTTGGGAAATGTTGGCAACTATTCATAAGTTACGTCAATCACATGACCACATATCGCATTCGATACTGAGAATGTCAATTCACTATTGCTAGTATGCGATATTTACCGAATATAGCAAAAACTCTCAGTAAATACTTTATAAAAAGACCTTAAATTCAATTCACAAAAGGAAATAAATAAGTAAATGCATGCGGTAATTAAGTAGTGGTCCAGACATGCGGTATATACTGGTATCTATCATTAACTGTCATGGGTTGTTAAGGAAAGGGTGTCCACCGTGTTCCGAACAACCTATGAGTCATAAGCTGTCAGTGGGGTTCCCCACTGACAGCTGAATGTAGAAAAAAAAAATTGCTGGCAATGAAAAAATCCCTTCAGGTCTGGTATGGATTTTGAGGGGAACCCCATGCCAAAATTAAAAAAAAAATGCCATGGCCCCCCCCCCAAATCCATACCAGACCCTTATCCAAGCATGCAGCCCGGCAGATCAGGAAGGGGGGAGGCGAGCTAACACCCCCCCTCCTGAACCAAAGCAAGCCACATGCCCTCAACATGCTTGAGGGGGTGATATGGGGCATAGGGGCCTCCCCTCCAAAGCACCTTGTCCCCATGTTGATGAAGACAAGGGTCTCTTCCCCACAACCCTGGGCTGTGGTTGTGGGGGTCTGTGGGTGGGGGGCTTATCAGAATCTGAAAGCCCACTTTAGCAAGGGGGCCCCCAGATCCTGCCCCCCTATGTGAATGAGTATGGGGTACATGGTACCGCTACCCATTCACAAAAAAAAAGTGTAATGTGAAAAAAGAGAGGAGACAGTCTTTGACAAGTCCTTTATTAAAAGAAGGAGAATGAAAGAATGTCCCACGAAGTAGATCCAACATCAATCACAATGTCCGCCGCAGCCAACCCAAAAAAAAAGAAAAAAAAAGGCTCCGCTCCCGACCCTGGCTCCCGCCTGTCTGACTGCTCTGCTGGCTTGACGGTTCCTAAATATGTAAGGGGCAGGGTCACCCAGTGATATCACATATGTGACCTCACCCCCATGTAACATCATAGACCCAGCATACCACTGTGAGTCTGAAAGTGACGGGAAATCAAACATGTTAGATTTGCCACCAGAACAAGAGGTGAGGGTAAATCTTCCAATGGTGGCTCCTGTTAGGGTAACAACTGTCTTGAGAGAATGTTTCCCATTTCATATAATGGAGAGGAAGGGAAATCTCAGCTAGACAAAAACAACAAAGAATAAACCGACCAGGAACCTTACCATTTACTTCTCCATCCAAACAAAAAAGTCTTGCCCATACACACACTTTAAATATAAAAATTTGCAGATAAGCCAATAGATGGATACAATCAATTTATGTAATATGAGAACCTACCCAAACTATTGAGTAAGGCCTCATTCACTTGCATCAGTGCCCTATGTGTGGGATGTGTATTCCAGCATGGGGAAGCGTATTGCACTTGGGGCCTTTAACCACTTGCCTACTGAGCAATTATACCCTCTTCCTGCCTTCAATTTTCAGCTTTAAGTGCTGTCGCACTTTGAATAACAATTGCACGGTCATGCAACACTGTATCCATATGAATTTTTTATATTTTTTTTCACACAAATAGAGCTTTCTTTTTGTGGTATGTACTCCCCGCTGGGTGTTTTATTTGTTGCGCTATAAACAAAAAAAAGCAAACATTTTGAAAAAAAAAAATTTTCTTTGTCTCTATTATAAAATTTTGCAAACAGGTAATTTTTCTCCTTCAGTGATGTGCATTGATGAGGCTGCACTGATGGGCACTGATAGGCAGCACTGATGGGCACTGATACGTGGCACTGATGAGGTGATACTGATAGGCGGCACTGATGAGCTGGCACTGATATGCAACAATGATGGGCACTGATAGGTGGCACTGATAAGCAGCACTGATGGGTGGCACTGCTGGGCACTGGTGGGAGGCACTGCTGGGCACTGGCTAGCGGCACTGCTGTGCACAGACTGGCAGCACTGTTGGGCTTCACTGATGGGTGGCACTGCTGGGAGGCACTGCTGGGCACAGGTGGGTGGCACTGATGGGCACATGTGAGTAGCACTGCTGGGTACAGGTGGGTGGCACTGCTGGGCACTTGTGGGCGACACTGCTGGGTACAGATGGGTGGCACTGCTGGGCACTGATCATCAGGGCACTGATCATCAGTGCCCTGATGATCGGTGCAGATCCCTCCTCTGACAATTGCCGGTTATCGGTAGTACTTTCCTCATGCTGTGACAGCGTGAGAAAAAAGCAGCCCATAACCGGCAACTGCATTTACCAGTGATCTGCTGTGTCATTGGACATAGCTGATCATGTGGTAAAAGGCTGCTGTGATTGGCCTTTTACCACATCACGTGATCAGCTCTGTCCATTGGACACAGCGATCACAGAGATTGCTGGGTGAGTGCCTCCAGAGGCGCGCAGGAGAGCGCGTTCTGGGAGGACGTCATGTGACGTCCTCCCAGAACTTGCCAGCCGCAGTGTAGCTGTCATTCAGCTGTCTGTGGTCTGCAAGTGGTTAATTAGCAAATATGGCTGTTATACTACTGTATATAATTAAAACTATATATATATAGAAACATGGCTTTTTAATACATGACACATTGATAGCGTTATTTATATCAAGTTGATCCCTTTGACATTTATATTTAAAAATCGTTCAAAAGACAATACATTTCCTTTTAATCAAAAAGCTTTTATTGATACAAATAAAAAAAAAAAAGTGGGGAAAATACAAATAAGAAAGACACATACCAGAGATATATGTGGACTGTATGAGTTGTTAATTCAGGAAACTTGCTGCTAAAGTTTAACTTCCTGTAGAAGTGTTCTGTAGATCAAATGCAGGAGTGTTGTCAAAATGAAGATAATTTCATTTACAGCAGAATACAAAGTGCTCAGTATTCAGACACATTACATCATATGGGAATGGTGCAACATCTGGTTAATGTACATTGCAAAACGATCACAGTCATTTTCTGTTCACATTATTTATATTATATATTGCAAGGTCTAAAAATGCTGTTAAAACTCAGGATAAATATACTGTAGTTTGGTGAGGGAGAAGGAGGGAGATGATTTGGGGTTTGACTTCCTAGATGTAGAAATGTTTACATGAATTTTTGGGGAAATTTAATTTTAAAAGTTAAACTAAGGATATGTTGCATAAGACTGCCAAGATTAAAATTCAACCTCTGTATCAGAGTTCCTGATGCAAAGAACAAGTTTAGTCACAGGGACTGCAGCAATTCAAGACAAATCTTTGTGCTCTTTCCTTAATACAGCTGGACAACTGAGGAATTATTGATAAATTGCCACAAGTATAACAGAGAAAAGCAAGATGTAGGACTTTACTGGCATTAAAGGGGAACCCACACACATATATATACTGCACAAGTACAACATCTTAAAATCTCTGTAATTGGATATAAAACCAAAATTGTTCAATATAGATTCCAATCCTTCCTACTGCTGACTCACTCTACCACATAATAGCAATAAATATTTAAAAAAATTGATAATGTAGTATCTACAACAATGATGGTGGTGAGTCCTCATGGGTCAACACATTTCTCTTATGCTTCCTTAGGACACATGAGACTACAGCAGAGGTTACTATATTATAGAACCAACGAGTATTTGATATAATCAATAAATATAGAATGTACATACAAAGCACATATGCATACATATAGCACTTGAAATATACAATAATATATCAACATACTGTATATGGGATTATAGCATCAGCTTATTGCACGTGTATCCACAATGTGGGTGGTCCCCTTGGGCAGGCACTGGAGCACATAAAGTAATCGGCAACTGGTCAATCACAGTAAATCTTGCTCTATAACAAATATATATATGAACATGCCATATAGATATAATGAGTCATAATATCCAACATAATGACACCATCAACTGTACCTGTTGGACTACAATTAATGGTAAAGCTGACTTGTTCATAACTAAATGTATAATGCTGAGAGTAATAGTTGGCATGCATGTTAATACCGCCGGTGAATAAGAAACAGTACCTTTAAGAAGGAAAATATATGGGGTTGGCAAGGATACTACATGAGGCCAAATAAACTAAAACAGATTGCTATCAGGGGACCAGGCTCTTTAACAATGTACCTCTCATAATAAATATAGATTCCCAATAGTTAGACACATCATGGAAGAGGACAGAGCATCACAATCCCCCATCCAACATTCATAGTGCTAAGGAATACCATAAAAATTAGCCTTCAAGAGCGGCATATGTATATTCCAACAACAGGTACAAGCCACCAAAATGAACTATGTAAGCCCATAGATATTCCTCTACTTATATTCCAAACAAGTCAATCAACTATATATAGGTTTTCATCTCTCACCATATAATCCACAGCTGGGACTGATAATGCCTCACCAAGACTGCCCAGGTGGCTGAACCAGGGTTGTACCTCCTTATATGTGCTCCCACTGATGGACTCCCGCCACATGTCCTCACGTCAATATGGCTGGTGACATCATCTGTCGGTATGGCTGACACTACTGGGCGTGCGTGATCACGTTGCCCAGGCAACTCACCACTGCAGGTCAAAGTAATTCACAGAGAGTGGATGGCGGGCCCGATATCCATCTATGGTGGAATCAGCAGAGCAGAACATGAAGCACACCAATTTACGGAACACCCCATGCACCTCTGTCCAACAATGCACAGTCAACTGGATGCTTGTGAAAGCGAAGTGCCCACCACACAATATAACTGGGAAACAACAACATAGCAGGGCATAAGCCCAGAGAGAACAACAGCTCAATTCAAGCATTTTAACAATATTTCTGCTAAACTCTATAGTTACAAAATAACTGCTACACAAAAATCTCAATCCTATTAGTTCACCATATAATGACATATTATACAAAAGAGCCCCTGAAAATCATATAGGGTGGCCTGCACTCAATTAGAGGAAGGGTTTAAAGGTGAACATGTCATTAAGGCCTGGAGAAGTGGTGGCCCGAAGGTCATACATCCACTTAGCCTCCCTTTGTAATACGTACAGTATCTGTCAAAATTGCCCCCTCTGGGATCTTCATATACTTTTTCTAAAGCTGAAAATTTTAACATAGAATAATCATAATTGTGTTGAAGAAACACATGAGCCCCTACAGATGTATTTAGTAGACCATTTTGAGCATAATAGATATGATCCTTAACTCTCTTCCAAAATTGTCTCATAGTTTAGCCGATGTAGAAAGCTCCACATCGACACAACATAATATAGATCACTCCCTTCATTTGGCCATCAATGTGTTGTCTGACTCTGTGTAGACTTTCATTGGGTAAATTGAAGGTAGTACCCTCCAATATCCATAAACAATAATTAGAAGATCCACAGAAAAATAAGCCTGGTTCTTCCCCATGCGATAGACCTAGTCTCGTATAGTGGCTCCTAACTATCCAATCATGAATAGATCGAGATCGTCTATACACAATCTCAGGATAGTTTTTGATATATTTCTGTAAAATTGAATCTTCAGTTAATAAATACCAATGTTTGCGTATGATATCCTTAATTTCATGATGCTGATTGGAATAAGTAGTAATTTATCTTACTGAACTATGGACTTTTGGTTTGGACTCCGAAAAAAGTAACTCATGTCTACATTTAGTAATTGCTCCATTGATGGCCTACTTTAAGCAAGTAGAGGTATAACCTCATTGTAAAAGACGTTGAGGTAAGGCATCTGCTAACATTTTGAATGTCACCTTGTTGGAACAGTTCTGACATAACCATAAATATTGGCTGTATGGAATACTGAGTACCAGAGAGGAAGGATATGCACTTCTGGCATGCAGTATAGTATTGCCTGCAGTAGGCTTGCAAAATAGAGAAGAAAAATATAGAATCCATTCAGTGAAGCCTATCAGTGCCAGTCAGTGCCATCTATCAGTGCTGCCTGATCAAAACTAAGAAAAAACTTTTTTTTTTCAGAATTTCCAGTCTTTTTTAGTTTGCTTAGCAAAAAATAAAAAAAACACTGGTTATTAAATACCACCAAAAGAAATCCTTATCTGTCTAAAAAAAAATGATAAAATGTTGCTTGGGTACAGTGTTGCATGACCGCGCAAGACACGTGACAGGTCCCAGAAGATTACAGGACCATTCACAAAGTGCGGCACTTCTCACGCATGCATAGTGAGCACCCGACTGTGAAGCCGAAAGCTGTCACAGCCATGTGCCCATGCCGGCAACGGGGAGAGAAGACTGGGGACACAGGTGGGACTGCTGAAGGTCTGCAGAGAAGAGCCGAGCGGCCGGCCCGGTATTCTAACACGGGGGAAATACCGGGCCGGCCGCTCCCATTTTTTGGGGGGGGGAAAGCGTGCCTTATGGAGCAAAAAATACGGTGTATATATACTGTATATATATATGTGTGTTTGTGTGTGTGTGTGTCTTCCCCTTTAATGCCAGTAAAGTCCTACATCTTACTTTTCTCTGTTATATATTTGGTATTGATGGATGTAGCCTTTGAGCGGTCTAGTTTATTCTTCAAATTACCACAAGCTAGCGTCATTGTAGTAGGCCTGCTAAAGTAAATATAGAAATGGGACCAACAAAGAGCACACCTACAACCTTCTAGAACAAGTTAGAAAATGCTAAGTGACTAGTTACTTTATGACAAATCTCAAGTTTTAGGGACAAATAGAAGATGTATTTCCAAGTTGTTCCAAGAAGGCAACTTACTGAAATGTTTCTGTGCACTACAAATATACTATTAAAGTAGACAATACAGTAAGCAGGGGAATTGCATGTGGATAGAGTGGGTGATCAGTGCAGCAGGTGGAGGAAATAACTGGAACTGATCTTTTGTGGCTCTCACTGCAGGGCTGACATCTCCTCCTCCCGTTGTCTTTCACCTGCTGCTATTACCCCCACCCGCTGCACTGATCACCATCAGATTTTCCTCTCTGCTTGGACCTTCCCTGTGTGCCCCCCCCCCAGCAGCTGCAGGAACACAAAGGGATCTTCAGGATGCAGAATGGGGGAGGGGCCAATAAATGTCATTTACCATCCCCTTTCTTTTCTAAGTCAACACAGTGAGTGATTGGTACAGATTACTCACTGTATTCATTCATAACTGAAGCATAGTAAAATGTGTTTACTATGCTTTGGTTTATAAATGAACAGGAGCCTCTGTCTCCTGTTCTTTCATCTGCAGTGCAACTGAAGCTTCAGAAAGGAACTGCGGAATGTGTTTCTTCAGTACCTATCTCTGCCTAAAAAGTGAGACTTCAGGGGTCTATCAGACCCCTGATATCTCATCAATGATCCCCCAGCAGCATTGTGAAAAGAAAATGTAAACAATTATTAAATTATAAATTATTAAAAGTTACAAAAATAGTAAAAAAAGAAATTAAACAGTGTACAAAAAAATGAGACTAAAAAGCCTTGCCCAATATGTAGCATAATTTAGCCACACCTACTGTCTGATGTTAGGTCACTGTCTCCCTGGTAGGGGCCCCAGTGCATTACTTTGGCCAGGAGCTTATGATGCTGTTATGGTGACACTGTTTGTTCCAGATTTCTACCTGTTTCTGCTCCAAAGAAAAATCTGTGTGTTTGATGATGTCAATATGCAGAGTGGATCCCCCCTCCACCAACATGTGGAAGGCAATTTCTCCATGTCAGTCTGTCAGGCACTTGGTCGAGGCGAGTTGAGGAACGGGCTGCCCTTATGATGATGACAGGTTATAATTGAGCACAGAGTGGCACAGGGGATCTGTTTCAGAATATAATAGCAGATGTGAATCCTGCTTGGTCAGGAACAAGCAGGATCAACAAGCCAACATGCAACAAGGATCATTCCTTTGAACAGGAGCATTCTTTGGGCATGGGCATTCCTTTGAACAGGGGCTTGAGCACAACTTTTCTGACATAGTCTGGCGGTCAGTGGCAGTATCTACATGACTGCAGAAACGTGGTTCAGTAAGCAGGGGCAGGGATGTTACTTCTTTTTCAGGTCCATTGGGTAAATTTGCTGGCAGCCAGTAAGTATGCAGGAACCACCGACAGAGCTGGTGGTGCCACTCTGTGTCTTGCACCTTGGTGATGGTGACAGTTCAGTCACCTCTACCCCTTCCTCCTCAATTGCCTCATCCAGTGACTCATCAGAACCAAAAGTTCCCCTAGCTGACCAAAAGCCTACATGACATCCCAGGCAAAATTCTATCACACTTTTTTTTACAGCTGATATGCCTGGGGAGAGGAGCCATACCGAACCCAATATTTTTTTAGCCCTTCAAGGGCAGGCCAAAGGTGTCATATGCTACATAATCTTGTGCCAGACATAGCTATGCATGACAATGACACCAACTTGATGTCCTTTGACAGGAAAACTTCCCACTCGTCCTGCAGTGACTCAGGTATGGAAATAGGGCGGATTCAGGAGCGCTGTCTCTTTTGTACCCATTAATGTCAATTGTGCCCGAAAGTTTGTAGCACTACCCCCTTAGGAGTCGCTAGAAAATTTGGGTCCCCCTATTGTCCTGCACAGCCAGGCATCACACATCTTCACCAAGACTTGCATCCAAAGTCAGAAATCAGTCCTTGAGCTTTGGTTTTATTTAGGGGAATTGAACTGGGATAGGGTTAGGGTTGTACAGGATGCCCAAGAAAACCAATAAACTGAGAACAGATTCCTGAAACTATTTACAAGCCTTCTCTACAGCACAGTCTCTGATGGAGAGCTATAGCCAGCCTCTCCCAATGTACCACCCCAGACCCTAGATGAACTTCTCCTCTTCACCCAGCAATCTGCAGGTATACCTAAACATGATATCTGGTTTCTGTCACTTTAAGAGATGAACAGTCACTGGTAGGTAGCAAATCTGGTTTTCCACCAGAGTGCTCCTTCTCCTATCCACTCAGGGGGTGCAAGGGTACTCACTCAGGTTCTCTCCTGTACAGCCAGTGGGTTGGTGGCTGCTTAGGTTGTGGAGAAGAGGCCATTATCCTTATAAACATGGAGACAAGGTACTTTGCCAGGGGAAGTTCCACCCTGGCAGGGAACTCCCGTGTTGAGGGTATGCGGCCTGGTATGGTTCAGGAGGGGGAGACACACGCTTCTTCCCCTTTCCTGGACAGCCAGACTGCATGCTTAGATAAGGGTCTGGTGTGGATTTTTGCGGGAGTCCTCATGCCTTTTTCTCTTGATTTTTGTCTGGGATTCCCCATTAATATCCATAGCAGACCTAAAGGGCCCGGCATAAATTATGAGAGGAACCCTTACCTCAATTTATTTTTGTGTGGGGGTCCCCCATTAACATCTATATCAGAACCTCATCTAGTATAAGGGTCTGGTATAGATGAAGGGAGTGTGTGCTGTATTTACAAACAGAAAGAAGAGAATGGGCAGTGTCACTTTGTAAATATCAACTTTGCTGGAAAAGATGCAAATATCGTACAGATGGGCAGGTTCAGGGTATTTAGCTCCCACTGACTTCATTAGGGTTTGGATTTGACACCTGAAGAAATGTTCACCGAACCTGCCCTGAACCAAACCCAGGTACACTTGGCTCATTACTGTTCTCTACCACTAGAGGAATTACCTTTGAGATTGAGAATAAAGACACAGTGGGTTCTTTTCATATGTACTAAATCAGGCAATAAGTTGAACTGTTATAGTTTTTAAAAGACTGCAGATGTCAAAGTGCCTTGTAGGCCAATGACCAGCAGGGTCATGCTGAGACATACGAGGTGGTATGAAAAAGTTTCAAGACTAGTTTTGTAATACACCAACAGATGGCAGCACAAGGCTGTGCGCACAATCACAGGGAGCACTGACCTTCATAAGTCAGTGTGCCAAAAGACATCATCCTGTGTACATCGGGAGCTGTGCAACTGGTGCTCTACTGACCACATGCGTTACCATGTCTGCTGTTTCATCATTGACGCAAGTTAGAACAAAGAGCAAACATGAAATTCTGGGTGAAACTGGGCAAACCTGCCACAGAGACGTTTTACTGCATTTGGCTAGTTTACCGCTACTCTGCAATGAGTCATTCAAGGTGTTTTGAGTGGCAAGCACACTTCAGAGCAGAAGAATACTGGAAGATGGTGAGAGATAAGGAAGACCTTCAACAAGCTCAACCTCCGAAAATATCAAAACCATTCGGCAACTTGTGCATGACAATCCACAACAATGTTGCAATTGTCGGTATGTCATAAGGAACAGTGCAGGCAATCCTCATATGTGATTTGAACATGCACCCTGTTGCTGCCAAGTTCGTCCCCAGGCTGCTGACCCAAGAGCAGAAGGAACACCATGTCAAATCTCTGCCAAGAACTCCGTCAGCCTGCTGTGGATGACTCGTCCTTTATGTCGAAGATCATAACAATGACGAAACTTGGGTGTATGGGATTCTTGCAGAATTTCTTGTTTGTTCTATGTTCTAACTTGCTGTCCATGGTGAAATAGCAGAAGTGGGAACACAAATGTTAAGAATAGCCCCAATTGCACAGCTCCTGATGTTCACAGGATGATGTGTTTTGGCACACTGACTTATGCAGGTTGGTGCTTCCTGTGACTGTGCATGCAGCCTTGTGCTGCCATCTGTTGGCGTGTTACAAAATTAGTTTCAAAACTTTTTGATACCACCTTGTCTGATATTTTTGGCAGCTTGCAGAAAGCTCAATTAGATGAAGCATTCTTTGATTTCTCATCACGATTTACTAAGATAAGGCCAGCATTTGCAGTTTGCATTGTCTGCAAGTAAACTCAGCAGACAAAAATACACCAAAGCTTTGCAAAATAAAAAAAACTAGATTTCATGGGAATATTTTCAGCTTAATTAAAATATAAGAAGGAGTGGAGAAATTGTCTAGAATAGCTTTGTAAATAGTTGAAACGTCAGCAAGAATTCATACAATTAAAAGAATGGATTAAACTGTACTTACTTCACTTTAGTTGAAATATGGGAACATAAGTAGAGATATTTCTAGAACAGCTTTATAGATAGGCCAGACTTCAGAAATGATATTTCCCATGAAAAGAAGCTAAAATTGTAATTACAAATTAAATTTGGCATTTGACGTCAGCATGAAAAATTTAGAGTACAAAAATCTAATCTCTCTCATGGTCCTGTTAGTTACTGTAATGTGTGATGCTACAATTAAATTTAGAACAACTGTATCCAGAGTTTTGATCTATAAAAACCCACAATGTTTATTCAGTCTAGTGTTTGGCGAACTCCGTGTTTATCACTTTTTTGGTAATTTCTGGTGCAAGTATTGAAAATCAATATTTCTTGCATATAAGGTAGGAGGGTTAAAAATGTTTTAGCTGGGCTTCAGATGTAGGATTGCCATTTTACTGGATTTGTCTTACCAGCTAGTAAAAAACATTTACAATGTACACTTACCAAGAAAAAAGTCTGTTTTGATCACCAAAAAAAACAAGCATCAATTATTTAAATGTTTTACTAATTAAAGTGTTATTAAACCCAGGACCCTACATTCACTCTTTCTGGTCTCCCACAGTACACACCACATGGAAATGCAATTATTTTAGTAAATATAAACTGATAAATACATTTCCTCATCAGCAGTTAGATCAGTCTTGTGACTTGTATCAGTGTCCAGTTTCTTTCTGCTCTAGGAGGATCCAAAACCCCTTACCTGTGTTTGGGCAGTGCTGATCACATGCACTCCCCGAAGAAAAGAAAAAAAACCTCTCTAGCAATACAAACTGAGCACGTGCAGAGTGACTCCACATGATATGTCTTAACAGGAGATATGAGGGGACACTCGAAGAAGGGGAGGATCAGAAAAGTTAGGATCAATCATCTTTTTTACACAGTGCAGAGGATTAACCCCTTAGGTTCCACATTGAGTATAAAAAGCATGCTTTACTGCATATACAGACTGATTTTACTGTTTAGTAACACACTCACTTTGAATGTTTGAACCAAGGTGAAAAGATTGAGGGTTAACTGCATGTTTATGGGTGGTTAGATTATCTACAGTATGTCCTAGTTTCACTATGATCTTTAGTACATAGTTCTTTAGTACATAGTGAATATTTAAATGTATATACATATTTAGCTCTCTGTACACCTTTATACAGTATGTCTTTATTCAGTAAGTATACCCCTTCTTACTCCTGTTGCCTATACTTCTGTGAAAAGCATTGTAGGGTCATAAAATAAGCATTTTACAAAGAAAGACAGCAGTTCTCTAAACAATGAGAAGTTTCATTCCGTATTAAAAAAATTTCAGTGACAGAATGTTTAAACAAGCACATTTGTTGCATTGGGTGGTACCATATTATTAGTAGAGCATACAACATGACATCACATCTTAAAGAGTTCCCAACAAGGACATAACAAGGACATAAAAAAGCAGGTGCAGAATTGGTGTCAGCATTGTTTGCCTTTATGAGACAAAGGCAGACTTAACAAAGCAACCCAGCAGTTTATATGAGCATGTTGCCTAGGTACGTCATTCCTTAACTGATTTGCATTCCTTCATAGAAAATCGGGCAGAGACAGCTATTTATGTCCATAAGCAAACTGTGGCTACATTTTAGAATATTATTATTATTATACAGTATTTATATAGTGCCAAACGTTTGCTCAGCGCTGTACATTATAATGGGAGACAGTACACGAGACAGTACAGTAACAATACAATGCGATACACGAGGGGTTCGAGGGCCCTGCTCCGAATACACTTGTATGATCAGACATTTTAATCCATCTTTAATGTGAAATTTCAGTCTCTCAATTAACATTGACTATTTTTAATCTTTGTGCTTCTTGTATTAGTAAAAATAATAAAGTACGAGGGGCGTTCAAGTCAAACCGGGACTTTTCCAGGTATAAAAAGGGATGCTAGCATGGCAGTGCTACACGCAGTAGTAAGGGGCAAGTGTGTCCTATTACTGATATAAGGCGCACATGTCGCAGGCCAGTCCAGAGACCGTTAATCAAGATGGCAGACAACAGTGTTAGTGCATGCATGGAACAACATGTGGTGAGGAAGTTTTTTTTATATACAAACGACTTTTATTGCCAAGACAATGAAAAAAAAAATGGAACAGTGCTTACAGAATCTACAATGATATTACTGCATCAACAGGACATAAATAGAACAATGTGAATATGCAGATCCCGTAATAGACAGAATAATAGAAGTAGAAATCAACCAAAACAGAGGACACAAGGATACAAGGCTTTCTTTACAATACCTTCCTTTTTCCTTTTACCTTTTATTCCTCCCCGTCTAGATGTAAACATAAATGAACTCCTGAGGAAGTCACGTGAAGTGATGTAACGTGTAGAGTGGGCCAATGATGTCAAGCTGCTAAACAGGAAGTTTACGAGCCACCATCTTAGAAATTCCTGAACACGTTGAAAATACATAATAACAAGATTGTTTACTGTGTTGTCCCAGCAGGACACTTTTTAATGTGAGTGCACTTAGTTTTTTTAATAAATCACACTATATTCATATACTACACTATGGCAAGCGTTTCTGTTTACATATGCGGAGGATATGTGGGATAAAGAGGAGACAGGACCGATTGCAGCAGAGTGAGGAGGAAAGTGGAGTCATTTACAAAGTATACCTACCCGAGCAAAAAGGGAAAGGTGGTATTTGATCTATGCAATTTGGGTCATAAAAGAAGGTGAGAGTATATATGTATGTCTTTGGTGGAGGAGCACCTATAGGAATATATGTGGATAGAAGCAATAAAGAGCACCTGTTTGGGAACAAATTATAAACGCACGGATCAAGCACACATTATGGACTTTTAAATTGTATTCAGTGTATTCACTATTGTTGCATAATCACATGGTTTGGATGCTTTAATGCATATGTGAGGATATAGAGATATATGTGTGGATATAGAGATATATGCGTGGCACTATTTTATGATGTAAATGGGGGAAAGGAACAAAGCCAAAAACATACCATCAATAAAAAAAACATCAACATCTGGTTCACCCGAGACATCACATCAGAGAAAATGGGGGATACACATGATCTCCCCTAAGGGAAGAAGTGATGCTACACAACTGATATAAAATGTCACACCTGCAAAAGCCAGTCCACTATCAGTTGAGGAGGGGCAACCCCAGGTGTATCCAGCCAACCCTGCCACACCTGCTGGAACTTACGATAAGCATTGCAATGTTGGTATGTGAGTTTTTCCCACGGGAGTAACAAATTACTGTAACATAGTTAATGGTGGTGATGAAGTTTCTTGTGAACTAAGGCGTAAAACCCGCAGATATCTACAGAAGACTTCAAGCACAGCACAGTGATGAGAAGCTCAGCTGCAGTAAGACATTTGAATGGTGTAGATATTTCAAAGATTTTTTTATAAAATATAGATTTATTAAATGGCAGTGCAAATATCATGTGGCAAAACAAATTCTAACTACCACCTTTTTATTCTACATTTTATTTTAAGGTTCCACATGTGGACAACTTTTGGAAGCACAGTTTTTGCCATTTTGCAGGTTTGTTCAGTTTTGATGGTTAATGTATTTAGTAGTTATGTACTCAGCACAACCTCATCTTTTATGTCTTATTATATTGTGTGTGTGTGCACTACAATTAATTTTAGTGTATTTTTTCTCAGATTGCACTCAAACCCTATGTACAAGGGTTGGTGACAGCTGAAGCCAACTGGTTTGTTTGTAAACAAGCATCATGTGATAACTATAATTGGCTGTCATAGTGACCAAATGATTGGAAACCACCAAGATTGATTCCCAATTGTTAGTACAGTCTAGCACTCCTCAATGACAGTTTTGACAGAATGACAATGACAGAAATAGGAATGTGTACAGGTTCTAAATAGAGTACAAATTAAAGTTCACCCAAAACAATGTATCTTGTTTGAGAATTATCTACAGATGCAAATTGAAAGTAAATAAGGTGAAGCTTTGCTCACTTTGAATAACTGTGAGCTAGAAAAAAATAATGTTTTTTTTTTCATTTTCCTCACACATGACTGAATATTTAAAGTGGACATAATTTAATTTTATTTACTTTACTAGGAGACAGGCTTCTATTCTTTAGTTTAACAGCCCCTATTTTTGTTTATAATATTATACAAATTATTAATCAGCAAAGAAGCAACAACTATATTAAACTCTTCAATGCAACAAAGTTTTTTTCAGTACTACTGGGAAAACATGTTTCTTTGTAGATAAAGTAATAATCTTTGCATATTTCCTGTTCCTGTAATACAATAGTACAACTTCGGCTTTATCAAACTGCAAATAATTGTGCACAGGGTGGTCCTAATTGGGCTTATTTGGGCTATCACTGTGCATTATAAAGCATGTTGGGTTCCTGTAATATTTAATAGAATGCTCAACTGTTAGTAATACAGTGTGTGTGTGTATATGTATATATGTGTATATATATATATATATATACACAGTCATGGCCAAAAATATTGGCACCACTGCATTTTTGTCAGATAATGCACCACTTCGCCCCTAAAATTGTTGTTGTAATTACAAATGTTTAGGCATTCTCATGTTTATTTCTTCTTTTTTTTTATTGGTATGACACAAGAAACGGGAGAAACAAAAGGCCAAATGTGGCACATTCCACGTAAATCCCCAAAAATGAACTGGACAAAATGATTGGCACCCTCAATTTAATATTTGGTAGCACACCACTTGGAAAAAAAATAACTGAAATCAATTGCTCACTGTAACCTTCATTGAGTTTCTTACACCTCTCTACTGGAATTTTGGACCACTCTTCTTTTGCTAACTGCTTTAAATCTCTTAGATTGGAAGGCTTTCTGTTTTCCAACTGCTGTTTTGAGATCTCTCCACAGGTGCTGTATGGTATGAGATCTGGACTCTTTGCTGGCCAGTTCAGTACTCTCTAGCACTTTGTCTTAAACCATTTCTGGGTGGTTTTGACGTGTGCTTTGGGTCATTGTCCTGCTGTAAGACCCATGACCTCTGACAGAGACCCAGCTTTCTGACACTGGGCCCTACAGGCATGCCAGAATTCTTTGGTAGTCTTCACATTTCATAATGCCATGCACACGGTCAAGACATCCAGTGCCCGGAGCAGCAAAGCAACCCCATAAACATCAGTGAACCTCCACCATGTTTGACTGTAGGGACAGTATTCCTGTCTTTGAAGGCCTCATTGCTTTTTCTAAAAACAGTAGAATAATGGGCTTTACCAAAAAGCTGTAATTTTGTTTCATCTGTCCACAGCACTTTCTCCCAAAAGGATTTTGGCTTCCTCAGGTAAGTTTTGGCAAACTCCAATCTGGCTTTTTTATGTTTCTGTGTCAGCAGTAGGGTCCTCCTGGGTCTCCTAGCATGGCAACTCTTTTCATTCAGATTGTGATGTATAGTGCAAGCTGACACAGTTGTACCCTGTGCCTGAAGGTCAGCTTCAATTTGTCTGGAAGCTGATTGAGGTTCTTTATCCACCATTCGAACAATCCTTTGTTGCAATCTTTGATCAAGTTTTTCTCTTTCATCCATGTCCAGGGAAATTATCTACAGTGCCATGGCCTGTAAACTTCTTGACAATATTGCGCAGAGTGGCCACAGGAACATTAAGATCTGTTAATTGATACTGGTGAGTCTAATTACAAATTACAGAAGCATCACAAACTTGGAATTGTGAGAAGCTGCCAATAATTTTGTCCAGTCCATTTTTGGTGTTTTTCATGGAATGTGTCAGATTTGGCTTTTTTTCTCCACTTTTTTGTATCATACCAATACAAGCAAAAGAAATAAACATGCCTAAACATTTGTAATTGCAACAATTTTCTGGACTGGTACCTTATCTGACAGAAATGCAGGGGTGCCAATATTTTTGGCCATGACTATATATATATATATATATATGTGTGTGTGTGTGTGTGTGTGTATATAAAATCAAGCATAATAATAATGTCCTGTTCATACAACTTTGTTTTCATATTTGCCCCAATGTTGAAGGCATTTGTTCTGATATGGAAGGGGACCAGCCCTCACTTTCCTGGCCTGACAGGCTGCATGCTCAGATAAGGGTCTGGTGTGGATTTTTCGAGGGACCTCATCGTTTTTTGGGGGACTCTTGTCTAGAGTTTGTGGATCAGTAGTGTGTAATGTATCTGAAAATATCTCTCATGCATAGACCCCTGGATTGCCACAACTCACAACTGAAGGCAACACCTCGGCAGTTCATGAACGTACATCACTACCTACACTGCTGGTACCTAGATTGTAAAGCTTTTAGACACATTGCAACCCCCGGAACCAGTGCGTATATACAAGTGTGTACAGTAAGCATAGGTCCATAGTAGTGCTGCTGCATAATCATGTTTCTCTCAGTGCATTTTTTTAGAGTGTAGGAGGAGACTGGTTGTTAAACACAAACGCCTGCCAAAAAAGCAGGTGCACGTTTCTCATGCACTTTTCATGCGCTCATTGAAGTCTGTCTGGTCAAAAATGCATTATATTGCACCAAAAGAAGTACCTGCAACTTTTTAAAAAGCAAACTACACCATGTTGCATTCATGCGAACAGGCTCCAAACAGAATAATGTGATTTCTACTTTTGTGCATTGCAGAGTGACAAAAAGGTGCAGGAGAAATCACACTAGTGTGAACAGGGCCAAAATGTAAATATATATGTAAATGCATACTGTTAGCCAACACTTAGAGTTATCAAAGAAATTAAACATAGAAATTTGTGACACAAAATAAAAACAAATCCACCTCTTAGGTTGAGGCTTTGTGATTACCTAAAGACCCCTTTAACACGTAGGGTCTGATTAGGTCTGGCTGTCAGTTTTTCAGGTGGACCTGATCAGACCCTCCATTCACCCCTATAAATTGGTAGGTGTAAATGGACACAAGTCTACCTCCAATCCGATTCAGTCCACTAAAAAAAACAAAAAACAGAAGAATTAGTCCTGTTCCATCTAGGCAGCTAGAATCGGAAGGCAGTCGGGTGTAAACAGAGTCCATTTACTTCTGGTGGCAGAGTCTGTTTACAACTGATGACCATAAGGCAGAGTGGGCTCTGTCCATGTCCTCTGCAGAAACTGAGCAGACACGGACCTATCATTCACCATGTCTACTCTGATCATCAGGGAGCCAGTGGACAGATCTCCTGCTGATCAAATCGAAGTCCGCTTTGAGTAAAAGGGGCCCAAATGTTAAACTGTTAAGTTATAGAGTTATAGTTATTCAGTGTGACAATGCTGTTTCTCCAATGATCCAGAATTATTCATAATTACTATTTTTTGAAAGTTCCTAGCAATAAAAATTTAACATAATTTTTGAAGTTGTACTTTTAAAAGGTTGCACTCAGATCGTTTTGCTTTTAAATATTTTCCTTTACTTCCAGGAAGCTTAATCCAAATTAAGTAAGAACAACAACATGAAACATTAGCCGAGGTTGGTCTTTTGCCTGGAAGCATGTCAGTGTATGGTTCAGAACATACAATTAAATGTTATGCAAAGACATTTCAGCACAGCTGAGAAAAAGCTGGCCCTGTGTTCCTATCCATATGAGATGGCATGCAATCTTGTTTTCACCAGGGTTGGTATTATACAGTTTTTACTCTCCATTTCACTAATAATGACATCTAGATTTGACTAGTTTAATAATGTTTTCAATATACTTTTTGAGCTTATAATGGGACACTGCCAAAATGTCAGTAAATACACAGGAGGTTAATGTTGTTATATCCACACTCCAACCAATATTAAACAGGAATGTATAGATTATACACAGCTTAGATTGCCAAGTTTCCTATTTTTTCAGTTAAATTGTACAGAAAGCCAATTCTCTTGTAAGAGTTTTAAATAAATATTTAAGTACTAAGCCTACAGTCTCTATATATAGTGCATATTTTTAACACCCCCCCCCCCATATGGTTTAACGCATCATAATCTCAATTGGACTGATATACAATGCTTTTCTGTTCATGTCCTAAAAACAGAGATGAGGTTCAAGCTCGCCATTACCATGGGTTCATGGCAAATCCCTGGGATTTCTGAAGCTAGCAAATCGCAAACATTTGGCCAAAAGGTTTGCAGGTTCACAATCAGAAATCATACACAACAATGTGCATAGTATTTTCCCTGGTCAGCTGAGCCACAGAAATCAATTATCTTAAGGAACGGATAACCCAGACCCCTTTTATATTAAAAGGTGTAGCTCACACCAGCCATATTGTTAGTGTGTGTTAGAACTGGTAAAAAGAGTTGACAACTCTGTTTATGGAGAAATACATTTTTTCTGTTTTATTTATTTATTTTACATTTTGGCATTGGTAGTACTGGCTGTAACTTACCTTTTGTTTGACTTTATCCTGTTTATTAGACCTACAAATGGCAAGAAATAGAAAACACGTTTCTTCCCCTTGTAGACTTAAATAGGATTCATGTCGAAATTTGCAATCTTCAAGCAAGTTTTACCCAATTTTTTACAAACCGAACCCAGGCAAATTCACTCATTCCTACTTAGGAATGGATAAATGTACCTGTGGTGTTTCTCAAACCTGAGTTTTCCCCCTTCGTCTTTCAGGACAGCACCTTGAGAGACCTCGGCTCCTCCCCATGTGAGGAAACACCTCCACCCTAAACAAAAAGCACTATCACTCCCCTCCGACCTCAGTTTTGGTGTTTCCTCCGGTGGGGAGACATCTCGAGGAAGCCTCTCAGGTGCTGTCAGGGGACAGCAGAGCCTGAGTTCCAGAAGTGGGGGAGCAGCAGGGAGTGAAGGCTGGAGAGCTGGCTGCGATCCTCCCGACTAAAGCTGTGGTGGCAGAGCGGTGAGCCCTGGGTGACAGGGAGTGACACTGACCTGCCGGCCACCCCCGGCCCCCTCCGGGGAGTTGTGGGTACCAGGGCGGCCTTGGCCTCGGTGGGATCTAGAGAAGAGCGGGGAGGAGTCCCGCTCCTCCCATGCGTGCCGACTTAGGAGCACGCTGGGCCGGATGACGGGGTCATGGCTTCCGCTTACGGCCGCGGCTCTATACACCGGGGTCGGCGGCAATGGTGGTGCAGCGCGGACCAGAGCCTGTAAGGACAGGCACACCACTGAAGATTGGCGACCACCCTCCTTTTGGATGTCCGGCGCAGAGGCACCGGAACCAGGCGAGGTCTGCACCAGCCAGACCCAGGTAAGGTGACTCAGTGGAGTTTTCCCCTACCTTCCCCGGCCCTCTTGTGGTCAGAGGGTCTAGGGCAGGGGGGGGGCATCAGTCTTATGAGGGTCAGGCCCTTGATCCCTGCCAGGGAGTGGAGGGGGGAGGCAGGGGGGTAATAGGTTTTCTGGCTCTCTCCCATTCTCCCTCTTGTCTTTTCAGGGTAAGGCCCGGGAAAAACTTAAACACCAGGAGCCTAGGCGGAAATGCCCATCTTGCAGAGCAGCCCTCAAGGAGTCATGGAAGAAGGTTCTATGTGGGCCCTGTATTGAGGGATTGGTGAGGGAAGAGAGTCCAGCTCAGGGTGATTTGGTCAAGTCAGTAAGGGAATTGACCAACACCTTTGACTCCTTCAAAAACCTGATGGAGAGTTTAGCCATTCCCCAGGTGACATCCCGCCCTCCCCAGCAGGTAGCTCCGTCAACTAGCCTGGGTAGGGAACTCCAGGAGGTGAGGGAAGGTGAGCCTTCCCTGGATTCCCAGTCCGAGGAGGACTCAGCAGGGGAGGGCCCCTTGGAAGATCCCAAAGGTCCCTCCAGGTACAAATTGTCCCTGGAAGAAGTGCACAATTTGTTAGGGGCAATTTATGATACGCTGGACATCAAGGAAGATGTAAAGCCTCTATCTCTACACGATCAGATGTACTAGGGCATGGAGGAACACAAGCGGAGAGTATTCCCCGTACACAAGGTTTTAGTAGACACTATAAGAAAAGAATGGCAGGATCCAGAGAGGAAGCCCTTTTTCTCCAAGTCACTCAAGCGTAGATTTCCGTTCAGTGATGACCCATCAGCCTAATGGAACAAAATTCCTAAGTTGGACGCGGCCTTTTCCTGGATTGCTAGGAAAATTGATCTGGCCTTTGAAGATATGGGTGTTTTGCCGGACCTGATAGTTAGGAGAGCTGAATCCCTCCTTAAAAAGTCATGGGACTCGACCCTGTCTAATCTGAAGCCAGCCATGGCCACTACTGTAGTAGCCAGAAACATGGAGTACTGGCTTACGCAGTTACAGGCACATATAGTGGCCGATTCCCCTAAAGATAAAATTCTTGCATCATTTGAAACATTGTTTCAGGGGGTGGGGTACATTGCGGACGCGTCCGCAGAGTCTGTAAGGCTGGCAGCTAGGTCAGCGGCCCTAACCAACTCGGCCCGCAGGGCCTCGTGGCTTATGATGTGGCAGAGGGATGTCACATCTAAGGTAAAGTTATGTGGCATCCCCTTTTCAGGAGATCTCCTGTTTGGGCTAGGATTAGAGACAGTGTTGGACCGTACGACGGATAGGAAAAAGTCCTTTCCCCTGAAGCAAAAAATGCAGGATCTAGGGGGTGGGAAATTTCATTCCCCAAAGAGACAGAGCCCTAGGGCAGAAGGGCAGAGGAGGACATGGGGGCAGAGAGGGAGGGGCAAGGGAGGTGCAATATTCCGTCCTCCTGACCAGCCCCAGAAACCACGGTGAGTCGGTTCCCCCCGGTGGAAGATTGGCGGCCTTCCTCCCACGGTAGGAAGCGGAGGTCTCCAATCCCTTTATATTGGACATCATAAGAAGGGGACACCGACTAGAGTTTGAGACCATCGCCGCAAAGGTTATTAATAATGAGCCTGCCCAGGTGTCCTCAGAGGGCCTCAGCCTTGCTAGCCTCGCTTCGGGATTTGGAGGCACAGAAAGTGGTAGTAAGAGTTCCCGAGCTAGAAGTAGGGGAGGGTTTCTATTACCACGTGTTTGTGGTTCAGAAACCATCAGGGGCGTACAGATTAATCTTAAATCTGAAACCCCCAAACGAGTCCATTCATTACAAAAGGTTCCGGATGGACTCGATCTTCACAGTCAGAGCCCTCCTTCCACCAGGGGCCTTCCTGGCCTCCATTGACCTGAAGGATGCCTATCGCAGAGGCATTTCAGAAGTTTCTCAGGTTGGCAGTACAGAGCACAGCAGGGATGTGTCACCTACAGTTCCGGGCCTTGCCTTTCGGACTCTCCGCCTCACCAAGAATCTTCACCAAGGTTCTGTCCGAGGCATTGGTTCCTCTTCGACGGAGGGGAAATTCAGTGGTAGCCTATCTGGACGACCTGCTTTTATTTGCGGGCTCGGCAGATCGGCTGGACGTGACAGTGGTGAGGAGACATCTGGAGAGTCTGGGATGGCTGCTGAACTTGGACAAGTCCTGCCTAGTCCCTTCCCAAAGAATGACCTATCTAGGGTACATTCTGGACTCCACCTGTCAGAAGACCATGTTAACCCTCGTCAAATTAGACGGGAGGATCAGGCGGTTACTGGGAAGCCACGAAGTAGCATTGAGGCAGGCTATGTCAGTATTAGGACTGTTAACTTTGTCCATCCCAGCAGTACAGTGGGCGGGGTTGCATCTTTGTCCCCTTCAACTTTTCATACTGAGCGTCTGGGACCGACAGCTGCGGTCATTGGATACCCGGGTGCATATTCCCTCCAGAGTGAAGAGATCCCTGTCGTGGTGGAGGAAGACAGCCAATGTAACTCAGGGGCTGTTATGGAGTTTCCCGGTGGTCAGGGAGATCACAACGGATGGGGGGCCCATCTAGGAGAATCGGTGGTACAGGGAGAGTGGTCTCCAGTAGAAAGGGGGGAATCCTCAAACTGGAGGATTTTGGGCCAACATGTCCGCGTCCTTTCGGACAATGCAACAGCGGTAGCCTACATGAACAGACAGGGAGGGACAAAGAGAAGGTCTCTCTGGGCCCTGGCGGCGGTGCTTCTGTCATGGGCAGAAAGGAATCTTGCCTCCTTATCAGCCGTCCACCTAAAAGGGGAATTAAATGGGGTAGCCGATTTTTTGAGCAGAGGGCAACTGAGAGATTCGGAGTGGGTTCTAAATGGGGAGGTTTACCAGGCCATTGTAAAGAAGTGGGGATCCCCAGACATAGACCTTTTCGCGTCAGGTCAGAATAACAAAGTCCCGAGATTTTTTTTGGTAAACGGGTGGGACGGGGCGTGGGCAGTGGATGCGTTAGGACAGAAGTGGGATTTTCCTCTGTGCTACGCCTTTCCCCTGGTCGCCCTACTGTCAGTGGTGTTGAGGAAGTTCAGGTCAGAGAGAACTTCTCTAATCCTGATAGCTCCGTATTGGCCCCGGCGAGCGTGGTTTGCAACATTGAGGGCCTTAGCTACGCGGCCACCCTGGGTATTACCTCCGCGGAAGGACTTACTGTCGCAGGGCCCGGTCCTATGTCCCAGGGTGGAAAGGCTGAAACTGACGGCTTGGTTTCTGAGGAGCAACTCCTGTTAGCAAAGGGACTCTCAGCCAGGGTGGTGGCTATGCTCTTAGCTAGCAGGAAGAGAGAAACCCAAGCCATCTATAGGAAGGTTTGGAGGCGCTTTAAAGAATGGTGCTACAGGGCCTCAGTGGATACCCATAGCCTAGTGTCGGTGCTGGAATTCCTGCAGGCGGGGGTTGATAAAGGGCTCGCGATCGGCACACTCAAAAGCAAAATTTCGGCCCTTAGTGTGTTTCTGGAATCCCCTTTAGCTAAGGAAGTATTGGTAATTAGGTTCTTTAGAGCTCTGGCAAGACAGAGACCTCCTGGAAATAGACCTTTCCCAAAATGGGATTTGGCAAAGGTACTCAAGGTGTTGATGGAACCACCATTTGAACCCCTAGGATCCTGGTCCCTAAGGGCCCTCACATTTAAAACGGTATTTATGGTGGCAGTCACCACAGCAAGGAGGGAACTGGAAGCCCTGTCGGTCAGCGCGCCTTATTTGCAAATTGTTACGGATAGGGTGGTGTTCAGGACTGACCCATCCTTTGTTCCTAAAGTGGCCCTAAATTTTCATAGAGAACAGGATATAGTTTTGCCTTCATTCTACCCTAATCCATTGGGGGAAAGACAAGAGAAATTTAATTTGTTAGATGTAAGAAGATGTGTGCTCCTTTACCTAGATAGGACTAAGGAATTTCGAAGCACAGATTCATTTTTTATTTCTTTTGCGGGGGCCAGAAAAGGGCTAAAGCCTCCAGGCACACATTAGCTAGATGGTTAAAGCTAGCAATTGAGCAGGCATACTGGACCGAGGGTCTAGAAGTCCCAGAGGGAATCAGGGCTCATTCTACACGGGCCATGGCGGCAAAGCAAGCGGAACTGGCAGGAGCCTCCCCCGGACAGATTTGTAGGGCCGCAACCTGGTCCAGTTACGGGACATTTGTGAGGCATTACAGAGTTGACCTGGTCTTGGTGCAGGAGCAGGCCTTCGGATGTAAGGTACTGCAAGCAGTGAGCCCGCCCGAGGGGTAAGTACTCGCTTATCCTCTCAAGGTGCTGTCCTAAAAGACGAAGGGGGAAAAATCAAAGTTACCCTTACGGTAACGCCTTTTCCAGTAGTCTTTCAGGACAGCATTGGTTACCCACCCTTTGTTGCAAAATTGTTGTGTGAGATGTCTTATGGTATGTTCTGGTGTCTCATATTATGTCTCCCCAGGTGACTGGAGGTACGATTTCAGGAACTGAGGTCGGAGGGGAGTGATAGTGCTTTTTGTTTAGGGTGGAGGTGTTTCCTCAGGTGGGGAGGAGCCGAGGTCTCTCAAGGTGCTGTCCTGAAAGACTACTGGAAAAGGCGTTACCGTAAGTGTAACTTTGATTTTTTTGCACTTGAATATCGTTTGCCTTTCATGGTTGATGATGAAACATGCATTAAATTAATGGAAGTTGCACAAAGTATCTTCAGTATTCATGTTAAATTAATTTGGTACTGAAAATCAATGGTGAGAGAGACAAGAATGATAAAGCATACCTTGCCTGTATTTGCATTGTAAGAAGAAAAAAAACACAACAAAGTCTGCATTAGACACAATTCTCTTCTGGTGTCCAAACAATAAACCACACAGTCCAGTCTAAAGGTGACATCAACCTTCTCACCAACCATACTATGTACCTAGTAAGAAAAAGGAGAAAACCTACAGCCCAGGTGGTGCTGCAGCATTATGTGCTAGTTAAGCTCCATGCACTGGACTTTTATTTCAGTGAATGAAGAAATTTGTGGAGGGTGGCTTACTACTACCAGCCAATCCAGATAATAATGGCTCAGGTGTATGAAATAATAAAAGTGATGCAGCGCTGCTACCTAAAGACAACACATCAAAATATGTGAAATTTTCTAAAATTAAAACAATGAATAACAGATCATTTTTAATAAATTATATATTCCCGTGAATAAATATATTGCTTAAATAAATAAGTTCATAGCAATAATGTGCAAATCAATAAATTGCTTCAATCAGTTTCTAAAAAGTGACCGTGCTTAAAATTCACTTCAAAATCCAATCTTGTGCCAACTTAGTGCTCCCATAACTTTCACCTCCAATTTTCTTTAATAATAACACGTATGCAAAATATCTCCGTATTTCTCCTTCACTACTGATAGACACTCCATTTCCCACTTCTCATTTTGAATCAATGCCCGGATGTATTAGAAGCACCCCTTCTACCTTAGATTAGTTGCATTATCTCGTACATGCATAAAAAGAACACCTCATATGGTGCATTAAACTTTAAAATTATTCACATTTATTTATAAAATATTGCACTCACACTAATCAAAATAAAATGCGCTCTCACAATCAAGGATTGCATAAACACTTACGCATGCGTCACTTCCTATTTCATCTGCCTCCAGTTTAATCCTCTTCCGGATCTGCCCACATCCCAGTCTTGCAAGATGTCCAAACCTTCCCCGAGTCCAGGTGGCTCAGGTGTGTTTATGTTTGGGGGTGGAAATGAGTAGAACTAAAACTCAAACCAATGAGTTGATCCTAAAAAGATAGCCAAGTAGAAGGAATGTTCATTATCATGTCATTTCATCCCAACACTAGGATATAGTACATACTTCATTTCCCTGTTTTTTTTCATCATTGTTTGAAATAACTGTGTATTATGTAATGGCCCTAGTGGGCAGAAATTTATTCCAACCCTTCACTAAAATGTTTGAGCTGAGTGGACGGACCCTTGAAATACACTATATGATCAAAAGTATGTTTTAACTTGATGATCACACTTATATGAGTTTGCTGGACATGCTATTCCACAACCATGGGCATCAATATGGAATTTGCTTCCTTCATGGCAATAACAGCCTCCATTTTTCTGAGAAGGCTTTCTAACATTGTGAAGTGTGTCTGTGGGAATTTGTGCCCATTCAGCGAAAAGAACATATGTGAGGTCTGATACTAATGAAGGTCAAGAAGACCTGAGTTGCAATCGATATGTCAATTTATATCTAAGGTATTCTTTAGGGTTCAGATAAGGGCTCTGTGCAGGTAACTTGAAGTGCACCCATGCCTAGACTATGGAATCTGAACTATTTACATATTCCTAATAGTAATAAAAAAGTTTTAAAGCTTATATGAATTAGGTAACTCTAAATAATAACATATTTTTTAAAAAACAAATAATAAATAAAGCCTGTCTTTTGTGGTCATTTGTCATTTGTGGTCATATGATTGTACTGGCTGTCCTTCCCAGCTTTTCCTGAGTGCAGAATGTGTAGCAGTTTTTACTGAGCATGGGCAGTTGCATGGTACTGTGTTTCACAGTGTGTTCTATGCTTCATTACTCGGCTGCTTAATTGCAATGTCCAGTTGTTCTTCTGACAGAGAGGCTCCTGGTATGAGTCACTGCCAATCAAAACTAGCAGGGTTGGAAGGTTGGGTGGGGGGACTGACTATGGACTACAGGCATGCTCGTCAGCTTCCTATGCTCTTTCCTATGCATTTCATCAGTAGATATTATCAGAGGCCATGTGACAAAATGCATAAGATGGAGCATAAGAAACCACTTTTCAATAAGTGAGCATGTGGTGGAAAATCAAGCTATTGAATGCTGTGATTGGGGTTGTGGCAAGTGCTTTTATCCATTCTGTATGGGGGGGGGGGGATAATGCCACACATAAGTGTGATTTGACCTATCTAATCCACCTACTTGGTTATTGTTTTGTGCTGTTCGTGGAGGAAAGTGAATCACAAGATGAGTTTCAGATCTTTTGCTGAACCATCTTTCAAAATGACCATGCATAGTGAGTATGATTTTTTTTGCAAAAAAGACTCTTATGCCAAGTATTAATACTATAGCAATGTTAAAATAATGTTTAAATGGTTCTGCTCTTTAGGATCTCGTTCTACCACCTGAACAACCTGGAGTTATATTCCCAGAGGTGTAACTTTTTTCTGAGTGCCCTTTTATGTAAAGGACCTTTATGTATAGAACCCCAAGTGAGGACCTGGGCTTATATCTGGCCTATTATTTCTGCCGTGTAGGTCTGGGAAGGGACAAGTTTATTTTTATTTTATTTTATTTATTTTTTTACAACTGTGAAACAGGTTTGAATGCTAAACCGTGTAATTAATATTGAACTTTTGGATGTTATTAGTGATGTGCAGTAGTGACTAATTATACTGATAAAGTGAGCTAATTCGTGAAATGCACCAATTAAACCAGTTTTTTTTTTTTTTACAGCAAACATACTATTTAATTGTACTAATTCTTTGTGATTCTGAGCTGATGTTTTGCATATATTTCTTTGTGTTTATTTATTTTTTTACGAAATTAATAAAAATGAAAACATTTTATATTCAAACACATGGGTATCCACAAAAGTTAGTTTCATTCATTTGTTGTGGGATGTTGATACCCATACTTTCTTTAGTCTGATGAGTTATATCAACTACTCATATAGTACAGAATATCTTTCTAACATTTGAAAGTAAATCAACATAACAGAAATAGCCTGCATAATAAAAATAATGCAGCTTAACAACCACTTATTTTTGGTGTAAATGTATTTTTAAAAATGTGTTAGGAGCTTTTTTATTTAATAATGACATATCCAAAGTTATCTGTTAAGCTGCATCTGATGACCCATTGGTTTTTAGGATTACCCAATGCATCCAATAGACACTTTTATCAAAAGAATAAAAATAACCAAAAACTTTAAATGGAAGCATTGATGGTAGTGTGAACAGAGGCCAAGATAGGATATCCTCGTGAGGAAGAAGAATGCTTCACATCAAAGATATTCCCAAAAATGGCAGCCACCATTTCATGCTTTTTAAGCAGAGGAGGTTAATCACCAGTACAAATTAAACCACAGTCATGCTCTCACTTCCCTTTCTGCACATTTTGAAAGCTTCAAAGTCTATTTTAGCTGCCCTTAGATACCCATCATGCACCTGTCTGTGAAGCAGGCCAGAAAGGAGGTTATTTTTTTCCATTTTATCCACTGAAAAATTGTAGTCTTTGAGGTTAAATACACAGAAAGGCTGACAGGGTAAGCAGCTTAGTCTGAATTCACAGAAAATGAAATTATCAGATTTCGTTGAGTAAGCAATATTTTTACTTTTGCTGGTAAAAGGTGCAATAATGTATAATAAACACTGTCATTAAACAGATTAAAAAAGTTGTGTAACACAGAGCAGTAGATAGTTGTTTTATAAAAAAAATCAGTATAAGTACAAACAATATATAATTAGAAATATATATTTATATAATAAAAAACTGAAACTTCTCATTTGATTTGTGTCACGTATACAAAATGTATTGTGCAATATGTATTAAAGGTAAAATAAATTTAGTAAATCTGACTTATAGCAGACTTAAAGTCATCAAACATGCCTGTTTGTAATGCCCTGCAACACCCCTGCCTAACCTGCAAAGAAAAAGCCCAATTCCCAATCTTAGCTTGCCTGTAGCTTACAGCCCTAGCCATAGAAAGGGGTCACATAAACATCACCATCATGTCATAATCCAGAAACTGTATTGGGCAGAGCTTTTGAATGACTTGTTATACAAAGATATTCAGTCAGAGGCTTTTTCCTGAGCACAGTTTTCACTTATTAGGAGAAGACAGTAGTGAACAGAGAAGGATTTCTAACTTTACAATCATTATTTCCTGCACTGAGCCTTGGTTGGCTTGATCCAGCCAGAAAGGGACAGATTGGAAGGCTATCATTTATTAACTCTGGGCACCTTAAATAAAAAGGCAATGAAACAAATAAGAGTTGACATCTTTATAAAGCAAAGGGGAGAAAGAAGTATGTGTCATGTATCTCTGAAGAGCAGCACAAAAAATTTTTTTAAAGTGGGTAAAAATCAAAATTTTAGTGTTTTTGGAATTGCCTAAAGATTGAACTTTAGGCGTGTATAAAAAAAGCCATTTTATACAAATGTTTGAAAATTCATGTGCCATCTAATATAATACCTGTAATTGTTTTTACAGTAATTTAATTTACTGTTCAATAGACTGTGGCCCAAGTCTTTCACCCATTCCCTAATATAATAGGGCACTGTAGGGGTTGAAAGGCCCAATAATAATTTTTAAAGCCTAGATAAAATTGTGTGGCCTGATCCCCTTCAAGACACAAGGCCTCAAATGCGGAAAGGGCATCTCGTGGCCATGCCTGAAACTTAAGCTTCCTAAAGAAGAATTGTAGCTGAGTATGCTTCCAAGCATCCAGTGCAGTTGTACCACACTCCTGTCTAAGATCAGACAAGGGTTTCAGCTCCGAACCCTTCATAAACTGAGAGCATTGTATTTTCTTAACCCCCCCCCCACACACACACACAGAGTTTGAAAAATGTTAACTGTTCTCCAGGGGGAAACCAGGGAAAACCCCTCAGGGGAGAAAGTGGGAAGTAGAAATGGGCTAAGGTATATTTGTTGTTCAGCCCATCCCAGATTGCCAAGTAGCCAGAGGGAGCAAAGAATGAGACTCTGCTAACTCTCTTTGTGCTCAGTGCAGCCAAGGTACATGAGCCAGATTACGGCCTGCCAAAGTTTTCTCTAGCGGGACCCATAGCTTGTCATGGCATTGTGATTCTTGTTAACGATGAACATCAATGCGTTTGCCTGGTAAAATAAAGAAAGGCCTAAACTATCCTGAGCTTTAGTACAGTGCCTAAGGTCAAGCATGGGGGCTTGCCATTCCACACAAATAAGAAAAATTCATGATAGGCCTGTAGATAATACCCCTTCGGTATCTGTTTGGGGGCCATTTAAAAAAAAAAAACATTTTGAAAGCAACATCATCTTTAGAATGCTTATTCTAAGTGAATTGGGCTTTTCCACAGATTGTCAGGTCTGCCCTTACTGTAGTTAAAAGGGGTGGGAAATTGGCTTTAACAGATTGCATGTAACAGCTGTTAAGTTGATGCCAAAATATTTAATGGGCCATCCAATCCCACCGCTTTGTTTACTTTTTTCATTGGCACGAGTTGTTATTCACAATTGGTGCAAATGTAATTTGGTGCAAGCGAATGATGGGAGCAGATTGTGTAAGCAGCCAGCAGGGTTTTTTTTTCTTTCAGAGCTTTGGTGAACATCCTTTATTATGGTTGATGTAAATCTGTATCTCTGTACACATTTTTTTTTTAATGTAACAAAGATTGGAGTTGAAGCCAGATCTTAATGTTTATTTATTATATCTTTTGAACAGATTTTTTTTGACTGAGAGAGAGAAAAAGATAAAGAGGGTGCATCAGCTACTATAAGTGTACACAAGGATCAGAGATGTGAACACATATGACATGACTGAGGTAACAAAATTTCCCTGTGATTCAAGCACTTGATAAAGAACCAGAAATATCTTCTTTTAGCTAAGGTTCCAGGTGCAAAGTGGTTCATAGATTATTTTATATTTCAGATGCAACTGTTCACTTTGAATTATTTAGAAATGTTGTAACGCTTATTTATACATGATATATCCAGCAAGCAAAAAAAAATAGTTGGTCAGCCATTAGCTTTGAGCCTACATAAATTGTGATATTGATATTTACACAATACATCTAGCATATTTAAAATATATCCATCGCCCTGGATGTAGGAACATGTCATTTTGCCTCAACATGGAAGATAATTATCCTAAATTTAAAAATTAAGCCCAGACAG
Source organism: Staurois parvus (assembly GCF_062004578.1). Taxonomy (NCBI): domain Eukaryota; kingdom Metazoa; phylum Chordata; class Amphibia; order Anura; family Ranidae; genus Staurois; species Staurois parvus. Next base: position 6,099,679 of record NW_028317961.1, on the reverse strand, counting down.
TTTATATATAGGAACATACTTTAATTAGTGGCGAGAACAGATGCTATGTTGTGGCACAGACAGTAGGGGTAACTATTTAAAGAGTACTAAAGAAGCTTATTTGGGGCATCTTTCATATGTAAGCATAATTGTAGAGCTTTTACTATGTCAATATTCACATGTCCCTTTTTTTATTTTAATCTGGTCTCTAAACTTTACTTCATTATTAAACTGTACTTGTGAGCTCTAGAGTGAAAATGGCTAATACAATCCATGTACTGTATATTATAAATATATATGCTTTTAAGTTATAGAAGGTGAGCACATGTTCTCTGCCAGCATTCAATAGCAAAAAGGAAGTTTTGACTATGTGCATGATAAATAACAGACCATTCCAAAGCAGCAATTTGCTTTACTCTATCTGCAACGTTCTAGTGTAACAGTTAACACCTCAATAATTTGTATGTCTTTCCTTAATACCTAAAGTAAATGTTAACTCTTTTTTTCAGCAGTAGAATATAATGTTGTTTTAAATGATAAATAATTGTTTAACTATAAAATATTCCAAGAATTGTAAAAATTAAAGTGAAAAGGTCAGGGGCGGACTGACAACTCATGGGGCCCCCGGGCAATAGGGGATCATGGGGCCCCTGTGTACTTGCCCAAACTCAAAAAAGCCTATGAAAAAGGTACCAGGGGCATCTCATGGGGCCCCCTACTGACCCCGGGCCCTTGGGCAGTGCCCGAGTTTCCAAATGGTCAGTCCGCCCCTGGAAAAGGTATACCCTAAATGTAATCTAAATGAAAAAAAAATAGTTCAAACAATTGCATAGTATACCACTAGTATATAAAAGCACAGAAGAAGAACATGTTAAAAGAGAAGTAGGGTAAAAGCTCTTTTGGCTATACTTCTCCTGTAGGTCACAGGAGTGCACTTCTTTTTGTACTTCTTTTGACCGTTATTCAGCCGACAGCAATTTTAATGTTGGGATGCACCTAGATGCCTGACTGCTACTGAGAGCCAAAGTCAGCCGCTCCCACCTCTCCAAAGCCCGGTGTTCCTGTGAGTGTGCTGAAAAGGGAAGAGCAGAGAGCCAGTGACTAACATTCACTGCTCTCTGCTTACTGAAGACTGGGAACTGAGCGATCAGCAGTCTTTGATCACTCAGTTCTCAGTCTTAGAGGTAACAGGGGACAGATGCAGCATCAGACCGATGCTGCATCCATCTAAGAGAGTGTGATTGTTCATATTTTTCAATATCTGCACCTCTCTTTTAAATCTTAACAAAGTGGCAGCCACCACATTTTACAGAGCAGGGAAAGAGCTGACATCAAGGCTGGCCTGAGGCAGAAGAAGGTTAGGCTTCTACTTTAAAAGAAGTGGAGTGGGGGGGGGCTGTCTTCAGCATTCTGGAGGACTCACAGTTTACATCCCTATAGACATGAACATGTGGTATACCCTAAATATATTATAATATTATGTGGCTCTATGTATTTTTTATGTTCAGAGTAAATCAGAGTGCACAGCAGGACATCTGAGAAAATGGGATGAAAGTGTTTAAGTAAGGAAGGGGGACCCAACATTTCTGGGAATGGCAAAATTTGCATACACTAAGAAAGATTAAAAAAATGCTGGTGTGCTTACCCATTAAAATGTTATAATATACCATTAAACAAAATCCATTGGTAACTTTATTATCAAGCCCACTCTACCACTCAGTGAAGGTTCTGCTTCTTTTATTTACCTACAGGTTTAGCTCAATATCCGGTTTGAAGAGGGTCATTTCTCATACGCCCCCCCAAGAGAGGGCTTCAAGTGTAACTTGGTGTCCTCTGCAATGGGATTAGGTCATTCTTTGTACCTATATGTAAATGTTCTTTAATATTCTTTAGACGTGTACCCCTATGTGCATATACTGAAAATTGTAAAGAGTTAAACATATTATCAGATAAGCAGATAAAGAGACACAGTGTTCAGTATCTGGTACCTACATGTGATAGGCAAAAAAATTACCTGGTTGGAGATGATATACATGATTGGTAGATTAGTCTATATATATATATATATATATATATATATATATATATATATATACAGTGCTCAGCATAAATGAGTACACCCCAAAAAATTTGTCAGGAAAGCTTTACTTTCTTTTCAGATTCAACATTTCATATGGGACACTATACTACAAAATACTCCCACAAATGTGGGCCATTGATTGCAAACAAGATTTGGTCATTTGTACACACAAAAAGCATTTTTCCTAACAAATTCATTCAAGACTATGCTGCAAAAATGAATACACCCCAATGAAAGTCTTAGGAGCAAAGCTAAATTTTAGACAACAAAATCCTAATTAACAAGAATTCAACTACAGATGAGTCTAATTGTTCATTAAACAATTGATCAGCAGACAGTTGATTATAAAAGGGCATTACTTAACCACTTGCCCTCCAGAGGCTCTCTCCCCTTTCTGACCAGGCCATTTTTTGCGTTACGGAGCTGTGCTATTTCAACTGGTAATTGGAATGCTGTACCCAAACAAAATGTATGTCCTTTTTTTCACCCAAATAGAACCAAATACAGATGTTCTGTAAAGCCCTCAGAGGTTTGTTAGAGAACATTAGTGAATAAACAGCATCATGAATGCCAAGGAACACACCAGACAGGTCAGGGATAAAATTGTGGAGAAGTTTAAAGCAGGGCTAGGATATAAAAAAATATCCCAAGCTTTGAACATCTCACAGAGCACTGTTCAGTCCACCATTCAAAAATGGAAAGAGTATGGCACAGCTGTAAACCTACCAAGACATGGCTGTCCACCAAAACTGACAAGCCCGGCAAGGAGAGCATTAATCAGAGAAGCAGCCAAGAGACCCATAGTAACTCTGGAGGAGCTGCAGAGAACCACAGCTCAGGTGGAAGAATATGTTCACAGAACAACTATTAGTCGTGCACTCCACAAATCTGACCTTTATGGAAGAGTGGCAAGAAGAAAGCCATTGTTAAAAAAAAGCCATAAGAAGTCGCATTTGCAGTTTGCGAGAAGCCATGTGGAAGAAGGTGCTCCAGTCAGATGAGACCAAAATTGAAGTTTTGGTGTAAAAGGAAAACGCTATGTGTGGAGGAAAACTAACACTGCACATCACCCTGAACACACCATTCCCACCATGAAATATGGTGATGATAGCATCATGTTGTAGGGATGCTTTTCTTCAGCAGGGACAGGAAAGCTGGTCAGAGTTGATGGAAAGATGGATGGAGCCAAATACAGGAAAATCTTAGAAGAAAACCTGTTAGAGTCTGCAAAATACTTGAGACTGGGGCAGAGGTTCACCTTCCAGCAGGACAACAACCATAAACATACAGCCAGAGCTACAATGGAATGGTTTAGATCAGGGCTTGAAATCTCCGCTCGCCTGCTTGCCAAATGCGAGGGGAAATCCCTTTGTGGCGAGCACAGATGGAGCGGATGGCTTGCAATGCGATCCCCAGGCCCCGGGGATCGATTTGCGTTCCACTTGTGCGCCAAGCCTCGTTGTGAAGCCGACTTCTGGTTTCCGACTTCTGGTTTCTGACTTCCGGTTTCCAACTTCTGGTTTCTTCTTCGCAGCCGTGGGGGACACGAGGAGAGGCCCGCTCTACACCGCATTGGGGGACATGAGGAGAGGCCCACTCTCCACCGCCTTGGGGGACATGAGGCCCGTTCTACACCGCCTTGGGGGACACGAGGCCCGCTCTACACCACCTTGAGGGACACGAAGCCCGCTCTACACCGCCTTGGGGGACACGAGGCCTGCTCTACACCACCTTGGGGGACACGAGGCCCACTCTACACTGCCTTGGGGGACACGAGGAGAGGCCCGCTCTCCAACGCCTTGAGGAACACAAGGAGAGGCCCGCTCTCCACCACCTTGGGGGACACGAGGCCCGCTCTACACCGCCTTGGGGGACACGAGGAGAGGCCCGCTCTACACCACATTGGGGGACACGAGGAGAGGCCCGCTCTACACCACCTTGGGGGACAAGAGGAGGGGCCCGCTCTACACCGGTGTGGGGGACACGTGAAGGAGAGACCCACCAACGGTGCACATCACTACACTCGCCAGCTTAAGGTAAATTACATTTATTGTGCTGCGCTCTGGGGGCAAAATGATTTAGAAAAGAGTAAAAAACAAAACCACCAACGACGCTAAAAAAAACCAACCACGCCATTTTAGTGCTGCTCTCTGGGGCCTAAATATTTCAAAAAGTAAAAAAAAAAGCACAGCACACCTATGCACAATCAGCTACAAATGTAATTTAAAATAAAAAAAAAATTTCAATAAAATTGGTAGCTGACTATGCATAGGAACACATCCTCATATGGTAGTGGTGAAAATTATCAGTGCCCTCCCAGTTTTGACTGTGGTATCTTATATGCACCCTGTTTAATTTCTTCATTGAATAGATTGCAATCCACACACAGCCATTGAAGTGGTATTTTGCATCAGAAAAAGGGTATTACACAAATTTTGGTCCTGCTGTACAACGAAAACAATTGCAAATCTTGATGTGAAACTGGTTTCCTACGGCTTTTTGGCATCCAAAAAATTATTTTTTGGTGTTTGTTTTCTTCATTGAATAGATTGCAATCCACACACAGCCATTGAAGTGGTATTTTGCATCAGAAAAAGGGTATTACACAAATCTTGGTCCTGCTGTACAACACAAACCATGGCTGCTCTATTAGCACGTCTTTGTTAAAATGTTTACTATTGTTATGCCATTTTTTTTGGCATCTAAATAAGCACTTTGTTGTTTTTTCTTAGTGCACTACTTCTCTAAGCTCTCTTTTAATAAGATGCTGGAGATATAAAATGCAAAATGTTTACTATTGTTATTTATTTTATGCAATGTTTTTTGGCTATCAAAAGAGGCACTTTTTTCTTAATGCCACACTTCTCTAAGGTCTCTGAGATAAAAAATACATGTTTACAGTAACTATTATTCCATGTGTTTTTTGGCATCAAAATAAGCACTTTTTCTTATGCTATACTTCTGTAAACTAAACTTACATCTTTTAAAAGAGACTTTAGTTACTAAAGTCTCTTTTTAAACATGCAGGAGATAAACAAAAAAAATACAAAATGTTTACTACAGGTTTAAAGCTGGAAAACTTGATATTTTGATTGCACCCTGTTGCTATTAACCTCTTGCACTCCTGAGGATTTACCCCCTTAATGACCAGGCCTCTTTTTGCTGCCCGGCGCTGCACTAATTCAACTGATAATTGCGCAGTAATGCAATGCTATACCCAAATTAAATTTACGTCCTTTTTTTCACACAAATAGAGCTTTCTTTCGGTGGTATTTGATCACCTGTGCGCTTTTTAGTTTTCACGCTATGAACAAAAAAAGACCAAAAATTTTGAAGAAAAACAATATTTTTTACTTTCAGCTATAAAAATGATGTAGTAAACTCAAAGTTAGTTATAAATTTAGGCCAAAATGTATTCTGCTACATGTTTTTGGTAAAAAAAATCCCAATAAGCGTATATTGATTGCTTTGTGTGAAAGTTATAGCTTCTACAAACTATGGTATAGATACTGCAATTTTTTTGCTATACAGCGCTGCGCTAGTTTAACGAACAATTGCGCGGTTATGCAATACGGTACATAAATGAAATTTATGTCCTTTTTTCACACAAATAGACCTTTCTTATGGTGGTATTTGATCACCTGTGCACTTTTTATTTTCGGCGCTATAAACAAAAACATTTTTTAAGAAAATTTTTTTTTTAAAAAAAAACAATATTTTCTCATTTTGGTCATAAAAAATATTCCAAAAAAATAAAAGTTTGTCTTAGATTTAGGCCAAAATGTATTCTGCTACATGTTTTTGGTTAAAAAAATCCCAGTAAGTGTATGTTTATTGCTTTGTGTGAAAGTTATAGCGTCTACAAACTATGGTATAGATAATGGAATTTGCACAGCTTTTACTTTCTGACTGCCCATCACATTTCTTGAGGTGCTAAAATACCAGTATAGTACAAACACTCTCAAATGACCCCTTTTTGGAAAGTAGACACCCTAAGCTATCTGCTGAGAGGCATATTGAGTCCATGGAAGATTTATTTTTTTCCACAAGTTTCTGGAAAATGACAAAAACATTTTGTTTTCTTTTTTTTACACAAAGCTGTCATTTCAATGATTTATTTCTCGCACAAGCCATGGGTATATGTGGAATTACACCCCAAAATACATTCTGCTACTTCTACCAAGTATGGAGATACCACATGTGTGAGACTTTTTGGGAGCCTAGCCACATACAGGAGCCTGAAATCCAATGACCACTTTGAAAGCCTGAAGCTGCGTAACTTCCTCATTTCACTTCCTCAGTACCTATCACAGTTTCGAAGGGCCCTGACATGCCAGGATAGCAGCAAACCCCCCCAAATGATCCCTTTCTGGAAAGTAGACACCCCAAGGAATTTAAAAAGAGGCATGGTGAGTATTTTGTAGATCTCATTTTCTCTCACAAGGTTTTGAAATATAAAAAAAAAAAATATGTTTTTGTTTTTTTTCTTCATTTTCCAAAAACTTGTGGCAACAAATGAGATCTGCAAAATACTTACCATGCTTCTTATCAAATTCCTTGGGGTGTCTACTTTCCAAAAAGGGGTCATTTGTGGGAGTTAGATGCTATCCTGGCATTTCAGGGCCTCCGAAACTGTGAAGTGTTTCAGGGCCTCCGAAACTAGGTAGTCTGGAAGTGTAACGAGGAAATAAAGCCCTTTAAAGGCCTGAAGGTGCTTATTGGATTTGGGGTTCTGTACTTGGCTAGACTGCCAAAACATCTCTCACATGTGGTACCCCCGTACCCCCAGAAGTAGAAGAATGTATTTTGGGGTGTAATTCCACATATCTCCATGGCATGTGTGAGCAATAAATCATTTAAGTGACAATTTTGTGTAAAAAAAAATGTAATTTTCCAAAAACTTGTGATAAAAAAATAAATTCTTCTATTGATTAAACATGCCTCTCAGCAAATAGTTTAGGGTGTCTACTTTCCAAAAAGGGGTTGTTTTGGGGGGTGGTGGTGTTTTATGCCCAGCATTAGAAGTTTATGCCACACATCATTCACTCTTCTAACCACCTGAAGATCAAGCCTTTTCTGACACTTTTTGTTCACATGAAAAAAATCTGTATTTTTTGCTAGGAAATTAATTTAAACCCCCAAACATTATATTTTTTTTTAAAGCAGACACTACAATTTTTTATGGCACATAGTACTCACGCAGCGATTTTGCAAATGCACAAAAACACAATATATTGGCCAATTATTTGGTAAAATATAAAAGATAATGGTATGCCGAGTAAATAGATACCAAACAAGACATGCTTTAAAACTGCGCATGCCCTGTGCAATGGCGACAGACTGCATACATTTTTACTATCCATAGGCAACGCTTTAAAAGCCTTTAAAAGCTACCATTTTAGATTTACAGAGGAGTTCTAGTGTTAGAATTACTTCCCTTGTTCTGACGTTCATGGTGATAGCTCACATGTATGGCGCAACCGCTGTTTACATACCGGCACAGGGTCAATGCTTGTCATATATTCTTTTTTCAGAAATCTGGGGTCTGTCAGGCTCTAGATATCTGCTCTTCCCTTACATTATCTAATCAAACCAAAATCGGTGTGATCAGATGCTTTCCCAATTTACAAATGGCGCTGTTTATATCCTGCAAAACTGAAGTGATGAAATGCTCGTAGCTTCTGATTTCTTAGGCTACAGAGATGATTGGCACCATTCTGGTCTCCAATCAGCTCTACGGTCAGCTGACAGAAACACCGGCTGCATTCTCGGGTTTCCCCGATGGCGCGGGACTGCCCGAGAAGGCTGTGGAAGGCAGCGGGGGAGGAGGAGCATCATCTCCCGCTGCTTGTAAAAGCAATCCTGCAGCTAATTAGCCACTAGGATTGCTTTTTTTTTGTATGCAGCCTGTGGACTGAATAAAAAAAAGAGAAGAAATCTCTGCCAGAAAAAGTGTGTGGTATGCCCACCATTAGAATATCCACCCACTTCTAATGGTGGGCACACATTAGGTCATACTTTGCCACATGCACCAGTTCCAAGATTGTACAAATGTCTAAATAGTGGCACACTTGAATAAAAATTGTCCACGTATAAGTGGTACCCCATATGGAAAAAGGATGACACCTTTTCCTTGTCACTACTCCCCATGTAGTCTTGGCATCCGGGGGGCTCCATGTGACTATCTTTTTCCTCATAAATCCGAAACTTATAAGTATAGCCCCTTGTCCTCTCACAGGTCTTCTACATCTTGATCCCATATCTGGCACGCTTGCAGGGGAGAAATTGTTTGAATGCAAGGTGGCCAGAAAAATTAATCAGGGACTCATCAATGCAGATTTTTTTGCTGGGGAGTATAGACATCTGCAAATTTTTGGTTAAGGTAATTTGCAAGGGGCTGAATTTTGTGGAGCCGGTCAAATTCAGGGTTACCCCGAGGATGACAGAGTGCATTGTCGTTGAAATGCATAAAACACATTATACTCTCATATCTATGCCTGGCCATGGCAGCAGAGAACATGGCATATGATGAATCGGGTCTGTGGACCAATACAACCTAAATTCATTTTTTTTAGTAATGCCCATGTTGAGGGTTAGGCCCCAAAAAAATGTAAATTCGGAAACCGTAATGAGTTTCCATGCGACTGGTCTGGCATGGTTTGAATTTGGGTTGGAGGCGATAAATTGTTGTGCATATAAATTGCTTTGATCCACAATCAACGCATACAGATATTCCGTGAAAAACAGGTCCAAAAATCAATCAGAGTAGTTACATTTGCTATTTCCATCTGAATTCCGGGTTGGGCAGTGAATGGGGGAAGTACAGGTGCTGCAAAATTTGTGAGCTGTCAATTGGGATTTGCAAGCACATCCGGAAGGATACTAGGAACTCTATGGGCCTGTGTGCGAATTCTTGGTGGCTGCAGGACAATACTTGTGCTCGCCACTGCACCGGCTTGTACTGGACTTATGGGACTCGCCACGTCACCAAGTCATACTGCAGTGCTGGTATTATTATTATACAGGATTTATATGGCGCCAACAGTTTTCTCAGCGCTTTACACTATAACGGTAGACAATACAGCAACAATACAGTTCAATACAAGAGGGTTAGGAGGGCCCTGATCCTGGGAGCTTACAATCTAAAAGCTATGTGAAAGACCAAGATGTACTAGACCGCTGGTGCTCGCCAGTTCACCAAAAGGTAGCGCAGCACTAGTACTTGCACTCTGCTGCATATAAGAGTCCTCATAATTTACTGACAAGTGCTAACAGAGATCAGGCCTGATTCTGTGAACACTGCGGCTTTGTGTGCAATGTATCAAGTGACAGTGACCTACTGACACTGCACTTGCTGGGGGAGAAGGGGGGAGGAGTAAGCATTGGGGCTAAATGCAGGTGCTGGCAGGTGCCAGGGCTGATCCCGCTAATGCTGTGTTTTTGGGGATGCTATACTAATGTGAACACTGGTATAGTGCTGATCTGATCAAAGATATTGATCCGTTCAGACACTATACTAGCAATGGAGGTTTATTGTGTATGAGCGTGTTCCTGGCAGTCAAGGGGTTAAATGTGATGACTGGTGTACTGACGGGCAATCTGACGCCATCTGGGAGGGGCATGAAAACCATGGGAGCACAAATCATGTATATATATATATATATATATATATATATATATACATGTGATTTTGCGCACCTGTGCTGCCCTGTAGCAGTATTTCTGCTATAGGGTGGTCAGAAAGTGGTTACAGAAGCGGTTTGTGTTACGGTGCTGCGTTACTTTAACTGACAATTGCGCGGTCATGCAACACTGCTGAAAAAAACGATACCAGGATCCTGCTATATCCACTCAAAGTCCAGTGATGTACCAGTATATTGTTGGTCCTTGTTGGATATATATTCTATGTTCTTCTTTTTTTATGCAGAAAAGAGGAAATCTCTACTAGAAAAAGTTTGTGGTATGGCCATCATTACAATATACCACCCTGCATCCACCCACTTCTAATGGTGGACACACATGAAAAAAAAGATCCAACCAGATTCCTCTATTCACATTGATCGATGTGGATGAAGAAATCTCTGCTGAAAAAAAAATTGAAAATATATGCTGAAACATAGGGGCCATCTACCCACTGGCCAACCCAGGCCCCCATGTTTGGGCATATATGCTCTTTTTTAACTGCGGATGAAAAATCTCATCCAACAGAGCTGCACTCACTTACATATATTCTGAGAGCCAAGCCCTGTTGCTGTCAAAATAAACAGATCTGTGCTGCAGCTGAATGGCATTCCTGCAAACAGTAACTCAATAAAAAAAACTATTTTTAAAAAGAGAATGTGCCAAAAAATATTATAAAATATATATATGCTGAAGTAGCTGAACAGCATTCCTGCAAAGAAAACAGCAATGGTTAACAATAAAATAGTAACAATAGCACTGTAACAGTAAAATAGTAACAGTAAAACAGTAACTCGACAACAATAAAATGACAACTATTTAAATTTTTTTTTTACTTTTTATGGGTTTTTTTTACTTTTTTATTTTATTTAACTTTTTTTTTTTAACTTTGAACCAGATGGTAGGGTCTCTCAAAATGCATTAGCCAGTTTCTTGACTACCTAACATCTTTTGAGACCCTGTGCATATATGTGCCCTAGACTTTGCTGTGCTGTACCCTATACTAATAGTCCACTAGTGTGTGGTAGCGACAGAAGCAGTCCTTGAAACAGAGACCAGGTTGACCAGGACAGGAGGGACAAAAAAAGTGGGTGTCACGCCTAATTCCATGTCTGCTACAGACACATCTTTTTTGGGGTGCCTTTTGGGTTGGAGGTACCGGTAATGGCATCAGGAAAATGCCTCTCATGCAGTTGGCTCACTGCATCTGTGTTGGAGGTTTTGGCCACAGCACCTTCTGGATACAAAAGGACCATGGTGGTCTCTTCCTGGAATTTTCATTCAGTTGCTTTGTAAAGCACAAAAGTGTTATATAGAGCCAATTGAAGTAAATAAACAGACACTTTTGTACCAGTACCTGGCTTTTCGGGAAACTAAGTACGGCTTCATCATCTGGTCATTGAAGTCCACCCCTCCTATGTTAAGGTTATAGTCGTGGACACAGAGGGGCTTCTCAGCAACACCATCTGTCGTGGAAATTTGGATGGTCGTGCCTGCGTGAATGGAAGACATGATGAAAACATACCATTTGTCCTTCCACTTCACTGCAAGAAATTCATCATTTTTCAAGCAGGATTTTCCCTATTTCTAAGGGGGTATTTACAAGCCGTTGGGGGAAATCCCGGCGATTAGGTCACATGGTGCAACATGCGCCAATTCCAAGACTGTATAAATGTCTAAATAATGGCACGCTTAAATGAAAATTGTCCACGTATAAGTGGTACCCCATACGTAAAAAGGGTGACACCAAGTCCAAAACTATCTTGCTACTGCTCCCCATGTAGTATGGGCATCTGGGGGGCTTCACGTTACTATCTTTTCCCTCATAAATCTGAAAATTCCATGTATAGCCTGTTCCCTCATATAGATCTTATAGATTTTGACCCCATATCTGGCACGCTTGCTGAGGAGAAATTGTTTGAATGCAAGGTGGCCAGAAAAACTAATGAGGGACTCATCAATACAAATGTTTTGCTGGGGAGTATACACTGTCACAAACGTGCGCTTCCGAGATGGACGCTGTTCAACCATTTTGGTTTCAGACTCCATCTTGCTAAGGGTATCCATTCCCCCCTCATTCCTTCCCCCTCCCTTCCTGAGAGGCACAATTACAGATGTGGCTGGTTATGGGTCACTCACAGGCCAAGGAACCTAGTTCGGTACCTAGCAGTCTGTGGAAGTGTAACCTTTCTCACCTAGGCCAGGATAACTCAGCTGTCTTAAGAGAATTGGAGACTCACTGTCCCAGAAGCTGTAACATTTCACACCTCGTAAGGAGATACGGCAGCTCTCCCATGAATTGAAAGAATTGTAACCTCATAAAACCTAGCTCAGCGTAGGTGGCAGGATCAGATAACTTCTGGTAAAATCAGTTTTTCCCCTATCTTTCATATCTTGAAATATGGAAGACTGGGGCGTGTCCAAGATGGCGACCGGAGCGGCCGCATAATCCTGAGCTCCGGCGCCGAAGTTTTCAATCCGCTGTCATCCGTGCAGCAGCGGATCACGGAGAGGCAGCGGAGATCCCTGGGGACATCTCCTAGACCTGGGAGAGGGGCTCCGGATAAAATTTCTGCCCTCCGTTGCGGCGGATATCTGCGGCCTGGTGCGGCCGCGTGGGCCGGGGCTCGGGCGCCTCACATCCACACCCGCTGCCATCCGGGTGGTGGGGGATCGTCCAGGGACATCCGAGGCGCCCTCTGCATCAGCTGGATCTGTGAGAGGGTCGCCGCTCAGTGTTGCCACTCCCCACTGCGGCGGGCAGCTGTGGCCTGCACCATCTGACGGGGCCTTCCTCTCATCCGGTCACAGTGAGTAAGGGGGGACGGGCTGACAGTCCTCAGGTCCCCCCATTGCGATTTGGGGACTGGGTTTCACAGCTGCGGCCCCAGACGCCATCTGCCTCCGTTGCAGTGGCCCCTGTCGGGCTCCGTGGCCTACTGGAGCCCTGATACTGCTCCGAGGGGTGTTTTTTTGGATTCGCCCTGGAGGGCCCTGTGCTTGATATTGGGGGCCCTCTGCTCCACGCTCTACATCCCTCTCAGGCCCTGGGATGGGACCTGGTGCTGTGACCCTGCTCCTGCAAGATATAAAGTGGTTACTGCGGCCTGTGTCCTCTCTGCCTTTTCACGGCCTGCTAAATATTTTTACAATATAACGTCTTCGCGGATGACCCCGACAGCATTCATGTAACTACAACCTTTAATCTATTTTGGGCGTTATAGGTCTCCTGGGGTTACTTTCTCCATTTCTTATCTAATTTTCAGCTGATCACCCCCAGGAGACTCCCTGTATGCCGTCCACCAAGAAAAAAAAGGGACAAGCTCAAAAGTCCCTCACGACATACCTACTTAAGGCACAAGAGCTTTGCAGCATGTCTCCAGTCACTACAGAACGAGCATCCCTGTCCGATCCCACGCAGGATACCATAGCTCCTTCCTTAGCCCTCGTCAGTGAAAATACACAGCAACTCACAAAGGGGGATCTGGAGTCTTGTCTGGAATCTATGTACACCAAGTTGGCCACCAAATTCCAATCAGAATTGCATAAAAGCACTAATGTTCTCTCTCAGGAAATAGCCACATTGGGCTCCAGGACCGACCGCTTAGAAACCAAACACGATGAACTTAGCTTAGCCTATGGTGAACTTTCCAGAGAGCATGACCATCTACAAACGGCTTTTTTACAATTGCAGGCGCAGGTAGAGGACCTAGATAATCGCAACCGCAGGAATAATTTGCGAATCAGGGGAATTCCGGAGTCTATATCTGACCTCTCATTAACCACAACCAAGTTATTCAAGTCACTCCTTCCGGATCGCGACCCTGGGTCTTTTGCCTGTGACCGCATCCATAGAGCCCTGCGCCCTAAACCTCCTAATGACAAGCCGCCTAGGGATATTGTCCTGTGTATGAAGGATTTCCTGACCAAAGAAGACATACTTAGAGCTGCTCGTAATACCCCAACAATCTCCTTCGATGGCTCGGGTCTACAAATCTTTCCAGATGTTTCCCCGGCCACGTTGGAGAAACGTAGAAAAATGAAGGAAGTTACCACTGCCCTGTTCTCAGCTCGTATCCGCTACAAGTGGGGCTTCCCTTTTAAGCTGATAGTTCCACATAATGGGAGCACATATATAGCCACATCCCTTCTTGAAGGTAGGGAAATTTTGGCCAAATTGGGCCTGGCGGATGCCCCATCGCCTCGGCGTCCACCCTCCACTCCTCGTGTTTCTCCCATTTGGCATACTCCATCTCCACGAAGGGATAGAAGGAGAGTCAGACCAGCACCGGGCTGACAGGACCATTTTCACATGCCTGATACCCATTGTTTTGACGGTCCTTGGTCCTGCCTATTGTATATTATGACTTTGACAGGAACTGGGACACAGGGATTTTGCTCTTTATCTCTTACACTGTCAGGATATGCATTTTTGTGGTCGCTGCTCTGATATTTTTGTGGTTCTGCGAACTATGTGTGCCTTGTATTAATAGCTGGACGAGTTAAGTTTTACAAGGGTCTGCGGGCCCTCTTAATTACGCCCATTAAACCATGGTCTCACAACTCTTGGACACGTTTCCCCACCCTGCCTCCTGACATGGCCGGAGGTGTTGCCGCCCGATTGAGGGGTGACCGCTCCGTTTTCCATGTTTTGCGGAGACAGGGTCTGGGCCCATTTGGCCCGTTAATGTCTGAATTTTTTGTTTTATCGGGTATGGTAAATTTCCTGCCTGATCCATGTTCTTTAGTTACCCTCTCAACTGTAGGAGCTATTAAAGCTTCGTTTCTATTGTGTTTTGCTCATTCTCTTCACAAAACTTTAGTGTATGACGTTGGTATTGTGCCGGTCTGTGGACGTCACGACCCCCATGTTGGGGTCTGGGGGTCCCCTAGGCTGGTACTGCTGCAGGTAGATCTGTCTGATGTGGACCTGTGGGTCATCATGTCTAGCCAAATAATTTTAGGAGATATCTCTCCAGTGTGTATTTTTACGCTGATAGTGTCAAACTTTGTTTACTATGGTAATTCAATGTATCTCGCATAATGTCCAGGGTTTCAATTCGCCAAATAAGCGCAAAACAGCCTTTCTTCAATATAAGCGTCTAGGAGCTAAAATTATATTATTACAGGAAACACATTTTGCAGCCGCAAAACACCCAACATATTTTCATAAATCCTATAGGCAGGGGTATTATACCCTACATTCCTCCAAGAGTAGGGGAGTAGCCATCTTTCTACATAACTCATTCCCCTTTGAGGTTCAACATGTGTATCGTGATCCGGACAGTAGGTTTATCATTCTTAAAGGCACCCTTTCCGGTCGAGAACTTACAATTGCTAATCTTTATGCACCGAACTCGGCACAATCTTCCTTCTTTTCTAAATTTTTTAGTGCTCTGGATAGGTTTTTATCCCCTCATCTATTGGTGGGTGGTGATTTTAATCTAGTGGCAAACCCTCTTTTGGATCGTAGCTCCTCCTCACACTCTTCCCAAGCTTTCCCAAAATCCCTTACCAAGAAACTAGATGCCCTCCAGTTGGTGGATGCCTGGAGAGCGCACAACATGGGAGCCAGGGATTACACATTTTATTCTCACCCACATGACTCTTATGCCAGATTAGACTATATCTATTGTACCCCGATTTTACTAGCTAATTCTAAGACAGCTTGTATTCACTTGAGCCCCTGGTCGGATCACAATATCTTGGCTTTATCTATCACATTTATAGGATTGGCACCTACTCCCTTCTCTTGGAGACTTAATGACTCTATGCTAACTGATATTGACTCTCGTCAAGAGGTGGTTACATCTATCCGGGAATATTTTCAATCTAATTCAACCCCTGATATATCCTCGGCCACACTATGGGTAGCCCATAAGGCGGTCCTACAAGGCCGACTTATCTCCATGGCTTCATCCAGAAATAGAAAACATTGGCAGCAAGTACTACTTCTTACCCGAGAATTAGAAGCACACTATAGAAGTCATGTTGCTAATCCATCTCTCCTCAATAAACAGTTATTGTCCCAAAAACGCTTAGAACTGAATACCCTGCTTTCTCAAAAGACTGAAAAGGCCCTCCGCTGGTCGAAGGCCTCGTTCCTATTACATAGCAACTCGGCATCTACCATGTTTGCAAGGAAATTGAACCACTCTTTGCGCCCCCCACACGTGTATAAACTACGCACTAATTCGGGTACTATCTCATCTCTACCTCAGGAAGTCTTAGGTATTTTTGAAAACTTTTATTCTAATCTACTAGCTTCTCCGCAGTCAGATTCTGTTCCTCCATCAGACTCATGGCTGGATTCTATATCCCTCCCTGCTCTTACACCTTCTCAGATTGCCTCCCTTAATGCCCCCTGCACTTTGGAGGAAATAACTTGTGCGATTAGTGCGCTAAAACACTCTACTGCACCGGGTCCAGATGGATTTACCGCTAGTTATTATAAGCATTTTGCCCCCACGCTGGCTCCCTATTTGATAACTTTATTCAATGATGTTTTACAGGGGGGTAGGTTCCCTGAGGAGATGCTATTGGCTAATATGTCCCTAATACCTAAACCGCAGAAAGACCACTGTTTGCCACAAAACTATAGACCAATCTCAGTAATGAATAACGATCTGAAGATATTTAGCCGTATTTTGGCGAACAGGTTGGCCCCTATCATCTCCTCTTTGGTTTCTCCAGACCAGTCAGGTTTTATTCCCGACAGATTTATTACTGATAACATTCGCCTCACTCTAAATGTTATTCAAGATGCTAATTTACATTCCAAAGAGGTTCTGTTGATGAGTTTAGATATAAACAAGGCCTTTGACAGTGTTCTTTGGCCATATTTATTCTCCCTGCTAGGGAAAATGGGCTTTAGTGACGGGTTTTTGGCAGGCGTGCACGCCCTATACGACTCTCCTAAAACAAGAATAAGGCTTCCTGGTTGTAACTCTGACTTTTTTACATTGGGTAGAGGCACCCGCCAGGGTTGTCCTCTTTCACCCCTTCTATTTGCGCTGGTGTTGGAACCTTTGGCATTGGCGATCAGATCACATTCGGATATTTCTGGTTACTCATTATTAGTTTCACATTTTAAAATGAGCATGTATGCCGATGATGTTATGCTTTTTCTTACTAACCCATTGACTTCATTGCCTAATTTATGTGCTGTATTGAACGATTTTGCCTTAGTGTCAGGTCTCACCGTTAATTTTACCAAATCAGTGATTATGCCGGTTAATGTTCCTGACTCCCTAAGTGCATCTCTCCGTAGCTCTTTCCCATTTCGTTGGGTCAAGGACAGGATCTCCTATCTGGGGATTAATCTCACCCCTAGATACTCGGATATGTTTACTGCTAATTATCCATCATGTGTATCACGTCTCTCTACTCTATTGAAGATTTGGCATGGTTATCATATTTCCTTTCTGGGTAGAGTCACGGCGGTTAAAATGAATATTTTGCCCAAACTGCTTTATCTTTTTAGATCACTGCCAGTTCCAGTTTCAAAAACGTTTTTGGATCACTTTCAGCGGACTGTTAATAATTTTATTTGGGGAAATAAGCATCCACGTTTTGCTTCATCCATTTTGTACCGCTCACAACTGACGGGAGGTCTTGGCCTCCCCAACTTTTGGCTATATTACCTCTCTGCTCGTTTTGCGCAATTATCACAATGGGCTACTATTAATTCTCAAATCCCATGGATCAAGCTTGAGTCTCAATCAATACGCCCATTTTATTTACCGGGAATTCTATGGTCTAAAATTTCCCCCCGATCGCTTACTTTTCATAACTCCATAGTGACTCATTCGCTGACTCTCTGGTCCAAATACAAATCTACCCCCCCCAGGTGTTTCATTTTTTGGTGACCCCACTTTTGTTGTAGCTTTTTCTTCCCCTCAACAGTTTCGTTGGTGGTATGATCGATCCTTTATCAGATTATCGGATTTTCAAAGAGGAGGATCTTATATTACCTTTGATATGCTACGTGTGTTGTTTGATGTTCCTCTTCGCGAGTACCTTCGCTACCGACAGATTAGACATTTTTTTAATTCACACTTTGGCCTTATGCCATCTTCCCCGATTTCTTTTTTTGAACGTATCAGCCGTGACTCTCCTAGGGGTAGGGGTCTTATCTCAGATCTTTATCACCAATTTTTGATCTGCCTTTTTCATACACCCCCCTCTTATCGACAAAAATGGGAGGAGGATTGTGGTATCACTTTTTCAGAGGAGGATTGGGATTCCATGGTGGATAATATATGCAAGAGTTCTAGATCTCTTTCGGTTCGTGAGACAGCCCTTAAGGTTTTAACCAGATGGTATTACACCCCATCAAGACTACATGTATTGTTCCCACAAACGTCCCCTTTATGTTTCCGGGGCTGTGGCCTCACAGGTACTTTGGTTCATATATTCTGGGATTGCCCGACCATATCTTTGATTTGGTGTAAGATATCTGAGGTGGCTACCTCACTGTCGGGTACCCCGATACGATTGTCCATACAGACCTGTTTATTGGGGGCCAATATCCCAGGGGTCTCTGATGCCAATCTGAGATTGATACATACATTATGTATTGCCGCCTTATGGTCTATTGCCTTACACTGGAGGTCCAATGCTGTACCCTTGGACTCCGTTTTACACAGAATTGATACTGTAATGCTCATGGACCGCATTCATTATACCCTACTGGATAAGATGCACTTATATGATAAAAAATGGGAGTCATGGAGAGATTGTAGACACTTATTGCATGTTTAACAATATTCTCAGTAAAAGTTGCCTGACATGTACTGTTGACGGATGTATCTTTTAGCTTATCTTATTGTTCACGTATTTCATGCACTCGTAATTTACTCTTTTCCTTTTTTTTTTCTCTCTTTCTTATGTTAATATACTTTTCTGTATTGTACATTTCAAAAGTGCCTTGTTTTTGTTGAAAATAACACTTGAAAGTGTGCTGTTGTTTTACAGTCTACTTATATTCAATAAAATCGTTTGTAAACAAAAAAAGAAATATGGAAGACTTACATAAAAACCGGGCACCTCGTCAGATGGCCAATGCCCAGACGAACATTTTGATGGGTCACTCGTCCACCTCAGATCATCAGGGGAGCCAAAACCTAGAACTCGTACAACGTGTAACGTACAATTTCATAATTCATATCTACATGATCCTTAGACTTATCTGCATAATAAAATACCCGCTGAGAGATTGTCGCTTGTGCAGCTGGGAAGTTATAGGCCAGAATATGAATTATGAAAGATGCTGGTTCTAATTTTGGGTTCCGCCTGCCAATCCCTCCCTAAACAGAGCATTGGTCAGTTACTCAGAGCCACCCCGCTGCTGGGGGACTTTAAAAAACAGGCTAGCAGGCCTAAAGAAGTAAGTTGAAGACATCTCCTATCTTTCCATCGTAACATAGGGAGATCAAATCCCGCTTCTGCTCTGCAACTTGGATCTGCTGACCCAGGGCTTTGGCAAGTACTTTAACTCTTCCCTTTCTCCCTGCTATCTCTTTGCTGTGCTATGGTTCTTTGTGTGTGTATATATATATATATATATATATATATATATATATCTTAGTTACATCTTTTTTCTGTAAATATGTTTATTGCACCCTGTTTGACCTTTTAGTAATAAATCTTCCTTTCTGAAAGTGTTGAACTGTTTCTATAGCTTTTAATTAAAATTTACAAACACCTGCCTTTAAAGGGACGCTACTGTTTGTTTAACCCTCTGTATAAAAGACCTGTGTTATGACCATTTTATACAGATGATTATATCGACCATTATAGTGTCATAGCTGAAGCCGAGTTTCCTCTTTCTCTGTACCAAAAAGGAGGTGGTGGCAGTGAATGGTTAATTACATGATTAACCTGACCCAGTAACAAGCGCATTCAGACTGCAGGCACAGATTGTAGTCCATTAGCTGTAAAATCGCTGTGCAGGGTGCAGCTGGGTGTGGTATTGTTACGCACGTCACATCACGATTTCTGATTGGCCAGTCCTTCGGTCACGAGTTTGGTGAGAAGGTCTGGGGTCTGACACCGCGGTCGTGACATACACATCTGCAAATTTATGGTTAAGATGATTTACAAGGGACCGAATTTTGAAGAGCCGTTCAAATTCAGGGTCACCCTGAGGACGACAGAGTGTATTGTCTTTGAAATGCATAAATCACATTATATTCTCATATCTATGCCTTGCCATGGCAGCAGAGAACACGGGTATATGATGAATTGGGTCTGTGGACCAATACAACTGTAATTCATTTTTTTTATTAATGCCCATGTTGAGGATTAGACCCCAAAAAACCTTAAATTCGGAAACCGTAATAGGTTTCCATGCAGATGGTCTGCTAAGGTCTGAATCTGGGTTGGCAGCGATAAATTGTTGTGCATATAAATTGCTTTGATCCACAATCAATGCATACAGATCTTTCGTGAAAAACAGCTCCACAAAAATCAAGGGGAGTAGTTCAATTTGCTGTTTCCACCTGAATTCCAATTGAATGGGGGAAGTACGGGTGTTGCAGAATTTGTGGGCTGCCAATCAGAATTTGCAAGCACAACTGGAAGGACACTATGGGCTCTATGGGCCTGTGTTCGAAATTCTTGGTGGCTACGGAATAGCTGACCAGCTCGTACTGCACTTATGTTACTCACCACGTCACCATGTGATACTGCAGTGCTGGTATGTATAGCACCAGGATGTACTAGGCTGCTGGTGCTTGCCAGTTCACCAAAAGTTTGAGCGGCATTAGTACTGACACTTTGCTGCATATGAGAATCATCATGCGATTGTAACATCTCAGCAACCTGGGAATAGGGTCAGGTACACCTGACCTTAGCAGGGACCTCTACTCCATCGTCTGAGCTATCTGTCAGGGTGCCGCTGATGTCTACAGGTTTGTATTCTGAGCCTGATTCTGTCAATGATGCTTCCCCTTTGCTTTCATCTGACATGTTCAGAATCTCATAGGCCTCTTCACTAGGGTACCTTTCGTTGAACATTTTGGCCACTAAATTTATACATACCTAGTGCGTCTCACGGGAAAAAGAGCACCTGGCTGTCAGGGACTGCTTGAACCACTACAGAACATTTTGTCTGCCAGATCAGGCCTGATTCTGAGAACACTGCAGTTTTGTGTGCTATGTATCAAGTGATAGTGATCTACTGACACATCACTTGCTGGGGGGAGAAAGGGGGTTAAGCATAGGGGCTAAATGCAAGTGCTGGCAGGTGACGGGGCTGATCCTACTAACGCTGAGTTTTTGGGGACACTATACATGAGTGCTGCCGGAGTCAGGGAGCTGCATTTCATTGATGGTATCATGAATTCATAGATATACTGCTCTATATTGAAAGAGAAGATGCTAATATTGCTCTGTGCCCTTGGTCGTTGTGCACTTTTCCAACATGAAAATGATCCAAAACACACATCTAAGGCCACTGTTGCATTTCCGAAGAAGAACAGGGTGAACGTGATTCACTGGCAAAGTATGTCTCCTGATCTGAACCCAATCGAACACCTATGCAATATTTTGCTAACTTGTTCATTCCATGCCTAGAAGACTTGGTGCTGTCTTTACAAATCATGGAGGTCATACAAAATACTAGATGTAGTAGTTTTTGTTGTGGGTGTGTATTCATTTTCGCATCAACTAATCAGAGTGAAACTGAAGATTTTGTAATCTAAGTTATATTATTAACCTTACTTTCATGTAATGAGCTAAATAAATGTTCTATAAAACTCAGTTTTGTCAAAATTTTGGAAATTGGTCTTGTGTTCATTGAGATATTTATTAAAATCTTACTTTTCAAAAGTATTAATTTATGCTGAGCACTGTATATGTGTGTGCACTGCTCAAAAAATTAAAGGAACACTTTTTAATCAGAGTATAGCATCAAGTCAATTAAACTCCTTAGATATTGATTTGGTCTGTTAAGTAGCGGGGGGGTTGTTAATAAGTTTCAGCCGCTTTGGTGTTAATAACCAACAATGAGATGACCCCCAAGATAGGAGTGGTTTTACAGGTGTGAAGGCCACTGATATTGTTTTCCCTACTTATCCTTTCTGACTGTTTTTCACTAATTTTGCATTTGGCTAGGGTCAGTGTCACTACTGGTAGCATGAGGCAATACCTGGATCGAACAGAGGTTGCACAGGCAGTCCAAATCCTCCAGGATGGCACATCAATACATGACATAGCCAGAAGGCTTGCTGTGTCTCCCAGCACAGTCTCAAGATCATGGAGGAGATTCCAGGAGGCAGGCAGTTACTCTAGGAGAGCTGGACAGGGCCGTAGAAGGTCCTTAACCCATCAGCAGGATTGTGCAAGGAGAAACAGGATTTGCACTGCCTGAGCCCTACAAAATTACCTCCAGCAGGCCACTGGTGTGAATGTCTCTGACCAAACAATCAGAAACAGACTTCATCAAGGTGGCCTGAGGGCCGATGTCCTCTAGTGGGCCCCATGCTCACTGCCTGGCACCATAGAGCTTGTTTGGCATTTGCCATTGAACACAAGAATTGGCAGGTCTGCCACTGGCGCCCTGTGCTTTTTCACAGATGAGAGCAGGTTCACCCTGCGCACATGTGACAGATGTGAAAGGGTCTGGAGAAGTCGTGGAGAATGTTATGCTGCCTGTAACATCATTCAGCATACCCATTTTGGTGGTGGGTCAGTGATGGTCTGGGGAGGCATATCCATGGAGGGACGTTCAGACCTCTACAGGCAATGGCTCCCTGACTGCCATTAGGTATCTGGATTAAATCCTTGGTCCCATTGTCAGACCCTATGCTAGTGCAGTGGGTCCTGGGTTCCTCCTGGTGCATAATAATGCCCGATCTCATGTGGCAAGAGTATGCAGGAAGTTTCTGCAGGATAAAGGAATTGTTACAGCTGAATGGCCCCCACACTCGCTTGACCTAAATCCAATAGAACACATCTGGGATATCATGTTTCAATCCATCCGACGACGCCAGGTTGCACCTCAAACTGTCCAGGAGCTAAGTGATGCGTTGGTCCAGATCTGGGAGGAAACACCCCAGGACACCACCCGTCATCTCATTATGAGCATGCCCCAACATTGTCAGGCATGCATACAAGCACACATGGGCCATACAAACTACTGAGTACCATTTTGAGTTGCTGCGAGGAAATTTCAGCAAAGTGGACTTGCCTGCTGCATCATTTTTTCACTTTGATTTTTGGGGTCTTTGAATTCAATCCTCTGTAGGTTGATAATTTTCATTTCCATCAAACGATGGGGCATTATTACATTCCTAACACATTATCCAGTCCATATCAGTATAGATATCCAGCATGATATTTTTCCCCATTGAGATTAGATGCGCTTTTAAAATGTTCCTTTCATTTTTTGAGTAGTATGTATATATATATATATATTTATCATAGTAATTTGGCAACCGAGAGACTACACTTTACAACTACCCATGAGAATGGTAACACATTATATCCCTACCAAAACTGTTACATACACTTCAACACACTTAAATGATGGGTGTTTCCCCAAAATGTTCAATAATAAACGTTACTTTCAGAAAAAAGAATGTCAGCATGCCTCAGTAATTTTTGCAGTGCAGCAAAGTTTAATGAATTCCTTCTGGAGAAAAAAAAACACAATATAAATCTTTTAACTTCTGAATATATGAGCATAGAGAGTTGATATTTATTTTCAACTTTCATATATGAAAAATAAACTGTTCCTAGGGCAACATGGTAAATGTGTGGTTATCAAATCCCAACTCCAGCCAAACTATTTTTTGTATTTTTGCATAGAGTGGGAAGGGTTAGAATATCTGTGCATTTTTTAAGACAGCAAAAGGGAAAATATGACCAAGAGGTTATAGTAAAGTCTACTAAAATATAAAAGAGCCACTTGATGTGTTGGGTCCCCTCTTCCTGAGCCTATGACTCTGCAAATAAAATCACATACTCAGACACACCTGGCTGGGTGGGGAATATTTAATGTGGATGTATAGGCAGTACCACATATAATTACCCCTTCTTCAATTGACCATCTTGTTGAGACCTAACTCTTTTGTTTGAGTGCTCAGGTTAATGTCCCTTTAAGCACTAATACAGGCACTGGCTCTGTGTTATTTACAAACAACATTGTCCCTTTTTGGTCAGAGTCTAATGTGATTTTGCAGATGACCTCTCACTAGCTTGTGTCAGCAGCAGATGTCTGCAGTGTCCTTCCACCAGGCTCCACCTACATCTGTGACTCTTTCCAAAGTCCCAAGATGTTGTCATTGTGCTTTGGTGCAGAGGTGAGTGGTCTGCTAGAAGCCAAAGCTTCATTCAGTCCTCTCAGAACAGACTCCACACTTCACCTCCTCAGCCTGGGAAGAGCAGCAAGAACTCACTTCTCCTTTTTATTCCAGTGCCTTGTGGGATCTGGAGTTTCCTTCTTCCAGCTCACCAAGCCAGACCACTCTTTCAGAACTACACCTCCCACAAATCCTAGCAGACCACATCCTGTCTACCTTGCTATTAGTTAGAGGGTGGGCTCAGCACTGGCTGTTCACAGCTCATCAAAACCAGTCCCATCCTGTAGCTATGCCTGTATAAAAGTCTCCTCTTTGCCAGACACAGAATCCTTTTCCTGTCAGTTTTGCAGAGTGGGCTACAAATACAATTAATGGAATCCATAAAGGATACAGTCTTTAAAATTCTGTTCATGGCTGGATCTAGGTGGGTGCTAGGGTGGGCTGCATCCCCCAGATTTTATTTATGCCCCCCCCCATGGACATTGAGTCTGACCTGCTAAGCTCCTCTCCCCATCCCCAAGCTCAGAACCAGGAAAAGGTGTGGAGGCAGCCTAGTGCAGAAAATTCAAAAGTCTGGAGAGATGTGACAGCGACACAGAGGAGACAGACAAGGGAGGTGCAGGCTGTGATGTGTTCTCCCCCCTCCTGTCATAGCTGCGCTCATCCATAGAGCAGATGTCACTGGATTGAGTTTACATCGGACTGTAAACAGTTTGTTTACCACTCCCTACCCACATTTCCGGCTGTTGAGAGATAAGAAGCCCTTGGAGGACATAGGGTACAGTAATCAAACCATGTGTGTACAGACTGACCAGCGATCCTGTGACATCGGCTCTATGGATTAGTACAGTTAGGACAGGAGGGGGTGGAATTTACAGGTAGGGGAATTTTACTTTGAACAAAATGGGGGGGGGGGATGGACTAACAATCATTTGTTTTTGGGATGAGATGTTTGTGAAGAAGAAGGGAAGGTGGGCTTTCTATGTGCAATGGGGAGGATATTTTCTAGGAGGGGGGATTGGGGGATTTTGGCTAAGAGGGGGAATTGGGGGGATTTGATCCCCTGTACCCTGCCCTGCTGATCCCTGTCCTCTACATTGCTGATCCCTGACCCCCATCCTGCCAACCCCTATCCTCTGCACTGCTTACCCCTGTCCTCCATCCTGCTGACCCCTGTCCTCTTGATCCCTGTCCTCCATCCTCCTGACCCCTATCCTCCTGACCCCTGTCTTCTGTACTGCTGACCCTCATCCTTTGCCCTCCTGAACCCTGTCCTCTGCTCTGCTGACCCTTGTACTCTATCCTTCTGATCCCTGTCTTCTGTCCTGCTGACCCCTGTCTTCTGTCCTCTTGACCCCTGTCCTTTGCACTGCTGACCCCTGTCCTCCATCCTGCTGACCCTCGTCCTTTGTCCTACTGACCACTGTCCTCCATCCTGCTGACCCCTGTCCTCTGCACTGCTAACCTCTGTGCTCCATCCTGCTGAACCCTGTCCTTCATCTTGCTGACCCCTGTCTTCCATCCTGCTGATCCCTGTCCTGTACACTGCTAACCCCCTTTCCTCTGCCCTTGTGACCCATCTTCTTTGCCATACTGACCCCTGTCCTCTACACTGCTGATCCCTGTTCTCTGCCCATGTGACCCATGTCCTCCGCCATGCTGACCACTGTACACTGCCCTTCTGACCCTTGTCTTCTGTACTGGCAACTCCTGCTCTCTACCCTGCTGAACTCTCTCATTTGCTCTTCTGACCCCTGTCCCCTGCCCTGCTAACCTCTATCCTCTGTCCTGCTAACCCCCTGTACATTACCCTGCTGACCCACTGCTCCCTGCCTTGCTGACTCTCTATTATCTGCCCTGCTAACCCCTGTACAGAACCCTGATAATCCACTGTGCACTGCCCTAAAAACGAATGGCCTCTGTACTCTGTTGTACAAACTGCTGACCCTATCCTCTGCCCTGCTGATCCCCCCTTCACTGCCTATCAGACTGGCTAAATCCGGCCCTGATTCTGTTGCTCCTCCGCACAACAGATGTCATTAAATATACCAGTCTTTGGTCCTTTTGATTGGCCAACGTGGGATGATGTTACTTCCACTCATGCACAGGAGTGCAGTCATCCCAGCACATTGGCAGTGTACCAGAATGTAAACTGAGATGTGCATGCGTAGCTCAGTGTACAATCTACAGGGAATGGTGAAGAGGCAGGGGAATGCATTTTATTGCAGAAGAGACGCTGCATTTTATTAGTATCTGATTAAAAATGTGGCTTTAATATCACTTTAATGCACATCTAAACCCTAGAACAAAATATGTATTATAAACTTTTTCACCAGATGATCCTGCCACACACCCTGTCCTTTGGTGACATCTTACTGAACTGGATCTCTAGAACAGTAGCATTATCATCCTAGGGCAGGACAACAGAACACCTCTACCTCTACAGGTGTCCTGTAGCCCATAGAGATGATAACTGATAATAGTCAGCAGAGGCAGAGAACACAGGAAGTTACCAGCTCATGCGATTTCTAATACAATCAACAGGTTTATTTTTGCACTTATTAAGCAGATAAAAAAACACTGTTAATGGTATATTTAACAGACCAAAGGGGAGCAACTGAGGTAAGTAAAACTTTTTCAAACACTTTTATAATTAGACCCCTGGATATTTATTATTACCAAATGTGAATTAGCATTAAAGATTTAGCGAAGAAGTTTATTTAAAAATGGACAGGATGTTCTTTTTAAGCCATAAAAACATCTGCAGGGTACTGATATTACAGTGCATACATTCCTCAAGGTACTTTTCTTACTTTCATTTATAGAATGAGAAAATATTTCCTGCCAGGCTCCATGATAAAGGAGGATGCATGCTTTGGGATAACCACAGGCTGACTGGTATTATCATGCTTTTCTGCTTTGTGATTCAGCAGCCTGAAGACATAAATTACAAAGATGCCTCTGAAAAGTAGAAACAAACAAAAAATACCTTTTTATTCTCAGTGAACTAATTATACTTCAGTGATGGGAACATTGTCAGCAAATCAGTATATCAATTCATTTATATGAATAAGCAACAGGGAAAGTAGATCCCCCCTGATCCTATTAGTCCTGGGACAATCAGGTTCCATTCTAGTCCAAAAATATGTGTTTCCCATGCTGACCTAAAAGATACAGTACTATAATCCCACTGTTGTGTGGAAATGTCAAAATGTCCTGTTAAACATCTGCCAGCACTGGTAAGAAACTGCACAGAAAAGAGAGTCCCATGTGTATGAATTGCCAAGTAATTAGACTGATAGATGGTGAGAGATTGTTTGAGGGACAGGGAATGATGTAGAAGAAACTGCCTTGCAAGTGTTATGAAGAAAACATTCCCCCGTTTGTGTGGACCAGTCTACTGTGTGCGGAGCCCTGAACCCTGAAGAGGTCGCTGTTTCCCCAGGTCCCATTTACCAATGCCCATGATTTTGGAGAGAAGCTCCACACTCTCCAACACACCTGTGGCTTTAAATGGGCTTTAATGAACAGACAAAAGCCCTGCAGAGAAGAAAACAAATGGAGCAACCAACAATATTAGTACAGTTCAACAGAGGATCTAAAACAGCACACAAGAGAGACAATATTCAAGTATGTTATAAAAAACAGCAAACTATCTTGGTGACCTAACTGAGAGTTAAAGAAAACACTATCAAACCACTGGCCAGTGAGTCTAAGCACAGTTGGCCAATGTTGGATCTCCCGTTAGAATGATCACTGTTTCACACAAGGGTATTTTTATTCGGTTGGGAGAAAAGCAAAGGGTGCAAGGTTGACTCTCCACAGGAGTAACTTTAAACAGTGGTAACAGCAGTAAAGTCAGTATTAAGCAAGTGGTCTTTGCAACTCCCACGGCTCCCAGTGATCCTGATGAATTTTTCTGGGACTGGTGAGTAGTCACATTGCACGGCCAGGGTTCCCCCTCAAACCAGTGTTGGATGAAACTGCAGCCTTCTCTGTCCCTAGAGTCTGTAGCAGTAACACTGCACAGGACCTTTAGTGGCACAGTCTGTGGTGGGCACAGTGTCCCTGTCGCAGTACAGGCAGGTGTGCAGCCTGGAGTCCTATGCCTGTGTTTAGTGACCTTACTCTCCAGTAGCAGCAAGCTAAAGATACTTTTCTGCTTCTTGCCTCAGTCCATGTCTGCAACCCCTGTCTCCCCATATGTGTCCTTTTCTCCATCCAGACTCTGAGTTCTTTTGGTTGGTTGGTATATAGCAAAAGATCAGGGAATGGATACAAACTACCTATACTAATCTATGTATAAATCAATGCACCACTTCCATAATTATTATTATTATACAGTGTTTATATAGCGCCAAAGGGTTTGCTCAGCGCTGTACATTAGAGTGGGGGGACAGTACATGAGACAATACAGTAACAATACAATACACGAGGGGTTCGAGGGCCCTGCTCTTTCGAGCTTACTAAGTGTAACACCCTGCTACAGAACAGTGGCATTCACACTCTGCAGAACAGCTCCATGAAACTTGTATGCTGATCCGCAGGACTTAACTAAGCAGTAGTGTAGCTAAGAACTAAATTTCCCAGAGGAGCTGGCATGTGGGCGGAGGCATATATATATATATATATATATATATATATAATTATAAAAGCCTGGGAGACGGGACAGAAAGTGAGAGATCTGGAAAGAGGAGTGCACTGACTGATGGAGGACCGGACCAGGCCACGGAAGGAGAGAGAAGGGAGGCAAGGAGAGTCTACTGATCGCTGACCTTGCTGCATTGTCCAGAAAGCTAATCTGCCAGCAGGAGAATGCTGTAAGTGGGAGAGGAGAGTGTGCAGGCCCTATCTGAGGAGAAAGAAAGACCGCCAGAATTCACCAGATTTCATCCCTCAGGTGAGAGAGTCCCAAGCATTACCAAGGAAAGGGAACACTTACACTTGCTCCATCTTTGTTATTTTCTTGCACACAGTTGCGGACATTGCACATAGTTATTATAAGTTGTGGCCTAGTTTCTCCAGCCGCTATTGCTTGACCACACTCAACACAGCTTTATCATCAGAGCTGATAGCAGGACATTCATGCTGCAGGCCGAATGACAGCTGTGTCACCATCATCATCAATTTGCTCTTTTAAAGAGACCATTTCCTATTGTGCCAATAGTCTTGCAGTCTACAGAGGAGTTGCCCTGTGTCAACAATCACTTCTGCCAGCTTAACAGCTTATTGCTTTAGATCTACTAGTGACTAGTTCAATGCAGGGGCATTAAACAAGTCAATTGCTGCTTTTCAGGGGAGTGCTGTTCACCATTTTCTTTATTGCATTGTCCCTCAGAAAACCATTATTCACACTTCCTCTCATTGTGCACCAACTGGACCCCATCACATGCGCAAAACTCTCTTCACTGCATTTAATGAGAACATTGGTTTTTTGGGGTAAAGAGCTCTTTTCTTATTTTAGGCTACCTCCCTGCCATCAAGTCCTGAGGGCCCGAAGTGAGCTAGTCTACCTGTTTGATAGTGCTCCCTGCTCACTGGGGACTGTAAAGCCACATCAGGTTGAAGGTATTGGGTTAGTTTCTGAAAAGCAGGCATACCAACACTAGCTGAGACTCTGTGTTAAGTGTTTTCTTCTTGTTTAAAGGTGACACAAGTAATAACTGACTCTGCACATGCCAATTCTATTTATGCTGTGTAACCAAGCTACAATGATGTTTTGTTATAAACCTCTTACCAGTTTACTCCAATCAGCGTGTGAGTCTACTTTTTGGCGGTGATTTATTCCAGTTAAGAGTGTACTGTGGGGTCATCAGGGCTTTGGCTTTCAGAGAAGGGTCCAGAGCAACAGGGAGCCTGAAAATAATGCAGCAACTCCTAAGGGGGTAGTGCTAACATAATAATGCAATACAAAATGAATCCCTAACAGAAGAATCTACATGGGACTGTATGGTACCACTTCAACAGATTCCATTT
Organism: Staurois parvus; assembly: GCF_062004578.1. Lineage (NCBI taxonomy): Eukaryota > Metazoa > Chordata > Amphibia > Anura > Ranidae > Staurois > Staurois parvus. The sequence goes on along the minus strand of NW_028317961.1, from coordinate 6,069,658 downwards.
ATGTAAAAAGATACAATGTTTATTATATAACATTTAAAACAGTGAGCTCAAGGCACTCCCATGACTGGATAAAAGATGGACCTCAATTGTGAAGACTGCTTCAAGAAAGAAAAGAGGAGCTCCACATCCTAATTACGTATATGGAATCTGTGTGATACCCCTACAATAAAGTATCAACAATTATTTAACTAATAGTATAAATTATCCTGCAATATCTGATTAATAGGGGAAAAATATGGGATCATATTACTGACATATTAAACATTTGTCACAGATCCTAAATATAAAGAAGAGACCAGAGGACAAGCAGGAATGGTTAACTCTGATTCAATATAAGGATTAGGCTAATAAAAAAAAACGAATTAATCTTCCAAAAATGTCTCGGCCAAAATAATTATACCACAATAAAAAATTCCACCATAAGTCAACATCATCCTATTTTGTAATAATTTTTGAGGCTTGTGCTATTTCCCAACTGTCACAGACTTGGGGCTGCAAGAGAACCATTGCCCAGAGAACTCTGTGTTTTATTGTGTTTTCAAGTTATGCAGAAGGAGCTGGTCACTAGTTGAGTTTTATGCCCATCTTCCATCCAGCCTGGGGGTAGTTCTTTGGGGTAGCTACAGCTATAGTCACTTGCCTTGTGTTCTAGAGCTTGGGAAACAACTTCATGGTGGAGATATCCAGTCGGAGTGTCCTGAGTTCGTCACACCAACTACGCCTCTACTCCATTAGAGCTCTGCTCACTGTGCCTTGTTTTTAATTTATGCACATGGTATTATGGGGTAGGTTGTGTAAACCTGAATGTGGAGAGGTCACTGTCATTATTTTTTTATATTGGTCGATACAAAAATTGTTCTGCCCATATTGTTGAAAATAATGTATGGAATATACTGTAATGTTATGTGATGTTGCTGCCATCTATTGGTTAGAGTTATTATGCCTAGTTATATCAGGATTTATCAGGAAGTGGTAATTTTCACATAGAGGCAATAACCTCTAACCTGGAACTTCCTATCCTCCATTTCGTGACTGCTTCTGAATCTAGCAAGCAACATACAGTGGAGCTCCAAGCTATTCCTGGACTTATGGTGGAATTGTCCGGGAGTACACTCACTGATGGGATGAAGCTGTTGTATAATGTTTAATGTACTGACACGTATGTTTTGTTTGTGCTTATGTTGTAGTTTTACAAAGTTATTCAGAACAAAGAATACATACAGATCTGATGTCTCAAGTTTCTTGTTTCTTGACTTCTGAATTATTGTTAGACTGTCTGACTAGTGTTATACAACAGTTCAATAACGCGAAGCAGAACAGTAAAAGGACACCCACGTGGTGGTCTGGAATAAACGGAGACGCCATTACTGCAGCATGAGTCTAAGATCAGGAACAAAGTATTAGGCTGATGACACACTACCACCAACACAGCGAGGTAGGGATTATATCCCCAGTGCCCATCAAAATGATGCCCAGTCACATGTGTCCAGATCTACATGATCTAGCAAGATGTCCTCAGCAAGTTCCTCAGCAAAAAGAAGCCATGATGATGCAGGAGATAGCAGCTAGGAAAGCTGCCTCAGCAGAAAAAGAAGCCATGATGATGCGGGAGATAGCAGCTAAGAAAGCTGCCACAGCAGAAAAAGAAGTCATGATGATACAGGAGATAGCAGCTAAGAAAGCTGCCATAGCACAAGAAGAGGCAAAATTGCTTATCCTGCAGCGACGGACTGCAGCTGCAGTTACTGAAGCAGAGGCCGCTGCCTACATGGGAACAAGCCGGTAGAAAGTGAAAAAGCATATAAAGACCCAAAGGTTACAGAAAAACCTCTATCCTCTGCAGATCGTACAAATGAGTACGTCCAGAAACTTACTGATGTACATACAAAGGAACAGTCTCTTAAATCTGAAGCAAAGGAATTCAGGCCAAGATCTACAGACCCCCTGGGCAGGCCCAATCAACCACAAGAGGTCAGTGGCTGCCAGCAAAGCAAAAATAAAACACCAGAATCCCCTAGGAACAAAAAACAAGTGTTCCCACCACCTCAACCTAAAGATTATATGTGTGAACAACAATGTGCAGTGGATGTCACCAAATATCTCATCCGCAAAGAGATGGTCAGCTCAGGCTTTCTCCAATTTGATGACTGTTTTGAAAACTATTGGGCATGAAAAACTTCATTTCTGAATGCCACTGGAGGTCTGAACTTATCACCAGCAGAAATGCTTGATTTAATGATAAAATGGCTTGGTACCGAGTCAGCAGAGCATGCAAAGAGGATGAGAAGAGCAAACCTGTTCAACCCTGCAGCAGGACTCAACATGACCTGGAAAAGACTAGAAGAAACGTATGGATCCCCAGAGGTAATTGAAGGAGCACTGTTGAAAAAACTTGAAGTCTTTCCTAAGGTGGGCTACAGAGACAACGTGCGGCTACAAGAACTGAGTGATCTTCTGCTAGAGATAGAATATGCCAAAGAGGATGGCTACTTGCCAGGGCTTTCATATCTAGATACGGCCAGAGGCACTAATCCCATAATAGAGAAACTACCTTCAAATCTGCAAGACAAGTGGATGTCTGTGGGAGGTAAATTCAAAGAAGATTATGGAATCGCTTTTCCCCCTTTCTCTGTGTTCTCTAGGTTTGTCCGACAGCAAGCGAAAATCATAAATGATCCCAGTTTCGCCTTTGCCACTAGCGACAATCAATCGCAAAGACCTCACAATAAGACCTCTGTATCCACACACAAAACAGTTGTACCTTCAGAAGTCAGACTGTCAAAGCACCCATAAGGTACATACAATAGAAAACCCAGACAGACATTGCTCAATACACAAAAAACCACATCCACTAAAGAAATGCAAAGGCTTTAGAAGCAAAACTATTGCAGAGCGGATGTCCTTCCTTAAACAAAACGGCATCTGTTTTAAGTGCTGCGGATCTACTTACCACATTGCCAAAGACTGTAAAATACCAGTGGAATGTACAGAATGTGGCAGTGAGAGACATATTGCAGCTTTGCACCCTGGCCCTGCTCCTGCACCACTAGAGACTGTGGAACCCATGAAAGGTCAGGGCAGGGAGCAACAAGAGACCCCACTCTCTTCAGTAATGTCAAATTGCACTGAAGTATGTGGACAAGGCAAGAGTGCACGATCATGCTCTAAAATCTGTTTAGTGACTGTATATCCCACTGGCAAGAGAGAAAGGGCAGTTAAAATGTATGCAGTGCTGGATGAACAGAGCAACAGATCCCTTGCAAAGTCAGACTTCTTTGATACCTTTAACCTTAAGGCAAGTGCAGTTCCATACACCCTAAGGACATGTGCAGGGACAATTGAAACCGCAGGGAGAAGAGCTACTGGCTTTACCAATGAATCCTTCAATAAGAAAGTGAAGTTCCCACTTCCTACCCTAATAGAGTGTGGCATGATACCTGATGACAAAACAGACATTCCCTCTCCAGACGTAGCCTATCATCACCCTCACTTCTGCTCAGTTGCTCACCTTATCCCAGCTGTTGAGCCAGATAATTCTATCCTACTTCTTGGAAGAGACATCCTTCAGGTACACAAGGTGCGCCATCAAATCAATGGACCTTACAATGCCCCCTATGCACAGAGACTGGACCTGGGGTGGGTCATTGTAGGTGAAGTTTGCCTGGGGACAGTGCACCAGCCTGACAACATTAGTATTTTGAAGACATCTGTGTTAACAAATGGATGCACATCTCTTCTCAGTCCCTGTCACAACAGCTTCGTTATCAAGGAAAGCTTTGGCAGGTCAACACAACACTGGGACTCTTCTACACTATATGGCAAAGACAAAGTCAATTCCGACATTGAGACAGACAATCTAGGGATTACAGTGTTCCAGAAAACTAAAGATGATGATAAACAGGCCCTCTCTATAGAGGATCAGACCTTCTTAAAGATTATGGATAGAGAGGCCTACCAAGATGACAATCACAGTTGGGTGGCCCCTCTCCCCTTTCGCACACCGAGACGTGTCTTGCCTTGTAACAGGGAGCAAGCCATGAAGCGTTTGCGTTCACTCAGCAAAACACTACAGAGAAAGCCAGAAGCGAAAAGAGATTTCACTGAATTCATTAAAAGGATGCTGGGCAACGATCACGCTGAAGTTGCAGGACCAATTGAGACAGATAGGGAACACTGGTATCTACCCATGTTTGGTGTTTACCATCCACACAAACCTAACCAAGTCAGAATAGTTTTTGATTCCAGCGCAGAGTATGAAGGAGTTTCTTTAAACAACGTACTGTTAAGTGGCCCTGACCTAAACAATACTTTGCTAGGTGTCCTTATGCGCTTCAGAAAAGAACCCATTGCTTTCACAGCAGATGTGCAACAAATGTTTTATTGCTTTCTTGTCAGAGAAGACCATAGAGACTTTCTACGTTTTCTCTGGTATGAAGACAATGACATAGACAAGGAAATTGTCGAGTACAGAATGAAAGAGCATGTATTTGGCATCAGGCCCTCTCCTGCTGTCGCTATATACTGCATGCAAAAGGCTGCCCAGCAAAATGCAGAGTTCTATGGACAAGAAGCCAAACACTTTGTATTGAGGCATTTCTATGTGGATGATGGACTCGATTCTGCTAGCACACCTGAAGATGCAATTTCCATCCTCAGTAAAGCAAAGCAAATGCTGGCAGAATCCAATCTGCGTCTTCATAAAATCGCTTCCAACAGCCAAAAAGTAATGGAAGCCTTCCCTGTAGCAGACAGAGCCAAGGACCTTAAAGATCTTTGACTAGGTACAGACACCCTTCCTCTTCAGAGAAGCCTAGGCCTGAGTTGGGATCTAGAAACAGATAGTTTTGTTTTCCGAGTTTCTTCAGAGGAAAAGCTCTTTACACGTAGAGGAATTCTATCCACCGTAAATAGCCTCTTTGATCCCCTAGGTCACCTGTGACAAAAAAAGGATAAGGCCTTAGTTCGGGAACTGTCATCTGGGAAAAGTGAATGGGATGCATTGCTTCCAGAAGGGAGACTATGTGAGTGGGTTCAATGGACAGAATCCTTGCAAGCGTTAGAGCACCTAAAGATAGATGTTATGTTCCCATATCTCTATCAACAGCTCGCAGGAAAGAACTGTGCATTTTCTCAGACGCATCCACCATAGCGATAGGTGCTGTGGCTTACTTAAAAGTAATTGATGCAGAAAATGTGTGCCATGTTGGATTTGTTATAGGAAAGTCCAAATTAAGCCCTAAACCAGCCCACACGATTCCTCGTTTAGAGTTGTGTGCTGCTGTACTTGCAGTCGAAATGTCTGAGCTAATCACTTATGAACTAGACACTGACTTTGATGCTGTGAAATTCTTCACTGATAGCAAGACTGTCCTGGGGTACATTTGCAACACCACAAGGAGATTCTATCTGTATGTCTCCAACAGATTGAATAGAATCCGGCAATCTACACACCCAGATCAGTGGTTCTATGTATCTACAGAGCAGAGCCCTGCAGATTTTGCCACTAGACCTACTCAAGCAGCATGCCTGCAGAACTCTAGATGGTTCTCAGGTCCATCCTTTCTGTACCAGCCACACTGTAAGGATATAGACACTGCTAATGTTTATCCACTCATAGAGCCTGAAGCTGACCCTGAAATCAGATCAGAAATTACAAGTTTCAGTACCAAAGCTTCTGAAGCACTTCATTCATATTGCTTGAGAGATTTTCTTGCTGGAAGATATTAGTTAAAACCCTAGCCAGACTCATCCATGTTGCTAAAACCAATAGTGAAACCAATAGCGATCAGGTCAGAAGGTGGGAAAGTTTCCATGAACAGGTCAATCTAGAAGAACTTTCTCGGACAAAGTCTGTTATAATTTCTTCTGTTCAAAACAAACATTTCCAGAAGGAAATTGACTGCATCACAAAACAAAAGACATTCCCAAAACAAAGCCGTCTTAGGAAGCTCAGCCCCTTCGTAGACAAGAATGGGTTGTTGAGAGTGGGTGGACGTTTGTCTCTTGCCGAACTTCCAAAGGTTGAGAAAGGCTGGTATACCGTATATATACTCCGTTTTTGGTGGGATAATGGTTGAACTATGACATTATAGTTTTAGTCTCAGATTAGCTAGGATTCCATTTTCCTGTTTGTGTGTTTTTTCTGCACATCAGTTGTTACATAGGTAGTGGCATAATAAATTATGCCAGACAGGGAGTGTTCTGCCCATATTGTTGAAAATAATGTATGTAATATACTGTAATGTTATGTGATGTTGCTGCAATCTATTGGTTAAAGTTATTATGCCTAGTTATATCAGGATTTGTCAGGAAGTGGTAATTTTCACATAGAGGCAATAACCTCTAACCTGGAACTTCCTATCCTCCATTTCGTGACTGCTTCTGAATCTAGCAAGCAACATACAGTGGAGCTCCAAGCTATTCCTGGACTTATGGTGAAATTGTCCATAAGTACACTCACTGATGGGATGAAGCTGTTGTATAATGTTTAATGTACTGACACATATGTTCTGTTTGTGCTTATGTTGTAGTTTTACAAAGTTATTCAGAACAAAGAATACATACAGATCTGATGTCTCACGTTTCTTGACTTCTGAATTATTGTTAGACTGTGTTACTAGTGTTATACAACAGTTCAATAACGCAAAGCAGAACAACAATAGAACCTTTTCATTTGTGTTACAGATATGAATAAGCTTCTGTAGTCTTCCTGAAGAAGCAGGTGTTGACCTGTGAAACACATTGAAGAATGTGATGACTTCATATATACCGTATTTGCCGGCGTATAAGGCGACTGGGTGTATAAGACGACCCCCTAATTTTCCAGTTAAAACATAGGTGTTGGGCTATACTCGTCGTATAAGACTACCACCCTTCTGAGGCAACACCATTTAACCACTAGCCTACAAGGCACTTATACCCACTTTCTGCCCAGGCCAATTTTCAGCTTTCAGCGCTGTCACACTTTGAATGACAATCATGCAACACTGTACCCATATGAAATTTTTATCATTTTTTTGTGACAGATAGTGCTTTATTTTGGTGGTATTTAATCAACTCTGGGTTTTTTATTTTTTCTTAAACAAACCAAAAACCACTGAAAATTTTGAAAAAAAATGTTTTTTCTTAGTTTTTTTTTAAATTTTGTAAATAAGTGATTTTTCTCCTTCACTGATGTGCGCTAATGAGGCTGCAGTGATGGGCACTAATAGGCTGCACTGATGGACACTGATAGGTGGCACTGATGAGGAGGTACTGGTAGGTGGCACTGATGGGCATTGACAGGTATCACTGATGGGCACTGAAAGGCAGCACTGATACATGGCACTGACTGGCACTGATAGGCGGCACTGACTGACACTGTTAGGCGGCACTGACTGGCACTGATAGGCGGCACTGATTGGCACTGATAGGCAGCACTGACTGGCACTGTTAGGTGGCACTGACTGACACTGATAGGCGGCACTGACAGGCACTGATAGGTGGCACTGATGTGAACTGATAGGCAGCACTGACTGGCACTGATAGGTGGCACTGATTGGCAGCACTGATAGGTGGCACTGATGGGCATTGACAGGCATCACTGATGGGCACTGAAAGGCAGCACTGATACATGGCACTGATAGGCAGCAGTGACTGGCACTAAAAGGTGGCACTGATTTGCATTGATAGGTGGCACTGACTGGCACTGATGGGTGACACTGAAAGGCAGCTCAGATGGGCACTGATATGTGGCATTGATGTGCACTGGTATGCACTGATATGTGGCATTGATGTGGCACTGATGGGCACTGGCACGTGGCACTGATGGACACTGACAGGTGGCACTGCTGGAGCTACACTGATCATCAGGGCACACTGATCATCAATGCCCTGATGTTCAGTGTACATGTCCACTCCACGGAAAGCCAATTACCCACTCTTGTTTCCTCTGTCAGCGTGACAGCTCGAGAGGAGAGAAATACCGATAACCGGCATTTCCCTGTTTACATGTGATCAGCTGTGATTGGACACAGCTGATCACATGACCAAGCCGACAGCTTCGATGTCCGATGGACACAGCGCACCGCCGATCGCCGTGCACTCCCTGAGCCGCGCATGCCCGGAGAATGGGAGGACGTCATATGAGCCAATCACGGCAAGTGATGTATTCTATTAATGAATACAGAGCCTGCTTGGATTGGCTGCGTCAGAGAGGTGAGCTGATGATGTCACAACTTCAGCCAATCCGAGCAGGCTCTGTATTCATTGATAGAATACATCGCTCGCCGTGATTGGCTCAGCGCGGTATACTGTATGTAGCCGAAGCTACCGTACAGTATTACCGCACATCCAGCGGGCTGACATTCTATACCCCGCGTATAAGAAGACCCCCCAATTGTTGGGGTATGTTTTTAAGTATAAAAAGTCGACCTATACGGCGTAAAATACGATATGTATTTTTCTTCTTCCTTTATACTCTGTATATACTGTAGGTCAAGTTCAGAAGCGAGAATTTTGTATAAAAATAGCAAGTGCATAAAACCATTGTTTTTAGGCTGTTTTAAATATTATATAATAAACTTTGTATCTTTTTACATAAATGGAAGGTGTTGAACTGGTACTATAAAAGTCCCATGTAGATTTTACTGTTAGGGATCCTATGGCTGGACCAGTGAAATTGAATAAAAAGCACATTATAAAAAAAATTAGTGTACACATTTCCCTGCTCTATCTATTTTTAAATAGAACTTTTTTTTTTACATTTTGGGCAGAGTAGGAAAAAATAAAACTTTGACCTCTCTTTTCCCAAAGGACCAGTTCAAACAGAGCAGTGAATCTGCTCAATGGGAATACAGACTGTGATAAAAACCCGAAAGGTCTACTTTTACCCCACTCTAAAACTAAAAAACAGTTTTGCCAACAGATGCACCTTCATTTTTACCTACTTGTCAAATGGTAGGGTTTCCACTTTATATTGTGTGAATTCCCTTTAGGTTTTATATAGTAAAATTGTGCTTTATATGCTCCGTTATTATGGTGTTATCAGGCATGTGAACAAAACAATACGAGATTGTTTGACAGAAGTTACTCACAAAGGATATCTGTATGTGGTCAATGTTGTGCCAAGAGCAAATTCTGGCACCTACAATTCTATTTCCAGTAAGCAATCCTTGAGCTTTGGGCCTTAAAACAGCTGGTGGGTAACCTAGAGCCCTATGTTTGTATTGTCTACACACTGTTTTTTGGCATACAGTAGGAAAAACATTTCCAGTTCAGCACTTTGAAAATGTGCAACCAGCATGAGAAAGGATGTTGCTGATATCAGTGACATTTGGGTGCTACTAGCAACCTTGATAATAGCAGACTGCGTGGCTGTCCAAACATTTGGCTTTTGTTTTCACTTTTCTATTTTATTGGATGGACATTTCTTTCCTAGTTATCAATGGAAATAAAGCCAGTGGAATCCTTGTTCTCACCATTCTCTGTTGCCTGTAATTAAATAATGCAAAGCAGAATGTGGGAAATTCAGCAAATTTCAATGGAATGAAAATGATATCAGTTTCTTTAATTAGAATTCTGTCTGTTTTAAGATCCCATTTTTTTTTTATCAAGGCACAAGTTGTAACTGTAACTATTTCACTGTGTTCACTTACATGGACTGTGTCATTTTAGAATAAAATAATTAGTTTAATTAGTCAAATGCAGACCTTGCTTGATCTTGCTTCCTTGTGCCTTCCTATTGATGAGTGAAATCAACCTTCACTTAAGGGACCAAAAGAGAGAAAAGAAAGATAAGAGGGGTGGAGCCCAGCTCATCCTTTAAAGGATAAGTTTGATGATGAGCATGATGTCTAGGTCAGAAATTATAGCTGTTTCTTTTGCCTTTAATGGCCCCCTTTCCCTTAAGGGAAGCAGGCTTCCTGGTATTTAGTTTTCCATAGGTCTTAGAACACAGTGCTAAGTTTCTGGCCCAAAGGCACCGGGACTGCAAAAAAGAAACAAGCAAGGGGATCTGTAATCTTGAGGCTGGTCAGGTAGAAGATTGTGGCTGGTTGTGGAATTTTTGAACAGTCCAAGGTTCAGGATAGGTAGAGGGCAAGTGTAATCCAAAAGAGTGGTTGGGGTACAAGGCAGGGGTCAGCAGCTAGACATGTGTGATTTGTTTCAGTAATTTAAAATAAATTATAATTAAACAACAAAATAAATTTGTTTAATTTGGATGCTTCAATAATGAATGTACCAAATTGATCCATTATTAACTCATTGTTAAAGAGTGGGTGGCCGGCCGCTGCATCTTTAACGGCCATGACTCAACTGTTGTCAGTGGGATTCTCTGCTGACAGCAGAATGTAAACAGAAGAGACAGTATAAAAAAAATTAATCAGAAATAAAAAATTTACAAAACAAATCTAAATCCAAATTTATGAAACTTAAAAACTAATAATTTTAATATAACAAATATGACCAAACAAATTGATTTACTTATCAAATGAATCCAAAATAAAAAACAAACAAACAAATGTTTTCCTTGTGCACACCTCTATCAATGAATGCAAATTATAGGTAACACAGCAGGCATAGCATGACAGATCCCATCATAAGCCAAGAGCCCTGGACATGTGATGTTTAAAGTGGAGTTCCACCCAAAAGGGGAAGTTCCGCTTTAAAGATTGGTTCCCCGCTCCCCATTAAGGATTGGCACCTTTGGGGAACGGGGGGGACGGGTACCCGAATTTGACAGATACCCGCTCCCACTTTTGCTGCGATCGCCTAGGCGATCAGAAACGGAAGTTGTCCTCCTACCCTCCCTCCCTCAGGGAGCGCAGCGCTACTCGCACATGCGCAGTGGGAACCAGGCTGTGAAGCCGCAGGCCGTCACAGCCGGGTGCCCATACTGAAGATGCTGGCGCCCGTAATACAGGACGGCCAGTGAAACGGGCTGCGGCGGGGGCAACGCGGGATTGTGGGACAGGTGAGTGGCTGTTTTTATAGCTGATGACTTTTTTTTTTTACGGAGTGAGTGGAACTCCGCTTTAAATAAAGCGCCAGAGCAACCAAACAGTCAACCAGGGATTTGGATGATGTTATATTGGAAACAATGGAAGTACTGTACATAGAAGGGCTGTGGGGCAATAGTGATTCCGAGGCCCCATTTGACAACAGGCTTATCTCAGCCATTGACCATTGACCATGAGATTGTCCATACGGGGTTCATGCCCCTCTCCAACCTCTTTGGGTAAAAGGGAATTTTATCCCCACGTTCTATAAGGTTGTTCTCAATGACTTCAGGAAAATGTATGCGCCCCATGACTCCTATCATTCTAAGAAACATCAAGGTTTTATGGATCCACTTACTGGATCAATAGGAAGCCTTAAAAATAATAGGGAAGTGGTGATCAAGCAGGATGACAAAGGTGGGGGACTGGTCATTCAGGACAGGGAAGACTATATAGCCAAAGCCAACAGGCTTCTGGGGGATACTGATACATATGTTAAACTCAAGAATGACCCCACCTCCTCATACCTCACTGAACTAAAGGCTCTACTAGATTGGGCTTTGCAACATAAGTTACTAGACAAAAATGCATATCTATTCTTGCTTAACCTCCTTAGCGGTATTCCCGAGTGTAGCTCGGGGTAAAATTTGAGTACCAAGAGCGGTAACCCCGAGCTACACTCGGGCTTACCATGCGGCGTTGCTCAGGAAGTCCCTGCAGCACTTACCTTGTCCTTCGCTCCCACGATGTGTCCCCTGCAGCGTCCCCAGCCATCTCCTCCAGCTGATGCCGGCTTCCGTGTTCCGGTCCCTGTGACGTCGGGACGTACGGGCGCCGGAACTGGCGGCAAATTTAAAAGCTTTAAAAAATGTAATTTTTAAAAAAAATGATTATTACATAGTAAAACATTGCTATTTCAATGCATTTCACATATATTTTGTCCCTAGTGCTTTGTCCTGTGCCCTGCCTGCATTTTGACTGTTCTTTCTGCCTGGAAACTTAGAAAAGTCCATGGTGTCCAAAAAGCGTCCCTTTATGTCAAAAGCGGTTTTAGACCAGCTAGAGAACAGCGATAGTAAATCAGAACCACTTGCAGAATTGAGTGATAATGATTCGTGGGGAAATTCGTCATCAGACACTAAAAAGGATTTTGCGACTTTGCTCAGCGATGTGCGAATTTGCCTCTGTATTTCAAATTTCAGTGTTTTTGGTTTGATTATATTATTGAATTAAATTTATTATTATTATATTATTATTTTTTGTGATTATTTATTAAATTATAATGTATGATTTTGTGTTTCAAATTTTATCCTACCCGGGATGTTTACTAGACTCCTGTTCGTACAGATTTCAGTGAGTTATTCCTAAAAATTACAGCCTACAATAAAAAACTACATATTTCCATGCAAAAAAATGGTACCGCTTTCAGCACAAAAAATTGGAAATAATCAGACCGCCGAGGAGGTTAATAAACACCCTGTCACACCCCACTTTTAGCAAAATTCATAAGCATATGGAAATCCACCAGGTCGGAATATTATAGCTGGAATTAACAGTCTGACCAGCAGTTTAGGAAGCTACATAGACTACTACTTGCAAAACTAGTCACGAATCTCCCTTCCTTTGTCATGGATTTTGGCCATACGCTCAAAAAACTATCCTTCTATTCTTGGCAACCAGGTTACCGTTGGGTGTCTCTAGACGTCACTTCACTTTACACCTCTATTGATCATGAATTTTGGGCTTAGAGCCATTGAACATTTTCTCATGGAAGAGGGCAATTTGAACTCCATGCAAATTAGGTTTCTGTATGATTGTACTTATTTCACTCTTGTACACAACTACTTCCCATTCATGAGGGACTACTACAAGCAAATCAAGGGCACTGATATGGGGGCTAGGTTTGCAGACCTGTTTATGGGGCTTTTGGAACATCAGATTATCTGGAGAAACAACCGCTTTGGAGCTAATCTGGTGTCATTTGCCAGAAACATAAATGATATATTGATCCTCTGGGATGGCTTGGATTGTGAACTTGAAAAGTTCTTTGACCATTGCTTACAGAACCCATTCGGAATTTCATTTTCTCTTGTGGTTGACGATAAGTGCCTCATTTTCCTGGAATTGGAACTTAGAACTGACCCATTGGGTAACATCTACTACAGGACACACTTTAAGCCCAGTGCAGGTAACTCCTACCTACACGCAGGCAGTCACAACCATCCTACCTGGATCCGCTAACATACTGTGATGCCTATGAAATGTGTTGGCCTTGGACCCTTTGTTTCTTAGGTAATTTTTACAATAAAGCATTGTTGCCCAAATACCAGGAGCATGAAAAGTGACTGATGTCCTTTATCTAGGCTAAAGGAACAGAGCCACCATCAGAGTCACAAGATATTCTGCTTAGAGCAAGATAAAAACTTGTTTATGGAATTGAACGTGTTTATGACATCTAGTAATGTCACATTAGAAGATAAGAACCTGTTTAAATACATCTACTTGCTTGAGAAGTTAGAAATCTTTAAATTTAGGGTAGATGAGAAGAAGTATAGGGTAGATGAGAAGAAGTTTGGAGTAGATGAGAAGAAGTTTAGGGTAGATTAGAAGCGGAACTGAGGCAAAAGTGTGACTTTTCAGATAACGATGTGGAATCAATGTGGTGGTTGAGCGTGACTTTGTTATCCTCTCTGAACCATTCTGCTAGCTCCTCCTATGGTGGGTGTGGTGCCCACCCACTATTGAAAAGCTTTCAAAAAACATGGTTTAAAAGCCGGGAGTCCAAGTGAGACCAGGAGGAAGCCCCTAGTGGTCAGGGGACGCTCTGACGCTGGGATTCTTGCCACGGCTATATGGGCCTATCAATTGGTTGTGCTTACGGCTTCCCTGTGACCCCCTGGGCAGTATTGTTCAGATGGGATTTGTTCCTTCCCGCTTCCACATAGCTTTGGTAATGTATTAATTCTATACTGTGACGCTGTCAAATGATGTGTCTATTTCATGCTGTAATGCTCACATTATTATAGGTGTGTGTTATTATGCAGATTGTGATGACTAGATATATCCTCCTGTGTGTATAAGATATATCCTCCTGTGTGTCGTGTGATAATAAAAGTGGAGGTTTTGACAGTGCAAGAATATTGCAGTTGGATTCTGTTTTTTCTTGGAATGCCGTGTGAATGATGTACCAGGTCAGGTATATAAGCTGTGTAACGGGGTTGGCTCCCCAGGATACAGTGAAGTCATGAACGAGGAAAGCAACCCCAACACCAGCTTTTGCCACAACAGAATTTTACTTAGATGTGGCAAATAAACACAACCACAAATGCTGGAAACATACAATAAATTTACATACACCCAGCCCAAAGGCTGAGACCATTGTGCTGCACAGCACGGCGCCTTCTGATGGATGACGGTAGAAAGTGAAGTAATTTACCTACTGGCGGGCACAAATAAGCTGCCACACCTTACCTGTTATTACCCTAAAAGAGCAGGAATCAGTGTATGGGTGTACAGTATGGGCTAGCCTGCGGTGCAGCACAACAGCTTACAATCTTACACAAATCTACAGTATTCCCTCTCCCATAACTGGTCCTGTAGCACTTGCCTGAGTATTCCTTCTGAGCAAAACGCCAGTCTGACTTGAGTTTGTAGGATTTTATCAGCTCTCCAATGTGAAATGTTACTTTAAGTTGTGGAGTCCTTCCAATAATCAGTAACAACACTTGTGGCCTGACACAGAGACCCTAACTAACTAACTATAGGCCTGAACTCAGTCTCAAGGCGCCAACACTGAAATGAGGTGCGTGCACGATCTTACCGACCCGGGTCTGCTTTGCATCCGCTGGTGACACTGAACAGAACAAATGTCTCTCCAACAAGCATGCGGTTTTGCCGTATATGTTGCTTAGTTCGTCTGGTCTTATCAGCTTCCTGGCAGCAGACTCATCAGCTTCACTCAGCTGCAGGTTTGGTTACTGAGGGACGCATTCACACCTGGATGTCATCGGATTCTCAGCTCACACGGCTCCTTCATTCAGCATTGTCCAAAACATGGCTGAAGTCTCCTCTTCCTGTTCACTAAACTCCAAACTCTGAGTGCAGAACCCCACCTCTTCATGAATATACAAATATCTATGCAGTCTGAGGCTGTGTTAGAAAAACAGTGACAACTTGTGGCTAAACCGAAGAATGTCAGTCAAAACATTACTTTACTTCCACACAGTGTTCAAACAATGAGAGCTGTTTCCCCATCTCACAGGTATTCATGGGGTAGAGGGTCTTTCACATGCATAGAATATGTAATGGTGTAAATGCTGATTAAAAGTACCTGTATGACTACAAGTTGATTGTGTGCGTGTATATCACTTGCTTTTAGTTATTGCACCCAGTATTTGTCGTTACACATACCATATGGGCAGTTCTGCAGGCTCAGATGCACATGTACCTGCAGGGTAGATTATGAAGTACAAAGCTTTATCCTGAAAAACAAATTTAGGAAAAAGGGATACACAGATGAGCATATTGAAGCTGCCTACAATAAGTATTTAGTCCTCTATGATAGCCCCATTCCATCTACTTCTAGGGAGAGGACACCCCACATATCAGATAATCATAAAATCTAGTTTATTCCAGCAAAGTCTTTGAACTTAAACGAGTAGTGACCAGAAATTGGAACATTTTGAAACAGGGCCCAGTATTGGGAAATATTCTCCCTGACAATCCCCAATTTATATACAGGAAACCACATGACTTGAGAAGTTTGATTGCTCATAGTAGAGTGAGGAAGTCTGGAGACAAAAGGGCCAACTCCCATAATTCTTGGGGGTCTTGGTTTGACCAAAACATGAGTGTCAAGAAGGGCATTGAGAATTATGGCACATGCTCCTTCATGTGGCATCACAAGCGTGAGTTTATGGGAGCAGATTGCAGAACCCATAGAATTAGATAGTTTATCAATTGTGGTATGCATACCCCCTATGAGTATGTGCTAGAGCACGAAACGCATCAGAGAGGAGCTACAATGTCGTGACATCACTACTGCCGAGGCCCCAGCAGGTCCGGTGGACATCTTTAAACACATGGTCAGTCTGTCTGTTTTTTCTTATTGTACACCCTGTTGGAAAGCAATAAATCCCTCTGTTAGCAGTATTACGCTATGTGGCATCCTTTCTTTGGGCTGCATATGAGTCTAACCATTCACAGAGTCATTAAAAGAGAAAGTTAGATGTGCTGCTACCCACAGAAGATCCAGAGGGGAACCATGACCAGGCTGTGCATACCTTAAAAGAGGATCTGGCTGACCTGTTGAGACAGTCGTGTTCTCAAATGCGAAATGAAATTGCGAATCTGGTAATTGCGCAGTTTTTCTATTACCAGATACACCACCTATGAATTGGAGATAGGAGCTTGGACCACCTATCCTGAGATCCCATAAAGGATCCTCACGTCCATTATTCTGGACTTTTCACTTCAATAGCACCATAGCCACCTTTGAGTGGCTCTCCTCAGATTTTATCCACTTGCTCACCTATTGGACTTAAGTACATAATTAGTACATAAGCAAGTTTGCCTATTTATTTTATTTTTATATGATTTTACTTGTGATCACCATTAGCACTAATGGCACTTTATTATTTATTATTGGCAATTGTTTTTGATTGATGTAACACTTTATTTCATATTCATATCATATATCTCAGTGCTGCACCTACTCTATGTTTTATTAGTCCTCGCTTGTTGCTTGGATTCTTGCTAGAGACCATGCGTTTCAATTTTGGCCACAGATTTTTGATGGGATTCAAGTCAAGGCTATTTCCAGGCCAGGGATGCAGAGGAATGTTCTTGTCATTGCGCCATTTAAGGCATTTATGAGCTGTATGGCATGGAGCTCCATCCTGTTGAAAAGTAAATTCTGTACTTTTGTCCGCTAAGTCGCTTATTGATGAGATCAACTTTGATGTATCACTCTGCATTAATAATGCCATTAATAATGCCATAAATAACCTGCTTTCGTCCAACACCATACCAAGACATGCCGCTCCATATCATGATGATTTGAGGGTGTTTCCTTGTTGCTGTCATGCACTCAGGAAAGCATTCTTCGCCAGACCTTCTTCGCACGTATTGAACACCATCGCTGTTCACTCACTTTATAAGGCCTCTTTTGAATTGCTGTATCATTGTACTTTATTGGCTACTGTGCATTTATTTTACTTTTAATGAATAATAAAAACATTGTTCCAAAAGAATATATCAGCTAGTAAGAATGATTATTAATTTCTTTCTTTCAGCTTGTACCATATTATTATATGTATTTGCTTAGACAGCTCTGTGCATAAGCTGTTAGAAACTGAACCACAATATACGTCTAATATTTTTATTGTATTGGTCAAATCAGTTCAGATTTCCCACAGTAAGCTGTTGATTCCCCCATGGTTATTAATGTACCATCGCCAAATGTGTCTGGGTTATGGGATCTAGTATGTGTTTCTTGGAGGTTGAGAGAAATCCATTGGCTGACTCATCAGACTGATGTGTATCCAATGAAATGACAATACAACTAGTGTTTGAAAACTGTATATGTCTGCAGTGATTCACTTAAGTCAGTTTATACTGGAGCTGCATCATAAAACTCAATTTGATTTGGCAAAGGATGGGTTTTGTCTAAGAGGACTGTAAATGAGACAATATTTTCTTCCTTTGCCAGTGCCTATATGCCAAAGTATTACTCGACTTGTTTCCTGAGGTGTGTGGGTTGGCTTTGAGAAGTACTGAGTCAGGTCAGTCAAAGTATCTTTTAGATTTGTAATACATTGTGCCATCACCCTAACTTTCATAACATTATCTGCATTAATAACATTGCTGTGTTTTAGGAGTCTGCAGTGAGTGAACTCCAGTCTTATATCTATGCTTTTAATAATTGTGCTTGTAAAGTCTTCAGTGAATACAGTATTATAAAAACAAGATTCCTTGTCTTCTCGGGTTGTATTCTCTGCTACTGGTTGATTAGAATGTACAAAATTCAGTGATGAATTTTTTCTACAGAAAGGCTAAAACACTAAAGAAAAGCTAAGGTTTTAGAAAAAGTGTTTAATAAATATCTGGTGCTGATCCTTGTTGCTTATATGCTTCCAGTGTCAAACAGGCAACTATGTAAATGCCCACTGGTGGGCGGGGGGGGGGGTGGCTAGCCCAGACTCTCAGTGGCATGCTGAGAGGCTGAGCACTTGAGTGGATCCCGACAATAAAGTTAGGATCCTCCAGAGCCTAGACTACCTCTGTGACATCAGCTGACAGTGGGTTTTAATCTTATTATGGGTCACAGGTCTCAAGTAAGTGCACTCCTGTGACCCAGTTGTGAAGTATTACCAAAAATGTTTGACCATTCTTCTTTTTTAATTACTGTTCCACAAGCAAAAGTCTCACAGACACATATGATCTTCAGTACAATCATATTTTAAAAAATTTAACTCACACATATGCTTTTCTGCACGTAGACAAAAGACACAGAGCTGACACTTTGTACATGCCTACCTTAAAGAACAACTTTTATAAAATAGCCTGGAACCACTTAGCAAACCCCAGCTGTTTAGACAATGAATACTTCGGTCAGGCGTATATAATACAGCAAATATAATGCAGGGGTCAGGGTAGGGAATTTATTTGGTTTAACCACTACCATGAATTCTAGGTGTACCCTATTATGTTTGGGGTGCATAGTTCTGGTGAATTAATGCTGG
The DNA here is from genome assembly GCF_062004578.1 of Staurois parvus. NCBI lineage: Eukaryota > Metazoa > Chordata > Amphibia > Anura > Ranidae > Staurois > Staurois parvus. Next base: position 6,050,937 of record NW_028317961.1, on the reverse strand, counting down.
AATTCACCGGACCAAATTCTTTGTGACCATAATGTACTGCTGGGTCTTTGAGCTTAGGTTAGAAGGGCCATTGGATCAGCCAGCTCCTTTACTATAAAGGGTGAGGTCACAGCAGTCTTATTGATAATGGAATCAATTCACAAAAGGTTATCACATGTGATATTTGGGTCACATGATACATTTTTCCCCAAATATCGCATAGATAATTGACAATTTTCTATCCCTTTATGCGGTATTTACCTCAAAAAGCAAATCCACTAAGTAAATACTGCATAATGTCAATTCACTAAAGGAAATAAGTTTTAAAAATGCACTCATTAAATAAGTAGTGGTCCATGCATGCAAAATTTAAGGAAAGTATGATAGGTTAGCTGGTTGTCAAGGAGCAGGCACCTGCCTGCATCCTTAACAACCAGTGAATAGCTGGTTGTTAAGGAGCCAGCACCCGTGGCATGCTTAGCAACCATAACTCATCTGGGGATTCCCTGCTGACAGCAGAATGTAAACAAATTTTTTTTTTTTTGTAAATGGGGCCCCCACCCATCCATACCAGACCTGAAGGGTCTGGTATAGATTTTTAAGGTGGACCCCACACCAAAAGTAAAAAATTAAAAATTGGCATAAGATCCCCTCCAAAATCCATACCAGACCCTTATCCAAGCATGCAGCCCAGAGATCAGGAAAGTGGGGGGACAAGCAAGTACCCTCCTCCTGAACCATACCAGGCCACATGCCCTAAACATGGGGGGTGCTTTGGGGGACTTCCCCATCCCCTAAAGCAGCGGTTCTCAACCTGTGGGTCGCGACCCCTTTGGGTCTTTCACAGGGGTCGCCTAAGACCATCGGAAAACACATATTTCCGATGGTCTTAGGAACCGAGACACCGCTCCTCTATCCGTCTCCAGGTGTGGGTGGGATGACATGCTGCCCCTGTCATCTGGACACACCCCCGGGATCAATCCTCGCCGGTGATTGGCCACCGGAACTGTAGCTCAGGAGAGGCACACAGGCGGCCAATCACCGGCGAGGAGGTGGAGCTTGGAGAGGAGGAGCCGAGCGGCACCATGAAGATCGAGCGAGTGAAGAGGAGGAGAGCGGCCGGAGAAGGAAGACAGCTGACCGGTAAGTGTCTGTACCATGGGAGAGGGAGGGAGCGAGCGAGCCCAGGCTGGAGCAGGGGTCAGCAAGGTAAGTATCATTGGTGTCAGTGGGAGGAATAGTGCCCAATCATTGGTGTCACTAATACCAATGATGGGGCACTATTCCTCCCACTGACACCAACGATGAGGCACGATTCCTCCCCCAAATGACACCAACGATGGGGCACTATTCCTCCCCCCACTGACACCAATGATGGGGCACTATTCCTCCCCCAAATGACACCAATGATGGGGCACTATTCCTCCCCCCACTGACACCAACGATGAGACACGATTCCTCCCCCAAATGACACCAACGATGGGGCACTATTCCTCCCCCCACTGACACCAACGATGGGGCACTATTCCTCCCCCCACTGATGCCAACAATGGGGCGCTATTCCTCCCCCCACTGACACCAACGATGGGGCGCTATTCCTCCCCCACTGACACCAACGATGGGGCGCTATTCCTCCCACTGACACCAACGATGGGGCGCTATTCCTCCCACTGACACCAACGATGGGGCGCTATTCCTCCCACTGACACCAACGATGGGGTGCTATTCCTCCCACTGACACCAACGATGGGGCGCTATTCCTCTCACTGACACCAACGATGGGGCGCTATTCCTCTCACTGACACCAACGATGGGACGCTATTCCTCCCACTGACACCAACGATGGGGCACTATTCCTCCCACTGACACCAACGATGGGGCACTATTCCTCCCACTGACACCAACGATGGGGCACTATTCTTCCCACTGACACCAACGATGGGGCACTATTCCCCCCACTGACACCTACGATGGGGCACTATTCCTCCCACTGACACCAACGATGAGGCACTATTCCTCCCACTGACACCAACGATGGGGCACTATTCCTCCCACTGACACCAACGATGGGGCACTATTCCTCCCACTGACACCAATGATGGGGCACTATTCCTCCCACTGACACCAATGATGGGGCACTATACCCCCACTGACACCTATGATGGGGCACTATTCCCCCCACTGGCACCAATGATGGGGCACTATTCCTGCCACTGACACCAATGATGGGGCACTATTCCTCCCACTGGCACCAATGATGGGGCACTATTCCCCCCACTGACACCAATGACGGGGCACTATTCCTCCCACTGACACCAATGACGGGGCACTATTCCTCCCACTGACACCAACGATGGGGCACTATTCCTCCCACTGACACCAATGATGGGGCACTATTCCCCCCACTGACACCTATGATGGGGCACTATTCCCCCCACTGGCACCAATGATGGGGCACTATTCCTGCCACTGACACCAATGATGAGGCACTATTCCTCCCACTGGCACCAATGATGGGGCACTATTCCCCCCACTGACACCTATGATGGGGCACTATTCCTCCCACTGACACCAATGATGGGGCACTATTCCTCCCACTGACAACAATGATGGGGCACTATTCCTCCCACTGACACCAATGATGGGGCACTATTCCTTCCACTGACACCAATGATGGGGCACTATTCCTCCCACTGCAAAATTACAGTTATGAAGTAGCAGCGAAAATAATTTTATGGTTGGGGGTCACCACAACATGAGGAACTGTATTAAAGGGTCGCGGCATTAGGAAGGTTGAGAACCACTGCCCTAAAGCACCTTGTCTCCATGTTGATGAGGACAAGTCCCTCTTCACCACAACCCTGGCACGGTGGTTGTTTTGAAATTCTATAACATTTTTAAGACAACGCAGTGTAGCGCTGCAAAAGTGAAGCTCACAAGCTATATAATTAAACTGTTTTGCCACTGGCCAGTTTGTATGAAGTTAAGGACGTTAGATTTATTTTTCTATGGCTTTTAGATCTGTTGTGGCTGCTACTTCCACTTGTCAATTCAGGTCTATTCAAGATGGATAAAAAAAAATAGGTGTCACAGCCAAAAAAGGCATATTTTAAAGCTAAAATAAATCAGATTGTTGTGCTGCTGTTATATTTCAGTAATTGTAAAACTAAAAAAGAAAATTATCACAAATGGACGCTGTCCATGCAAAAAGGAATTGTTCACCAAGAACAAGAGTACAAGTGTAAATAAGGCACAGAGTGCATAGGCCAGGAGTATGTGAAACACAGAGCGCAGGGGCTAGAGCTATATGATTGGACTTACTCTGGCAAGAACTCTGCACTGAAGAACAGGTGGAATCTACTGAATCTCTGAAAGCTCTAACTAGAAGTTAAATAACTTTTCCAATTTAAAGGAGTAAACACTGTTACATTCCTGTTTTGGTGTGGCAATGAGTGATTCAGACATCTCTTGAAATGTCAGAATTGCAACAGCAAATGCTGTGAATGCTGCATGTTTCTATTAAAACATGTGTAAGTGGCTTCTACATGAGTGCATAGAGGATTAATGGCTCGGTTAACCTGCCTCATTGTCGATCATGCTCAATTTGAGTATGTACTCATTACAGGTATATATATAAAAGTTTGTTTTTTAAAAAAAAAAAAAATTGATGGGTAGCTTTGGGGAGGCGGGAGGAGATGGCAGGTTATATGCTGGAATTCCAGAGTAAATGCAGTGAACTGTATAATAAGTGAGTATATGCAAATCCAGCTTCTCAACCAGACACAGTGCCATGCAATTAATAGATATCTAATTTAGATGACAGTTCAGGGCTGTAGATATAGATATTTATGAAGTGTGGTGTAATACTTCATTCATATCATGTATGTTGGAAATACATTGTGCTGTGAAAGTGCAGGTTACACAACTTGAAAGCCCTATGTATAGGAAACCTTTTCATACTTTTAAAGCTGGGACCACTGCTGATCAGTATATCAGAAACATTCCTGCCAAGGATTGTTTTCAAAGTATTCCTTGAAGAGCACCTGTGCTTTTGTTTCGAGCTTTAATTTCACACTAAATAAAATGACATCATTGACCACAATGGGGGAAATTTAACAAAACTGGAGATAATATTGAGCAGCTGTGTATAGCAACCAATCAGCTTCTATCTTCAGCTTGTTAAGTTAAGACTTGAAAATTAAAGATAGAAGCTGAGTCTGAGTGGTTAGCAGGTAAAAGTAGCCTCAGCTCAATTCATCCAAGACCTCCATGATTAAGCCCCGGGGGTGGGCAAAACATGTTGGGGGCATGGCTTGGATGAATTCGCTCCTTAGCTGAGGTACCAAGGATGTCAAATGTGACAAAATGCATTAAGTGGAGCCTTGCTGTGACATCATTGTGCACTCAGAAGCTTACGGGTAGCCATTATGTTTGTCATCAGCCGATGTTTGTAAAGCGCTTTTTTAAAATTATTTTTTACTTAATTTTAATGTGAGTAGATTACTTTTTATCAATAAAGAGATACTTAGAATGATACACACCATGTGGAGCTTTTTGTTTTATCCCTGAGATGTTTCCATTCGAGTGCATATGAACGTGATGATTTCCCATAAGCATCCTCTGAGATCTATATGGAGTCCCCTGCCAGTTGATGATTGCTACCGGAATTTGTGAATAATGCCAATGTTGACCTTTCTTTAATTAGAATGGTCATATATTTCTGGTAAGCCTTGCATGGTGTTACCGGTAGAGGACTTTTCTGCTCTTCTGGGAGATATTCCCATCCTGCAACTATCATCTGATGTGGCATATCCTTTATCACTTTTTCAGTTCATTGGGACTGTATTGTTTTTTTCATTGCACAGATGGTTTTGGATTTGTAGTCTACTAAGTGCACATATTTGTATGTTTTGTACATGTTTATTGTATGAATTAGCGCAACACTTTCTTGATACACACACATAGAGAGAGAGAGAATAGAGTGTAAAGAAACAAGAAATATGCCAGTTTCTTCAATAAAAGTTCAAGTGTAAACAGGTGAAACAATTCTTATTCCTGTGATATGAACCATTCACTATTTTTCATGCTTTAACTCCACCACCAATTATGTCAAACCACTCACTAGATTATATTGCTGGCAAAAAATTTGATCAGTAAAATGGGCGTCTAGATGTATACCCAGGAGACACCACTTATCTAGACTCAGCGAATCCCTCTTTGGACCTTTCACCATTGACAGTCCATCATCCACTCATATCAAACCAATCTGAAGAAGAATAAGGTTTGCATAGCGTAAAACCATAATCACTTTATTTTTAAAAACAAATTAAAAACACAATCAATAGTGTCGCCACCGGCTCTGGTAAAGCGTGCAGTATTATGTTACCAAGCCGTCTCTGGCTGCATATTCAGACCACAAACGGACTTGTCGTGCATGCTGATGCTATGTCCAGTGCCCCGCCAACATTATTGGTTTGCCTAAAATACATTGCTCAAAAAAATTAAACAAACACTTTTTAGTCAGAGTATAGCATCAAGTCAGTTAAACTCCTGGGATATTGATCTGGTCAGATAAGTAGCAGAGGTGGTTTTTCATCAGTTTCAGCTTTGGTGTTAATGAAATTAAAACCAGGTGCACTAGATGGGCACCAATGAGATGACCCCCAAAACAGGAATGGTTTTACAGGTGGAGGCCACTGACATTTTTTCCCTACTCATCTTTTGTGACTGCTTTTCACTAGTTTTGCATTTGGCTAGGGTCAGTGCCACTACTGGTAGCATGAAATGATACCTGGACCCTACAGAGGTTGCACAGGCAGTCCAACTCCTCCATTATGGTACATCAATACGTGCAATTGCCAGTAGGTTTGCTGTGTCTCCCAGCACAGTCACAAGAGCATGGAGGAGATTCCAGGAAACAGGCAGTTACTCTAGGAGAGCTTGACAGGGCCATAGAAGGTCATTATCCTATCAGCAGGACCAGTATCTGCTCCTTTGTTCAAGGAGAAACAGGATGAGCACTGCCAGAACCCTACAAAATGACCTCTAGCAGGCCACTGGTGTGAATGTATCTGACTAAACAATCAGAAACAGGCTTCATGTGGGAGGCCTGAGGACCTGACGTCCTCTAGTGGGCCCTGTGCTCACTGCCTGGCACCATAGAGCTTGACTGGCATTTGCCTTTGAACACCAGAACTGGCAGGTCCACCACTGGTGCCCTGTGCTTTTAACAGATGAGAGTAGGTTCACCCTGAGCACATGTGACAGACGTAAAAGGGTCTGGAGAAGCCATAGAGAATCTTATGCTGCATGTAACATCGTTCAGCATCACCTTTTTGGTAGTGGGCCAGTGATGGTCTAGGGAGGAATATCCATGGAGGGACGCACAGACCTCTACAGGCTAGACAATGGCACCTTGACTGCCATTAGGTATCGGGATGAAATCCTTGGACCCATTGTCAGACCCTTTGCTGGTGCAGTGGGTCCTGGGTTCCTCCTGGTGCACGACAATGCCCGGCCTCATGTGGTGAGAGTATGCAGGCAGTTCCTGGACAATGAAGGAATTGATACCATTGAATGGCCCCCACGCTCGCCTGACCTAAAACCAATAGGACACCTCTGGGATATCATGTTTCGCTCCATCCAACACCGCCAATTGCACTTCAGACTGTCCAGGAGCTCAGTGATGCCCTGGTCCAGATCTGGGAGGAAATACCCCAGGACACCATCCATCGTCTCATTAGGAGCATGCCCCGACGCTGTCAGGCATGTGGGGGGCAATACAAACTACTGAGTACCATTTTGAGTTGCTGCAACGAACTTGCAGCAAAATAGACTAGCCTGCTGCATCATTTTTTCACTTTGATTTTCGGGCTGTCTTTGAATTCAGTCCTCTGTAGGTTGATAATTTTCATTTCCATTAAATGATGGGGCATTCTTACGTTCCCAACACATTATCCAGCCAATGTCAGTATAGGTATCCAGCATGAGATTTTTCCCCATTGAGATCTGATATGTTTTCAAAGTGTTCCTTTAATTTTTTTGAGCAATGCACGTATAATATATATATATATATATATATATATATACAGTATCTCAAGTTAAGATTAAATTGGTAAGTATAACTAGACAGGATATCATGATTTGGGCTTTAAGGGACCAAAAAGACACATCCCAAACTGGGCTGAGTGTGTGTGGGGCCTTAGATGGTAAGGCCAGGTGGGGAGCAGGGACTGATATGAATGGTTTTGTGTACTCTGCAAAGCACTGCGCAATGTGACAGCTCTATATAAATACAGGAAATTAATGTATCAGATTTCTGCAGCTTAATTGACTAATAAAAGCTGATTTCTTGCTGGGGGTTATGGCACATCAGGGCACATCAGTAGATATACGCTATATGCTAATAAATAAAGGCTCTAGTCTCTACACCGCAGCTTCTATAAACATCTCTTCTGCTCTCCCCACATCATATAAATGACAGATCCGATGTTACCTGTCTATAAACTGTGAAAACATTGATAGCGCTATTAAAATGATGAAACAGAGGAATTTATTGCTCCCTCTAGTTTGTATACACCTCTTTCAATAACGTTTCACTGTAATCTTTGCACACTTATAAACCGACCGTTAAGAAATAAGACAGGCCAGTTTATTTATAAGTAATGTTAGCAGGAAATGTGAATGTTTATAGATAACTCAGACTAATTATGTGACTTCCTAGCCGAAGTAAAAAACAGTTGGGTCACATTTTTCTGTGTATCTTCTGGATTACTAAAAACATTTGATTTGGCCCAGAATTAAAGGACACGCTTCACACATATTTTTAAACAACCCCAAAACAGACCGAATTTGAACATGTCTTACAGGAAGCCATTACCAGAGGAATTCTTGCATAGTCAATCCAAAACTCACACATTTTAATGCTGCTGGTCTACCTAAGGGGGATGAAGGTGCAAAGGTTTAATTTATAGGGTAGTGCTACTGCATTTTTTTTTTTTTTGAAGAAAAAAAAATAGGAAACACACTTCCTTTTTTTCTTTATTTATGCAGCTGCATCTGTCACTTCAAATTGGGAGCCGGATGTAAAGTAACATGCAGAAGCACACAGGGCTGTTTGGTTACTAAGCCTTAAGAGGATATTTGAGAGATGTTTTTATGAAGTACACATATGTCAAGTGATACCACCATAGTGTTCTGCACAGTGCTGTATAACAGGTGAAGTAGAGGACAGAAAAAAATAGTTTCAGTTGGTATTTGGTGAGCAAATATATGGATGGCCATTTTTAGAATTTAGCTAAATTAAGCTTCCTCCTATAATCCTCCTGTAACACTAGCGGATAGTTTAATGAATGTCATTATTGGCTGAAGATACAGAATCAGAATTACCCTGTGGAACTACATTACCTGGTCCCTACTGAAAGGGACACTAGGAAAATAATTAAATGGGACATTTTTCATTTTTAAGCCGTAAATGTGCCAGATCCGTGGTTAAACCTAATTTTATTTCTAAAGTAAAGTAAAGTTTCTAAGTTCTTTAAACAAGTGCTCACAAGCGTAAATGCATAGACCCTCGGCTCTCAGTCAGTATGTTCCTTGGTAGCAAACAGGCACTGCAAAACAACTGAGGGGCCCCTATTGCTGGCCTTCCCTTTCTCATTTTGCAATCTACTGTATAGAAGATGGCACGAGACTGACAATTACAAATTATAAAATGGCAATAAATAACAAATTTGCTATTGGGAAAGAGATTAAAGCTGTTGTCAAGGCTGAAGGTTTTTACCTTAAAGTGGTTGTAAAGGCTGAAGGTTTTTTAGAATAGAATGCATGAAGGTAGGTAAAAAACCTTCTGTTTGCAGCAGCGCCCCCAGCTCCCTCAATACTTACTTGAGCCTCATTTGCCTATGAGACTATCTATCTGTGGCGATCAACGTGACCTGGCTTTATCCTCATGCTAGTTTGACCTTTGTAGTAGGGGTGAAACCATTAGTACATCTTTTGAAGGAGTCAGTGGAGGCACCACAATACTGTCACGAGGTTTTGAATAGATATTGGATTTAATATCTAACACAGGCTTCATTTTGAATTTTGTATATTAAGAAATATTACACATTTTTTTGCACTATTTATTGTTATCACATTGTGCACGTTATTTCTTTTCATGTTTTGGCTTTATAATCTTTGATTAATTTTTCACTTTTTTTAATATCATTGATCCCATTCCATACACCATTTGTGCTAGCAGCTGAGTTTGTTTGTAGCACACTTTTGACAATCACATATTTTTATGGTTGATGTATTTCCTGATAGTATGATTGGACTGTGCTTAAGTACTCATCTTTTTAATCCAAATGTCTTACTAAAGACCTACAACATGGGCGTGCTTTGACAATATAAAGCAAAATTCACAAAATCTGCTCATCTGCTCAGCACAGCATACCTGTTCCTGTGCAAATAGTTTGTTTTGATCCTTGTACTAATACTTTTTTACTGTGATCCTGACTCTACAATGCTGTTGCATACCTCTATGAGAAGCCCCAGATGAGGAGGGTGGGGTCTTGCTTATTTCCCATCCAAGCATCCTTGGAAGTTGAGGCAGGGCCTGCAAGGGCACATATGCCCGGGTTCAGAAACTGAAGACAAGCAGGAGTACAACTATTAGTACATTAAGGATACACCAAGTTAGGTTATGAGCTGAGTCTAGTTAAGTAAGGCAAAAAGGCACCAAATCATAGGTAGAATCAAAGTCAAGAAAAGGTTGGCAATGTGCAGGCAGATAGGTACCAAACTGATAGGTAGAGTCTTGATCAGAAGTCAAGGCCGATGGCCGTAACCAAGAAAAGCAGCAATCATAGGCTGGCAACGTAAATCTAAAAGCAGGTCAGGTGAAAGTTAGGTCAGTATCAAGGTTAAGCACTTGTTCAAAAATCATGGGAGTGCAGACTGAAAGACCATTCAGCCAAGAGCCTGTGCAGAGTTTACGATTAAATAGAGATCTTGGTGCCAATATCTGTGGTGGATGTGCATGCACATCCGTGTGCCTGCCGTGATGTGAGCTTTCTGTGGCTTGCTCCTGCAGTGATGTACACATGCAAATGCGCATACATGTGCACATAGTCTCAGGTCCAGATAAACTCTCAGTCTCTGCCATTCTCTCCATTCATTTGCACGTTTTGACTGTCTTCACGTGGAACAGCACTGCCATATTATTTTAACAATAGAACATTACAGCAAAAAATATGTAAAAAAAAAAGGGCACTATACCAATCAAACTTATAAGAATCTGTAATTAAAACCAATAAATAATGTTAAAAGTGCATTATTTTAATAAGCAAGTTAATATGTGCTCAGTTAGTGCAATCTTGTACTGCACTCTGCTCTCTAGGCTTTTTGACCCAGGGATATATTCCTCTTCTTTCTCACCTGGCATTGAAACTCACAAAACCAACATAAAGAACTTCATTGCACAATCATTTTTTAAATTTCTTGTGCCCACATTAAAATAAACAATTAGTCACTTTAAAAGTGGCCAAAGTGGCACCTAAAACAGTAAGTCAGAATCGCTATTACAAGGAGCTCTGATACTCTGCTCTCATCTGGAGCCATTGTGCACTCTAGTGACTGCAACGTGCTGAAAGTGGCGGTCCAGGAGTCCCGTTTCTACGTTTTTCTTTGATTGTGACATCTTCAGGAAGCTAGCTGGCTGCCATTTTGTTGAAGACTTATATAGCTCATGCCAAATCTTTATTGATTCTCATTTGAATGTGTTTAAATGCATGATTGTGGTTCATTGTATTAGCAAATAAAGGGTGAAGCACAGGGTATTAAGTAGATATAATTATACCTATTTACAGGATATGTTTATGGTTTTCATTTGTCTGCCTGGGAAATATAATCAATGGCGTGATGGGAGTGTCAAGCAGAAGTATTCAGTTCTATCTGTGGGACTCCATTACAAAGACGGGGCACTCCTTAGACTGGTTGTTCCTTGGAAGACAAAACAGAAGTACGTATTGGCACAGGAGAGGTAGTAGTGGGTGTTCGGACTTTAAATAGTTTTTAGAGGTGTGTAAAAACGTTTCAGTTATAGGAGAGCATGGGGGCTTCTCCGTACACCGGGGGGAGAAAAAAGGGGGAGAGTGGGGCGAGAAATATGTATAGTATATGGTAGTATAGGAAGGGTATTGCAGCTTAAGTAGTTCAAAAGGTGGAGGAGTCTTGTAGTTCCGGTAGTGATGGGCAGGAAGGGGGGATATGGTGAGAAATAAAATATATATATAGCTGCAATATAGACACCGACGTTAGGCTGCACTCTCTAGAGTAAACCGGAACTCTGTGTGAAGAGAATAGAGGAGAGAGAGAGGTGCGCCAGACTAAGTGCAGTAAAATATCTTGTGTGCAATAAACAGTTACCATTTTTACTGCACTTAGTCTGGCGCACCTCTCTCTCTCCTCTATTTTGTTCCTTGGAAGAGCACATGGTGACTACTGGTGACACAGTGGTTTCTGCACAAACCTGTTACAACTAAAGTAACTGTTTACAGCTTACTGCATATTAAATTTACTTTGCACTCTTGTTACCATCTGAAATGTGAAGCAGTGGGAGGAGTCTGAAAAGGAACTGTGGTTTATTTCTAAAAGATTGTTAAGTATCCTTGTAAAGCCCCTATAGTATAGATCCTGCCCCATGGATGCTAGAAGTTGGCAGTGCCGCTCCAATCCCCTTAGATGGGAGGGTTTTAAGGTGGTAGTGGAAACAGTCAATAGAGGTCAGCTGAAACAGGGAACCCAGTAGGGCCAGATCTTAGTTTTCTGGGCACAGTGACCTGTCTATGAGTGCAATGTGAATATCCAAGAGTCTAGCTTTATCCTGGGGGAATGGAGGGATGTGGCCACAGTTGCTGTATGGAGTTGGGTGTATCATCTTTTTAAAAAAGTCACTTGGTCTTGGGCAGTGACATCTCAATGCCCCTGATGTTGCATTGGGACCACAAAAGAGAGGACTCTCAGTGTAAAAAAAGTGAGGCTTGAGTTACTGTTTCTTTGGGTCTCTGACCCCCCCATAACTGGATCATATGGAAGAGTGCCTAATGATTTCTAAAGCTCAAATGAACCTGCTGAAAGGGGTGTTAACAAGTGTGTTAAAACACAGTCTTGACAAAAACGTAAACATGTTGTTGATTAATTAATCTAATTTGGCTTCATCCCATTTTACATTCTTTGTCTTTAGTATTTGTGATGCTAAAAAAATACAAAATCAGGTCTCATTTCATCATCAAATACTTTACTGTTCTCCATCTGTTACTGTAATAGTAGTGTTACCAATTAGAGAAATCAGATGAGTCACATATTTCTCATGAATTTAGAGAGACTAGGGATATGTCAATGTCCTCCAATAATGGGAAAAAATAGTTTCCCATATGCTATTTTACTTTTGAAAATACGGTAAGCCTGAATTAATTGTTTTTACAGCACTCATTGTAGCATACTATACCCAGTCTTGTTACAAACACATGTGGACATTGGGCCATTTTGCATAATCCAAGTCTCCAAGAACTTCATTTCTTTACCAAATGCTCACTAGTTAAGGATATCAGACAATGAGACACAATATTTATAATTCAGTTTATATGTGTGTGGTCTCTAGGATAATGCATAACAAAGATGAAAGTTATGCAGGGGTTCATGATTTAGACACTAAGCATTTTGCAGTTATTTACGCACTTTTTAGAGGATATAACAACTGTAATTTATAGAAAATGTTATACAAATACCATATTATCTATCATGAAATAAAAAAATACCATATCATCAGTCCAATCATTTAACAACAGTCTTCAAGATTATACATGCATTTAATATATTTACCTTTGTGATTATGGGAAGAATTACCTCCTTACAGGTAAAAAGGTCAATGTTGTCAGTGGAAACGTATCTGAGAGGCAGAAATCGTTCACTGCTCAAACCCCCAGCAACCTCTGGAGGAACTCTAGAGTTCCATGGAACCTATTTGAGAAATGCATTGTTATGTAGAGAGGTGAGGATAGGGGAATAAGGGTTTGTACAGCATAGAGAATAATTGGACACCGCCAGAAAAGGAGAGGCCCATGTGGATGGAGGGGGCTGTTCAAAGGGGTTTAGCTGTTCTTGAAGTAGTCATATTTTCTACCAAGTTCAGAGACACATTGCAAAATGTTTTTTTTACATTTCTTGAATTTCTTCTTTGGTTCTTGCCTAGGCCAAAATGATATCATACATCCCATGTGTCTTCATGGGCATTTTTTTTCTTTCATCTGGAGGAAGGGAGAAAGACATTTTCAGGTAAGCATACCCTTCTGTCTGTATGCCTGAGCAAAGGGAAGATGGATTCCAGGAAGTAAATGCTACATTAATCATCTGCCCTTTCTCAAGATGGCCATGTCTAGGAATGCTAGGGGTCAATTTCTCAACAAAATAAAGCTTCAAGACATGAATAGATTTGTGAGTGTGCTTAGAATATAAAATGTAAATAAAACAGCATTTTTAGTTTTTCATTCTCAAATATAGTTAAAGTGGAATTCTAGTCAAATTCTAACTAATTGACTCCCATTCTCAGTCTAATATTATTCTATCATAGTTATAGACAGTTAGTCTAGTTGAAAAAAAGATACAGGTCCATCTAGTTCAACCCACAGAGAAAAAAAATGTTATTCTATCATTTGTTCCATTTATGACAATAAGGCCCCTTTCACACTGATATACCCATGGTTTTCATGTGGGTTAGCTGTGCTTTGCGATAGACTTCTCTTATATCCTGCTGTTTTGGAGCACTTTCTGAAAGCACACCAAAACTGAGGAACATAACAGAAAGGAAATAAATGAAAAAAAAAAAATAACGAAAAAAAAGTTTGAATATTAATGGTTAAAGATAGACGCAAACAAAAAAAATCAGCAGAGAAATAATAGTCAATGGAATGCAAGGGAGAAAGACCAATTGTCTAAACATGGAAGGACAAAAAAACTTATCAAAATTGGATCACCAGAATAAAATGCTTCCAGGATTGCCTCGATAGCACCAAATAGAACCGTGGTAGAAACAGAACTCCATCTGATCCCACTTTTAGGGCCTCCACATAAAACATGCATCTATTTGTTTTTACACTCCATTATGAACCATACTGCTCTCATCCTGATGAAGGCTTTTTAGGAGCTGAAACGTGTTGAGGTTTCAAGTCTCCATATGAAGATTTTTGTCAGATGGAACTCAACCAATACAGTTAATTACTGATGTATAGAGTTGTATATGGGTCCATGTATGACAATTAGAGATGAGCGAATCGAACTTGGCGAAGTGGAATTCGTTTCGAATATTAGGAAAAATTTGATTCGCACCGAATCCGAAAATTAGCAAACTTCGGATGCACGAATCGAATTTTTCCCGATCGGCCGATTTTCATCCCTTCTACAGCCGTCAAAAAGTGTCCCTGCAGAGAGCTCCGCTATTTCTGACAGTTCTCTGACAGTTCCTTCACATTTACAGCGGTTGAAACATTGTATCTATTTGTTTCCATTTAGGATACAGATGTTTTTATTCGGAAACAAATAGATACAATGTTTCAACCGCTGTAAATGTGAAGAAACTGTCAGAGAACTGTCAGAAATAGCGGAGCTCTCTGCAGATACACTTTTTGCTGTACTGGAATTCTTCTTATTTTCATCCTACTTCTTCTTCTTCTTCTTCTTCTTCTTCATCCTCATCCTCATCCTCTTCTTCTTCTTCTTCATCCTCATCCTCTTCTTCTTCTTCATCCTCATCCTCTTCCTCTTCTTCTTCTTCTTCTTCTTCATCCTCATCCTTTTCTTCATCCTCATTCTCTTCTTCTTCTTCTTCTTCTTCATCCTCATCTTCTTCTTCTTCTTCTTCTTCCTCATCTTCTTCTTCTTCTTCATCCTCATCTTCTTCTTCTTCATCCTCATCTTCTTCTTCTTCTTCTTCTCCTTCTTCTTCTTCATCCTCATCTTCTTCTTCTTCATCCTCATCCTCTTCTTCTTCTTCCTCATCCTCATCTTCTTCTTCTTCTTCTTCTTCATCTTCTTCTTCATCATCTTCTTCTTCATCATCTTCTTCTTCATCATCTTCTTCTTCATCATCTTCTTCATCATCTTCTTCTTCATCTTCTTCTTCTTCTTCTTCATCTTCATCCTCATCTTCTTCTTCTTCTTCTTCTTCTTCATCCTCATCCTCTTCTTCTTCTTCCTCATCCTCTTCTTCTTCTTCTTCTTCATCTTCTTCTTCATCTTCTTCTTCTTCTTCATCTTCTTCTTCTTCATCTTCTTCTTCTTCTTCATCCTCATCTTCTTCTTCTTCTTCATCCTCATCTTCTTCTTCTTCCTCCTCATCTTCTTATTCATCTTCTTCATCATCTTCTTCTTCATCATCTTCTTCATCATCATCTTCTTCATCATCTTCTTCTTCATCTTCTTCTTCTTCTTCATCCTCATCTTCTTCTTCTTCTTCTTCTTCATCCTCATCCTCTTCTTCTTATTCCTCATCCTCTTCTTCTTCTTCATCTTCTTCTTCTTCATCTTCTTCTTCTTCATCATCTTCTTCTTCATCATCTTCTTCTTCATCATCTTCTTCATCATCATCTTCTTCATCATCTTCTTCTTCATCTTCTTCTTCTTCATCTTCTTCTTCTTCTTCATCTTCTTCTTCATCTTCTTCTTCTTCTTCATCTTCTTCTTCTTCTTCTTCATCTTCTTCTTCATCTTCTTCGTCGTGCCCCGTGACTGCCCAAATGAGTGAAGTGTGCGGTGATTCTAAGATCGACGGCACTCATCTGCATGTCATACTGACTGACAGTATTATTTCTCTTCCCCAGCAGACTCCAAGGGCATTTAAATTAAAGGTACAGTGTTCTGCTCTGAAGCCTAGAAACCCTTTTAATAAGTTAAATTCGCAGCGAATAAATTCGCATCGAATCGAATTTATTCCGCAAATTCGGCGAATCAGCCGAATCAAATTTTTGAATAATTCGCTCATCTCTAATGACAATCTTTCCTTTTTAAACTTTGTTAATAAAAACACAAAACTTTTTTACTCCAATTTTGTGTTATGGATTGGTACCTAGAAAGTCCCACCCTCTTCTTCTTTTCCTTTTAAACATGACAGAATTTCTATCCCTTTTTCAAAAAGAAATGCAAAAAAAAGTTTTGGCTGGAGTCAGGCTTTGGAGTGTCAGAGCATTATTGTACAAACAAAAAAAAGGAATACAAAGAATGCTGCAATTTTCATGACAGAAAAGGTCTGAAGCTTGCCAGATCTTTTCTCCACTCTACTACTGTAAGTACGTTGCTGTAATCCAGCTGCTGTTAAACAGGTGAGGCTGTTTGAAAAAAAAACTGTATGGACTTCAGACATAAAAATAAAATATTCCACTGAATTCAGAATTGAAGTAGTGTAAATGTCATCTGTTTCTCAGAAAACATACTATTGTTGGAATGACTGTATTGCAGAACTGTAGCTCTAAAGTTACTCATCATCCATTCTTTACAAGCATTCTTTCTCTGTCTTCTGTCACAGCCACAAAATAAAGTAGTGTCCCAACGGGATTGTCACCCCCACCTCAATCTATTTCTTTTCAATTTAATTATAAGAAAGTTGGGAATTTGGGATGTTCTGCAGGTCTGCTTCTTAATTCTTTCAGGGTGATTTCTGCTTGGAGCAGCTGAGGAGAAGTAGAGAGGGGAAGTGGCTAGGTGGCAACCAATAGACCACATCCAGTAATAAAGCACTCTTACCTTGACACAGAGCTATCAGTAATGGCTTGTAGCCAAGGCTATCCTGCTTGATAACCATCTCAAACAGGGACACAGACTGCAATGCAAAGTTGGCAGAGGTTTAAAAATCATGCTGTATCCAAAGCTAAGACTCTGTTCACATCTGGGTGTAGCAGAAATGTGGGCAGAAGCATTCCTTTCTGCCTCTGTTTCTGTAAATGTGTTAAAACACATGACGCGTATCTGGTGCAGTTTTTTATTAATGGCACCCCAAATGTGGGTGAGCAGTTGCATTTTTTCATCTCTGGGAAACAAAACATGCAAAGAACATGCAAAAATGACTGTCACAAAACACACTTTGCTCAGTGCCAAAATTTGGTACATGAGCTTCTTTAGAGCATTTTTGGAGTGCAGAGAGGTTCATTCAAATGAATGGTGCTGCCCAAAAAACAGGCTATAAAAAATGCAAAATAAGCCCTAAAAATTCTGACGTGGCCGTGTCACTCAGACTAAGAGTCCAACTGTAAAATCACATTTGTTGCTTATAAATGTGATTTAAGACAATTTTGCTGTAGATATTAGATTATCAGTGTTTTATAAGCTTACACAAAATAATTTTCTTTAAAAAAATAATTTTGATTAAATGAAAAAGACAATTCAAGTTTATCTAGAAAGTGTTAGAAGTTGGAGACTAGATGATTCCAGGTGAAATAATATTTCATACCCTTTATGATGGATTGAGCACTTGTTTGATACAGTATTTGAGAGCTGCTGAAAGCCAGTCAATTATGTGAAGCTGGCCTCAGGGCTCACGAAACGAAACAGGAAATTTGAAGCAGACATAGGATCAATTCCATTAAAGACTTGTTCTTCTTTAAAATCTAATTTTACATAACCCTACAGTTGTATAATATGCTTTTGTTTGGCAGTCTCAATTTTTATCGTTGTAGTGCACATTCTCCTATTGGATCTTTCATGAAGGAATGTTTATACCTGTGGGCAACTGCTCAATGCAGTTAAAGACTCACATTCATGGGAAGAGCACTAAGCAATTCATGGCTGCCAAGGTAAGCAATAAAGGCATGCCCTCTACCACTTCACTGCTGTGAAAAGAAACAGTTTGTAAGGTAACGGGCTAGCACCCCTTGAGGCCAAAAATCCCTTGCTTTATGATTGAAAAACATGAAAATAATACCCAGGAAGGTGCGTCTTTTTTAAATATGGGCTTAAAGCATTCTATTTTTAACTCTGCACAGGAATGTAACTCAAGCACTTACAACCTTATCTATCTAAACACTCATTTTAAAGTTTATTTCAAGGGCCACAAGAACTGCTGCAAGGTGTTACTTCTATAGGTACTTACTGCATGGTTTGGGTATTATATACAGAATAGTCCTGGGGCCAAGCAAATAAAATAAAAACCAGATAACATCTCTGAATTATAAGTTTATAGCTAAGGTATAACCAAATAGATTATGGTGAGTTGGGCCTGAAGGAAGCAAAAACCTTCCACTAAGCCATGTAATGTCATCACCCCATCACAAACCCCCAAAAAGTGATTATCCTGTGGATTACATTGAAGGATAATGGATGGTATCAATTAAATCATTATTTTATGCCCCCTGGGACACTGCAGAATTATAGCACAGATAGAGACTAATATTAAAAAAATTCAACATCAGTGCAAAGTACTAAAACTAGAGGGATCAAAATCTGGTGTAGTTATGCATAGAAACCAACCAGCTTCGAAGTTTAATTGTCAAAACCTAATTGAACAAGCTGAGTTTTAAAGCTCATTGTTTTCTATGTAGAACTGCACTAGATTGTGCACCCTCCAAGTTTAGCAATTCTCTGCCATTGTTTTGTGCTGAATAGGATTTGGATGAAGAAGTAACCTGAATAACTTGACTGGTTATGTTGAAGTGGGCTTGAAGGAAACCAAATGACCTCTGCTAATCTACAGCTACAGTTAATATCATCATCACAGAACTAAGAGATACTTGGTTGATTTACTAAAGGAATTTAAGCAATTTACTTAACACAGTGAATTTTCACTTTACAAGAACATTTTCACTTGGCTTAGTGAATGTGGTGAACTCTATTCTTTGCACAGTGAACTTTCTCTGCATTCACTAAGATAAGAGAAAATTCCCTTTCAAAGTGAAAAGTCACTTAGCATGGTGAACATGGTCTAATCATCAAATCAACCCCATTATCTTACAGCACTCTCAGAATTCTGAATCATTATTTGGTTTAAAAAAATGTACATATACTTTATTTTTAAAAAGCTGGGTATAACTGTAGCTATCTGTTTTGTATGCAAACTTGTCCCAGCATAAAAAGCTCCAGTTCATAGGCTTGCAGAGATGACAGTTCCTCTACTTTGTCTGCCACTAAGATTATTAGTGTCTTTCTTTTCTGGTCCATTGTCAAACCATTTGTAAGTAGTTTCTTCCTGATAGACCTTTTATGTCCTATTTAAGGCCAATACAATAAAGATGTGCAAAGTTTTATAATAAATACATGGAAAGCTTGGGATAGATCACCATGAAGTGTAACTTGCCTCAGCCAAGTGAAAAAAAAATGATCTTACCTTTGTATATAAATGTGGAGCCCCAATACATATTTTTGTGCACAGGGAAGCTTCTGATGACTGTTACAGCAGGATTAGCAATTAGGAAGGTCCAACACATGAGCTAGCCTCTTATCTAGTTACATGAGTAAGGTATTTTAGGGTATGCCTCCCTAAAATATACAACATGCATCCTCTATCTGTCCTTCAAATAGCGTGTATTTTAGATTTGTTTAATAGTACGCTTTCCCATCCATTCAAGGTATTATGCCCCATAATGTCTAATGCCAACTTATACCATTGTCTAAAATTACCTTCTGTGGTACTTTGGGGAAGCTTAGCAGCAGTTCCAGGACACGGTCATCTACTGTCCAGGTAAAATATGCCAAACTAAGATACCTCCTCCCCAATAACATGCTCCAGTTCATCTTCTGTGGCTGGTATCACACTCCCAGCTGCACAAGTCCACCACTCAGGTTTTAAGAGAACATGGAAATTTGCAATAATGGTGTTGGACCTCAATTTTGTGTGTTCTCTGCTTCTGTAGGCCTCCATGCAGTGATTGTAAGTCTTGCCCACACACACTGATCATGACGAGGCTGAAAGCAAATGCCACTTGTAGGAGGTGTTACAGCCATGAGAAAGTCGGAGATATTGGGATCCCTGTAGCTCATCACCCCAGTAACTCAGTGCTGCCATCCTAAAGAAGGGAACAGCCATGATTGGGCATTGCCACATCCTAAAAGGAACAGAAGTGTCCTTGTGTAGGACTCCTGCTCTCTGCTAGAAAGGACTGCATAGCTGGGGATGACATAGTGAATGCCAGCTGGGGTAGCTTGAGGAGAGAGCAGCTGATTGCAAGCTGCACCCCCCCCCCCCCACATGAAAATATTAATCCTGTATTGGCTGACATTCCTGTCCCCACTTGTCCAAACCATGGGAAGCAGTTTGGATTGGATCCATTCACCAATTCAGAAGTGCCTGCTTAATCCTCATCTTTGATAATTTAAAGTGTTACTAAACCCAGGATCCTGCATTCAATATATCTGGTCTCCCACAGTATGCAGAACATGGAAATGCAATTATTTTTGTAAATATAAACTGCTAAATACCTTTTCTTATCAGCAGTTAGACCAGTCTTGTGACTGCTATTAGTGTTCAGCAGAGCACTGGCCAAAGCTTGTAGGAGGAGATTTTATTCTCCCCTGATGGTCCTATGAGGCTCCATAACCCCTGACCCTCTGTCTGCACAGTGTTGATTGGCCCTGTGCTGATCACATGCACTCTCACTAGAAAAAAAAACTATCTAGCAATACAAACCAAACTGAGCATGTGCAGCTTGCCCTCAAGGCTCTATTCTATCAGCAAATGGATTGGAGACAGTAGAAGAAGGAGAGGATCAGAGAAGATAGGATTAAACACCTTTTTTTATACAAGGCGGAGGAATAACCCCTAAGGTTTCGCAGTGAGTATAACAAGCATGCTTTACTGCATATATAGACTGATTTTACTGTTGTGGGATTTGTAACACTTTAAGAGGTAGCTCCACTGGAAATATAGGTTATAGAAGTTATATGACAATATGTATCTATGATAGACTGTGAACATAAGTCCTCTGTATTATAGCAACTCAGTTATGTCTTAAACAAAGTGGTTTTAATTTGAATAAAAAAAAAAATCATAACAGGTATCAGAATAGCATGGTATCGTGAATTCAAATGTTTACATTGCTCTAACACTAAATGTGAGATTTTTCTAAGGTGCCATACCCCTTAGAAATGGTTCATTCAACATGCATATTTCTTTTTTGCTGAATACCAGAAGGATGAATCACTCTCAGACTTCTTGTTTTTCTCAGTGACTCTGACAATGGGATCTCTATACCTGAGTTCCCAGCACGCAGTGTTGTTTTCTTATTGCAAAAGAGACTCGGGCTCTTTCAGCATTAACATATTTATTTAAACACTCTTAATGTTCTGCCAAGTGCATCAGTAGTTTTATGAGTGTAACTTTAACTGGCTGCAGGTGGGTAACTCCTCAGACACCCTTCCTAAACTGCAGACATTAAATTTCTGGATATTTAGTGCACATTAGCTCATGGAGAATATAGTGGGGATGGCACTCACTTGTTTGGCTTCACAACATCTTTGGTGAGGGCTGAGCCAAGAACTTTAGTGCACATTTAATACTTTTTAAATCTATAAGAGCCATACAAGATCAGTGTGTAATCAATCCGTGTCCACTGTCCACCAATAGATTCAAGTGTTATCCTTTTCTTTTCTTTTTTTTTTTGCAAACAGCAGAATTGGAATAAGTTATCTCTAATGATTAGTATCCTAGGTTAAGGTGTCTGCTGCTTAGTGTAATAATGACATTTTTGTTCATGCTAGATACTACAGTATACTACTATAGTTCCAGCTATAATATGTTAAGGTGTGGGTATATGGCAAGATCTCCCATTGTCCA
Source organism: Staurois parvus (assembly GCF_062004578.1). Classification (NCBI taxonomy): domain Eukaryota; kingdom Metazoa; phylum Chordata; class Amphibia; order Anura; family Ranidae; genus Staurois; species Staurois parvus. The sequence continues at coordinate 6,029,162 of NW_028317961.1, read as the reverse complement.
TTCACAGAGTGCCTTGCATTCTGTGAAAAGAATACAATATTTTTTTGTGAATGGAGAGAGGAAAGGGAGAGTTAATGACACAATCCCTGCACTGTGCAATAGTCAGGATAGTCAGTCACATTGTCGGATTAGGAGTATTGCTTGTAGTGTCTGGCATGAATGAAACTTCCATTTTCATAGTAAGTCCTCATGCACATTGGACGTTTTTACAGCTGCTGTTTTTAGCTTTTGGCCTTTTTTTTCTACAGCCAGTAAACCCCCCAGCATGTTATCCTATGTGTCCATGCACACATAGACTGTAATCAACGTTTTTTGGCAGGGATATTTTTTGGCTGGAAAAAAAACCCAGGACTATTTGGTTTCTAGAGGAGTTTTTTAGCTGTAAAAATGCTCTAACACTGAAAAATGCAGCAAAAGGTGGTAAAACATGGTAAACCATGGTAAAACGCCACAAACCAGCATTTTTGGACTTTTTTTGACCAAAGAAATTTTTTTTGTGTAAAAAAAACACTAAAAAACACAAATGCGGAAAACGCCACAAAACACAGCAAAATGCCTCTAAACGCTACTGCAAAAACACTAAAATAAGCTGAAAAACTCAAATTTTTAACATGACTTTACACAGCTAACACTACCAGCATTATCAAAACACCCAATGTGCATGAAGACTAAGTTGCAGCCATCCAGACTAGTGATGAACCAAATGTGCCTAGCTTCGTTTCAAATCTTGTTCTCCAAACAGTTTAAAAAAAACGTTTGGAAGTTGTGAACATTGCTGAAATCCTATTGAAGTCTAAGACAGATGAATGTTGCAACTTATTTTTGCCCATTTTAAGGCTAATAGGAAATTGTCAAAGAAAGAACATCGGGGAGGTGGGCATAGACAGGTGGAAAATGTACCAAATAAAAAAAAAAAACTTAAGGACAACATTCAATAGTTCTCTTCTTTCTTTTTCAATGCTGAGAAATACAGGCAGATACTTATCCACCATGTCATATGATCAGGGAGGTGTGTGATTGGCCCCAAATTAATTCTGCAGCAGAACAACAACCCCAATCATACAGCCAATGTCATAAAGACCTATCTTCAGTGTAAAGAAGAACAAGGAGTCCTGGAAGTGATGGTTTGACCTCACAGAGCCCTGATCTCAACATCAGAGTCACAGATGGAGTGCAGTTTTGTGTGTGAGTGCGGAGACGCAGTTGAACACAGCAGTTTAACTAAAGCAGGATAACTCAAGCAGCAGGAAGATACAATAAGAAACTCTACTGCACGCTGGATAGACTGCAAGCAAACACCCTGGGAAACATCTACAAGTCTGAGTCCCACTCCGTGTACCTTTGTAATATGTCCCCTCTACTCCTCCTTTTCATATTATTGTCCTGCGTTCCCAAAATCTCAGTTCTTTACCCCTCTGTTCCACCACAAAATTGATACATCTCACCCTCACTGCTACCATCTCCCTATTACTGCTCTCATCACCTCCTGCTGATACTTTACTCTCCTGTTGACCCAAACACCAGGACTGGAAGGCATGTGCACTTGTGTACATCCCGCTCCCATGTTACTTTCCTCACCCTTTTTCTTCTCCTGACCTCTGGGGATATCTCCCCAAACCCTGGTCCTCCAGTATTTCACCCCCACACCAGGCATCCTCTTTCTTCCAGGAATAGCCGCAATCCCCTCAATTTAATATCAGTCCCCGTGCTCCCAAAAACCACCCTCCCTTTTTCATGTGCACAATGGAATGCCCGCTCTGTCTGTAGTAAGCTCACCTCCATCCATGACCTTTTTGTCTCCCGCTCCATTAACCTACTAGCAATTACAGAAACCTGGCTTCAAGCAGCAAATTCTGCTTCTCCCGCAGCACTTTCCTATGGAGGCCTTCTCTGGACCCACTCACCCAGGCCCAGTGAAAGGAGGTGGGGTTGGTTTGCTTCTATCCCCACTGAGCACCTTTCAAGTCCTCCTTAACCATCCTCTCTATCCTTCTCTTCTTTCGAGACTTATTGCATCCGGCTGTTTTCTCCCATTTCTCTGAGGACTGCAGTAATCTATCGGCCTCCTGGACCGGTGTCGCGCTTTCTTGATGATTTCTCTGCCTGACTACCCTACTTTCTCTCCTTTGAACTACCCACGATCTTTCTCGGAGATTTGAACATCCCCATTAATGTCAACAACTTGGTTACATCCCAACTCTTCAACATAACCTCGTCTTTTGCATTAGCACAATGTATACAGTCCTCCACTCACTCTGATGGGAATACATTAGACCTTGTTTTCTCCCGTCTTTGCACTCCCTACAACCTCACAAACACCCCCTTTCCTCTCTCTGATCACAATCTCATCACCTTCAGCGTCCTCATCTTCAAACTCCTATCCCTCCAGGCAGCAAACAATTATCTGCAGAAACCTTCACAACTTGAAAACTGCTCCTTTCCACACTGCAACTGACTGCCTCTATGACAGAATCTCTCCCCTGTCCTGTCCTGACCTGGCCACTGCTGTCTACAACATTTCGCTTTCATCCACATTAGACTCACTTGCTCCTCTAACAACACGAAGCATTAGGTCCCAACCGCTACAACCTTGGCAGACTGACGACACCAGAAATCTTAAACGACATAGTCGTGCCCTGGAATGATTGTGGCGTAAAACCAAATCCCAGCAAGCATTCACCCTATATAAATCTGCTTTCTTAAAATGCAACTCCTCCCTCCATGCTTCCAAACAAGCCTACCTTGTCACTCTCATCAATAGCTTGTCATCCAGTCCTCGTCGTCTCTTCTCTACTTTTAACTCTCTACTCTCTCCACCTCCACCTCCACCCAGTACCTCACTCACTGCTCACAAGATTGCAAATCATTTCAAAAACAAGATTGATTCAATTCGTAGGGGCATCGCCACTGCGCAGACATCCATCCCACTTAGCATACCTTATACTAAACCTCCCTCAACACTTTCCTCTTTTGACCGTGCTACTACCGAAGAGGTCACTAAGGTTTTCTCAGAAGCCCATCTCACTACCTGCCCCCTGGATCCTGTCCTCTCACAACTAGTACGGTCACCCTCTTCTTCCGTCCTATGCTCCCTCACTCACATTTTCAATCTCTCCCTCTCTAATGGTGCCTACCCCTCCCCTCTAAAGCATGCACACATCACTACCATACTTAAAAAGCCCTCCCTGGATCCCACCAACATGAACAACTTAAGACCCATCTCCCTGCTGCCATTTACCTCTAAACTCCTAGAACGCTTAGTGTCAGGAATGGACTCGCCAATAGTGGTGGGACTCACCTGCCTTGTGGGTTGCAGTACCAGGACTGGCCAGCGGGTGCTCTCAGCAACCAGAGGCTCACTGCTGCAGTCAGCCAAAACACCTGAGGCTGATTGCAGAAGGTGCATATAAGGAATGGCCAGGCCTGTGATCAGGGCCTTGGTGTATGTTTTCCCAAGAGCCCCTGTACCTGCATCCTGTCGGCTTCCTGTCTGATCCTGCTTGATCCCTGTCCTGACCTCTGCTATTCCTGACCACTCTCCAGTCTGCTCCTTTGGTACCTTGTCTGCCTGATTGTTCCTGACCCGGCCCATCCGACTACGCTTAGTATTGTTCTTTTGTTATCTGTTGGGGGTTTTGGTTTGGTTTGTTTGCACTGTGTTTATGTTTAGTCTTGCACTGCGTTTATGTATTGTTTAGTCTTAAATAAATTATATTGTTTATACTATATCTGAAGCCTGCATTTCCCTGTGTCAGTCCACACACCTCTGGTCATACCCGGAGCCCTAACATTACACCAAGGCCCATCCTGACCAGAAATGGCTGCACAGGGAAGCCATCTTGGCTTATTGTTGCTGCGAAGGATGAATCTTGATGAGGTGGTGTATTTGTCTCTGCTAGTGTTTGATGACAGAGATTATGCTTATCTGGTACCCCCAAAAGCAGGGATGAATTTTTGCCGCCATTTAGTGCCAACCAGGTAGAGTCCCTGGTATGGTTATTGGAGGATGATGTGGATTACTTCCTGGAGCGTTATTCTGCATGTTCACAACAGGTACTAAGAGACTGTATAAACGCAGTGCAGTCTTTGATCAGACAGGCTTTGTGTAAGCTGAGCTTTGTTCAACCCATACTGCAGACATGGTCAGACTTGTTGCACCCAGCCTCAGTCAGCTTGCAACGTCATTTCTCTGCTCAAGGCACTCTTCCGGCATCCCCGACAGCACCCCCAGTGACTGCCCAGTATACTCTGCTAACTACCACATATCAGTCCCCTGCTCCCACTCGCTGCACCTATCCTTTCTTTAACCCTGTAAAGAAGTCCTCTGTAGCAACTGCTCCCTCCTTTGTTCCATCCCCCAGCTCTACTCTGCCTACAGCTGCTCTATCCACTTACAAACCTGCGCTTACTTCCTGTGCTCCAGTAACTAAAACCAGGAAAAAGCGAAAATTCTTTCCAACCAGTACCATCCTGCCAGTATCCAAACCAGTCAGCCTGCCATCTGAGAACCCGCCTCCCATGGTTCAGCCTGGTGCCCCGGCACCTGCAATTCAGCCTGATACCCTGATGCCAGATGACTCGGTGCCCGCAGTCTTGCCAGATGACTTGGTGCCCGCAGTCTTGCCAGATGACTCGGTGCCCGCAGTCTTGCCAGATGACTCGGCGCCCGCTGTTTTTCCAGATGACTCGGCACCCGCTGTCTTTCCAGATGACTCGGCGCCTGCAGTCTTACCAGACTTTGGCAGATGATTCGGCGCCCGCTGTGTTGCCAGATGACACGGCGCCCGCAGTCTTGCCAGATGACTCGGCGCCTGCAGTCTTGCCAGATGACTCGGTGCCCGCTGTCTTGCCAGATGACCCGGTGCCCACCGTCGAGCTTAAAGCCCCGATGCCTGCTGTTGTGCCAGATGACTCGGTGCCCGCAGTCTTGCCAGATGACTCGGCGCCCGCAGTCTTGCCAGATGACTCGGTGCCCGCTGTTGAGCTTAAAGCCCCGATGCCCGCTGTTGTGCCAGATGACTCGGTGCCCGCAGTCTTGCCAGATGACTCGGTGCCCGCAGTCTTGCCAGATGACTCGGCGCCCGCAGTCTTGCCAGATGACTCTGCGCCCGCTGTTTTTCCAGATGACTCGGCGCCCGAAGTCTTGCCAGATAACTCGGCGCCCGCTGTTTTGCCAGATGACTCGGCGCCTGCTGTTTTGCCAGATGACTCGGTGCCCGCAGTCTTGCCAGATGACTCGGCGCCCGCAGTCTTGCCAGATGACTCGGTGCCCGCAGTCTTGCCAGATGACCTGGTGCCTGCTGTTTTGCCAGATGACCTGGTGCCCGCTGTTTTGCCAGATGACTCGGTGCCCACTGTGTTGCCAGATGACTCGGCGCCCGCTGTTTTGCCAGATGACTCGGCGCCCGCAGTCTTGCCAGATGACTCGGTGCCCGCAGTCTTGCCAGATGACTCGGTGCCCGCAGTCTTGCCAGATGACTCGGTGCCCGCTGTCTTGCCAGATGACTCGGTGCCCGCTGTCGAGCTTAAAGCCCCGATGCCCGCAGTCTTGCCAGATGACTCGGTGCCCGCAGTCTTGCCAGATGACTCGGTGCCCGCAGTCTTGCCAGATGACTCGGCACCCACAGTCTTGCCAGATGACTCGGCGCCCGCTGTTTTGCCAGATGACTCGGTGCCCGCTGTCTTGCCAGATGACTCGGTGCCCGCAGTCTTGCCAGATGACTCGGCGCCCTCAGTCTTGCCAGACGACCCGATGCCCCCTGTTTTTCCAGATGACTCGGCGCCTGCTGTCTTGCCAAATGACTCGGTGCCTGCTGCTCCGCCTGGTGGCCTGGTGCCCACTGCTCCGCCTGGTGGCCCGGTGCCCGCTGCTCCGCCTTGTGGCCCGGTGCCATGCCTGATGTGCCTCTGCCCAGTGCCCAGCCTGATGTGCCTCTGTCCGGTGTCCAGCCTGATGTGCCTCTGTCCGGTGTCCAGCCTGATGTGCCTCTGTCCGGTGCCCAGTCTGATGTGCCTCTGTCCGGTGTCCAGCCTGATGTGCCTCTGTCCGGTGCCCAGCCTGATGTGCCTCTGTCCGGTGCCCAGCCTGATGTGCCTCTGTCCGGTGTCCAGCCTGATGTGCCTCTGTCCGGTGCCCAGCCTGATGTGCCTCTGTCCGGTGCCCAGCCTGATGTGCCTCTGTCCGGTGCCCAGCCTGATGTGCCTCTGTCCGGTGCCCAGCCTGATGTGTCTCTGTCCGGTGCCCAGCCTGATGTGCCTCTGTCCGGTGTCCAGCCTGATGTGCCTCTGTCCGGTGCCCAGCCTGATTTGCCTCTGTCTGGTGCCCAGCCTGATGTGCCTCTGTCCGGTGCCCAGCCTGATTTGCCTCTGTCTGGTGCCCAGCCTGATTTGCCTCTGTCTGGTGCCCAGCCTGATGTGCCTCTGTCCGGTGCCCAGCCTGATGTGCCTCTGTCCGGTGCCCAGCCTGATGTGCCTCTGTCCGGTGCCCAGCCAGATGTGCCTCTGTCCGGTGCCCAGCCTGCTGTGCCTCTGTCCGGTGCCCAGCCTGATGTGCCTCTGTCCGGTGCCCAGCCTGATGTGCCTCTGTCCGGTGCCCAGCCTGATGTGTCTCTTTCCGGTGCCCAGCCTGATGTGCCTCTGTCCGGTGTCCAGCCTGATGTGCCTCTGTCCAGTGCCCAGCCTGATTTGCCTCTGTCCGGTGCCCAGCCTGATGTGCCTCTGTCCGGTGTCCAGCCTGATTTGCCTCTGTCTGGTGCCCAGCCTGATGTGCCTCTGTCCGGTGCCCAGCCTGATGTGCCTCTGTCCGGTGCCCAGCCTGATGTGCCTCTGTCCGGTGCCCAGCCTGATGTGCCTCTGTCCGGTGCCCAGCCTTATTTGCCTCTGTCCAGTGCCCAGCCTGATGTGCCTCTGTCCGGTGCCCAGCCTGATGTGCCTCTGTCCGGTGCCCAGCCTGATGTGCCTCTGTCCGGTGCCCAGCCTTATTTGCCTCTGTCCGGTGCCCAGCCTGATGTGCCGGTGCCCAGCCTGATGTACCAGTCCTTGCTATCTCGCCAATTACCGGATCCGGGAGGTGGAACATTTTGCCCATTTAGGGCAGTTTGGAGCGTCCTGAGGCCGCTCTTTGAGGGGGGGGGTACTGTCAGGAATGGACTCGCCAATAGTGGTGGGACTCACCTGCCTTGTGGGTTGCAGTACCAAGACTGGCCAGCGGGTGCTCTTAGCAACCAGAGGCTCACTCCTGCAGTCAGCCAAAACACCTGAGGCTGATTGCAGAAGGTGCATATAAGGAATGGCCAGGCCTGTGATCAGGGCCTTGGTGTATGTTTTCCCAAGAGTCCCTGTACCTGCATCCTGTCTGATCCTGCTTGATCCCTGACTCTGATTGAACTCCGCCTGTCCTGACCTCTGCTATTCCTGACCACTCTCCAGTCTGCTCCTTTGGTACCTTGTCTGCCTGATTGTTCCTGACCCGGCCCGTTCGACTACGCTTAGTATTGTTCTTTTGTTATCTGTTGGGAGTTTTGGTTTGGTTTGTTTGCACTTATGTTTAGTCTTGCACTGCGTTTATGTATTGTTTAGTCTTAAATAAATTATATTGTTTATACTATATCTGAAGCCTGCGTTTCCCTGTGTCAGTCCACACACCTCTGGTCATACCCGGAGCCCTGACACTTAGTCTACAATTGCCTGAGCTCCTACCTCACTGACAACAACCTTCTTGACCCTTACAGTCTGGCTTTCGCTCACTCCACTCCACTGAAACTGCCCTACTAAAACTCACTAATGATCTACTAACTGCTAAAACCAATGGTCACTACTCTATATTCTTACTACTTGACCTCTCTGCAGCTTTTGATACTGTTGACAATCCCCTCCTCCTCAAAAAACTCTACTCTCTTGGCCTCCGAGACTCTGCTCTCTCCTCGTTCTCCTCCTACCTATCGCAGCGCTCTTTCAGCGTTACCTATAACTCTGCCTCTTTCTCTCCACTTCCTCTTTCTGTAGGGGTCCCTCAAGGTTCCATCCTTGGACCCCTACTCTTCTCCATCTAGACCTCCACCCTTGGTCACTTGATAAACTCCCATGTCTTTAAGTACCATCTCTATTCTAATGACACACAAATCTATCTTTCTACCCCTCACCTCACCCCTTCAGTCTCTTCTCGCATTACTAACCTACTAAGCGGCATATCGGCATGGATGTCACTCCACTTCCTCAAGGTCAATCTTTCCAAAACTGAGCTCTGAGTATTCCCTCCAGCCTGTGCCCCCTCCCCCGACTTCTCCATCAAAATCAAAAACACAGCCATCAGTTCCTCCCCTCATGCCAGGGTGCTAGGTGTAATCCTATACTCCCACCTGTCTTTTCAGTCCCAAATCCAATTGCTGTCTAAATCTTGTAGACTTCACCTCTGCAACATCCCCAAGATACGCCCGTTCCTAACCTTGGAAACTACTAAGCAACTTATTCACTCCCTTGTTATATCTCGCCTTGACTATTGTAACTCCCTCCTCATTGGCCTACCTAATCGCAGGCTATCCCCTCTTCAGTCTATCATGAATGCTGCTGCCAGACTCATCCACCTCACTAACAGTTCTGTATCAGCCACCCCTCTCTGCCAATCCCTCCACTGGCTTCCCGTTGCCCAATGGATAAAATTCAAAACATTAACAATAACATATATAGCCATTTATAACTCTGCCCCAAATTACATCACCAATCTTGCCTCCAAATATCACCCAAACCGTATTCTCCATTCCTCACACGACCTCCTGCTCTCTAGCTCCCTTGTCTCCTTCTCCCATGCTCATATCCAGGACTTCTCCAGAGCTTCCCCCATCCTCTGGAAATCTCTACCCCAATATATCACACTATCGCCTACTCTGCTCACTTTTAGGCGATCTCTGAAAACCTATCTCTTCAGGGAACCCTATCCTGCCGTCAGCTAATAATGGAATCTTCTACTCTTCCTACCAGTCCATCCCCCACAGTTACTATCTTTTGTACCACTAGCCCCTCCCTCCTAGATTGTAAGCTCCGAGGAGCAGGGCCCTCCTATCCCTCTTGTACTGAACTGTATTGTTGCTGTACTGTCTCCTGTTATATTGTAAAGCTCTGAGCAAACTGTTGGCGCTATATAAATCCTGTATAATAATAATAATGCTGTTTTAAAGGCAAAAGGTGGTCACGCCAAATGTTGATTTGATTTGGATTTCTCTTCTGTTCATTTACTTTCCATTTTGTTTATTGATAAAAATAAACTATTAACACTTCAATTTCTGAAAGCATTTTTTTCACACCTGCTTAAAACTTTTGAACAGTACTGTGTATATAGTAAATTTACTTGGTAGACAGTCTAAGGTTAAAACAAATTCTATTACAAGTTTAACATTTATGTTAGTAGTGCTCCACTAAATATGTTGAGTTAGTAAACTTGTCAAGAAGTAATAGCATGTCTTCATTCATTGGACTGTTTACTGTTGATATATATACTGTTTGCATATACTGAAGTGGAAAACACCTACACCTGCATTATAGCACAGAATAAATCTTTACAGAGCAGAATTTTGCAAGTTAAAAAATAAAAAAAGTGTGGAAAATAGATATACAACATAACTATGTACAACAAGGAAGAACATTAATTCAAAGGAAAAAAATATTTATGTGTTCTTCAGCTTGAGTACTGTTTTGCACCTCAATAAGACTGGTATGAATCCCCGTTGTTTAGGGTTATTAAAGAAGTGACTGTTATCCCCCAGCTTAGATAAAAGTTAAAAAGCATATACAAAATCATAATGCCTGGATGTGGGAATAATTAGTACGTGGATCTGTTGACACTAGGTACGCATTTTTGTAAAGCTGGCCAGTGGAATCCCCCATCGATACAACTGAGGCGGGTGAAAGAGTCTTCCCTGTTGTGCTACTGTATTCTGACAGTGGGGTCTCCTGCTGAACCGGATGAATTTTGATCCATTTATGGCCAGCTTTAGCCTCCATTTACTGACAAGGAATGTTCTTCATCCCAATACACATATGTGGAACATTTTCATTCATCATTTTTTTCCAGGTGGTGTTGGCACAACCTGGGAAATATGAACACAATTTTTTTTTTGTTAAGGAAAAAATTTGTCTGTGGGTCTACTATTATCATTTAAACATATTTCCTAAATCTTCAAATATCTGAGTTTATTGTATTTAAATCCTAATTTTACCCTCCAAAGAAATGTGTAAAATAGTTATCTGAATGTACGTAGTATATGCTTACTTGAAGTAATCTGCTGCTCTTCCAAATTCCATTGTGTGAGCAAGTCTCACTGTAGTGGTCCAAACAGCTAGGAGTGGATTGGAGAATTTGATGTACTCAGGGGAGCTTTACCTGTATGAGCCTTGTGTATCACACAGTAAGTGAAATTGGAGCCTCTTTAGAATGTCACACAAGAGCCTTTAGATATACTTTAGGATCATTTATTAATTGATGGATCTAGCAAAATCTATACCTACAATTAAAAAATTGTTTGGCAATTGATAGTAATTTTACATTAGGAAAGACTCAACAACATCTACAGCTTGAGGCAAAGCAGCATTGTATTTCCCATTAACCATCTTTCATACACACATCAAAGTTATCTTTAAATATTATTAGTATTTATATATGATCATCATTTTATATTATTTGTTAAATGGAATTCCACTTTCAGAAGAAAAGTGGATCACCTGCTAACATGAAGTTCCTAGGGGGACTTTTTGTGTCTTATTTTGCCAGCCCACTTGTTTATATTTTGGCTGAAAAGAAATAATGCAATGCTCAGAAACCAATAATACAAACTGTAATTTTGAACAGGTTGTTTAAGCATTTTCATTTGTGCCACAGAACCATACTACACGTGTATTCCCTGGGTAAAAACATCATAATATAGCTTCTAGCCATGGGTTAGTTTTAAAATATTTTATGCTATTTGATACTGGCTTTGAGACCAACAAAGTTTTATGTTCCTCAAAATAACATTTGGCTGAAAATGTCACATAAATAAGACAAATTTTATTTAGAAATAAGTGATGGAAAAAGAGAGCAGACATTACAAGCTTCAGCATAAAAACTCTTACGTATTATCCTATTTTGTAAGCTGTGATGGTTAGAGTGCAGCTTATTTCAGTGAGCCAATTCTAAAAATAGTGGTTTTCTAATGTCTGTTCCCATTCTCAATGTGTCATAAAAAGTAAGAAAAACAGAGGATGTCGTCTGAAATTGGAGCCAAATTTAAATGGTAGGCTACTAGAAACAGTTTGCACACATCCAATGGACCATTTCTGGCTTAGTGACACTGTCCAAAATATAGCTGGCTGAAAAAAACCTAGCTAATAATTTCTTAAATATTGTTATAATGGTTATTGATTGACTTTTAGGATAACCTAGCTTATTTTCATTGTTAACAGGACACATTTTAATGGTATATGCCTATGTGGTTTTGATAAGTTTATTACATATTGTAAGAATAACAAGAAACTAAAGCAAAACAAAAAAAATAAAATACAAAGGCAACCGTGCCCCATTGTACAATCCAAGTGTGGTAAAGGTAATTCAGTAAACGTGGATTTTAGGATACAGTGTATTGAAGGGCAATCTGTGCTTTGTTCATTGAGTAAACAAGCACAATAACTGAATCGGAAAAGTACACATTACAAATTTATAAACAAATATGGTTTTGTGTTCTTTGATGGAAAAAAAAACAGCAATGGATAGCATATATCAAATAGGATAAGGAAAATAGGGCAGAAAAAATAAAGAAAAAAAAAGGTGAAGGTTAGGTTTATAGGGGAGAATTGGACAACACGGTGGGCAACCCAGGATATCCACAAAAATATCGGCTGGGAAAATAAAATAATAATAAAATTCATGTGGCAGGAAATACTATACCCATGGCAACCACACTTTTTAAATGTTTTACAGGAATCACAGATAATGTTTCAGATATTTTTTTCTATAGTTATTATCCAGACTAAGTAGGATTTCATGTCTCCAATAATTAGGGATGGTTCTTTCACAAAAAATAATTGTTGGTTTACCATCAAAAAAGTTAAAAATGAGGTAAAATGTGTTCTTTTTTTATACCTTGGTCAAGAGTGATTCACACAGGTCAGAAAGCAAGTCATCTTATATGTCCAAAGTTTAGACAATTTAACTTTAGACAAATCTACCAGATATCTGTAAAATAAATATGTACTCCAAGTCGCCCGAAAGAGGCAGCTGGAAAGCGAATGCACTATTGAGATGAGACCTTTGTATATAGATTTGATGGCATAATAATGAAATGTGTGGTACTATCACACGAAGACCTGGACTCACTAGAATACTGCATATGTAGTATTATGAAACAGAAACACCGTTTCCTCTATTTGTTCCCAGTCTTGCATATCGATTTGCAACAAGTTGTGCGGTGGCTGAAGAAATGTAAGATCTCATCATCTTCATGAACTGAAAGAAATAGTAAACTCACAGTTAAAAAAGAAACGCACCAGTAAAACTGTTATAATTAGGATTAGGTTTTGCTTTAAAATCCTGATCCTTGTAAGCCGTGCTCCCGATTAAAAAATACATAATCATGTTGGGTTGCAAAGATTAATAGCACTTACCAGAGTGTGAATATTATACCTATCAATGACATATTAATATGATCAAAAATCCACCCTCCAAACACTGCACAGGTAATACATGTCAATTCTCAGTTGTCTGAGTAGGATAGAAGGAGCGTGTACTCTGGAATGAACCATTGCATCATCAATGTAATGCCATGTGCCAATGCACTACATACTATGAAAAACATCTGCTTGTGTTTTACCAGCCTAAGAACACCTTTAAGGGTTACAGTATTGGTAAAATCATTTCATGAAGGCCAAATATGCCAGGTGTTTGTCCTTTATAAGTGGCATACATTACGTTACTATATACTACAGAAGACTGTTTCAGCTCCAGGTGCACTGCCCTTCTTATTCAACAGCAATTGGTTCTGAAAAAAAAATGCATTTGAATAGATGCTTTATTAAAATCTAAACATTATTAAAAGACAACAAAAAACAAGAAAATTGTTCAACAAGACAAGTCTGTATATGTCTAAGATTTGTTGGAAGAAAGCGATGTTGGGAAATAGCAGATGGATATTTCATTTGTATGGAAGGATGGGATATATAGATATGGATTGAGGGAGGAATGGATAGTGGTAGGTATGGATGTACAGAGGTGGGAATGGATAAATGAAAAAACTAATTTGTACATGTATAGATTGATAGCTTAGCTTAACCATTTGCCCCCCAAAAGATCTACCCCTTTCATGACCAGGCCATTTTTTGTGATACGGCGCCGCGTTACTTTACCTGACAATTGCGTGGTCATGCAACACTGTACATAAATTAAATTTATGCCATTTTTTGCCACTAATAGAGCTTTCTTTTGGTGGTATTTGATCACCTCTACATTTTTATTTTTTGCGCTATAAACATAAAAAGACCAAGAATTTTGAAAAATTAAACAATATTTTTGACTTTTTACTATAAAACATATCCAATAAAAAAGAAAAAGAAATGTCTTCATAAATTTAGGAAAAAATGTATTCTGCTATGTCTTTGGTTAAAAAATCCCAATAAGTGCATATTAATTGGTTGGTGTGAAAGTTATAGCATATACAAACGGAGGTATATATACAGTACTGGATTTTTATTTTTTTTTGTACTAGTAATGGCAACTTATAGCGGGACTGCGTCGGGCATTTTGACACTAACTGACACTAGGTGGGAACTGACTAACTGCCACTGACATCTCCAGTGACACTAATATAATGATCAGTGCAAATAAAAAGCACTGACACTGTACTAATGACTTCGGGCAGAAAGGGGTTAACATCTGGAGTGATTAAAGGATTAACTGTGTACTGTTTTTATTGTGTTTTACCAGGGGACTGTGTTTTTACTGGGGGACAGGCTGTTTTCTATCTTACTGCTTTGCAGAAAGATAGAAAGCAGCACGTCCCTGCTGACAGGAGAGAGACCTGTGTTGTTTACACACAGATCTCTCTCCTGTCAGCTTTTTTGCCGGTCACTGAGTCCTGGCCATGAATAGCTGGCCAGGACCTAGTGGTTGACATTTTCAGGAGCCAATGACAGCGTGGGTAGGACAGCGCATGCGTGCCCCCTAACCAGAAATGCAAGATCACGTATATATACATGGTTTTGCAGAGTGCGGCCGCCCTGTAGCAGTACGTCTTTATATGGTTAATGGTTGTATATCTTTAATGGTTGAGACATGGAAGTGTATATGAAATGAACAAAACAAAATATATACAAGGAGAAAGTGAGGTAGAGAGCGGAAGAGTAGGAGAGAGGAAGTAATGCATAGGTGGATAAAACCGTCAAAACAATAAGGTCAAAAGAATATCTTGTGTCTCCCAATTTTCTATCCCCTCTACTATATTTGTTTGGCCCTCTTCTCACTACTCGTTACTGCACTTTCTGATTTCTGCTCATTTGTAGTTTCTGTGTCTCCTGCCCTGTGCTCATCAATAATTTCTACAGTATATCTCATGCGTGCTGCCCACCAGTAGCAATGCACCACTTTCTTTGTGTTCAGTAGTGGATATTAGACCTCATGCTATGAGCCCAACACTATATTCTTTTTGAAGTATAGAGATAGCAGAGGGTTAGACACTGCTTAAAATGATTATAATATCCTGCTGACAGATTTGGTCACTAAACGTAGCAAGAAATAAGTAAGCGGAGAAGAACTGGCTCAACTGGTTTCCTTTCTCTAATGGTGATATTTAGGGCATTTCAATCAGGCAATAAATAATGTAGCATAACCATAATAAAAAACTAGAGATGACAATAAAGGTTGGAGTGAAGGTGAAATTCTTTATAGTTTTCTAAAAGAAGAGCGCCAAATTTCCACCTTCTATCTGGCATGGCTTAGAAGGAATGTGTCCAAAAGCCTTTTAGCTTTAAAATAGAATTTGTTTCAGTTTTGTGTTTTCTGTGCCAGGTAAATTATGTGTACTTCAGTTAGTTTATGGTTTAATGTTGTGTATTATTCTAAGTGATGTCCAGCACATATATTATTAACCCTCATAAATGCATTTTTTTCATCCATTTTTTTTTTGTATGCTAATCTCATATAACAAATGAGGAGGTTTCTAAAGTTATGAAGATTCTCATAAGACAGAATACAATTTCAGAAGTGACATGCATTGTGCTTTTCCAATTTTTTTCAGACAAATACTGTACTGAATAAATGAAAACCATAAGATCTGGTACCGTACAGAAATAAAAATTGCGTCTGCCCCTTCGAATACTTTTACTAATGATCTGATTATCGTACAATCGCTTCGAAAGTTGTATTTTACGTCTGATTTTCTGATTATGTGTACTAGACTTTAGTGTTGCATTGTGTGGAGACAGAAGAGAGCATCATGTGTGCCTTAATTTCTCATGTTGTATGTTTTTGTAGCACTATCCCCTTGTTGCTAAAGATTTGGGTCCCCCTATAGTCCTGCACAGCCAGGCATCATGCATTTCCTCATTCAGACTTGCATCAGGAGGCAGAAACCAGTCCTGAGGCTCTGTTTTGAAGTTTGTATTAGGGGTTTAGAACTTGCATAGGAATGTACGGGATGCCAGCTGAAGATAAACTTCCTGAAACTATATTGCATGTCTACGCAGAAATCCTCTTCTGGAGAGCTAGTCAGCATCTCCCAATGTACCTCTGCAACCCCAGATGCTCCTCAATCCAGCTATATGGAGAAATCCCTGGACAGGGAATCCAGTAGTAACTACTAGAAGGGCAATAGTCCCAGCTGTAGAGCGAATTAGGTTTCTCACCCAAATGCTGGTGGCTGCTACCAGGCCTTTAAGCTGAGCCGCTCCTTCCTTCCTGCAAGGTGGTGTTCTCTCAGGGGACCAGTGAAGTCCACAGCTTTCCTCCTTTCCAGCATCACTCCTGGAGGTGAGCCCTTTTCCAGCCTGGGCTTCCTTCTAGGCTCCTGCACCTCAAACTCTCTCTTTCACCTCCTTCCTCTTACTCAAATTGCTGAACAGGCACACTTACCCTTAAGAACTGTCATGGCCCCTTGTCAAGCCTCCTGTTGGGGATTGGCCAGGATCCCTCAAGAGTACAAACCAGCCACTTCTCAGATCCACCCACTGCCTCTAGACCTTCCGTCAAAGCTCTAGAGCAGGGGGAAATTCCAGAGAGGCTGGCCTGCAGAGCTTCTCAGCACTAACCCAAATTTAAGCTCCTGACTGTCACACCCATGCTGCTACTCAGCCCTCCTCTCTGGCAATCAGGATTCCAGCTCCCCATAGCAGACTAGGAGGGTGCTACATTTTTTTCTTTGCTTTTGAAAAGCAAATAGGGCAGCAAATGAGAAAGTGAAAGTCACCTCCTTGCTCTAAAGTAGACCTTTGATCTAAAAAAAAGAGCAAAGTACAGACTTACATTACATAGATTTCAATTAGCTTTCAAACCTTTACACATTACAAAATAAATATGCTGTCTTTCTGGTAAAAGCAAGACATTGATGGGTAGCAATATATATTTTTTTGCATACAGGCACTATTTTGTAGGATGCCTCCTTGATTTACAATGCTGAAACTGAAAGCTAGTCCCTTGTGTATAAACTTGTTCCTAATTTATTCTCCAGATACAAAATTTATAGTCAGAATGAATTCATTGTTCTTACCACAATATGAGCAGGGACTGAAATCATATCTGCACCAAAGGGATGCTTCCCATGCTGGGACTGCATGGTACACACAGACAAGAATTTTTCAGAGATTGATTGGTTAATATTGGTAATACAATACTTCAATAGAAGGAACAGTCATGCATCTTTCACAAAGGCGTCTCTGTCCAAAGACTTTGTAGAGTTTCATTGCTGCATATGCATACTGGAATAGTACATCCTGTACCTCATCCTATTTTTCTTTTCCTGAAACAGAAAAAGGTCATTGACTAATAATTTCTGCATCAGTTATTTAATCATGTGAAAAATGCATTCCACAACTCTGAAGTGGCCATTATATCATGCAGGATGGGACAAGTGGTAAACTATTTAAAGCTATCACAAACCTAAGTATGCTGTTTTCAATGATGGTAACCTTTGCTGGAGTAAACTTTATCATACAGTATGCTTAGCTTCCATCTCCCTGGTTTGTGGCAGGTTTATCCTAAAGCTTTTGTCTCCATTGCATTGCTAAACCCAAGATATCACCAACACACCATGTTCAAACAAAAAAAGGACACATTTCAAGGCCACTATGGACCTCTTCCTCAGGTTGCAGTATCACTTAGCGGCATTGCTTTTTCGGTGACAATAATTGTGCCCTTTTTTTTTTTAACATGATGTGTTCGTGGTTTCTTAGTTGGGACTTATGTTTTAGTGGCACCTTCCATCATTTCACCACACCACCCTTTCTTTTTTTTATGTAAAGGTATGCATTGGCCTGACAAAGGAAGGACAAAAACATAAACATTTTTACAATTAGGAATACGTTGTACCATTGTGAACATTACAGTTGGTTTATGCTTACATGGCATAGAAAAAAACACTCTTGACGAACACAAATGAACAAAATGGATACAAACTGTCAAATAAGATAGATGTGGTAATTAGGATTCTATGTGCTATAACAATGTGTTTATCCTTATAAGGTACAACTTTCCCATACTTTAGAAGCAAAATGCCATCAGGCCTACAATAGACCCGATGGGGTAGTATCAATAGATTAAATTCCCTGGTCAGTCACCTTGACAATACCTGTGCACACTTTTTCAAAAGGTTTTGTGAGGGGTAGAGGTAAAAGAGAGGATGTGCGAAGGGAAGAAAAATGGGTAGAAAAAAGAAGAAAATAAAAAATATTAAATAAATTAAGGGAGTCAGGGTAAGGGGGAACCTCGGAGGGAGTGATTGGGGAAGGATGTTGTACAGTTGTCCCAACAAGGGAAAGACAAGTATAGATTTACACATACTGAAGGTATTCATCAAAGAAGCAAAATAGATCCCAGTAAAACCATCTGGTCACAGCACCCTTTTAAGGAGTACATCACTGCAAGAAGTATGCTGGATTTTTTTGTATTTAGGCATTGCAATTCTGCTGCATAAAAATCATAAGAGCACTTGTACATTTTTCAGTTATATTGGTTGTTTTATGTCTTTTTACACCTTTTGTAAGCTGCTCACCACCGTCAGAAACTCTGCAGCATCTGAATGACACAAGTACAGTATTTTCAAAAACTAATATGTATTCCACTCTCCTAGAATTGCAACACTACTTTCACTGTTGTAGATGACATTGCAGAGTTCTGATCAGGAACTCATCCAAACATTCATAATACTTCTGTGGGTTTTCTATTTGCCTTAAAGCACATTTGTAGTGATTGCAGCTGTAGTGAAAGTTGTTTGGCATGGGGTAGCAGGTTCATCCAGTTGTCTACACAAAGTCTCAGCTGTCTTACAAGGTGTCAGAGGAGCCATGAAACTGGTGGCATTTTAGTACACAAATAGAAAATGTATTTAAAAATGTGGAACTAAGCCCCACACACCCAACCTGCATATCACAGTTGACCTATCAATGGTAGATGCAACCATTAGTGAGGTAAATATGGAGGAAGGTAGGGACATGTGCCCACTTCCTAGCTAAAGTCAGGCAAGCAAAGTGAGGAAAAAGCTACCCCTAGTAGTTTGACTTTAAACCCAAAAGAAGACATTTATTATATTGCAGCTTAACAATTCTTAGATGTGAAAGTTGAATTCATTTTTATTTTAAAGCTTTCTTTCCTTTATTTTCACCTGGTGATCCAGCCAGTAAGAAAAAAAACCTGTTTGCTTTAACTGCTTATAAAGCATGAGCTGCAATTTGGCTTTGATTTGCATGAAAAAAAATACATTTTGACATGGTGTGGGTTACTATTTTCTTTATGGAGCCCAAAGAGTACAGCAGTTTGTGACAAGACCCTTTTTTCTCCAGTGTACATTCCTAATACTAATAACTTTCCATAAAGAAAGCAGAAAAATGTAGTTATAAATGTCATCCTTGGTTTTCACCATTCACAATGCATTCACAAGTATCTGTTCTCTGATGTGCAATGTTCTACTCTGCACAAGATCTACTTTGTTCTTCAAGAACATCTGGTTTATGTTCATTTACGTGGGAACACCATGTTCCAACCATGCAGTGATTTTAGCTATGTATGTTTTTCTAGTTATAGTGATGCCATAAAATAATAGCAAGCAGACCATAGTTAACTTCAAGTGTAGAAAACCTCAATATCATACTTCCTAAGTCAAGATACTGCTTCTTATGGTTTTCATGTAAGCTCTGATGGTACAAGATACTGTTTATGTAGGCAACATAAAGTCTGTTTAATGTATGAAACACTAGTTCCTAAAATTTACTAGAAGCACAAAATAAACTTCAAAAGATTCTTAATAGTTAAAATTAGCCTCACAAGTTGCAACTCTTTCTGTTCCACGGATGATTTCAAACAAATGGTATGATCATAACTGTGTGTGGCCTCCAAAAGACTTTTCTATAAAAAATTGTGACCTAACTGACCACATACAGTATCTGGTAACTGTATTGAATTGAACCACCAGAGTGCTGTATGGGAGTCTAATATTACCTCTTAAGAAATTATCGTAGTGGTCTTCTTTTCATAATTCTTAGGCCTCATTCACATGTGTTTAGGGGTTAACTATGAATTCCAGCAAGACACTCAGCTGGGGCCCTTCATTCCTTTGTTTGGGTCTACCTGCCAACAGCTGTCTGCAGTAACCCTGCTGATTCTCCCACAGGAATTTGTAGTTGGGCCCTTAAATGAAAGTGTGAATGAGGTCCTAAAATGAGTCTTTGCTTTTACCTGTAGGGAAAAGCAACAAGTTTGTTTTATGTAGACCTATACAGGCACATATAATGTACCAGCCTTTCTTTCCTCTCTTGCCACTCTGTTATGTGGGTGCACTACAAATTGTCTGAGTTTTAGCTTACTTAGGAAAAGATTCCCCATGAGACTGTGCTGACTGGCTTAACACAGTCCCATGGAATGAATCAAAGGAAACCAAGATAAACCACAATAGTGATGATCCATCTCCACTGTGCAGCAGTTTATGTAGCTGTGATGAGGAGCAGAGATGCTGTTTTCCAGAGATGCTGACTTCTCATCACAGTACAATGAAAAAATACCAGTGACAGCAAAACTAATGGCCAGTTTAATTAATAAGGTGTGATCTAAGTATCTGATTGGCAGCTTGTAATCTTGTGCCAATGATCTACTCAATCTACTTAAGTGCTTCTGGCAATGGCAGAGAGAGAAGTGAGAAACAAATGAGATTTGATGAGGAAATAGATAAATGAATTCCTCTGCCATACATATTTTTGATGATGGCACTGTGTGTATATATATATATATATACATATATATATATATATATACAGTACCTCACAGAAGTGAGTACACCCCTCACATTTTTGAAAATATTTTATTATATCTTTTCATGTGACAACACTGAAGAAATGACACTTTGCTACAATGTAAAGTAGTGAGCATACAGCTTGTATAACAGTGTAAATTTGCTGTCCCCTCAAAATGACTGCACACAGCCATTAATGTCTAAACCGCTGGCAACAAAAGTGAGTACACCCCTAAGTGAAAATGTCCAAATTGGGCCCAAAGTGTCAATATTTTGTGTGGCCACCATTATTTTCCAGCACTGCCTTAACCCTCTTGGGCATGAAGTTCACCAGAGCTTCACAGGTTGCCACTGGAGTCCTCTTCCTCTCCTCCCTGATGAGATCACAGAGCTGGTGGATGTTAGAGACCTTGTGCTCCTCCACCTACCATTTGAGGATGCCCCACAGATGCTCAATAGGGTTTAGGTCTGGAGACATGCTTGGCCAGTCCATCACCTTTACCCTCAGCTTTTTTGCAAGGAGGTGCAATCTTGGAGGTGTGTTTGGGGTTGTTATCATGTTGTTATCATGTTGGATAACACATGTCCATTTACACCTGCTGCTCCATAGAGGAGAGGGGAGGTTCCGATCGGTTCTGCCTAAAAAACGGGCAGGCGGACCCGATCGAAGCGTTCATGTGAAAGAGCCCTTATGGAAATGTCCTTCAGTGTGCAGAAAGCCAGATTTTTTTTTTTTTTTTTTTGCATACAGACAAAAGAGAGAGATGAACACATAGAGAAACAACTAGGGCTGGTTCACACCATGCCCGCAATGCAATTGCACAGGAACATGTGCATATCACATGCAGTTTCTAGTGTGAACTGACACTGAACTAATGGAGTGAGATTAAATGAGGATAAAAAAAAGAGGGAAAGAGAAAATGAGAGAGAAGGAGAGAGAGAAAAGGAAAGAAAAAGAGAATGAGAGAGAGTTAATGATTTCACAAGGGAAATGTACATAAAGGGTTGTAATATACTCATGCAAGCATTTTGTACATTATAAACTAGGGTACCTCAAGATTTTGTATAATTTTAAAGGGTGCTGTAACTGGTAAAAGGTTGAAAAACACTGGGATGAAGGCTGTTTCCTGACAGACTCCATGGCAGCATACACATGGGTTTAGCCCAACCCTTTTCAATCCTATAGGACCCCAAGCATCCGTGACCAAGGCCTGGTGCCTCAGAAGGTGAACCTCTTCAGGAGAGATGAGGGGATGTGCCCCTTGTCACGCATTCTTCCTCCAGGTCCAGACACCACAGGTATCTATCCAGGTCCAGGCATCACATGAGAAGCTCTGATTCCTCTTCCAGGCATCACGCTCTCCACCATTCCTGAGGAGAAAACATGCTAGGGGTGTGGGACTCAAGTCCCTGAGGGGAAACGCTGTGCGACCCATGATTTTGCCTGGGCAGCCAGTGAAAGAGAAGACACCAGCCTTATGAGTCCCTTAGGGAGCTAAAGACCAGTCACACCCACAGCCCATCAGCCGGAGGGTGTCACTCCTAAAGATCTCCAAGAGGGGCTGGAACCCTCCCAGCGGAGTCACCTCGGAGCCTCAGGAAGCGAAGCAGAAGGTGAACACAGATGTGTAGGCTTGGGTTTCACCTTAGTATCACTTCTAGTAAAGGCAATCATAGAATCCATGAAGTGGGAAGAACTGGTGGAGCTCCACTCTAAGCATAGAAAAACATCTCAAAATAAAGTGCCCAAACTGTCCATTCCTGGAGGAACTAGGGGAGATTATTACTGATGAGTTGAGTAATGTTAATAATAAGACCTCCTTACTAAACAAGTCGGCCAAACACTATCCTTTCAAGGCAGAGCACATCAAACACTTGGAGTCGGCCCCTCTGGTTGAGACTTAATGAGATTAGCTAAAGATGTCACTCTTTCTCTCAAGGATGCGGTTTCCTTTAAAGACAGCCTGGCGAGGCGAATCGATTCTGATCTTAAGCGGATTTACATGAAGGCAGGTACAGCCTGTGTAGCCAGCGCTCGCCCTTGCAACCATGTCCCAATGGTATGGAAGTGTGGTTGCATGTGGATAAGACCTTAAGGAGCTTCTCAGAAGAGGTGGCAAGGATTTTGGCCATCCCGGAACGGAGGCTGGCATCGGCTTTCCTGGGGGAGGCCTTGATCAACATTATCTGCCTGGTGGCATGGGTTATGCTCTCCTCAGTTACAGCCAAGTGGACACTTTGGCTTCTGCCTTGGCTAGCCACCTCGGCCTATAGTGTAGAATTCCTTTTGAGGGTTATTCTCTGTTTGGTAACAAACTGGACAGAGCGATAGCCTGGGACACCGGTGGGAAGTCTGGTTTTCTGCCTCAGGACAAACATCTGCCAGGCCAGAAGAGGGCACAGCCCAGAAGACATAGCTCAGAACAAGCAAGGGATGCACGCCTTTACAAGCCAGGCCATGCGTTTAAGAGAAGCTGGAAGAGAGGTCTTTCAGAAGTCTTCTAAGAGTTCAACCTTGGGAGGTTGGGAGGCCACTAAGTCCTTTTTGAGATTGGACCCACTTTCAGCATGTCTGGGCGGCTTCAATGGGATGGACTTCTGGACCATCAAAACTGTCTCTTAACGGCATGCTTGGACATTCAGCAGTCCTCCTCATCTCAGGTTCGTCCCTATGGCCCTACTGCAATCTGAGGAAAAGAAGCAAATCCTCCTGTCCTACGTGGATTCTCTACCAGCACAGGCTGTTGTCATGCCAGTTCCGAAGTGCGAGAAATTTCAGGGCATGTATTCACCCCTCTTTAATATCCAGAAGAAAAACAGTGCATGGAGACCCATCATAGATCTCACACATCTGAACTCCTTCACCAGAAAGGAAACATTCAAAATGGAGTCTCTGTTCATAATTCAACAAAAAATTGAGCTGGGTAACTGGATCTTATCCATAGACCTGAAGGATGCCTATTTCCATGTGCCCATAGGAGAAGGTTTTCAGAGGTTCCTTCGGTTTGCTGTAGATCAGGTGCATCTCCAGTTCACATGTCTTTCCTTTGGGCTTTTGACAACGCCTTGTGTGTTTTCAAAAGTCTTGTTATCTGTCGTGGCTCTGATCAGAACAAAAAGCATTTGCCTTGCACCATTATCTAGATGATTTGCTCCTACTATCCTAGGACATAGAGCAGCTGCTGCATCATGGGGCCCAGATCATCTTGACTCTTCTCGAGTTTGAGTGGTTACTAAACATAGAAAAGAGCCATCTGGAGCCCATCTCTAGGGTTTCTTGGGGCTCAATTTGACACAGTCAGGACTACCATTTCCCTGCCCTTGGAGAAGACTTTGGTGATCTACAGCAAGATCCTTCTTGCCCTGTCCTCCTCACATCTTCGAACCATTCAATACCTAAAAATCATTAGCACCATGGAGGCCCCGGAGCCCATGGAAAAGTGGGCACAGTGGAAAATGCAATCCTTCCAGAAGGGTTTTCTTCAACAGTGAAGTCTGGGGAACATAAGCCAGGCTATCAACATAACTCCAACTATGAGGAAGAGCCTTCCCTGGTGACTACAACAGAGGATTCTTTTCAACTGCCACTCGATTGCCCCCATTCCCTGGGTCACAATCATAACGGACGCCAGCAACTCCGGATGGGGTGCTCTCTGCCTGTCAGAGATAGCTCAGGGAAGATGGAGCTTTCTTGTTCACAAGTCTATGTCAAATGTCCTCGAACTTTGAGCGGCATTCTGCGCTCTTCGAGCCTTTGATCACCTAACAAAGGGGAAGTCAGTCTTCCTAAGGTTAGACAACATTATGGCAGTCTCCACATAAGAAGGTATGGTGGGACCCACAATCTGTCCCTCTTATGGGAGGTAGAGCCAATCAAGCCCAGTGTTCTGAAAAATCTGTCCAATATATGACTATATGGATGGGAGAATCGAGGAAAGAAAATTGCATAATCTATGGGCTGCTTTAGAGACGAGAGGTACACTTGTTAATAAAAAAGGCTCTTCTCTGAGAGTTTTGAACATGGTAAATAGCCACAATGTGTCAAGGCAAGCCAGATAGCAAAATAATAAACAAACACCTAAGCTAGGAGAATCAGTGATGGCTTGTTTTAAAACTTTTAATGCTTCCTAATATTATGTAAATATAGTAATGTCATTAGGCAGGGCAAACGATCCCTTTACTTTTACTGATTTAAATTACTAACTTTGGAGTGCACAACAACTAATAAAACTGTTGTTGCAATTCAGTGTGTCTGCTGACAAAATATTGACATTGTTATTTTGAGCGACCTACTCATTTGCTATTTATTGCTACAACATGATTCACGTACAATCATTCACAGTGTACATAGATGTTATTTTTTTCTGTTTAGATTATTATTCAATTATGAAAATAAAAAAACAAACAAAAATATAAAAGTTTTAGGCTGGGTATATACATTGCTAGTTCTTTTTTTTTGTTTGACCCAGCAAGCTGGTTGAAAAAAAACTGACAGATCAACGTTGCCTCTGGATGTGAGATACTGGTTTTCCAGCATGTCCCTTCATCGTTAGAACGGCCTCTGTAGGGCATGCAGCTGTACACACTGATGGAAAGTTGGCTGGGTCCTGCTGAAACGGCCAATATTCGGTCCGTGTGTACCCAGCTTTACAAATCTGTCTTTGTTTACTATATTTAAACTATTAATATATTGTGATAAGGTAACAATAAAGGGTTCAAGCTTATCTAAAATAAAAGCTGTTTATGGTTTTTCCAGTATAGCGCCCCTCTAGTTAGCCAGGGGCAGCTAGCTAGTTTTTTTTTTAGAGAGAAAGGCTGAGCAGTAGCCTGGTTATGAGTCAGCCTGGGTGTGAGACAGCCAGATCATCTTGGGTCTGAGGGCTCTGTAGGTTAGTTCCCTGATACCTCACCCTAAGCTAGAGGTTTAGAGAAGTCTAGAATTAAGGGGCTGTGGCCAATCCCCAAGCAGAAGGCTTGGCATAGGGCCAGGGAAGCCCTCAAGTGTGACTGAGCCTGTTGGAAGATGGACTGAGAGGTTGGGATGCAGGAGCCTGGGAGGGGGCCCAGAGGGAAGGAAAGGAGGATCACTTAACCTCATCGGTCCCATGAGACAGCACCACCTGTAGAGCCAGGGAAGGAGCCAGCCCAGAAGAAGGCCTGAAGGCAGCCACCTACCCAACAAGCCTGCAGGAGAGGCATAGTGAGTAATCCTACACCCCCTGGGCCAGACAAAGGGAGAGGGCATTCTGGTGGGAAACCTAACTAGCCCCCACCTGGGACTGTGCATTTAAAGCAACATATTATTGGACCCTGTGCCCAGGGATTTCCTCAGTACAGCTGCTTGAGAAGAGGATTCATCTGGGGTCTGGTGTGTTATACCACAAGGTCTAGAGAGCTCTTCAAGAAGAGATTTTACTGTTATGGACTTGTACATTCAGTAGTTGTTAAGGCGTTTTCCTCAGTTGCACTTCCCTTGGGCATCCCATGCACCCCTCAACCCTATCCAAGTTCAATACCCCTTAATAAAACTAAAAAAACAAGCTCAAGGACTGTTTACTATCTCCAGTGTGCAAGGTCGGAAGAAAATGTGTGTTGCCTGGCTGTGCAGGACCATAGGGGGACCCAAAACTCAGAAACTCCTAAGGACGTAGTGCTACACCAGCTAGATGCGGGATTCTGACATTAACACAGGCTTATTCCACCCCCTCAGGGAAGGATTGAAAGTCACCAGGGCATTTGCCCCCCAAGCCAGTACTAGTAATATATTCCTTACTGGAAATACTTCACCATTAAGACCTTGATCAGAATGACGCCTGGCATCAATGCCAGATGCTTGATGTTATATACGTAGCTACCTATTCCCTGTTTGGCCCTAAGATCATAGGGCTTGACAGGGGGACATTTTCCAGCTTCAACTTTGTTTGCAGCTATGAGCTGTCACGTGACTCATTGACCAACAGTTGCAATAAAGGGAAATTATGTCCTTCAGAAATATTCACATTTCACTATGCCCACCAATCAGTGAGACACTATAGCACACTTTGCTTGGTGCACTTTGTTTAGTTCACAAAAACTGACCCTACTATGATAGAGCTATGCAGTTGTGTTTTCTCCTGTAGGCAAAGGTGTTCAGTCCTCCCCTGCATTGACTCCTGCCTCTAAACATGGAATTTGATGGTGTTGGGAAAAGGGCAGTTCCAGAACCCGGAAGAGCTTCTTGTTGATATCTTGCATCTCCTCATATATGGGAACTGCCTGGCATGAACAGCAAAGTAGCATACCAAAAAATTGGCCTACAATAAATAGCAGCTATATAATGTCAACTGCAACTGCCATGTCATCATAACTGCTTCTCTTACACTGCAGCATAACATTTTCAAAGGGGTATCAATATTCCCATTGCACACCTTCCTGGATAAGGCTTTAGGAGTAATGGGTGCTGCAGGAACAACCAGCTGTAACTGAAGACATCACAGATCAAATACACATATTCGCCAGAACACCACGGATCGTCAAATACATCCAAATATTTGCGAATATGTGCGATTTTCAAAGTCTAGGCCTTCAAACACTATAGCAGCATTGTAAAACAAATATAATGCTATATGCAAGCAAATATAACAGAATAATCATATTCGTTACACAGAAACAGCTTGTGTATAAATGGCCAATTATTGATTAAAAAAAGCAGAAAATTGAATGCATGTGCAGAAAACAATGAAGTAGATCAATATGAAAAGTGATATTTCTATATACAGAGTGCTGCAATACACATGGGAAAGGAAGATAACTTTGTGCAGAAAGAGGGAGGAATATCTGGAAAGCTGAAAACTCTTTTGAGAAATCTGCACGCGGCTTCAGGTGAAGGATTATTATTATTATCCAGGATTTATATAGCACCGACAGTTTGTGCAGTGCTTTACAATACAAGTGGGGACAATGCAATTACAATACAGTCCAATAGAGAAGGAATAGGAGGATCCTGCTCATAGAGCTTACAATCTAAATTATGTAATTTGTAGAGAATATTGAAAGAAAAAAGGTTTCTATATAGATGCTGTTTTCTGGTATGGATAAGCTGTTTGCAGTGCGCCAAACAGGTGAACTAAATGGCCAGATCTGGCAAATTTGTCTGCCTGTCCAAAGCTCTGGTTGCTGCAGCCAGAAATCATTCATTTAGTGGCAGTATTACTATCACCACTAATTGATAGTTTCCAGTAGCCCACCCAGCTTGTTTCAAAATGTAAAAAAAAGTCGGCAGGCATCCTGGGTGACGTCATTAACCAAATATGATCATGACCATACTTGGTCACTGATGCTAACCAGGCAGCTTGTTGACATTCAGGAGGCAGCCAGGGAGCTGTCATTCAGTGATGGGAGTGCAGGAGAAGATCATCGCAGCATGGGTTGTTATGCTGGTGGATCAGTGGGGCATCGTTTATCGTGATTCACATAGGGTCTGCATTGCTGAATGACATGATTGATGTTGGATTTACATCTGTAAATCTTTGTCTTTTTTTTGCAAATGGGTAACAAGGCATACTATGTACATCTTACTCATTCATATTGGAAGTTCAGATATCCTTATAGTAAGGATTCTTCCAAATTCCTCCACATCCCCCTTCCCCCTCAGATCCTCACATCCACCTAGCCAGGGATGTGGGGGGGTGTCCCTTGCCCCTATGAACATGGACAAGGAGCCTTGCCAGGAAGAGCCTCCAGAAAAGGTACACTCCTAAAGTTGAGAGCATGTGCATTGGTATGGTTCAAGAATGGGGAAGCATGCTTGCTGCCAATCCTTTTCCTGGTCAGCCAGTCTGCTTGACCAGTTAAGGATGTGGTATTTTGTTTGCTTGGAGTCCCTCCTAAACATTAACTACAGACCCCTCTCTAGGTTAAATGTCTGATATAGATTTTGGGGAGGACCACACAACATTTTTTTGTTTCCTTGTGTTCTTCTGCAGGGCATGTGGTCTGGTATGCTTCAGGAGACCATGAGGACACTTGCTGCAACCTCCTTTCCTGGCCACTCAGGTTGCAAGCTTGTACAAGGGTCGGGTGTGGATTTTGAGGGGGCACTACTACCACAAATGACCGTCTGGTTGCTGACTATCAACAAATCGCTTGAGGATTCTGACTGACATTGTGATCATATGTGGTCAATGCCTTCACCCTGGATCCCCTGGCTGATTTGTTTACAAAAAAAGGGTGGTAGGGAAGGTACTGTCAATTAGCAGAAATAATTTTTGTTTTAATGTCACTTTTACTGGAGTACAAGTGCAGCTTTAAGGCATCCCCCAAGCATGTTTTTAAAGCAATTGAGTATTTTTAATGTTGCCGTTTAAAGTGGTTGTAAACCCCCACCTTGTAAAAAAACCCATTCTGTTTAAAACAGAAATGAAAGGCAAAACATTTGTGTATAGATAAACAAAATCATAAATACCGGTTTCCATTCTTTTTAAAATAAGTGATCACATTGCCTCTGTTCTCAGCTGCATTATAGCTGGGGGAAGGGAAACCACAGCAAACTGATCTTGCCAGTGAATGGCTGTGTGTGTGTGTGCGTGTTGGCGGGGGGGTAGGACATGTCTTATCATTAGAGGAGATAACACTGAGTTACCGGCACAGCTGTAGCACTCACCATGCTGTGTTCTTCTGCCTATTGTGGTAGGTTTTTAATAGGAAAGCAGACGGACTGGCAGAAACACCAGGGATTTCATACAAAGGAAGCCATGCAAAGAGAAGAGGATACTTTTTCATACAAGTACATGGTACAGCAGGCACATATGAGGAATATGAAATGTTGGGTTTACGTATTCTTCAAGCTGCATTAGACCCACTCTCTGCTGGACAGTATCATTTTTTTTTTTTTAATTTACACTCATACGTGTCCTCGTGATACCTCCCAACAACCCATGCTTGCAATTTTTCTTTTAAAAACCAATATTGAATTAGAAAATTTGGCTCCCATAGGCATCAGTAGGGTGTGAATGCTATGTTTGGGGTTACAGACATTTTCAAGAGATTGACAAACTTCTAGCAAACTATACTTTGCTCGATTTGCTAAGCACTTTTTGTTGGCCAGATTAGATCCAAGCATCCCAATGTGCCTACTTAATGATTCTTGTATGGGGTGAAGCTGACCACCACACAGGACTCAATATCTGTGTGCATATAGAAATAGTTGAAAATGCCAAATGTCACTAGAGACTGACCTCAAGATCAAGCCTGATCTTATTGTTTATGCTCACTTTAAAGTGCAACTCCAATTATACAATTTTCTTTGTTTTTGGGTTCCTTTCCTGTACAAAAAAAAGAATTCCCAACATTTAGATACTCTTGTCTATGGTCCAGCACTCCACTTTTTTGCCTATTTCCAGCCACCCTGCAAGAAGGTACTCCAGTTCTGTAGGATACTCTGTATTCCCCAGAATCTTACCTGAAGAAGTGTGACCTCACTTTTTCCACGGCAACGTGTACAAATGATTGGGCTAAGGTAAGTATAAAATCTACCCCTTTTCTTTGCAGGTACATTTCTACATCTACTAACAGTGGGTGATTTTTTATGTGGAGAGGGGGCTCAGAAATTTTAAGTAGACATTATGATTTACCAAAACTGAATGGTGCATAATCTGGTGCAGCTCTGCATAGAAACCAATCAGCTTCCCAGTTTTATTGTCAAAGCTTTTGTGAACAAACTGAAGTTAGAAGCTGCTTGGCTACCATGCACAGCTGCACCAGACTTTGAGTTTAGTAAATCTACCCTATTGAATTTTAATGCAACACCTGTATTAAGAATTGCCCACCATTTACAAAACACATTCTAATACATTCTATGAACATGGTGTTTACATTGTATTTATTACCCAGTTGTAAAAATGGTTCTAAAGCCTAAACATTTTTTACTTAAATGCATTCCTTGCATCGAGGTAAAAAATATTTAGGAATCGGTTTTGGCTCCTCACCCCCTAATATACCTTCCTGAGCTCTCATACGATACAGCTCTGTGCATGTCTGCAGCTCTTCTCTCCCCTCACTTCTGTGTCTTACTGGCTTTGCTGGGGCAAAGGGAGCCATTGGCTTCTACTGCTGTCAATCAAGCGAGTGAGGAGGGAGCAGGGGGGGCAATGGATGCAGCAGCAGGGCTCAGGAGCGAGCACACACAATTGCTGAAATGGGAAGCAGCTTCCCATGGGGGCAATGGATAGAGAGAAGCCAGGAGTGGTGGTGGGGGACCCAAGAAGAAATGGTTTGCGGCCGCTCTGTGCAACTCCATTGCCCAGAGCAGGTAAGTATAGAGATATTTATTATTTTTAAAAGTTCCTTTGCAATCACTTTAAAGTAAATAATAAATTGTTTATGGATAATGACAGATGCTGTGCAGCCAGCCCTATGACCCTAGTATGCTGGAAGTTTTTATAAGCAACATAGAGATTCTCTCCATAAATACACAGATGCTATCTTTCCTAATTTTAGGTTCTTCACAAAATGTTGGAGGTAAATTCCATAGCTTTAATGGGCGTAAATGTGTAAATTTCCTCTGCGCTATTTTTATCCCAAACCTGTTTTGTTTCTGGAAGGTTTTTTTAGACCTGTGGCTTTCTTCAACCCAGGAATAATCATTCTAAAACAGTCAGGCACATGGTCAAAGCTGTGTTTTTAGTGCTGAAGGCAACCTGGGAGAGGACAGACTCTGTAAATAAACACCTAAAGCTGTCAGGGTAACTCATGGACAGCGGATCATATGGACAGATGGTGTTGTTCTAAACACAATAGCTATAGCTTGCCAACTCTTCAAAAACTTTAATCAGTTGTACTTTATGAAAGCCAAGCAACATAAAAATGAGAGAATAATAGAACACATACAAAAAAAAAAACAGTTAATGCGTAACGAAAAACACTGGCCTGTATAATAATAATTTGGTCCAGGGCATGAATTTAGCCTTTTTCTGACAACATCCTACCTCTGTGTGTAATAACTCCCAAACTTGTGTATCATTCTCCTGACCACAGAAATGTATATTTAGCAAAGGGATCTTCAGCAATAAGACATATCTATGGTCAAAATGTAAAATCATACATTCCTTTCCACATTGTATTTCAATTATTCCTAACCTACTTCTATTAATCTGAATGATCTTGAGGTTTGTAAACTTACTTTGTGAAGACCCCACACATTTACTTCCTTTGTGATACGTATTCACTATGCCCTGTGAGTAGGCACCACTGTGTCACACATTTCACGGAGCCTAACTTTTTCCCTAACTGAAGCTTTCCTTTAGGCCTCACGCACACTGGGTGTTAAAATGCAAATTTTAGGAGCGTTTGATTTTTTTTTCTACCTCTAAATGCCCCTTAATGTTAGCCTATCCATGCACACATAGGTGTTTAGAGGCGTTTAAAAGCAGAAAAAAAACACTTCCAGTGCATTCAGATGCAGCAGCGCTTTGACAGAAAAAATGCTTGACGTACCTAAATGTGTGTAAACACGCATTAACGCTAAGTGCTTTTAGCATGCTACTGCAATACATGGTAGCAACCCCTGTCAAGGTGCCATTGAATTTTCAGTAGTGCAACTGAGATATTTGTCTCCCGCAACTGCACAATACAATGTATTCACATAATTAGGACTTATTCCCCTAACTTCTTATTCAAAAACTTGATTAACAGCGATTGTTAAAAGAATAATTGTTCATCCAAGTATACCCCTGTGAGATTAATCTCATGTAACTAATGTAACAAATGCCCACCAATCTCCTGTAGCAGCATTAAACCGCCAATGTGTACTAGTCTGAAGTCGGTCCAGCCAAGTACAGTGCTCCTCAGGGCTCAGTCTTGGGTCCCTTACTTTTTTTTTTTTTCCAAAAAAAAACAAAGTTTATTGAAACAAGATACAAGTGATCACACGAAAATGTACAGATGAAGTGTACATAGGACATACAGCAAAGCATGTATCATACAAAGGCAAATGAGGTCCAACGCAAAACCAAACAGTGTGGATGAACTAGGCCACGACAGGGTTGTGCCTGTAATATTTAGGTAGGCTTGTCAAGTGCTAAAAAGAAAGAGACGTTTGGCCTCCTACCATATTGTCTTGCGGTAAAAATCTGTGGGGGGGAGACGAGCAAATACAATACCTAAGTAGAAGTCAATACTACAGAATACGATGGTGGAATTGTGCGAATGTAGGAGTAATTGTCGTGGGAACCGCTGATTAATTGCGAGAGGTGATGCTGACCACCTACTCAATGTGCTATTGGAAAAATTGTCCGAGACGTGTGTAAGCATATGAAAAGAAAAGAAAGGAGAAGGCGAGAAAAAAGGGAAAGAAAGAAAGAGAGAAAAAAAAAAAAGGGGAAGGAGGGGAGGGGGGGAGGGAGGAAGGGAAGCAAATATGGAGGGTAAAATAAGAGAGGGGACAACTGTCAAAAATATCTTATCCTCAATACAAACAGTAACGGGAGTGGGTGGAACATACGCTGTCATCGGCGTCGAAAGAATGCGCATGTAACACAGGGGGGAGTATAATAGCACCCTCAGGTCAAATACTACTAAATGACACTATCGGGAAGTCCATATCAGGTGCAGACAGGCTGGTCCATGAGGGATCGATACTCCGGGGTAGTCAGAAAATGGGTCCAACAGGCCCATACGTGAGAGAATTTCGTAGGAGTGTCGAGAGCAGTCGCAACCAGTTCTTCCATGTCCGCCGTTTTACCCACTCGGGTGAGCCATTCACGTATAGAGGGAGAGCGAGTGGAGCCCCACAGAACCGGAATACAGAGTCTGGCTGCGTTGATCATGTGCATGGCTAATGATTTAAAGTACTGAGCCCTGGGAAGGGAAGAATGATGGAGGAGGAATTGAGCAGGAGAGAGAGCTAAGGGCAAGGAACTTATAGACACTACTAACCTATGGACCTCCAGCCAAAATGGTTGAAGAATCGGGCAAGACCACCAAATGTGAAGAAAGGACCCATCCGGGGTCCCGCATCTCCAGCAGCTGTTGGGGAAGGCGGGGCTAAAATGATGAATTCTTGAAGGAGTTCGGTACCATCTAGAGGCTATTTTGTAGCTGTTTTCTTGTGTCGAGACATTGAGGGAACATTTATGAGAGTATTGGAAGACCAGGTCCCAGTCTGAGTCCGACAGCTCAGCATTAAGATCTCTCCTCCAAGCCCGACATGCGGGGAGGGAGTCATAAGACCGGCTCTCCACTAGAAGTGGGTAGATCTCCGAGATCAGATGTTTCCGTGGTTCAGCCTTCGCGCATGCAGATTCAAATGGGGTAAGAGAGCGATGCCAGTTATGAGGGGGTTTATGAGAGAGCAGATAATGTCTGATCTGGAAATATACCCAGAAAGGGAATTCGCGAATACCCAGACTTTCTTGCAATTCTCGGAGTGTTTTCACCTTGCCCTTGCGGAGAAAATGTTTCACTAAGAGCTGTTTGTGTGGCCAATGTTTCAATAAAAAGTCTTTATGCATGCCAGGGGGAAAGTCAGGGTTGAGGCGTATGGGGGTCAGGGGGTTGGGTGTGTCAGAAATGGCTGCAGATCTACAAGCCGAACGGAAAATTTTTAACGTAGGTCCCACCAAAGGATGGGTGAGAAGAACTTGTGGCGTGTGTTTCGGCAAAAGCCAAGGAATCGATGCCAGGGGGAAGGGCGAGCAAGCATTCTCGATAGATATCCAGTCTTTAGAGGCAGTGTGAACGTGCCAATCAACTATCCGGGAAAGATGACACGCCCAATAGTAGCGGTAAAGATCAGGGAATCCTATACCCCCTTTAAGTTTAGAAAGGGTTAATTGGGAGTAGGCAATACGCGGACGTTTGTGGCTCCAAAGGAACAGTGAACACAGTCTTTTGCAAGAAGCAAAGAAAGCAGGAGGTAAGTGAATTGGTAATGTTTGGAAGAGATACAGGAGACGGGGAAGTACATTCATTTTAATGATCGCTGCCCTTCCAAACCACGAGAAACAAGGACGGTGCCATTTATTGAGGTCATCTTGCATAGAGCGAAGAGCGGGAAGAAAGTTTTTCATGTAAAGGTCATCAAGGTTGCTGGTGAGCTGGATACCAAGATAAGTTAGGGAATCCCTTTCCCAGTGAAATGGGAATTGGGCCTCACAAGCAGAGACTAGCTCCGCAGACAAAGTAATGTTAAGGGCGGCAGATTTGGAAAAATTGATTTTAAAATTCGACAAATATCTGAAAAGGGCAAAGTCTTTCAGTAGGTTTGGAAGAGTGATGTGAGGGTCCGCCAAGAACAAAAGAATATCATCCGCATAAGCTGCAAGTTTATATTCCTTATCTGTCACCGTGATTCCTTTAACATCAGGGTTTAAACGAATTTTCCGCAACAGGGGCTCAAGGGATAGGACAAACAAAAGCGGGGAGAGGGGGCATCCCTGACGTGTACCGTTCCGTAAATGAAAGGAGTTGGACAGATGGCCGTTCACCCGGACCCGGGCAGTAGGGGCAGAATAGAGGGCCATGATAAAGTTGAGCATCTTCTCACCCAAACCCAGTGCCACCAAAGACGCGTTCAAGTAATCCCAGGCAATCCTGTCAAAGGCCTTTTCTGCATCCAAGGAGAGGAAAAAACCCGGCGTGTTAGACCTGCGAAGCCAGTGATGGAGATTAAGGGCCTTGATAGTGTTGTCCCTTGCTTCTCTACCAGGGATAAATCCTGCTTGGTCCAAATCGACCAGGGAGGGAAGCGAGGGAAGAAGACGATTAGCAATGATCTTCGCGAATAGTTTGACGTCCACGTTCAGCAAGGAAATGGGTCTATAATTGGAAACCTGGGTGTTATCCTTCCCGTCTTTGGGGATAACTGTAATGTGAGCCTCCAACAGGTGGTTAGGCGGCCCTGAAGGTTGAGCGAGAGTGTTAAAAGCAGCAAGAAATGGAGTACCCAGTATATCTAAAAAGGATTTATAATAGGCTACTGAAAAACCATCAGGGCCCGGGCTCTTCCCCGGTTTCATCTGTTTTACTGCAGATTGCAGTTCAAGTAGGGTGAGATCATTTTCCATAGCGTGCACCAGATCCTCGGAGAGGGCGGGTGAACCGTAGAGATGGAGAAATTCAGAGATCAAGGTAGTTCTAGATTTGTCCGAATGTATGGGGGGGCGTTCCGGAGGGAGGTTGTACAAGGATTTATAGTAGCGTTCAAAATGGGCGGCAATATCGGGGTTAGATGTAGCCTCAATGCCATCAGAGCCTCTGATTTTATGAACCGTCATACTAGCCCGTTTCTCCCGAAGAGCTCTAGCTAGAAATTTCCCGCTCTTATTTGCGAACTCATAATAGAGCTTATGTGTAAGAATGTATCTTTTTCTAACCGCTTTACCCAGTTCCGTGAGAAGCTGTGTGCGTGCATGCGTGAGTTCCGAAAGGGTCGACGCAGCCAGAGTCCGTTTATGTACTCTCTCCAAAGAGCGGATCCTATCTGAGAGGAGCTTCAGACGCTCCTGCTTGGCTTTCTTACGTCTTGTCGCAAGGGCTATGAGGCTACCCCGTATGACACACTTGTGGGCCTCCCATTGTGTGATGGGTGAGGTGTCTGACGAGCTGTTCAAGGAAAAATATTCAGCCATATTAGAGCGGAGCTCCTGAACAATAGCGGCATCCGTAAGAAGGGAAGCATCCAAACGCCAGTATTTGGAGCGCGGGTGCGAGATGGGAAACCGAAGCGTCATGGTGATAGGATGATGATCGGAAAGGACCATCGGTTCAATAGTAGCCGCTAGAGATGAGCGAATCGAAGTATCCGAAGTGGAATTCGAGTCGAATATCGGAAAAATTTCGATTCGTGCCGAATCCGAAAAACAGCCTAATTCGGACGCGCGAATCGAAATTTTTCCGAAAATGGCGGCTGACATGTGCGGCGACGGAGCGGGGATGTCGGGGAAGGCGCGCAGACAAGGCGCGCTGCCCCATAATGCATTCCTCAACGACATGTGATCGCATCAGCCAATCAGCAGCCAGCCAGCCAGCACTGTGTAATGGTCGAGGTATATATAGCGGCCATTTTGGAAATCTTCATTTGCCTGCAGTCATTGAACAGAGGCAGACCGCTCTGTACTAGGGACAGGGACAGAGTTAGGGCCACAGAAACGAGAATTGGGGACAGAGAGAAGTTACTTAGGGACAGAGAACCATTACTCAGGGACACAGACTTGTTAATGAGGGCCACAGAATCGTTATTTAGGGACAAAGAAACGCTAGTTAGGGCCACAGAATTCATACTCAGGGACAGACAGAATTGTTACTCAGTGCCAGAGAATTGTTACTTAGGGCCACAGAAACGTTATTAGGGCCACAGAATTTTTACTCAGGGACAGACAGAATTGTTACTGAGTGCCAGAGAATTGTTACTCAGGGACAGACAGAATTGTTACTGAGTGCCAGAGAATTCTTACTCAGGGCCACAGAATTCATTCTCAGGGACAGACAGAATTGTTACTCAGGGACAGACAGAATTGTTACTGAGTGCCAGAGAATTGTTACTCAGGGACAGACAGAATTGTTACTGAGTGCCAGAGAATTGTTACTCAGGGACAGACAGAATTGTTACTGAGTGCCAGAGAATTGTTACTCAGGGACAGACAGAATTGTTACTGAGTGCCAGAGAATTGTTACTCAGGGACAGACAGAATTGTTACTGAGTGCCAGAGAATTGTTACTCAGGGACAGACAGAATTGTTACTGAGTGCCAGAGAATTGTTACTCAGGGACAGACAGAATTGTTACTGAGTGCCAGAGAATTGTTACTCAGGGACAGACAGAATTGTTACTGAGTGCCAGAGAATTGTTACTCGCACAGACACAAAATTGTTACTTGCACAGACACAGAATTGTTACTCGCGCAGACACAGAATTGTTACTCAGGGCCACAGAATTCATACTCAGGGACAGACAGAATTGTTACTGAGTGCCAGAGAATTGTTACTCAGGGACAGACAGAATTGTTACTGAGTGCCAGAGAATTGTTACTCAGGGACAGACAGAATTGTTACTGAGTGCCAGAGAATTGTTACTCGCACAGACACAAAATTGTTACTTGCACAGACACAGAATTG
The DNA here is from genome assembly GCF_062004578.1 of Staurois parvus. Lineage (NCBI taxonomy): Eukaryota > Metazoa > Chordata > Amphibia > Anura > Ranidae > Staurois > Staurois parvus. Next base: position 5,991,622 of record NW_028317961.1, on the reverse strand, counting down.
TTACTCGCACAGACACAGAATTGTTACTCAGGGCCACAGAATTCATACTCAGGGACAGACAGAATTGTTACTGAGCGCCAGAGAATTGTTACTCAGGGACAGACAGAATTGTTACTGAGTGCCAGAGAATTGTTACTCAGGGACAGACAGAATTGTTACTGAGTGCCAGAGAATTGTTACTCAGGGACAGACAGAATTGTTACTGAGTGCCAGAGAATTGTTACTCAGGGACAGACAGAATTGTTACTGAGTGCCAGAGAATTGTTACTCGCACAGACACAAAATTGTTACTTGCACAGACACAGAATTGTTACTCGCACAGACACAGAATTGTTACTCAGGGCCACAGAATTCATACTCAGGGACAGACAGAATTGTTACTGAGTGCCAGAGAATTGTTACTCAGGGACAGACAGAATTGTTACTGAGTGCCAGAGAATTGTTACTCAGGGACAGACAGAATTGTTACTGAGTGCCAGAGAATTGTTACTCGCACAGACACAAAATTGTTACTTGCACAGACACAGAATTGTTACTCGCACAGACACAGAATTGTTACTCAGGGCCACAGAATTCATACTCAGGGACAGACAGAATTGTTACTGAGTGCCAGAGAATTGTTACTCAGGGACAGACAGAATTGTTACTGAGTGCCAGAGAATTGTTACTCAGGGACAGACAGAATTGTTACTGAGTGCCAGAGAATTGTTACTCGCACAGACACAAAATTGTTACTTGCACAGACACAGAATTGTTACTCGCACAGACACAGAATTGTTACTCAGGGCCACAGAATTCATACTCAGGGACAGACAGAATTGTTACTGAGTGCCAGAGAATTGTTACTCAGGGACAGACAGAATTGTTACTGAGTGCCAGAGAATTGTTACTCAGGGACAGACAGAATTGTTACTGAGTGCCAGAGAATTGTTACTCGCACAGACACAAAATTGTTACTTGCACAGACACAGAATTGTTACTCGCACAGACACAGAATTGTTACTCAGGGCCACAGAATTCATACTCAGGGATAGACAGAATTGTTACTGAGTGCCAGAGAATTGTTACTCAGGGACAGACAGAATTGTTACTGAGTGCCAGAGAATTGTTACTCAGGGACAGACAGAATTGTTACTGAGTGCCAGAGAATTGTTACTCAGGGACAGACAGAATTGTTACTGAGTGCCAGAGAATTGTTACTCAGGGACAGACAGAATTGTTACTGAGTGCCAGAGAATTGTTACTCAGGGACAGACAGAATTGTTACTGAGTGCCAGAGAATTGTTACTCAGGGACAGACAGAATTGTTACTGAGTGCCAGAGAATTGTTACTCGCACAGACACAAAATTGTTACTTGCACAGACACAGAATTGTTACTCGCGCAGACACAGAATTGTTACTCAGGGCCACAGAATTCATACTCAGGGACAGACAGAATTGTTACTGAGTGCCAGAGAATTGTTACTCAGGGACAGACAGAATTGTTACTGAGTGCCAGAGAATTGTTACTCAGGGACAGACAGAATTGTTACTGAGTGCCAGAGAATTGTTACTCGCACAGACACAAAATTGTTACTTGCACAGACACAGAATTGTTACTCGCGCAGACACAGAATTGTTACTCAGGGCCACAGAATTCATACTCAGGGACAGACAGAATTGTTACTGAGTGCCAGAGAATTGTTACTCAGGGACAGACAGAATTGTTACTGAGTGCCAGAGAATTGTTACTCAGGGACAGACAGAATTGTTACTGAGTGCCAGAGAATTGTTACTCAGGGACAGACAGAATTGTTACTGAGTGCCAGAGAATTGTTACTCGCACAGACACAAAATTGTTACTTGCACAGACACAGAATTGTTACTCGCACAGACACAGAATTGTTACTCAGGGCCACAGAATTCATACTCAGGGACAGACAGAATTGTTACTGAGCGCCAGAGAATTGTTACTCAGGGACAGACAGAATTGTTACTGAGTGCCAGAGAATTGTTACTCAGGGACAGACAGAATTGTTACTGAGTGCCAGAGAATTGTTACTCAGGGACAGACAGAATTGTTACTGAGTGCCAGAGAATTGTTACTCAGGGACAGACAGAATTGTTACTGAGTGCCAGAGAATTGTTACTCGCACAGACACAAAATTGTTACTTGCACAGACACAGAATTGTTACTCGCGCAGACACAGAATTGTTACTCAGGGCCACAGAATTCATACTCAGGGACAGACAGAATTGTTACTGAGTGCCAGAGAATTGTTACTCAGGGACAGACAGAATTGTTACTGAGTGCCAGAGAATTGTTACTCAGGGACAGACAGAATTGTTACTGAGTGCCAGAGAATTGTTACTCAGGGACAGACAGAATTGTTACTGAGTGCCAGAGAATTGTTACTCGCACAGACACAAAATTGTTACTTGCACAGACACAGAATTGTTACTCGCACAGACACAGAATTGTTACTCAGGGCCACAGAATTCATACTCAGGGACAGACAGAATTGTTACTGAGCGCCAGAGAATTGTTACTCAGGGACAGACAGAATTGTTACTGAGTGCCAGAGAATTGTTACTCAGGGACAGACAGAATTGTTACTGAGTGCCAGAGAATTGTTACTCAGGGACAGACAGAATTGTTACTGAGTGCCAGAGAATTGTTACTCAGGGACAGACAGAATTGTTACTGAGTGCCAGAGAATTGTTACTCGCACAGACACAAAATTGTTACTTGCACAGACACAGAATTGTTACTCGCGCAGACACAGAATTGTTACTCAGGGCCACAGAATTCATACTCAGGGACAGACAGAATTGTTACTGAGTGCCAGAGAATTGTTACTCAGGGACAGACAGAATTGTTACTGAGTGCCAGAGAATTGTTACTCAGGGACAGACAGAATTGTTACTGAGTGCCAGATAATTGTTACTTAGGGCCACAGAAACGTTATTAGGGCCACAGAATTGTTACTCAGGGACAGACAGAATTGTTACTGAGTGCCAGAGAATTGTTACTTAGGGCCACAGAAACTTTAGTTAGGGCCACAGAATTGTTACTCAGGGACAGACACAGAATTGTTACTGAGGGCCACAGAACTGTTACTTAGGGCCACAGAATTGTTACTCGCACAGACACAGAATTGTTACTCAGGGACACAGAATTGTTACTCAGGGACACATAATCGTTGAATTAAATAGTATGTCAGACAACATGCAGAGGAGTGGCAGAGGAGGCAATGTTTTAGGAGCGAGCAGACGTGGCAGCAGAGGAAGGGGTCGAGGCAGCACTATTCGCAGCCAGAGGCCAGTGCTCCCGGTGTCATCCAGCGGTCGTGTCTCCACCGACAACCCTGCCGTTATCGATTGGTTGGCTCGGTCGTCTTCCTCTTTCCAGGTCACCTCTGACACCTACAGCCAACGGTCGGTGGGTACGTCAGACACAAACGTTAGTTGGCATGGCCCGGGACCTAGCCCACTGAAATCACGTGTCCTCTACCTGCCCCTGTCCTTTGGTGTTCCCTCACCAAGCGAAGTATCGCATGCTGTGGGCTCAGCCCCACTGTACAGTGAGGAAGAGCTAACAGAGGGCGGTCAGGAACGGGGGGAGACATCCGCCTTTTCAGCAGCTAGGCGAAGAAGTAGTGGCGAGGAGAGTGGCCCGGTAGCCGGTCTGGAGACAGGTCTGTCTCCTGACCCAGACGCAGCCGAGGGGGCTAGTAGTGAGGCGGAGACCCTACTTGATGATGAGGAGGTTGATCGCACTTGGCAGCCTCGTCGTCATCAGGCAATTTCTTCCGCATCATCAGGAGAAGAGGGTGGCAGCTTGGCAGTGAGCGAAACAGTCGGTGGGTTGCCCAGGAGACAGCAGCAGGGTCGCAGCAGTGTCAGTGGAAGCAGTGTCAGTGGAGCCAAACGGCCACGGAGTAGAGCACCAGCTCCACTGCAGCCTACCACCACGGCCAGTAGTGGTGCCGGTGTGCACGGAGGAAGCAGCAGTCAGCCAGTGAGGAGTATCGGGGGCAAAGTTTCCTACTCGGCGGTGTGGCAATATTTCGTCAAGCCGCCCGAGGAAGTAAACGTAGCCGTATGTCGACTATGTGGCCAGAAAGTCAAGCGTGGCCAGGGGGCCCATGTTGGGACTATTTGGGCCATGTTGGGACAATGGGAGACCTCCCATTGCTGCTGTCTCCATCGCCACACTCTGCCATGTGCCACTTTCAGGTCTCCTCACACACTGCTGGTGTGTTCAGTTTTTTGACATAGGGTGCTGGCAGATTACGGGCCTCCCATAGCTGCTGCCAGGCCCCTAATCTGCCATGGGCCCCTATATACCGCCTCCTCATGCTGCTGCCAGGTCCACAGTGTCTCATGCCATGTGCCACTTTCAGGTCTCCTCACACTGCTGGTGTGTTGAATTTTTTGACATAGGGTGCTGGCAGATTATGGGCCTCCTATAGCTGCTGCCAGGCCCCTAATCTGCCATAGGCCCCTATATACCGCCTCCTCATGCTGCTGCCAGGTCCAGAGTCTCTCATGGGTCCCTGTACGGCCTCCCATTGCTGCTGTCTCCATCGCCACACTCTGCCATGTGCCACTTTCAGGTCTCCTCACACACTGCTGGTGTGTTCAGTTTTTTGACATAGGGTGCTGGCAGATTACGGGCCTCCCATAGCTGCTGCCAGGCCCCTAATCTGCCATAGGCCCCTATATACCGCCTCCTCATGCTGCTGCCAGGTCCAGAGTCTCTCATGGGTCCCTGTACGGCCTCCCATTGCTGCTGTCTCCATCGCCACACTCTGCCATGTGCCACTTTCAGGTCTCCTCACACACTACTGGTGTGTTCAGTTTTTTGACATAGGGTGCTGGCAGATTACGGGCCCCTAATCTGCCATAGGCCCCTATATACCGCCTCCTCATGCTGCTGCCAGGTCCAGAGTCTGTCATGGGTCCCTGTACGGCCTCCCATTGCTGCTGTCTCCATCGCCACACTCTGCCATGTGCCACTTTCAGGTCTCCTCACACTGCTGGTGTGTTGAATTTTTTGACATAGGGTGCTGGCAGATTACGGGCCTCCCATAGCTGCTGCCAGGCCCCTAATCTGCCATAGGCCCCTATATACCGCCTCCTCATGCTGCTGCCAGTGCCAGAGTCTCTCATGGGTCCCTGTACGGCCTCCCATTGCTGCTGTCTCCATCGCCACACTCTGCCATGTGCCACTTTCAGGTCTCCTCACACACTGCTGGTGTGTTCAGTTTTTTGACATAGGGTGCTGGCAGATTACGGGCCTCCCATAGCTGCTGCCAGGCCCCTAATCTGCCATAGGCCCCTATATACCGCCTCCTCATGCTGCTGCCAGGTCCAGAGTCTCTCATGGGTCCCTGTACGGCCTCCCATTGCTGCTGTCTCCATCGCCACACTCTGCCATGTGCCACTTTCAGGTCTCCTCACACACTACTGGTGTGTTCAGTTTTTTGACATAGGGTGCTGGCAGATTACGGGCCCCTAATCTGCCATAGGCCCCTATATACCGCCTCCTCATGCTGCTGCCAGGTCCAGAGTCTGTCATGGGTCCCTGTACGGCCTCCCATTGCTGCTGTCTCCATCGCCACACTCTGCCATGTGCCACTTTCAGGTCTCCTCACACTGCTGGTGTGTTCAGTTTTTTGACATAGGGTGCTGGCAGATTACGGGCCTCCCATAGCTGCTGCCAGGCCCCTAATCTGCCATAGGCCCCTATATACCGCCTCCTCATGCTGCTGCCAGTGCCAGAGTCTCTCATGGGTCCCTGTACGGCCTCCCATTGCTGCTGTCTCCATCGCCACACTCTGCCATGTGCCACTTTCAGGTCTCCTCACACACTGCTGGTGTGTTAAATTTTTTGACATAGGGTGCAGGCAGATTACGGGCCTCACATAGCTGCTGCCAGGCCCCTAATCTGCCATGGGCCCCTATATACCGCCTCCTCATGCTGCTGCCAAGTCTAGAGTCTCTCATGGGTCCCTGTAAGGCCTCCCATTGCTGCTGTCTCCATCGCCACACTCTGCTGCCATGTGCCACTTTCAGGTCTCTTCACACTGCTGGTGTGTTAAATTTTTTGACATAGGGTGCAGGCAGATTACGGGCCTCACATAGCTGCTGCCAGGCCCCTAATCTGCCATGGGCCCCTATATACCGCCTCCTCATGCTGCTGCCAAGTCTAGAGTCTCTCATGGGTCCCTGTACGGCCTCCCATTGCTGCTGTCTCCATCGCCACACTCTGCTGCCATGTGCCACTTTCAGGTCTCTTCACACTGCTGGTGTGTTAAATTTTTTGACATAGGGTGCAGGCAGATTACGGGCCTCACATAGCTGCTGCCAGGCCCCTAATCTGCCATGGGCCCCTATATACCGCCTCCTCATGCTGCTGCCAAGTCCAGAGTCTGTCATGGTCCCTGTACGGCCTCCCATTGCTGCTGTCTCCATCGCCACACTCTGCTGCCATGTGCCACTTTCAGGTCTCTTCACACTGCTGGTGTGTTTAATTTTTTGACATAGGGTGCAGGCAGATTACGGGCCTCACATAGCTGCTGCCAGGCCCCTAATCTGCCATGGGCCCCTATATACCGCCTCCTCATGCTGCTGCCAAGTCCAGAGTCTGTCATGGTCCCTGTACGGCCTCCCATTGCTGCTGTCTCCATCGCCACACTCTGCTGCCATGTGCCACTTTCAGGTCTCTTCACACTGCTGGTGTGTTAAATTTTTTGACATAGGGTGCAGGCAGATTACGGGCCTCACATAGCTGCTGCCAGGCCCCTAATCTGCCATGGGCCCCTATATACCGCCTCCTCATGCTGCTGCCAAGTCCAGAGTCTGTCATGGTCCCTGTACGGCCTCCCATTGCTGCTGTCTCCATCGCCACACTCTGCTGCCATGTGCCACTTTCAGGTCTCTTCACACTGCTGGTGTGTTTAATTTTTTGACATAGGGTGCAGGCAGATTACGGGCCTCACATAGCTGCTGCCAGGCCCCTAATCTGCCATGGGCCCCTATATACCGCCTCCTCATGCTGCTGCCAAGTCTAGAGTCTCTCATGGGTCCCTGTACGGCCTCCCATTGCTGCTGTCTCCATCGCCACACTCTGCTGCCATGTGCCACTTTCAGGTCTCTTCACACTGCTGGTGTGTTAAATTTTTTGACATAGGGTGCAGGCAGATTACGGGCCTCACATAGCTGCTGCCAGGCCCCTAATCTGCCATGGGCCCCTATATACCGCCTCCTCATGCTGCTGCCAAGTCCAGAGTCTGTCATGGTCCCTGTACGGCCTCCCATTGCTGCTGTCTCCATCGCCACACTCTGCTGCCATGTGCCACTTTCAGGTCTCTTCACACTGCTGGTGTGTTTAATTTTTTGACATAGGGTGCAGGCAGATTACGGGCCTCACATAGCTGCTGCCAGGCCCCTAATCTGCCATGGGCCCCTATATACCGCCTCCTCATGCTGCTGCCAAGTCCAGAGTCTGTCATGGTCCCTGTACGGCCTCCCATTGCTGCTGTCTCCATCGCCACACTCTGCTGCCATGTGCCACTTTCAGGTCTCTTCACACTGCTGGTGTGTTAAATTTTTTGACATAGGGTGCAGGCAGATTACGGGCCTCACATAGCTGCTGCCAGGCCCCTAATCTGCCATGGGCCCCTATATACCGCCTCCTCATGCTGCTGCCAAGTCCAGAGTCTGTCATGGTCCCTGTACGGCCTCCCATTGCTGCTGTCTCCATCGCCACACTCTGCTGCCATGTGCCACTTTCAGGTCTCTTCACACTGCTGGTGTGTTTAATTTTTTGACATAGGGTGCAGGCAGATTACGGGCCTCACATAGCTGCTGCCAGGCCCCTAATCTGCCATGGGCCCCTATATACCGCCTCCTCATGCTGCTGCCAAGTCTAGAGTCTCTCATGGGTCCCTGTACGGCCTCCCATTGCTGCTGTCTCCATCGCCACACTCTGCTGCCATGTGCCACTTTCAGGTCTCTTCACACTGCTGGTGTGTTTAATTTTTTGACATAGGGTGCAGGCAGATTACGGGCCTCACATAGCTGCTGCCAGGCCCCTAATCTGCCATGGGCCCCTATATACCGCCTCCTCATGCTGCTGCCAAGTCTAGAGTCTCTCATGGGTCCCTGTACGGCCTCCCATTGCTGCTGTCTCCATCGCCACACTCTGCTGCCATGTGCCACTTTCAGGTCTCTTCACACTGCTGGTGTGTTAAATTTTTTGACATAGGGTGCAGGCAGATTACGGGCCTCACATAGCTGCTGCCAGGCCCCTAATCTGCCATGGGCCCCTATATACCGCCTCCTCATGCTGCTGCCAAGTCCAGAGTCTGTCATGGTCCCTGTACGGCCTCCCATTGCTGCTGTCTCCATCGCCACAGTCTGCTGCCATGTGCCACTTTCAGGTCTCTTCACACTGCTGGTGTGTTAAATTTTTTGACATAGGGTGCAGGCAGATTACGGGCCTCACATAGCTGCTGCCAGGCCCCTAATCTGCCATGGGCCCCTATATACCGCCTCCTCATGCTGCTGCCAAGTTCAGAGTCTGTCATGGGTCCCTGTACGGCCTCCCATTGCTGCTGTCTCCATCGCCACACTCTGCCATGTGCCACTTTCAGGTCTCCTCACACTGCTGGTGTGTTGAATTTTTTGACATAGGGTGCTGGCAGATTACGGGCCTCCTATAGCTGCTGCCAGGCCCCTAATCTGCCATGGGCCCCTATATACCGCCTCCTCATGCTGCTGCCAAGTCCAGAGTCTGTCATGGGTCCCTGTACGGCCTCCCATTGCTGCTGTCTCCATCGCCACACTCTGCTGCCATGTGCCACTTTCAGGTCTCTTCACACTGCTGGTGTGTTAAATTTTTTGACATAGGCTGCAGGCAGATTACGGGCCTCACATAGCTGCTGGCAGGCCCCTAATCTGCCATGGGCCCCTATATACCGCCTCCTCATGCTGCTGCCAAGTCCAGAGTCTGTCATGGTCCCTGTACGGCCTCCCATTGCTGCTGTCTCCATCGCCACAGTCTGCTGCCATGTGCCACTTTCAGGTCTCTTCACACTGCTGGTGTGTTAAATTTTTTGACATAGGGTGCAGGCAGATTACGGGCCTCACATAGCTGCTGCCAGGCCCCTAATCTGCCATGGGCCCCTATATACCGCCTCCTCATGCTGCTGCCAAGTCCAGAGTCTGTCATGGTCCCTGTACGGCCTCCCATTGCTGCTGTCTCCATCGCCACACTCTGCTGCCATGTGCCACTTTCAGGTCTCTTCACACTGCTGGTGTGTTAAATTTTTTGACATAGGGTGCAGGCAGATTACGGGCCTCACATAGCTGCTGCCAGGCCCCTAATCTGCCATGGGCCCCTATATACCGCCTCCTCATGCTGCTGCCAAGTCCAGAGTCTGTCATGGTCCCTGTACGGCCTCCCATTGCTGCTGTCTCCATCGCCACAGTCTGCTGCCATGTGCCACTTTCAGGTCTCTTCACACTGCTGGTGTGTTAAATTTTTTGACATAGGGTGCAGGCAGATTACGGGCCTCACATAGCTGCTGCCAGGCCCCTAATCTGCCATGGGCCCCTATATACCGCCTCCTCATGCTGCTGCCAAGTCCAGAGTCTCTCATGGGTCCCTGTACGGCCTCCCATTGCTGCTGTCTCCATCGCCACACTCTGCTGCCATGTGCCACTTTCAGGTCTCTTCACACTGCTGGTGTGTTAAATTTTTTGACATAGGGTGCAGGCAGATTACGGGCCTCACATAGCTGCTGCCAGGCCCCTAATCTGCCATGGGCCCCTATATACCGCCTCCTCATGCTGCTGCCAAGTCCAGAGTCTGTCATGGTCCCTGTACGGCCTCCCATTGCTGCTGTCTCCATCGCCACACTCTGCCATGTGCCACTTTCAGGTCTCTTCACACTGCTGGTGTGTTAAATTTTTTGACATAGGGTGCAGGCAGATTACGGGCCTCCCATAGCTGCTGCCAGGCCCCTAATCTGCCATGGGCCCCTATATACCGCCTCCTCATGCTGCTGCCAAGTCCAGAGTCTGTCATGGGTCCCTGTACGGCCTCCCATTGCTGCTGTCTCCATCGCCACACTCTGCCATGTGCCACTTTCAGGTCTCCTCACACACTGCTGGTGTGTAGAATTTTTTGACATAGGGTGCTGGCAGATTACGGGCCTCCCATAGCTGCTGCCAGGCCCCTAATCTGCCATGGGCCCCTATATACCGCCTCCTCATGCTGCTGCCAAGTTCAGAGTCTGTCATGGGTCCCTGTACGGCCTCCCATTGCTGCTGTCTCCATCGCCACACTCTGCCATGTGCCACTTTCAGGTCTCCTCACACTGCTGGTGTGTTGAATTTTTTGACATAGGGTGCTGGCAGATTACGGGCCTCCTATAGCTGCTGCCAGGCCCCTAATCTGCCATGGGCCCCTATATACCGCCTCCTCATGCTGCTGCCAAGTCCAGAGTCTGTCATGGGTCCCTGTACGGCCTCCCATTGCTGCTGTCTCCATCGCCACACTCTGCCATGTGCCACTTTCATTTCTCCTCACACACTGCTGGTGTGTTGAATTTTTTGACATAGGGTGCTGGCAGATTACGGGCCTCCTATAGCTGCTGCCAGGCCCCTAATCTGCCATGGGCCCCTATATACCGCCTCCTCATGCTGCTGCCAAGTCCAGAGTCTGTCATGGGTCCCTGTACGGCCTCCCATTGCTGCTGTCTCCATCGCCACACTCTGCTGCCATGTGCCACTTTCAGGTCTCTTCACACTGCTGGTGTGTTAAATTTTTTGACATAGGGTGCAGGCAGATTACGGGCCTCACATAGCTGCTGGCAGGCCCCTAATCTGCCATGGGCCCCTATATACCGCCTCCTCATGCTGCTGCCAAGTCCAGAGTCTGTCATGGTCCCTGTACGGCCTCCCATTGCTGCTGTCTCCATCGCCACAGTCTGCTGCCATGTGCCACTTTCAGGTCTCTTCACACTGCTGGTGTGTTAAATTTTTTGACATAGGGTGCAGGCAGATTACGGGCCTCACATAGCTGCTGCCAGGCCCCTAATCTGCCATGGGCCCCTATATACCGCCTCCTCATGCTGCTGCCAAGTCCAGAGTCTGTCATGGTCCCTGTACGGCCTCCCATTGCTGCTGTCTCCATCGCCACACTCTGCTGCCATGTGCCACTTTCAGGTCTCTTCACACTGCTGGTGTGTTAAATTTTTTGACATAGGGTGCAGGCAGATTACGGGCCTCACATAGCTGCTGCCAGGCCCCTAATCTGCCATGGGCCCCTATATACCGCCTCCTCATGCTGCTGCCAAGTCCAGAGTCTGTCATGGTCCCTGTACGGCCTCCCATTGCTGCTGTCTCCATCGCCACAGTCTGCTGCCATGTGCCACTTTCAGGTCTCTTCACACTGCTGGTGTGTTAAATTTTTTGACATAGGGTGCAGGCAGATTACGGGCCTCACATAGCTGCTGGCAGGCCCCTAATCTGCCATGGGCCCCTATATACCGCCTCCTCATGCTGCTGCCAAGTCCAGAGTCTGTCATGGTCCCTGTACGGCCTCCCATTGCTGCTGTCTCCATCGCCACAGTCTGCTGCCATGTGCCACTTTCAGGTCTCTTCACACTGCTGGTGTGTTAAATTTTTTGACATAGGGTGCAGGCAGATTACGGGCCTCACATAGCTGCTGCCAGGCCCCTAATCTGCCATGGGCCCCTATATACCGCCTCCTCATGCTGCTGCCAAGTCCAGAGTCTGTCATGGTCCCTGTACGGCCTCCCATTGCTGCTGTCTCCATCGCCACACTCTGCTGCCATGTGCCACTTTCAGGTCTCTTCACACTGCTGGTGTGTTAAATTTTTTGACATAGGGTGCTGGCAGATTACGGGCCTCCTATCGCTGCTGCCAGGCCCCTAATCTGCCATGGGCCCCTATATACCGCCTCCTCATGCTGCTGCCAAGTTCAGAGTCTGTCATGGGTCCCTGTACGGCCTCCCATTGCTGCTGTCTCCATCGCCACACTCTGCTGCCATGTGCCACTTTCATTTCTCCTCACACACTGCTGGTGTGTTGAATTTTTTGACATAGGGTGCTGGCAGATTACGGGCCTCCTATAGCTGCTGCCAGGCCCCTAATCTGCCATGGGCCCCTATATACCGCCTCCTCATGCTGCTGCCAAGTTCAGAGTCTGTCATGGGTCCCTGTACGGCCTCCCATTGCTGCTGTCTCCATCGCCACACTCTGCTGCCATGTGCCACTTTCAGGTCTCCTCACACTGCTGGTGTGTTGAATTTTTTGACATAGGGTGCTGGCAGATTACGGGCCTCCTATAGCTGCTGCCAGGCCCCTAATCTGCCATAAGCCCCTATATACCGCCTCCTCATGCTGCTGCCAAGTCCAGAGTCTGTCATGGGTCCCTGTACGGCCTCCCATTGCTGCTGTCTCCATCGCCACACTCTGCCATGTGCCACTTTCAGGTCTCCTCACACACTGCTGGTGTGTTGAATTTTTTGACATAGGGTGCTGGCAGATTACGGGCCTCCTATAGCTGCTGCCAGGCCCCTAATCTGCCGTAGGCCCCTATATACCGCCTCCTCATGCTGCTGCCAGGTCCAGAGTCTCTCATGGGTCCCTGTACGGCCTCCCATTGCTGCTGTCTCCATCGCCACACTCTGCCATGTGCCACTTTCAGGTCTCCTCACACTGCTGGTGTGTTCCATTTTTTGTCATAGGGTGCTGGCAGATTATGGGCCTCCCATAACTGCTGCCAGGCCCCTAATCTGCCATGGGCCCCTATACCGACTCCTCATGCTGTGACGTTGCAACAACGTGGAATTCAACCCTACATATGTTAGACCGCCTTTACGAACAGCAAAAGGCCATCACAGATTTCCTGATGTTAAAAGCAGATAAAGGTACTCCCTGTGTAACTTAGATGTCAGCCATTGGCAGCTCATGCGTGACACCTGCGCTTGCTCAGGCCCTTTGAGGAGGCCACGCTATTCGTGAGTCGGCAGGACTATGGGATGAACGACGTCATTCCTCTGTTGCACGTCCTGGAACAAATGCTGTTAACAATGGCTGGTCAGGGTGCGGTAGACGTGGCGCACAGATCTCAACGCCACATGGCCCCTGTGGGGGCAGGACTGGAAGAAGAGGAGGAGGTAGAGGAGGACATTGGTGCTCAGGAATTATTGAGTGAAATGGGTGGTTTTTCCACTCAGCGGACAGGAGTGGAGGAGCAGGAGCATCTGGTAGAGGAGGAGGAAGAGGAGACAGAGGACCTAGACGCACCGTGGCAGTATGCTGTGGAGATGGAGGCAGGGAGTCCCTCGCATTCCTTGGCACAAATGGCCCATAGCATGCTCGGTTGCTTGCGTAGCGACAGCCGAATAATAACCATCAGACAGAGGGATGACTTTTGGCTGTCCACCTTGTTGGACCCTCGCTACCGTTCAAAAATGGTGGCCTTTTTCACACCTGCTGAGAGGGAGGCCAAAATAACGTACTATAAAAAACACCTATGTAGTCAGCTGGTCTCTGCCTGTCTGCGCCAACGTCCATCCTCAGACACTGTGGGCCCTGTGCGCTCGTGTTCCGCTGCCATGGCAGCAGGGGAGGGGTGGGGTGGTAGGAGCAGTGGCAGCTCCACCAGCAGCGGCTGCCTCAGTCTGCAGTCGATGATGAGTAGCTTTCTTCACCAGCGCAGTGAGGAAACTACTAACCAGCCGCAGCAGCAGCAGCAGCATCAGGTGGACCTGGAGCAGGACCTCAAACAACAGGCTTAGGCCTACTTGGACAGCACCCTGCCAACCGAGGTAGACAATCCCCTTGACTACTGGGCAACGAAACTTGACCTTTGGCCCCAACTAGCTGAATTTGCCCTTGAAAGGCTGTCATGCCCGGCCAGTAGCGTGGCATCGGAGCGCGTGTTTAGTGCGGCAGGAGGTATTGCAACTCCGCGGAGGACACGACTGTCCACCCAAAGTGTGGAGAGACTCACGTTTGTGAAAATGAATCAGGCGTGGATTAGTCTGGATTTCAAACCACCAGTTCCTGACACAACTGACTAAATCCGCCATGAATCATGCCCCAAACATGTGCCACTTTCAGGTCTCCTCACACTGCTGGTGTGTTCCATTTTTTGTCATAGGGTGCTGGCAGATTACGGGCCTCCCATAGCTGCTGCCAGGCCCCTAATCTGCCATGGGCCCCTATACCGCCTCCTCATGCTGCTGCCAAGTCCAGAGTCTCTCATGGGTCCCTGTACGGCCTCCCATTGCTGCTGCCTCCATCGCCACACTCTGCCATGTGCCACTTTCAGGTCTCCTCACACTGCTGGTGTGTTCCATTTTTTGTCATAGGGTGCTGGCAGATTACGGGCCTCCCATAGCTGCTGCCAGGCCCCTAATCTGCCATGGGCCCCTATACCGCCTCCTCATGCTGCTGCCAGGTCCAGAGTCTCTCATGGGTCCCTGTACGGCCTCCCATTGCTGCTGTCTCCATCGCCACACTCTGCCATGTGCCACTTTCAGGTCTCCTCACACTGCTGGTGGGTTCCATTTTTTGTCATAGGGTGCTGGCAGATTACGGGCCTCCCATAGCTGCTGCCAGGCCCGTAATCTGCCATGGGCCCCCGTACCGACTCCTCATGCTGCTGCCAGGCCCGTAATCTGTCATGGGCCCCTGTTGTCGCTTGTTGGCATATTCCGCTCGTTCAGATGCTCCTTCTCCTGCTACTCATCTTCACGGATTCCGTCAGCAGTCTTTCTTGGAATCCGTTTCCAAGAGACAACAGTTTGCGAGCACGCACCCGACGGTGCAGAAGCTGAACGTCCTCCTGTCCAAGTTGCTGCTGCCAGGCTCGTAATCTGTCATGCGCCCCTGTACCGCCTCCTCATGCTGCTGCCAGGTCCAGAGTGTGTCATGGGCCCCCGTACCGACTCCTCATGCTGCTGCCAGGCCCGTAATCTGTCATGGGCCCCTGTACCGCCTCCCCATGCTGCTGCCAGGTCCAGAGTGTGTCATGGGTCCCTGTACGGCCTCCCATTGCTGCTGCCAGGCCCGTAATCTGCCATGGGCCCCTGTACCGACTCCTCATGCTGCTGCCAGGCCCGTAATCTGTCATGGGCCCCTGTACCGCCTCCTCATGCTGCTGCCAGGTCCAGAGTGTGTCATGGGTCCCTGTACGGCCTCCCATTGCTGCTGTCTCTATCGCCACACTCTGCCATGTGCCACTTTCAGGTCTCCTCACACTGCTGGTGGTTTCCATTTTTGTCATAGGGTGCTGTATGGCCTCCCATTGCTGCTGCCTCCACCGCCACACTGTGGCTCCACACTCTGGTTTTGGCCCCGTGACTGCCCAAATGAGTGAAGTGTGCGGTGATTCTAAGATCGACGGCACTCATCTGCATGTCATACTGACTGACAGTATTATTTCTCTTCCCCAGCAGACTCCAAGGGCATTTAAATTAAAGGTACAGTGTTCTGCACTAATATTAAGTCTCTCTGAAGCCTAGAAACACCCTTTTTTAAGTTAAATTCACAGCGAATTTATTCGACTCGAATCGAATATTGTCCACGAATTCGCCGAATCAGTCGAATCGAATTTTTCATTTCTTCGCTCATCTCTAGTAGCCGCATATAGGAGAGGGAGATCTGGTTGCGACAAAAAAAAGTAATCTATCCTAGAATACTTATTGTGTGGTGGGGAAAAAAAAGTATAATCTTTAACAGTGGGATAAAGTGTACGCCAGGTGTCATGTAATTGTAGAAGCTGTAATTGTATATGTATTTGCCTGAGAGCCTTGTAGGGCAGAAAAGAACTACCCGAGGAGGAGTCTAGCAGAGGGCTTAAGGGGACATTCAGATCGCCTCCAAGTATCAGTAACCCTTCCTGGAAAGCAGCTAGGGCAGAGACAATTGAGCGCATGAAGGAGACCTGTTGAACATTGGGGGCATAGACATTGGCGAATGTGATAGGTCTGTTAGCGAATACTCCCTTTATAAACAGGTATCTACCCTCAGGGTCCACCATAGAATCCTTTATATTAAACTGGAGGTGTCTGTCGAACAATATTGCAACCCCCTTAGACTTAGCCAGGGGGTTGGCGGCGTGGCGGACCGTGGGGAAGTAGAAATTGTAAAGCTTTGGAATGGAGTCTTGGCGAAAATGCGTTTCTTGTAAAAAGACCACATCCGCTTTCTGTTTGTGTAAGTAAGAGAGGAGCATGGAACGCTTTTCGGGTACGTTCAAACCTTTGACATTAAGTGAAAGAAGTTTCAGAGACAGTTGTCCCGTCTGTGAAGCGGAAGAAAGCATGGCTGTAGGAAGGTGGAGCCTGAGTCCGGGGCTTCGGTATGCCGAGGATCCGGGGATGGGAAAAAGGAGGGGGGAAGGAGAGAGAGAAAAAAAAAAAAAAAAAAAGGGGGGAAATAGAAAGTATACGGCTAGAGGAACAGTCCCGCTGTTCCACGTGAGAGAAAGAAAACAGGAAAAAGGGAAAGGGGCGGGGAAAGGGAAGAGGAGCAGAAAAAAGAAAAGAAGCTCAGAAAAAAGATACGGATAGAAGCCGAATAAAAAGTATCAGTGGAAGCTCGCTGAGCTCACTGTGTGGGGAACGAGGTCGGCGTGAAACCAGGAAGTGCGCATCCGCCGGCCGGTAGCCCCCTATGAGAAATCATAAAACAAAAGGCAAGAACAAGGGAGCGGGGTTCGAGAGATGTAAGTGATGTCAGAAGTCCGCAGGGGTGGGGCATATAAAGGTTTGGGTACCGGTCTTCCATGGGAGATGAAGTGACATGTGACATGCAAAGGAAGAAGACCTGGGCAACTTTAGTAGATGTATCACACGTGGAATGTCGCCGAGCGAGGGGTCTAGCTACGCTTAGTATGAAAGAAGTGTAAGGCACGTACAGAGTGACCGCATTGGGAAGAGCAGCCCACGCCAAGGTGGGCGTGAGATAGTAAAGGGGCACCTCACTGAACGGAGAATATTGGAAGACCCCTGCATATATTACAGGCAAACCACAGCACAAGGCACAAACATAACAAGTCAACAATATCAAAACATGAATGAGCATGACAAAATCAGATAAAACATCAATAAGCCCCTGTTCAGCTGTTACTAATGAAGCCCCCTAAGACCAAGGCCCGTCATCATCCCACAAATATATGAGTATCAAGGGGACTAGATAAGACATAGAAAACCCTTCCTCCCCCTACCCCCCCCACACCAAGATAGTAGCTAGCGTCCCCAGGGAAACAAAGGGTACGAGCATCACCTCTCTCGGAATGGCGTAAGAGTGGGGAGGAGGAGGAAGAGGGAAGTGAGCATGGGAGTGATCAAAGGCACGCAGGCCCACAGGTATGCCATTTCGGCCAAGTAAAAGCCGGGTGGAAGAGAATGACATGGTACCATTCTGAAATATCTAGCCAGTAGCGGGAAGAGGTGATGCTTGTCCACACAGTCAAATTCACTGATTAAAAGAACATGTACACTCCCCGAGAGGAAAAAAAAAAAAAAAAAAAAAAAAAAAAAACAGTGATCCATCCCCGCAAACAATAACCATCTCCCCCAAAACCACCTCCCGGTCAAAATTTAGAGACACTAACATAGGTACGCAGAAATTATACATTACAAATTGAGCAAGGAGCATTGCCATAGGATCGGGAAGGCCAAACGTTCCAATGTCCACGGAGAGGATGAGGGGGGCGAACAATCCATCACCGAACAGCCCCAGGCGAGCAGCAGGACGTCCGCAAAGATGTGAGGGCGAAGTTCAGAGCATACCAGCAAGACGATGTCGGAGGATGTTCATCGCCCAGGATGCCTCCAGATGGTAATAGGAAATAAAAGGCTAGGAGAAGGCACCAATCGATAACCAGCTGGAGGCGGAGGACTCGCTGTGGAGTGCGGAGGACTAGGTGACAATTAGTAAGGCAGATCCCAGAAACTGTTCCCCCATGTATGAGGACGAGACAGCAAGAACGGTGCCGACTCCCAACCCCCTGTAAGGCATGAAGGAGCTGTGGAGGCCCACTATTTGCGCATAGGGCAGAGACGGAGTTCCGTGAAACACAGGCCGCAAGCTTGACGGATAAACAGTAAAGGTGGCAAAGGTGGTAAAGTAGGAGTCCGACGAGCATTGATCAGAGAGCGCAAGTGCGCAATTAGAACATATGAGGCGGGTGGACAAAAAAAGGTGTGCAGTAACAGTAGAACGTACTCAGCAGGGTATGCATCAAAGTAGCAATGTTAAGGGAAGAACAGGGACCATTAGGTTTCGCGTCTTGGCCTCCTGTGTGCTGGCGAGGCCGTCGGACTAAAGGTAGTCGTGGCGTCCCCCATTAGGGGTCTCGGAGGGGTCGATGGGGCCATCCGCCCTCTACGAGAGGACTGACCGCGCCAATCCATAGCATTATCCTCGGCCGCCAAATCCTGGGATAGCGGCAATCTCATGGAGCTAAACCAATCAGGCAGGTCAATCAGCGGGATGTCTATGGAGGCACAAAAAGAGGGCAGTTCTTCAGGGGTGCGCAAGTTGTAGGAACGACCACTAACTTGTACAGAGAGACAGAAGGGGAACCTCCATCTGTACGGGATGTTACGTGATCGGAGCGTATCCAGAAGAGGGCGTAAAGCGCGCCGCTGGCGTAGGGTGGTGCTGGATACATCCTGAAACAATTGTATTTCTGTTCCCTCATATAAAAGGCGCCCTCTGTCTCTAGCACAGCGGAGGATATCTTCTTTGAGCGGGTAGCTGACTAGGCAGCAAACGATATCCCTGGGTGGGTCTGCATCTCCCCTCCTGGGGCGGATCGCTCTGTGCACACATTCGATGTCAATTGGGGTAGCTTGCGGGCGACCAAGGAGGTTATTAAATATGGCTATTGCTGCCTTGGGAATATCGGTATTTTCTACTGATTCTGGGAGACCGCGGATCCTGATGTTACGCCTGCGGCCACGGTTATCTAAATCCTCAATATGCCTGTGGAGTTCTCTGATAGTTGACGCGTGTATCGATGACCGATGATGTAAATCAAGAATTGCGGAACCATTTTGCCTGGATGCGGATTCCACGTGATCCAAACGTGAACCCATGGCCCTTAGATCATTATGCAGGTCCCCTAATGCTGCAGTGAGTGTGGCTGTCAGGGTGGCCTTAATGTCAGCAGCCACAGCCTGAAGATCCCTCAGGGACAGAGATTGTGAGGCAGAGGGGACATCATGTTGAGGTACTGTGTCTGTAGCTGCCTGCATTTCAGAGCAGGAAGGGTTAACCACATTAGCAGCCGTGGAGAGGAGGAGGGGGGCGGAGGGGGACGCAGCAGGAGAAGGAGATGAAGATGGCTGCGGCCCCTCCCTGTGCTGTTGGGAGCGGAAGAGCTCCGTTATGTGTCTCCCCTGCACACCCTGGCCCCGTGGGGAGCGCGATCGGGTACC
The DNA here is from genome assembly GCF_062004578.1 of Staurois parvus. Taxonomy (NCBI): domain Eukaryota; kingdom Metazoa; phylum Chordata; class Amphibia; order Anura; family Ranidae; genus Staurois; species Staurois parvus. The sequence goes on along the minus strand of NW_028317961.1, from coordinate 5,972,140 downwards.
GGATGAAGTCCGGTCAGTCTTCCCCATGATGTGACAGCTCCCTCTCACCCCGTTCCGTAGTGTAGCAACACAGAGGGATCCGGCCGGCGGGAGCTCTCTCTCTATGCGGCCATCTTCCAGCCGCGGCAGACCACGCCCCCTGGGTCCCTTACTTTTTAGCATTTACATGTTTCCACTTGGTCAACAGCTTAGATCACATGGGCTCAATTGTCACTTCTATTCTGACAACACTCAAATATACATCCAACTAAACAGGATTCTACTTTGGCTGCTTCTCTCCTATCTAACTGTATTTGTGATATAAAAAACTTGGATGGCCCACAATTTATTTCAATTAAACTGCAACAAGTCTGAAATCATGCTTATTGGCACCCCCATCAATTGTCTAAGGCCAGTCCTGGTAGTCTATCTATCAATGGCACTGTACTTGAGCTTCAGTGAAAATTAAAAAATTTAGGGGTGATATTTGATGCTAGCTTAACCTTTGATCCATATGTACAAAATGTTGTCAGAACATATTTTTTCCACTTGAGAAACATAGCTCGGCAGCATTCTATACTATCATACACTGTAGCTGAAAAGCTGATCCATGCATTTGTGTTTTCCTGACTTAACTATTGCAATTAGAGATGAGCGAATTATTCAAAAATTCGATTCGGCTGATTCGCCGAATTTGCGGAATAAATTTGATTCGATGCGAATTTATTCGCTGCGAATTTAACTTATTAAAAGGGTTTCTAGGCTTCAGAGAGCCTTTATATTAGTGCAGAACACTGTACCTTTAATTTAAATGCCCTTGGAGTCTGCTGGGGAAGAGAAATATTACTGTCAGTCAGTATGACATGCAGATGAGTGCCGTCGATCTTAGAATCACCGCACACTTCACTCATTTGGGCAGTCACGGGGCCAAAACCAGAGTGTGGAGCCACAGTGTGGCGGTGGAGGCAGCAGCAATGGGAGGCCATACAGCACCCTATGACAAAATGGAACCCACCAGCAGTGTGAGGAGACCTGAAAGTGGCACATGGCAGAGTGTGGCGATGGAGACAGCAGCAATGGGAGGCCGTACAGGGACCCATGACACACTCTGGACCTGGCAGCAGCATGAGGAGGCGGTACAGGGGCCCATGGCAGAGTGGCGAAGCGTAAGCAGCTTAAATTGAAGGCCATACAGAGGCCTATGTTAAAAAGTCCCCCCAGCAGCAGTGTGGGGAGACGACTATCAAGAGTCCAATGGCAGAGTGGCGGAGCAGAAGCAGCTTCAATTGAAGAAGAAGAGGATGAGGATGAAGAAGAAGAAGAAGAAGAGGATGAGGATGAAGAAGAAGAAGAAGATGAGTATGAAGAAGAAGAAGAAGAGGATGAGGATGAGGATGAAGAAGAAGAAGAAGAGGATGAGGATGAAGAAGAAGAAGAAGAGGATGAGGATGATGAAGAAGAAGAAGAAGAGGATGAGGATGATGAAGAAGAAGAGGAAGAAGATGAGGATGAAGAAGAAGAGGATGAGGATGAAGAAGAAGAAGAAGAAGAAGAGGATGAGGATGAGGAAGAAGAAGAAGAGGATGAGGATGAGGATGAGGAAGAAGAAGAAGAAGAGGATGAGGAAGAAGAAGAAGAGGATGAGGATGAAGAAGAGGATGAGGATGAAGAAGAAGAAGAAGAAGAAGAAGAAGAAGAAGAAGAAGAGGATGAGGATGATGAAGAAGAAGATGAGGATGATGAAGAAGAAGAAGAAGAAGAGGATGAGGATGATGAAGAAGAAGAAGAGGATGAGGATGAGGAAGAGGAAGAAGAAGAAGAAGAGGAAGAGGATGAAGAAGAAGAAGAAGAAGAAGATGAGGATGAAGAAGAAGAAGAAGACGAGGATGAAGAAGAAGAAGAAGAGGATGAGGATGAAGAAGAAGAAGAAGAGGATGAGGATGAAGAAGAAGAAGAGGATGAGGAAGAAGAATAAGAAGAAGAGGATGAGGATGAAGAAGAAGATGAGGATGAAGAAGAAGAAGAAGATGAGGATGAAGAAGAGGATGAGGATGAAGAAGAAGAAGAAGAAAAAGAGGATGAGGATGAGGATGAAGAAGAAGAAGAAGAAGAGGATGAGGATGAAGAAGAAGAAGAAGAAGAAGATGAGGATGAAGAAGAAGATGAGGATGAAGAAGAAGAAGAAGAAGAAGAAGATGAGGATGAGGATGAAGAAGAGGAAGAAGAAGAAGATGAGGATGAAGAAGAAGAAGAAGAAGAAGAGGATGAGGATGAGGAAGAAGAAGAAGAGGATGAGGATGAAGAAGAAGAAGAAGAAGAAGAAGAAGAAGAGGATGAGGATGAAGAAGAAGAAGATGAGGATGAAGAAGAAGATGAAGAAGAAGAAGAGGATGAGGATGAAGAAGAAGAAGAGGATGAGGATGAAGAAGAAGAAGAAGAAGAAGAAGAGGACGAGGAAGAAGAAGAAGAAGAAGAAGAAGAAGAAGAAGAGAGATGAAGATGAGGATGAAGAAGAAGAAGAAGAAGAAGAGGAAGAAGAAGAAGAAGAGGAGGATGAGGATGAAGAAGAGGATGAGGATGAAGAAGAAGAAGAGGATGATGGTGAGGAAGAAGAAGAAGAGGATGAGGATGATGATGATGAAGAAGAAGAAGAAGAAGAAGAAGAAGAAGAGGAGGATGAGGATGAAGAAGAAGAGGATGAGGATGATGAAGAAGAAGAGGATGAGGATGAAGAAAAAGAGGATGAGGATGAAGAAGAAGAGAATGAGGATGAAGAAGAGGATGAGGATGAAGAAGAAGAAGAGGAAGAGGATGAGGATGAAGAAGAAGAAGAAGAAGAAGAAGAGGATGAGGATGAAGAAGAAGAAGAAGAAGAAGAAGAAGAGGATGAGGATGAGGATGAAGAAGAAGAAGAAGAAGAAGTAGGATGAAAATAAGAAGAATTCCAGTACAGCAAAAAGTGTATCTGCAGAGAGCTCCGCTATTTCTGACAGTTCTCTGACAGTTCCTTCACATTTACAGCGGTTGAAACATTGTATCTATTTGTTTCCGAATAAAAACATCTGTATCCTAAATGGAAACAAATAGATACAATGTTTCAACCGCTGTAAATGTGAAGGAACTGTCAGAGAACTGTCAGAAATAGCGGAGCTCTCTGCAGGGACACTTTTTGCCGGCTGTAGAAGGGATGAAAATCGGCCGATCGGGGAAAATTCGATTCGTGCATCCGAAGTTTGCTAATTTTCGGATTCGGCGCGAATCGAATTTTTCCTAATATTCGAAATGAATTCCACTTCGCCAAGTTCGATTCGCTCATCTCTATTTGCAATGCTCTACTTCCTGGTGTACCTAAATCCACTATTAATCAACTACAATATGTACAAAATTCTGCAACCAAAATAATCACTAAGTCTGGTATTAGTGACCATATTACCCCTATTCTGGAGTCCTTACACTGGCTACCTGGCTCTTCATATGACATTCCCAGAATGTGCCCTCCCGCTCGCCCCCAGGGGAGCACACCCAGCAATCTCTGTGATTGCTGTGTCCGTAGGACACAGCTGATCACGTGATGTGGTAAAAGGCCAATCACAGCGGCCTTTTACCACATGATCAGCCGTGTCCAATGACACAGCAGATCACCGGGTAAATGCAGTTGCCAGTCATTGGCTGCACTCACTTCCTCACACTGTCACAACCAGCAATAATAACCACCAATTGTCAGAGGACGGATTAGCACCGATCATCAGGGCACTGATGATCAGTGCCCACCAGTGCCGCCCACCTGTGCCCAGCAGTGCCGCCCACAAGTGCCAAGCAGTGCCACCCACCTGTGCCCAGCAGTGCCACCCACCAGTGCCACCTATCAGTGCCCAGCAGTGCCACCCATCAATGCTGCCCAGCAGTGCCGCCAGTCAGTGCTCAGTAGTGCCGCCAGTCAGTGCTGTCAGTCATTGCCACCATCAGTGCCCATCGGTGCTGCCCATCAGTGCCGCCTATCAGTGCCCATCAGTTCCACCTATCAGTGCAGCATCATCAGTGCTGCCTATCCGTGCCACCTCATCAGTGCCGCCTATCAGTGCCCATCAGTGCCGCCTCTCAGTGCCTTTCAGTGCCTATCAGCGCTGCCTATCAGTGCAGCCTCATCAACGCACATCAGTGAAAGAAAAAAATTACCTGTTTGCAAAATTTTATAATGGAAACAAAGAAAACCTTTTTTTCCCAAAATGTTTGCTCTTTTTTTGTTTATAGCGCAAATAATAAAACACCCAGCGGCGATTAAATACCACCAAAAGAATCTCTAGTTGTGTGAAAAAAATTATAAAAATTTCATATGGGTACAGTGTTGCATGACTGCACAAATATCATTCAGCACTGAATGCAACAGCACTGAAAGTTGAAAATTGGCCTGGGCACAAAGGGGGTATAAGTGCCCGGTAGGCAAGTGGTTAAAGGCCCTATATAAAATAAAGTTTTTATTAATATTATTATTATTATTACTAGGAGATTTTGTCATATTAAAAATTACCTATGTAGCTCTAATCTTAGAACAGTGAGTACTTTGAGACTCTTATAGACATTTTTCCAGTCTAAAATTCTACTTTCAGTGGACCGAAGTAGGAAGGGTATGCGCAAGACTTACTGACCTGCTCATCCATTGACCCATCCATTGGTTTGTGGGTGGTGAAAGAGGCACTGCTAAAGTTAATTGAGTACTGCCTCCAACCCCACTACATAGAGTTGTGTCACGAAACGCAATCCACAGGTGATCAGCTACATTACCAACTTGTGACCTAGTATTGCCATCTACCAGCTTACCACCCAGCACTATTTCAAAGACATATGCAGCTGTACAGGGTAATATTTTAACTATTTATTCCTGTTTGGGCATAAATGTGAAATTACTCTTCTAATACATTTACATTTAATGCTTTGGAGCGTGAGGTTCACCATTAAGAAATATTTTTTTTTTTCCATTCTACTCCACCAAGAATGTATCAACTTGAAACAGCTTGTGAGCTTCAGGTGAAATTTCTATTTTTTTAAGATTCTCTTTACATGTTTCTGATTAAAAGATTTATACAACTAGGTTGAAATGACTCTCTTAGTAAATCAATCCTGAGATGTCTTCAGAGCTAGTTCATCTGTTTTCATTTTAAAATTTTTTACATTCAGTTTCTGATTAAGTTAGAGGAAACAGCCATCATCAACAGTCTAAGATTGTGACACAGATTTGATTTATTAATCGTAATTTCGCTTATGCTACATATTTTCTAGTGTTTGAAAATTACATAAAACATATAACTGTGTATACATTTTTTTATTTAAAATATAAAATGAGTCATTAATGCTCAGTCCTAATTCCCTCCTACGCCAACTTGCTGTATTCTCCCCACTCGATCCTGGAGCACTCCCACACCCTTTTAAAAAAAATGTATACTAACCTTTTTGAAAGCAGTCTTTGGACCGGTCATGTAACATATCAGGCCCTCTTCCTCCTCATTTTCCTCCTGTGGTAGGTAAATACTAAATGCTGCAGAGCAGTGCCTGTATTGGACACCAACTGCTGGTATCCTGCAGTGCTAGCAACACCAGATATACAGAGCTACACAGAGAAAACCAACTCAAATTGGACTGAAATACAATTTTTTAAGAACACAACACACAAGTGACATAAAACAGAACAACCAAAACCCAGTGAGCATATGTGAAAAGTAAACTAATTACGGACCACCTAACTATATACAGACCAAGTATAAGGAGAACTAGGGGAATCTAGTAAAGCAGGGTCAGGTGAGTAAATGAAGTAACAGGGAACAAGACAGGTCAGGACAGGGTGTCAGAATGGGTACAAGATACAAGAGCAAGTAAACCCTGGATCTGGGTGAGGGGGCCTAGCTTAAAATGGTGGTACTGGAAGATTAAAGAACCTTCAGTCTCTGCAAATCCCTCCCACTGGCCAGTACACTTTTAATTGTTGGTAAAGTAACACTGTCCCCGTAGGACGTGGGACAAAAAAGTTGTGTCCAGCAGCCTCACCACCTAGTTTGTTATTGAACCTTCTTCTGCTCTATGGAATGTGGAACCAATGGCATTGGCAGTGACTCAGAACCCGGTAATGGCAATCTCTCATGAAACCAGGGAAACTCCTTTCCTCCAACTCACTGGATTCCTCTGACAGCTGTGACCTCTGTGCAAACATAGAAGCCCAGTCACCCTTTCTGACACAGTGGTGAACACTCATGACAGGCAGTGTCTCAAACTCAGCACACTTCCCACATGAGACTGGTCCATGCCTGAGCTTCGCTTTTCTTTTCTTCCTTTTGCCAATCCCAGTCCTACTGGAACATGTTGTGCCATCCAGTACTTGGCTTGCTAGAGGCTGTCTTTTGGCGACTACATCCCCCATAGTTCAAGGCATCTCCCAGCATTCTCTACCCTACTCCATGGATAGGCTTTGACCCTTAACCCTGTATCCAATCACTGATCTCCCGCTGTTGTGGGTGGTGAGTGTGACTCTCCTCAGACTTGTAGCTGCTACTAAAGCCCTGTTGGTGTACTTTGCCTCTCCTCCTCTCCTCGCACAGTCGCTCCTCTGCTCACTGGCAGCAGGAGAGGGATTACAGACTGTGTGAGTTGGAGCTAAAAACTTTCCCAGCAGCCAGCATCATTTGAAGACTCATTTCTGGGACCAGCTGGTTGCTGGGAAATACCAGCTAGTGGACAATGGAACTACATTCTTCAGACCAAAGGAATGCCGTGCCACCATCAAGTGCTCTAGTTTCTAACAGCCATATAAAGAGGTGCTGTTGTTCTCTGCAGCGCTTTCTAATGAGACAAGGACAGCCTTATGATGTACCCTCTGGGTGTAGGTCCTTGACTTCTTGGGCTCACCAGAAGTGGGTTAAATGATAGTGGTTGCCATTGAACCCAGAGTTGGATCGTCATTTAGTGGAATAGGACAAGAAATGAGAAATCATCTCTTAAAGCTGAACTTCATGCAAACAGTTAAATGCACAAATGGAATACAGATACATTAAATGTTATGGCTATTAAAGGATTGGAAATAGTGTGTTGACAATTTTGTGATAAAGCAAGCATTTTCAGACAGCACATCCACCTTAATCTCCCCTTCAGCAATAGCACAGCTTAGCCGAGAAGTCAGTATAAGACTGTTAATTGGACAATGAAGGAGAAGAAGTACAGTGACTAGTCTTCACTTTTTCATTCTCTCTTTTCAGATTTTCTGGCACTTTAAATAGTGTATTAGAGCCAGCTTGGTACAGGCTTTAAAATACTGTAGCAGATTGTGATACATACAGTAAGTGGCGCTGTATTCCGGCAGCAGTGCAGGAGACATCTTCCCTGCTTCTGGATAAGGAAAGACTCTAAAGTCCACATGCACAAGAGTCCACATGAAAAAAAAGAGTCCACATGATAAAACCTCAGGGTATACATATGAAAAGTGAGGGGAGGAGCCTGAGCATGGCGCCAACAGGGAGCTCATGATGAGTGCTCTCTGACAATAAGCACTCCCTATGACCCGCCACACATAGATGCCCAGGAGACAGTGACTCACCTTTGGACTTGGTGCTGTCATATGGGGGGTTTGACCGGAGAGAGGTGATCCCTGTGCTATTGTGCGGCTGAGCAGAGGGGCAAGCTGTGGAGGTGAGACAAGGCAGAGTGTGAGGAGCAGGAAAGGAGACAAACTCTGCTGGAGCAGTGGATTCCGGGTGGTCATGTGGCCGCAGCCACAGAGGAGCATTGGGAGGCAGAGTGAGTGGATGGCTGAGCACAGAAGAATGGGTGACCCACATCCTACGGGACTGCCTAGGACCCACAGAACTTCACAGAGGGCCCCCCCCGATAGTTAACAGACATCAGTGTACATGACCATTTACTATTGGCCATCAGTGAGCACCGACAGGAATGGAGGTTTTTTGATCGCTCAATCTCGCTGGAGACCCTCACGGGAGGAGGAAGGTCAGAGGACAGTGAGTTAAAACTTTAAACGGACTTGTACTGTCTAAGGGGGGAACCACCCTACGGGGCCAAGGAGGAGAAAAATAGAGATATAGGTGAGAAGGAGAACCTGGAGACCCCTAGGAAAGAGATCGGTGTATGAGGAGAAGGAAGTACTCAAGGGACATTAACATGGAAGGGCTCAACCCTAGCCCTGCCCAGGAGAAGCAACCCTCGGGCTTGGGAAAAATAGAAAAATATTTAAACATCATGAAAAGTAAAGCAGCAAAAGGGGGAGGATCCAATCCGCCCCAAAAAAGTTAAATCAAAAAATACATACCTACACAAGAAAAAAATTTGGAGGGACAAACTCCAGAGAGACAACAAGGAATGAGCGGAAGACGGGAGATTTAAAACATTAGTGGCGATCGCTCTGTATTATCTCTGGAAGCAGTTAATACCAGTCAAAGCATAGAAGTTGAAGATATAGAGAAAATTAGTCGGTTATCCAGAACTCTGAAGAGCAAGAAAAGACCTCGCAAATACCAACTAAATCTGACATAGCAGATATGCTTATGAGATTGGAAAAATCCATAAAACAGGAGATGGCGATAATACACAAAGATCTGGGGCAAGTTCTATCACGAGTAGACGAGACTGAAGGGAAACTGGATAAACACGCCCAAGTGATAACAAAATTAGAAAAACAGATGGAAAAAATTAGAAAAGAGCAAAGGAGTCTGCTATATAAACTGGAAGATCAGGAGAACAGTGATAGAAGGTGTAATCTGAGGATACGGGGCCTACCAGAGACCTTGCAAGGAGAAGACTTAATGGAGATAATTATGAAATTGTTTAATACAATAACGGACAGACCAGCAAGAGTGCACTTGAAGATCAATAGAGTACACAGAATAGGAAGACCTTAAGGAAGCGGAAATGCAAGAGATATTCCCAGAGACGTGATCATATGTTTCCATTACCATCGAGATAAAATGGAGCTATGGAGAAAGATAAAGGTAAGACTAGTAATAAAATATGGAGAAGCAAATCTACAGATCATTCCTGACATATCATCGGAAACATTGGCTAGAATAAGAATGTTGAAACCATTACTGGAACAGATGAGAAAACAGAACGTACGATACAGCTGGGGATTCCCACCATGCTTAGTAGGATGGAAAGATGGTCGCTCCGCAAAGCTCAGATTTTGAGAGACTCGAATTACAGAAAATAGACATTGGCTGGGGAGAAATGGTAAAAGAGAATAGGGAAATAGAAAATGAGAATTGGAAGTTATCCCCTAGGGGGAAAAGGCATCAAAGATAGAATAGAGGAGAGGGAGGAGGAATGAGAGAAGGCATTTTTTGGAAGCCCATAGGGGGCATTCCTCCTTTTTTTTCCTCTCTTCCTGTTCCTCCCCCTTCTCCTAGGTAAAGTCAAAATTTTAGAAGAAAGGTGGGGGAAATAGGGAGCTTCATATACAGTGGGGATCGAAAGTTTGGGCACCCCAGCTAAAAATTTGTATTAATGTGCATAAAGAAGCCAAGGAAAGATGGAAAAATCTCCAAAAGGCATCAAATTACAGATTAGACATTCTTTCCTTGGCTTCTTTATGCACATTAATACAAATTTTTAGCTGGGGTGCCCAAACTTTCAATCCCCACTGTATATTCAGATACGTGGCCGAGAGAAGAGTAACATGGTCTGGAGGGGCGTGTGTGGTTAGAGCTCCACCCCAGTATGGGATCGATAGTGGAGCTAGGACCACAAATGATCCAAAGACAAGTTAAGGGCCTAGGGGGTGTGGGGGTGGGATATAGGGTGGATGGGAGGGGGGAAGGAGAATTGTGTAGGAGTTATCTCAGTGTTCCTTAAGAGGGATGATTTTACTCTTGTTGGGAAAAAATTAGAGGAAAGGAAAGAAAAAAAAGAAATAATTAAAAAAAAAAATATATATATATATATATATATATATATATATATATATATATATACAGGAAATGGAAGAGGTTAATTGTATGACCTATAATGTTAAGAGGACTGAATAACCTGGAAAAAAGGCACAAGATTCTAAGAAACTCATTTACTACAGGAAAAAAATGTAAAGCTCTACTCTAAGAGTTATCCAACCTGGTATTATGCAGATTCACCTAAAAAACGTGCTAAAGGTGTGGCATTTGGTATTTAAACTGGAAGATAGAGAGTACATTGGCAAATATCTATTGCCCTGATAGAAATTCAGTGACCTATTGGAAAAATACACTGAGAAGGTTGTTGGATTTTAAAACGGGCAAATTAATTGTGGCAGGAGATTTAAATTTTTTCATGGACCCTCAGATTGATATGATGTCGCATGAGCAGAGAGGGGAAGGTAAATGCTTGAAATCTATGCGAAAAGTGTTATATCAATGTCAACTCCTGAACGTTTGGAAGGTGAAGCATCCTCGAGACACGTTCTACTCTCTGGCACATGCGACGTACTCTATATTAGAATATATGTATATATTAGTAGAACATAGACTCATGGAGTCATTGGCCAAAACAAATATAGAAGTTACAACAATATCGGACCATGCTCCTGTTACAATGAAATTATTATGGGGAAGAGAGCAGAATAAGAGAAATATGTGGAAATTAATTAAGACACTCCTTCAGGATCATGAAATGGAACTAACAATATTTTGAAAAAAATGAGACTGAAGGAGTTTCGATGGACAAGGTGTGAGAGGCACATAAGGCATATATCAGGGGAATTTTGATAGCGATTGGGGTTAAAAAATAAAGGAACGGCAAAAGAAAATTAACATGTTTCTAAGGGATTTAAAAAAACTAGAACAGCTAATTTAATGGAGAAAGAAACGAGGAAAACATTTAATATGATGGCAAGAGACAGATATCAGTGGGGGAATAAACCTGGTAAATATTTAGTGAGAGTATTGAGAAATAAGAAATCAAGGAATTATATAGCGAAGATTAAAAGTGATAATGGAGAACTGGTTTACTCAACCACTGCTATCGCTAATGTATTTAAAAAATATTATAGTAAATTATACGATGTTAACCCGAAACAGTAAAAGAGGGGGAAGAAGTAAGAAATCGAAAGTGTTCTGTCTCTCCAATCTAAGCATTGATAGTGTGATCTCTGTAACTTACAGTTGTGATGAGATAGCGATAACTTCAACCTCAGTTGGATACCACAGTCATTGACTCAATCGATAAGACATCTTGTAGATCTTGTGAAGTTTATTCCATAAACTGAGAGAATCTTACAACAATGAGCATTCGATAGGTCAAAAGATCATAATGTGATCTACTTCATGACATGAGGCTAGAGCTGCAAAGCATTTCTGGGAAAGGGGGAGGGCTATCTATACAGTATTAACTAAACCAAAGGAAAGGGAAGAGCAGAAACAAAATATAGAAACACTTAAAGGCATATGACAGTCAAGATGACAGTCATGTGAAACATGACAGAAAGAGACATTTGTACTTGAAAGAGGCGGGACTACCAAGAGTGGAAGAGGAATGATTAATTTGTCTGGAAAAAATGATAACGCAGGAGGAAATTCAGGCGGCACTAAAGAGTACAGTGACGGGAAGAGCCCGGGGCCAGATGGGTATACTGTGAGATATTACAAAAAATTTAAATAACAATTAGTTCCTAAGCTGAGTCTATACATGAATGCATTAGGAGAGGGGATGGAAATGAGGGAGGAGTCATTGCAAGCATATATTACAATCATCCAGAAAGAGTGAAAAGATGGAACCCAATGTGCTAGTTATAGACCCAACTCACTGTTAAATACAGATACCAAATTATATGCAAAGGTCCTGTCAAATAGGATGAAAGACCCAATGCCAGATTGGGTTCACCTAGATCAGGTGGGGTTTGTCCCTGGGAGGGAGGGAAGAGATAACGGATTGAGATCTAACAAGAATAGTGTGAACCTCCTGCGCTACTGAAAAAATATGAACTAACAGGGATGGTGTGAACCTCCCACACTACTAAACCCCCAAACAATAATATTCAATCAATTTAAGAGAGAAGCCGCCAACACTACATCATATACCCATGATCAACAGAAATAAAAATCAAAAAATGTGGCGCTACTCATAAAACTAAAAATTACTAATCAAAAAAATATATATAACACATACAATACACTTCGTGAGATATAATAATCAAGTGGTCATAGTGATCAGAAAATATATATTAAACTAATATCATAAAAAGCATAGTGTATAAATATTGTGTATTAACAATCATTGTGACAGTTTATAGCACATGAAAACAATAAATAATTATGATAATTAAACTGTGATCAATCATGCAAATAAAGTGCAAAAAAATGTCACACTAAAACACAAACAAAAAAATAAAAAATGTGTACACAAATGTCCAATAGGTGGGTGACACCACTACTGCAATTGCAAGCACACGTGATCATAAAGTGACTCCAGGTGCAGAAACTCCAACACACGGCTAGATTAGTCTCTCACCTCCAGGCTTCGACCCGTGAAGGTCAAAGCGTATAGTGGGATCAAACCCTCAAATCCTCTCAGCATCTACTGATATCCACTGATCCACTTTCCCCATCCATAGATATCCTTCTCTAGGGGTCGATGATCAAGCAGTGGCTCCTCTTATGGGATATGGGTATGTGCCATAAAAAAATAAACACAATCTCCCATAGTGTAGCAGGTAAATTTAATGGAAAAAACAAACCATAAACATATGGAGACGACTCACATCCGTCCTCAAAGATGACAGCTTTACAACCCTATGCTTTTGGGTGTAATCTGCATGGGTGTACAGGAATCAAAAAAGGTGCACCAAGATGGCCACCACGCCGGAAGTGCGTCACCAAGTCAGTCTATACATGAGTCTATACTGAATGCATTAGGAGAGGGGATGTATGAGTCTATACATGAATGCATTAGGAGAGGGGATGGAAATGAGGGAGGAGTCATTGCAAGCATATATTACAATCATCCAGAAAGAGTGAAAAGATGGAACCCAAAGTGCTAGTTATAGACCCAACTCACTGTTAAATACAGATACCAAATTATATGCAAAGGTCCTGGCAAATAGGATGAAAGACCCAATGCCAGATTGGGTTCACCTAGATCAGGTGGGGTTTGTCCCTGGGAGGGAGGGAAGAGATAATGTATTGAGATCATGATTCCTCATACAATAAAGTAAGAAGGAAAAATTCCATGCCCTGATATTATCATTAGACACAGAGAAAGCTTTTGATAGGGTGGATTGGGACTTTATGTTAGATACCTTGGAAGTTCTGGGAATTGGTCCCAAAATGAAAGAGTGGATAGGAAAGTTATATAGTTTATTCTCAGCAGCAGTAAAGGTCAATTGTGCATTGTCAGAGTTTTTCAGAATGTATAATGGGACAAGACAGGGGTGCCGTTGTTGTTTGTTTTGTCGTTGGAACCTCTTTTAGCAACAATAAGGAATTGTATAGATGTGAGGGGGATACGGATAGAGGAGACAGATCACAAAGTGGTAGTGTATGCTGATGATATGCTATTCTATGTGGCGAATCCTAGGTTGACACTATCTAATTTGATGAAAATAATTAAATACTATGGAGAGCTGTCAAACTTAAAAATTAATCTGGTAAAATCAGAAACTTTAAATGTTAGTGTCTCGATAACTGAAAAGAAAGCCCTGTATGGAGAATTCCCCTTTCTATGGAGGGAAAGAGAACTAAAATATTTAGGAATAAAATTGACTTCCTCCTTAAAGAATTTATATAAAATAAATTATATCCCATTAATAAAATGAGATTAAGGAGGAATTGAGGAGATTATCAGTAGGACATCTATCATGGATAGGACGAATAAACTTTTTAAAAATGGTAATTGTTCCAAAAATACTATATAAATTTCATATGTTACCTATACAGCTCTCGGGAACCTATTTTAATGTAATTTAGATTGGCACATGTGGCTGTACGTATGAAAGTAGTGGAACTGAAATACAAATGTTTAGCTAGGTGGTACATCACACTGACTGTGGCAGATATGTAAAGAATAAGGGGGGTATGTGAGATTAAGGGCACAATGGCACATATTTGGTTGGAGTGTCCTAAAATACAGAAATATTTTGGAAAAATATTTCACCAAATACAGGAGATCACTGAGATTAATATCCCAAAAGACCCAGTCACATGTTTATTTCATAAAACAGAGACCACAGTAGAATGATATAATAATTTATTGATGTTAAGTTGAAATATTGAAAATTAATACAATATTTAAAAGAAAAAAAAAACCCTCGGGGTATACAACTGATCAGTAACTCATGTTCAAATCGCTTGGTAGATGGCACTGCTGCTCTCTGATAAATCCACTGGGAGATGGAAAGAAATTTGTAACAACACAATAGAAAGAGAGAGCACAACCTCCCTGCTGTAATCCAATGCATTGAAAACAGCACTAAAATCTTCACCATATGCACTCACATGTAAAAGTGAGTAGCGAGGAGTCAACCCAACCCTCCTCAATGGCTGCTGCATTACCCGTGTAATGGATCACCTCCAAATCCTCCAAATCCTAAAGTTATGCCAGCTGGCAGTCTGAAAGCCACTGAAGCTGATCACCAGAGAGCAGGTTTTAAGGCCCAAACCTTGCGGCGCCACAGTCCGTAGCTAGGATACCATAAGGCAAGGGGGAAGCGAGATGGACACACATGTGTCATGGTGGCCACGATGACGTGTTTCATGCTTCCTTTATCAAGTCATGCCCACCCCTTAAATACAGTGTGTTTTATAGGAACAGCCCAACTCCTCCCCTGGCCCGGATCTTAAAGCGACCATACAAGGAGGCAGTGGCCAAACACCAATAACATCAAGTGGGGTGACGCCAACCATTTAAAACAGTTAATAAATAAAAAACACTGAAAATTAACTTAAGGTTAACAATAGCTCAGTGAATTCAAACATGGTACCATGATAGGTTGCCACCTGTGCAATAAGTCCATCCATGAAATTTCCTTGCTACTAAATATTCAACGGTCAACTGTTAGTGGTGTTATAACAAAGTGCAAGCAACTGGGAACAACAGCAACTCAGCCACAAAGTGGTAGGCCATGTAAAATGACAGAGCGGGGTCAGAGTATGCTGAAGCACACAGTGTGCAGAAGTTGCAAACCGTCTGCAGAGTTAATAGCTAAAGACCTTCAAACTTCATGTGGCCTTCAGATTAACACAACAGTGCATAGAGAGCATCATGGAATGGGTGTCCATGGCCGAGCAGCTGCATCCAAGCCTTACATCACCAAGTGCAATGCAAAGTGTCAGATGCATTGATGTAAAGCACGCTTCCACTGGACTCTAGAGCAGTGGAGACATGTTCTCTGGAGTGACGAATCATGCTTCTCTGTCTGGCAATCCGATGGACATGTCTGGATTTGGCGGTTGCCAGGAGAATGTATTTGCCTTGCTGCATTATGCCAAGTGTAAAGTTTGGTGGAGAGGGGATTATGGTGTGGGGTTGTTTTTCAGAGGTTGAGCTTGGCCCCTTAGTTCAAGTGAAAGGAACTCTTAAGGCATCAGCATACCAAGACATTTTGGACAATTTCATGCTTTCTGGGTACAGTTTGGGGATGGCCCCTTCCTGAACCAACATGACTGCGAACCAGTGCAAAAAGCAAGGTCCATAAAGACATGGATGAGCGAGTTTGGGGTGAAGGAACTTGATTGGCCTGCACAGAGTCCTGACCTCAACCCGATAGAACACCTTTAGGATGAATTAGAGTGGAGACTGAGAGCCAGGCCTTCTCGTTCAACATTAGTGCCTGACCTCACAAATGTGTAAAGGCAGGTGTCCCAAACATTTTTGGTAATATAGTGTATGTGTGTGTATATATATATATATATATATATATATATACAGTATACACTGCTCAAAAATTAAATTAAAGGAACACTTTGAAAACACATCAGATCTCAATGGGGAAAAATATCATGCTGGATATCTATACTGATATGGACTGAATAATGTGTTAGGAAAGTATGGCTGCCTCATAGTTTGATGGAAATAAAAATTATCAACCTACAGAGGACTGAATTCAAAGACACCCCGAAAATCAAAGTGAAAAAATTATGTAACATAGTCCATTTTGCTGAAAGTTAATTTCAGCAACTCAAAATGGTACTCAGTAGTTTGTATGGCCACCAAGTGCTTGTATGGATGCCTGACACCATCGGGGCATGCTTCTAATGAGACGACGGATGGTGTCCTGGGGTATTTCCTCCCAGATCTGGACCAGGGCATCACTGAGCTCCTGGACAGTCTAAGGTGCCACCTGGCAATGTCACATGGACCAAAACATATCCCAGAGGTGTTCTATTGGATTTAGGTCAGGCGAGCATGGGAGCCATTCAATGTTATCAATTCCTTCATCCTCCAGGAACTGCCTCATACTCTTGCCACATGAGGCCGGGCACAGTCGTGTACCAGGAGGAACCCAGAACCCACTGCACCAGTGTAGGGTCTGACTATGGGTCCAAGGATTTCTCCCCGATACCTAATGGCAGTCAGGGTGCCATTGTCTAACTTGTAGAGGTCTGTGCCTCCCTCCATGGATATGCCTCCCCAGACCATCACTGACCCACCACCAAAATGGTCATGCTGAATGATGTTACAGACAGCATAACATTCTCCATGGCTTCTCCAGACCCTTTAGCGTCTGTCACATGTGCTCAGGGTGAACCTGCTCTCATCTGTGAAAAGCACAGGGTGCCAGTGGTGGACCTGCAAATTCTGGTGTTCAATGGCAAATGCCAATCGAGCTCTATGGTGCCAGGCAATGAGCACAGGGCCCACTAGAGGATGTCAGATGCTCAGGCCACCCTCATGCAGTCTGTTTCTGAATGTTTGGACAGAGACATTTACACCAGTGGCCTACTGGAGGTCATTTTAAAGGACTCTGACAGTGCTAATCCTTTTCCTCCTTGCACAGAGGAGCAGATACCAGTCCTGCTGATGGATTAAAGACCTTCTACGGCCCAGTTAAGCTATCCTAGAGTAACTGTCTGTCTCCTGGAATCTCCTCCATGCTCTTGAGACTGTGCTGGGAGACACAGCAAACCTTCTGGCATTGGCACGTATTGATGTGCCATCCTGGAGGAGCTGGACTGCCTCTGCAACCTCTGAAGGGTCCAGGTATCGCCTTGTGCTACCAGTAGTTAAACTGACCCTAGCCAAATGCAAACAGTCAGAAAAGATAAGTAGGGAAAATAATGTGGCCTCCACCTGTAAAACAATTCCTATTTTGGGGGTCATCTCATTGTTGTACATTCAGTGCACCTGTTGTTAATTTCATTAACACCAAAGCAGCTGAAAATTATTACCAACCCCCTCTGCTATTTAACTGACCAGATCAATATCTTTAACTGACTTGATGCTATACTCTTATTAAAAAGTGTTCCTTTAATTTTTTTGAGTAATGTATATAAATAAGTATATGTGTGCATAAGCATAAATATAAATATCACTCTATACAAATTCATATTTAAAAAATATATATAGAGAGACTGTTTCTACCTTATTAACTTATTCGACAAAACATATAATAAATTAATGAATAAACTACTCCCATGAAGCCTCACAAGACAATAACATCACCAACAACCAGAG
Organism: Staurois parvus; assembly: GCF_062004578.1. Lineage (NCBI taxonomy): Eukaryota > Metazoa > Chordata > Amphibia > Anura > Ranidae > Staurois > Staurois parvus. The sequence continues at coordinate 5,954,533 of NW_028317961.1, read as the reverse complement.
TGACCATAACCCATGTCACGACATAGGGGAAGGTGATAGAAAGGCTTTTTCATTTCCTTATAAGATATGTCTATTTTATCACATATGGTCAATGATCTTGGCTGATAGAACATGCCATATCAATAGAAAAGTCTATTCCCATAGGTTTTGTTCTGAAGTACAGTAACTTAAGAGGGAATGGGAAAGAGGAATGTTTATTAAATAAGACTGTTAATTTACAATTCCTAATTTAACCCATCAGGGGACATGGTATTTAATGTAAAGATCCAAAATGTCTCACGAGCACACAATCTAGAAAATCTCTCCCCTTCTGGAGTGAAAATACGGTAGGTATAGTCTCAATACCAAAAAGCTCCAAGCCTACTGTACTACCCTCATGTCCCTTTGCAAAATGTTGGGGAACACTATGTTTGTCATGTTGGTGTTCTATAAACCACCTGTGTTCACCAAATCTAGTGCACATGTCAAGCACTATCCATCCTATATAATACAACCCACAGGGGAACTTCAAGCCATAGACAACAAATTGTGTACTGCAGCTAATAAACTATTTTATTTCTAATTCCCATCCATCTTTACTGGAGAAGGTCTTTTTTTCCATGGGATAAGAATTGGCAGGCCTTACATTTATTCAACTTACACCTATAGGACCCAACACAATTTAAAAAAGTGGGAATGTCTTTGCCTCTACAGGGATCATCTTTTAGAGGACTAGAGGCAACAATAATTTTAACAAAATACCATGTGAACCGTGCATAAATTAAGTGCATTAAAATTGACAATACATGAGTAATATTGCTTCACATTCAATTATTATTACTTCATTATTCAAAGTGAATAATTGTAACATTCAGTCCCATCACGGAAATAAAATGCCCAGGTGTTGAATACTATTCGTGAACTTCATGCAAAACATCCCTTTAGGCATATCTGAAAGCACCCAACCTAGGAAAGGATCTTATTTCAAAATGGGCCAGTGTTTCTGAATGATCCTTTTTATGGCCCAATGTTGATCATTGTATCTGGTAATAAAAAGTATGTCCTTAGACTCTTCAGATATTTTTCCATACTCATTCATATCTGAACCATTTCGATAACGGTCAACCGTCTTTTCGATGTAATCCCTTTTGTATCCTTTATTGAGGAATTTCGTTGTCAGTACCTCAGCTTGCATTAGGTAGTCTGAGGTGAACTGAAAAAACTGGCTAAATGAAATATTATCTTTCCACCTGGGATGGTGGCAACTATTCCTATATAGATACGAATTGCCTGCCATCTCTTTGAAATATAAGTAATCCTTCCTTCCACATCCCAAGCTAACTCCAGATCTAAAAAAAACAGAGAACAGGCATCAGCTACATATGTAAATTTTATTCCATATGAATTGGCATTACTGCGTGAGACAAAACTCGAAACTGTCTACAGTAGCCCGTCCCAGATGATAAGTACGTCATCAATATAGAGCCCATAGTATACTAGGTGCCTAGTGAAGGGGTTATGGGTCCAGATATTGTACTTCTCCCAATACCCTATGAACAAGTTATGATAGCATGGTGCAAAATGTGCACCCATAGCAGTGCCTGCTAACTGTCTATAGAATGATCCATTAATGTGGTTACATACCTGCTCGCTTTTACATGCAAGTGCATTTGGTGAAGATTTTAGTGCTGTTTTTGGATTACACTAGGGCGGCCATGCACTCTCTTTACTTTGTGTTGTTGGATATAGAAAGGGTAGCTTGTACTGCATCACGTAGGAGAAATGCTGTATTTTTTCAATTGTGGCAGTGCGGTGTCCTGCCACAGTCAAAATAAAGCTGAAAACCCTGGATTCTCAACCAGGCAGGTTGAGGGGCTCCAGAGAGTTAATGTATTGCAGAGGAAACTGACTTTTCGGTTTCCTCATTTACTCATTAAGTTTGTTTTGGGATCTGGAGCCTGGAGATTTCAAAGAGATCTGGGAGGGATGAAATCTCCAATCCGGGGTCCGTGTTTTGAGAACCCCCAGCACACTGATTGCACAGGTGTGTGCAGGCCTTTTTATAGAGTCCTAACCATAGTTCTGGGCTCCACCCCGGCAGACGGAGTCAGGAGGGCTCCACCCCGGCAAACGGGAGGTCTCTGCCTTGGAGTCAGGTGGAAGCCAGCCTAGCTGTGTGCTGGTGCCATATTTTGGGAAGAGTCTGCAGGAGGCAGACTTAAAACTGCGTGCAAGCCAGGAGGCTGAATACTATTAATTTGCTTGATGATGGATACCCCTGCGTGGGAAGCATTCTTGTTTATTTGAACTTTCTTGTAAATAAAATTGGGCAAAAAGGCCCTTAAACAGATGCGAGTTGCTGTGTGTTTTGAAGAAGAGCTCTACCACTTGAAGCGAGGTCCCACACAATGAATATAGTGCTTCCTTTGACTGGCCTAGGTAGAGAGGCAGGAAGATGACATTACAATGTCCAGCTTGGCCAACCAGAGTAATCCTTGTGTTCACTGAACTAAAGGGTTCCCCATTCAAAATCATGCCATACTCGACAGGTCTGGTATACAATTTAGAAGAGACCTCATTTTTTTTGGTTTTTTTGCATGGGCGCCGCTTAAAATTTTATAGCAAACTGGAAAGACCCTTTGTGTGTTTTTTTTTTGTTTTTAACTATCCCAGCCATTTAAAGTGAATGGGGCCAGTGTCATTACTGGTTGTTAAGGACTCTGTGCCACCTTCACCTTCCGGTGTCCTTAACAACCAGTGATAGTGAGAAGCTGTCATGTAAAATATTGGCAGTAATGCCACTATTACACATGATGTTCAGCTCCCGCTGAATTGGTAAATGCTCAGGCGTTCATCCAAATGCCAAACAGGCAAGGTAAATTTGGGAAATTCTTCTGCATTTATAGAGGAGAACTGCGGGGTCTGTGTCATGTCTATTAAGCATCCATTGCTCAAATATCAGCAGAGAAAGCAAGTTTACACATCAACATAAAAGATGAACATACACAATCAATTGTTTCTATACTTGTTGTGTTTCAATAGATACTTTGCATCTAATTGTATAAATTAATTTTTGGGGTTTTAGAATGGAAATGGTAAAAAAAATTTTGTCATATGCATTTTATATTATATACTGAGGATGTCCATGAAACTCATAGTGGAGCTGCAATGAACTTTTGTAGCCTCTATATAATCCAGACCATTGGGCAGTTTACTGAGTGCTCTTTGCTGCTGCATAATGTTTTCATCTATTTTTGTAAAACCATGGCTGTATTTCGGACAGGAACATAGAAATGAATATCCAGTGTATAAAAGCCCATTGCTACTGGAGCAGATTTTATTTCCAAAAGAAGATGCTGCCTATTAACCTCCCTAGCGGTCTGATTATGTTCATATTTCTGTGCTGAAAGCGGTACATTTTTTTGCATGGAAATATGTAGTATTTTTATTGTAGGCCTGTAATTTTTGGGAATAACTCACTGAAATCTGTCCGAACAAGAGTCTAGTAAACATCCCGTTTACTTATTTATGTGACAGGTCCCAGAAGACTACGGGGCCATTCACAAAGTGCAGCACTTATCACGCAAGCGCAGTGGGCACCCGGCTGTGAAGCCACAAGCTGTCACAGCCGGGTGCCCACACTGAAGATGCTGGCGCTGGGAACACAGGATGGCCAGTGAAATGGGCTGTGAGGAAGACACCGCAGGACCGATGAACAGGTGAGTGGCTGTTTTTCCAAACGTCAGCAGCTACAGTTTTTGTAACTGCTGACTTTTATTTTTTTACAGTTTGACTGGAACTCCTCTTTAAACGTGTCAGTGTATTTACCCTTTTCCTGCTGGGCCAATAGTAAAATGACAGCCGGGTGGGACTTTCGGCGATCCAGGTAGAAGTCATATGATATCCTCCAAGATTGCCGCCTCCTGCGTATCCCTGGAGCCATGCTGTGGCAAGATCTGTCACCAGCTGTGTCCTCCTTTCATGCCATCCATTATATACAATTGTGTTGCTAGCTGTGATTGGTAACAGTGATCACATGGTACAGACTGGGCCAATCACAGCCCATCTGTGTCATGTGATTAGCTGCAGCCAATCACAGCTAATCACAACAAAACAAACTGAATGAATCGATTTAATTCAGTAAAATGCTTGTTTATAGCAATGAAATTCATTACAATAAGCAATCATAATGTGTAAAAACAAATACTGATCACTTCCCCAGAGTAGTACAATGTTACTATGGTAACATAATATTACTCTGGTCACAGTCTTTTAGAAAAGAAATCTAAACAAAAGAAAAAAATAGCAATAAAAAATGTTTTTGTCCATGCTGTCACGAGTCAGTGTCTCTAATCACCGCCACACCAGTTATATGATGACACTGTACTGCACTGGTGACAGTATGTACAAAAAAATTGTAAAAGAATATCAGGTAAAATGCTTGCTAGCACTCAGTGTGTTACTGGCCAAATCACCATGTAAAAACAGAGGGGAATAAAGCATACAAAAAGAAAACAAATTCATCCACCACATCTAATGACTGGTAAGCTGCAATATATATTACATTTTTGGTTTGGGGTTTAATACCGCTTTAATATATTGTATGTTATTTAGTTAAAAAAATAGACACCTAGCTGAAAAGGTTGGATGAGAGATTTGAGAGAAATTGAGGACTTTGTTTAGACTGTTAATACAAGTTTGTGGTTAAGTATAAGCAGACTTCTTTCTTTTGGCAAACATTGTGTCTGTGTTAGTGAAATGTGAGAAAAGAAAGTCTTTCAATTTTGACTTTCTGCAGCTGCCCTCATATTTGAAAAGCACAATATGGGAATTGTAACTTCAGTATATTGTATCTCTTTTCAGCAATTTTAAAGATTACATCTTTATATTCAGTACTGGCAAACATTTAGTAGGTGCTAAACCTCGTCTAGGTGCTGGTAGAGACATGGCCTATCTTTCATCTTTCTTTGTTCCCAACTTGCCTTTTGGATATTAAAAGAAAAAAAAAACTTGTATTCCTTTTACCCCTAGAACAGTGAGTGGAGGGAATCTTCATTGCATCCTACTACTAGTGCATGCTAATATCTCTGCAGGATATGTCCAATGCTCTCAGCATGCACCTATGGCAGTAAGCAGCAAAATAAGAAGCACTGATTCACAGACATTTTTCTCTTTTAGCATAGAGCTCCTCCTATACAAGAAAGAAGAGAAAGTAACTTTGGTGCCGGTTCACATATATGCGGATTGGATGTGGTTTGAATAGCATCCAATTCGCATGACGTGTGAAATAATATTGCTTCCTATGGTGCCTGTTCACAAATGTCCAAGTACACTGGCAGTGCGGATTCAGCACAGATAGAAAAAGAGTCCTGTCCGATTTCTGAGCAAGTGCGGATTACTGGCTATTGACTTCTATGGGAACTGTTTTTAAACAGCACATGCCATCAGTTGTGAACAGGAAAAAATCCTGACCTAAACCTGATCTAAACCTGTCCTGAACCTGATGTAAACCTGACCTGAACTGCTGAACAACTACTGTATCAGTTAGCTGTGAAACCTGAGCTTCAATCCGCAACGCACATGTGTGAATCAGCACTTAGAGTGACTAGGAGGGTGCACCTTACTTAGAGGGTGGGGGTTACCATGCATTTGTATGACTAAGGGATTGTGACTGATTTTGAGAAATACTCACATAGCATAACATAATCACATAACTAAACCTTTTTGGTTTTCAAATGTCCAAGGACAGTGGTGTATTTAGCTCTTGTGCTACCCTAGGCAATACTAAAATTGGGCACCCCCCACCACCAACACCAGCACCCCCCCAGCCCCCGCTGCCACTAAAATTGGGCACCCCCCACAATCCCACCCTGACCCCCGCTGCCACTAAAATTAGGCGCCCCCCATCACCACCAGCATAACCCCCCAGCCCCTGCCACACTGACAGTCGGAACACCCAGCCCATTGTTTTGGCCATCTCTATTATTATACAAAGCTTTACACACATGATATGTCTGTGAGTATGTTTTCGTCTTATCTACCTACTTTTCATTAAACTTTGGATAATGCACTAGGTTTTTGCGCCACATGTTTGCTCTCTTTCTAGTTGTTGATAACCCCATCTGAGGAGGGCTTCATCCCGAAACGCTATCCATAGGCCACCTTTTGCCCTGGTTCCCCTGGCAATTGATTCCTGGAGCGCTGGAGAGTACACACCAGGGGCAGACTGACCATTTGGAAACTCGGGCACTGCCTGAGGGCTCGGGGTCAGTAGGGGGCTCCATGAGATGCCCCTGGTACCTTTTTCATAGGCTCTTTTGAGTTTGGGCAAGGACACAGGGGCCCCATGATCCCCTATTGCCTGGGGGCCCCATGAGTTGTCAGTCCACCACTGGTACACACTGTAGTCAGTAGTAATTGACTCAGAGTTCAGAGGTCAGTAATGAGTCAAAGGTCAGTAGTAAGTGACCCGGAGTTCAGGGGTAGGTAGTAAGTGATGCAGAGTTCAGGGGTCAGTAGTAAGTAATGCAATTTCAGGGGTCAGTAGTAAGTGACTCAGAGTTCAGGGGTCAGTAGTAATTAACTCAGAGTTCAGAGGTCAGTAATGAGTCAGAGGTCAGTAGTGAGTGACTCAGAGTTCTGGGGTAAGTAGTAAGTGACTCAGAGTTTGTAGGTCAATAGTAATTGACGCAGAGTTCAGAAATGAGTCAGAGGTTAGTAGTAAATGACCCAGAGTTCAGAGGTAAGCAGTAAGTGATGCAGAGTTCAGGGGTCAGTAGTACATAATGCATTTTAATGGGTCAGTAGTATGTGACTTAGAGTTCAGGGGTCAGTAGTAAATGATGAAGTGTTCAGAGGTCAGTAATGAGTCAGGGGTCAGTAGTAAGTGACCCAGAGTTCAGGGGTAAGTAGTAAGTGATGCAGAGTTCAGGGGTTAGTAGTAAATAATGCAATTACAGGGGACAGTAGTAAGTGACTCAGAGTCCAGGGCTCAGTAGTAAATGATGCAAAGTTCAGAGGTCAGTAGTGAATCATAGGTAAGTAGTAAGTGATGCAGAGTTCAGGGGATAGTAGTTAGTGACGCAGAGTTCGGATATCAGTAATGACTCAGAGATCAGTAGTAAGTGATGCAGAGTTCAGGGGTCAGTAGTAAGTGACACATAATTCAGAGGTCAGTAATGACTCAATGGCCACTAGTAAGTGACACAGAGTTCAGGGGTCAGTAGTAAGTTGGGCAAAGTAATAAATGATTCAGACTTCAGAGTTCAATAATGAGTCAGGGGTCAATAAGTGACTCAGAGTTCAGGGGTTAGTAGTAAGTGATGCACAGTTCAAGGGTCATTGGTAAGTGATGCAGAGTTTAGGGATTAGTAATACGTGATGCAGAGTGCAGGGGTCAGTAGCGATTCAGAGTTCAGGGGTCAGCTGTAAATGACACAGAATTCAGAGGTCAGTAATGAGTCAGCATTAATTGACACTTAGTTCAGGCGTCAATAGTAAGTGACGCACAGTTCAGGAATCAGTAGTAGGTGACAAAGAGTTCAGGGGACAGTAGTAAGTGATGCAAAGTTCAGGGTTCAGTAATAAGTAACACAGAGTTCAGGGGTCAGTAGTAAGTGATGCAGATTCCAGAGGTCAGTAGTAAGTGATGTAGAGTTCAGTGTTTAATAGTAAGTGATGCAGAGTTCAAAAGTCAGAAGTAAGTGACAGTTCAGACATCAACAGTAAGTGATACACAGGTCAGGGGTCAATAGTAAGTGAGTCAGCTACTACTAACCCTGAAATAGGTGCCCCAGTGTTTAATGTTTTGCCCTTGCCCCTCCAATGTATCTCCACAGATACTGTGCTGTACATTCCCTTTTCAACACTGTCTCATTCTATACTACATAAGTCAACTCTGACTCGGTCAATTAGAAACAGTTTGAAGAAACAAAGTGCTGTGCATTGCTGTCCAGGGGTCCCAACTTACAGTCTTGCACACAAGGCCCACTGCTTTCAGAAATAAGCTATTTGTGCTACTATTTTGTTCAGCATTTGGGATTGAGACTCTTAGCAGCATTAAGGATGAATGGGATAATCATCTTTCTGTAAAGACTGATAGACATCTTAGTCTACCTTACCTTCTGTTATAAGGTCAGACCACCCAGTGTAAACATGGAATAAATAAATGTGCTTGGACTCCCAGCATTCTGAGATAATCCCATGTATTTTTTTCCGAAATTGGTACACAACAGGTTTTTAACATAAAATGGGAAAATTATGACCAAAACATTGTACTGCACTAAAATGTGATCCAAAATTTGAGGGATATTACTGAAATGCAGGTGCCACCTGGGTGTTATTGACATGGAAGCTCCACTTGGCTGTGGACTTTCAAGTACCCATTGACCACCCCTGATCAACAATATTTAAACTGGCACATTATTCCTTGTGATGGGCCGCTGTCCAACGTAAAAAGACAGCTTTGTTCTACAATTTGATCCCATGGTATTAATAATAATATTTACCTAGCCAACTGTACTTCACATTTACTTCCCTGCAACATTCAAATCTGATTTAGTAGAGTTTAGATATAACATGCAAACTAAATTAAGTAAAAAATAAACAAATATTTTTCTCAGCTACACAAAACATTGACTAATGTAATAAAGAACTAGTATTCACTTTTCAGTATGTCCAGGGGCATGTTTTTTCCATACTGTGAATTCTGAGAAAGGCCCACACATCAAGTGACATCTGTAGGAATGTGCCGAGAAATGGGGACCCACCCTACCGTATGCCAACAGCTGCCTAGGCTTTGATCCAGATGCTGGCAGGTGCCAACTACTGTCCTGGCTTCAGTAAAAACATACTTTTGCCCTTTAGTAATCCTACTCATAGAGTTTAGCTATCAATATTTGCTGCAAATACCAAAGTTCCTAAAACATGTTTATCAGTCTTGTTAATAATTCATATTTCTCTGGTTTACCACAGTTAGCTGGAAGCATTTAACTAAGCAATAACTTAGGTTGTAGAACATTTCATGTAAGTAAACTACTGAGCACCGTTCTGTACCGTAGGATTTTCACATACAAGTTAGAATAATTTTTACTGCTGAGCCATAATGGAACCTTCTTTGCTAGGGTATAATTTCACTTCTGGTTCATTACAGTGAAACTGTGCCTACAAAAGCTGGGGAAAGCAACAAGTTCAGTTAACTCCCACCCTTTCAAGTTTCACATACTCATTTTGTCTCCCCCCCCCCCACACACACACAGACCATCCCCACTATGTTAAAGTGTATGTAATGCTAAAACCATTTTTGTTAGTTTTGTATAGAGTAGGGAATGTTTAGGACCCTTATCAGGTTTTAGTTTTTTCTTTTTTGTTTGTGACCCATTGGGGTGATTTCAGTTCACTTCCTCTTCCAGAAGAAACAAGAATTGAACAATAATAATAAAAAAAATCGCTATATTGAAGGAAAACCGCATCTTAAATGGATGTCACCAGAACAGGTATACTCATTCTAAGTGTCCCCTCTATTGCTCTTCTTCTGGCAAAATGTTGAATGTTCTATCACTTTCTAGTACTAAAGACAATGATCACCAGTACCAAAACCATTTTTGTTTGTTTTGGATAGTGTAGGGAATGGTTAGGACCCTTGTCAGGTTTGTGTCTTTTCTTTTTTGTCTGTGACCCATTAGAGATTTCAGTTCAGTTCCTGTTCCAGAAAAAACAACAAAAATTAAACGGAAATATTGCTATATTGAAGGGAAACCACATCTTTAATGGATGTCACCAGAACAGGTGTATGCATTCTACGTTTTCCCTCTATTCTTCTTCCTCTGGCAAAATGTTGGATTTTATATCACTTTCTCATACTAAAGACAATGATCATTGAGGCAAGTAGAGAGTGTGAATCTCCCCAGCAGAGACACAGACAGCTATAAAAAAAGAGAAAAAGAGAAATTTAACATTTCCTCACTCTATCCAATCCAGGAAAAACATTTTTTTTAGTTTTACATATACTTTAAACCAAATTGAAATATCTAGTACTTTTGGCTAACGGGCGTAATGTGATTCTCAAGATTTCCTTCCATGGAACAGCACTGTAGCTTGGTGATGGACCACTCAGGCAACCAGCAGTGTTGCATGGGGGAATCAGACCTATGTAAGCTCCAAGTCATTGCTGACAGTCAAAGGAAAAGGTGGGAATCCAAGAAAGATGAATATGTGAGAGTGCTGAATCACATTTTTTTAATCAAAATGGATAACGAGAAACTTGGAATGGTTATCTAATGTTCATATTACATGAAAGGAAATGGGTTGTCATTGGGCACAGCTCCATGTTTTATCCTCATTTTAATTATTGTGTTTGTTTTGATATGGGTTATGTAGCCTGGTAAACTGTATGTAGTGCTACCCCTCTAGTTGTGTTGGGTGCCCTACCCAGCACCAGTTTTGACTCTCCCTGTAACAATTAATGCAATAAATAATTTGCGCTAGTAAATATATATAAATATATAAAAAAATCATCAAATCATAAGTCCAGAAAAAAAATATATACCAATACCACAAAAAAGTGCAAAAAAACTTTTTAAGTGCAAAAAACTTTTGTGCAAAAAAATGTCTAAATATGAAAAATTTCACCAAAAAAACCTTGATAATATGATGGCAGATCATCCATAAAGATATTTTCAGAAACGAAACTCTGCAACACACCAATCCTCATAGATCAAATAACAGGATGAAAAAAACTTTGCAATTAATCGGAAATCCACTTCTCCAAAAGAAAGAGACCACCTTCAATCGTATCCATGGGGGGAAATGCCAGGCACTCGAGAGAAACAGAAAGACTTCATGGTGCAATATTATAAAAGCCAATTCCTTTATTAGGTACTCATTGCACTTACTCAAGAGGTGTCCCAGCCGACACCAGCATCAACAGCATGACAGCAATCACATAAAACGAGCCTAGCTACTCAGCGCATGCGCAGTAGCTGGCAGCCAAAAACGTAATGACGTCACATGATTTGATGATTTTTTTATATATTTATATATATTTACTAGCGCAAATTATTTATTGCATTAATTGTTACACTTTATATATGGTGATTTTTTTGCAGCTGGTACACTATAAGTAAGTTATATAATTTTGACCATAGGCGCTATTATTAAATTTCCTTGACTCTCCCTGTACCTGGTCCCAAGTGACCACTGACACTCCTGAACTTTTCAATGAGATTTATTTTAAAGGCTAATCACGTTAGATAAAATTTTTTTAGGCATCAAAGAGTAGCAGTTGTACCAATACAGTTAGAGCCTAGTGAGAGCCTGAGCCAGTCGATTCCTCCCCCTCCACAGCCCAGTGCTCCAGCAAGCGCTGGGGATGAGGGAGGGGAGAGCAGAGAGCGGTGACTGACAGTCACCACTCTCTGCTCAGACTGGCTGGGAGAACTGAGCAATCAGCGGTGTCTGGTCACTCAGTTCTCAGCCTTAGATCCAACAAGGGATGCTGCATTCACCTAGGTAAGCATGATTTAAGAAAAATAATAAATCCTATACTTTCTTTTAATTACCTAGGATGAGGAACTACACTGGCAATGCAGTGTGAAAAATGTCTTGTGACAAAGTGGTGCCCTGTCATGGTGTTAAATGGCAGTCTGGTAAAGGTTTTGCAGACAACTGGCACACTAATGGTGCAGGTATATGCTAGATTCTTAGGGTAATCAGAACTAGGGTTCCGGGCTGCACCCTCCTGAGGAGTCCATGTGTTGCAAGGGAGCAGCCAGAGGTGTGGAGTCTGGGTCTGGGACAGGGCAGATAGAGACCCAAGCTGGAGGGCCAGAGCAGCAGGGAGCTGCACGTAAAAGAGGACTGACGAGGTACAGCGTTTGTAAAAGGAGCTGACGGAGGTACAGTGTTTGTGCATGAGCACAGGGATGGTGTGTTAGATTATCAGGAGGAGCAAAGCACATGGCCTGAGCAACGGTGCTGTTAAAGAGAGCCAGGAGGCTGAACATTGTTGTATTGTGTGTTGATGGTGGATACCTCTGCGAGAGATTCTGAATTTTGTGAACTGGTTTCCTTCTTTCTTTTAAAAAAAAGTGGGCCAACAAGCCCTGAAAAGGTATATCTGCCATGTACTGGACTCCCTGGTAAGCACTACATTTGAATAAAAGAACCCCCAAACTTCACATTATGTACAGCACAAAACTGAAAGAATTTTAAATCCTATGGCAGGCAGAACAATAAAAATATATGTATTTCAACTATGTATATAAATATGTGTAAGGGCCCATTCATGGAGAGTGGGACTGACAACTCATGGGGCCCCTGTGTCCTTGCCCAAACTCAAAAAAGCCTATGAAAAAGGTGCCAGGGGCATCTCATGGGGCCCCCTACTGACCCCGGGCCCTCAGGCAGTGCCCAAGTTTCCAAATGGTCAGTCCGCCCCTGGTTGGAGACATCCATGTTTAGCCCAGATAGCCTTTTGTAAGATGAAGAGGAAAAATTTCACATTCACTTACACAATGTTACATCTTCCGAGACATCATTGGGAGCTTTCAGGATGCACAGTTGGCTTGTGTTTCAGGTTATGTCTCTGCCATTGGTCTCATTACTAGAATTCATCCAAAAATCCAGATGATGTTAGATTCAGACTAATCTTCATGAATGTGGATGCCCTGAGCCTAATGTGAATTTCAGTATTATTTCAGCTGTTTGATTCCGAAAAGGTGTCTACAAAAAAGGAATCAAATGCTGCTACTGCTTTATACCTTATTCTGCTTTTGCCTGGGCCCCCTTAGCTTGACATTTAGTGCTACCTGGAACCACCTACCTTAGCATCTCTGGTAAAAAAAATTTTTTAAACGTCTCAGTCTGTTTTTTTGGTTTCAGAATTTTGGCAGGCACCTCCCAAATTGTACATGTTTTCATAATTTGTTGTTCTGCAAAGAAAGCATTTTGGATCTTGGTGTAGATTCCCATTACTTCAGTTTCTCAGAAGTTTGTTTGTGCCACAAGAAATCGATCTTTTCAAAAATTTGCTTATCTCTACTCATAAAAAAGTCCCTTTTATTGTAACTCTTAAAGGATAAATTCACCTTTTGGGAAAAACAAAAATAAATGCACATGTAGCTCTACCCCCGCAGGAGCCGATGGTTGTATTGGGTCCTCGGTTCTTACCTTGATCTCTACAAAGACCTCTGTACCTCTGAAACCTTGGGTTTACAGGTCTATAGACACAGATTGATAACGTTTGGCTAATGCCTCAGGGTCACCCTGAAATGAGACTCGACACCTTGGAGATGATAACAAAAAATATTGAGAATATGAGTACTCAAAAATGACAGAAGATCACAATGCAGAATACTTGTTGACATATATAGTTTCAAGTATCAAACAATATAGTAGGGGTGCCTTCTTAGGTTCTGGTAGGGCCTTATAAACTATAGCTTTCCCCACTGGAAACGAGCAACATAAGGCGACGGTGAATTTGGTATCAATAGAATAATAACTAAGTTGCCTAAAGTCACTTATGGTGAGGAGGCTAGGGCCTAGGCCAGCAATGGGCAAACTACGGCCCGTGGGCCGTATACGGCCCGGCGGACCTTTTAATCCGGCCCGCGGAGCTAGGCTCCCGCTAGGCTCCTCTCACAGTCCGCCCTGAAGACTGGTGTAGCATGAAAATCTGTCTCCTATGAGGATCTGTCCCCCTCGACGTATCTGCGCATGTGCCGGAGATCGCCGATCGGCTGCTAATGCCTGAAACTGGCACATGCGCAGATACGTCGAGGGGGACAGATCCTCATAGGAGACAGATTTTCATGCTACACCGGAACGGCGCGGGAAGACGGCGAGAGGAACGCGCGGAGTAAAGGTAAGTGAATTGACACAGGGGGGACTTGGGGTCTTAATATGGGGAATGATTACTATGGGGGATGAATTACTATATGGGGGATGAATTACTATGGGGGATGAATTACTATATGGGGGATGAATTACTATGGGGGATGAATTACTATATGGGGAATGAATTACTATATGGGGGATGAATTACTATATGGGGGATGAATTACTATGGGGGATGAATTACTATATGGGGAATGAATTACTATATGGGGGATGAATTACTATATGGGGAATGAATTACTATATGGGGGATGAATTACTATGGGGGATGAATTACTATGGGGGATGAATTACTATATGGGGGATGAATTACTATATGGGGGATGAATTACTATGGGGGATGAATTACTATATGGGGGATGAATTACTATGGGGGATGAATTACTATATGGGGAATGAATTACTATATGGGGGATGAATTACTATGGAGGATGAATTACTATGGGGGATGAATTACTATATGGGGGATGAATTACTATGGGGGATGAATTACTATATGAGGGATTAATTACTATGGGGGATGAATTACTATGGGGGATGAATTACTATATGGGGGATGAATTACTATGGGGGATGAATTACTATGGGGGATGAATTACTATAGGGGGGATGAATTACTATGGGGGATGAATTACTATATGGGGGATGAATTACTATATGGGGGATGAATTACTATATGGGGGATGAATTACTATGGGGGATGAATTACTATAGGGGGGATGAATTACTATATGGGGGATGAATTACTATGGGGGATGAATTACTATGGGGGGATGAATTACTATGGGGGGATGAATTACTATATGGGGGATTAATTACTATGCTTACTATGGGGGAATATTACTATACTTACTATGGATGACACATACACATCATTCATCTACTCTTGGTCCGGCCCCCGGGTCCAATATATGAACCCATTGCGGCCCTCAAGTCAAAAAGTTTGCCCACCCCTGGCCTAGGCTATAATGCAATAACTGCAAGGTAACTGTAAACTTTTGACTAGGTAGGATAACACGTACTCTAATAGTGTCCTCCAAGTAAGTTTTCGGCTTGCCCCATTGAAGCTCTTGAAGGAGTTTGTGCACTTGAAGGAAACTTTTTTACAACAAGTTAACGGTTGCATAATACTGATTTCCTAAGGGTGCTGAGTGGTGAAGTGTCCTGAAAGGGTTTATTTATCAGGGGTATAATAGTACATATCTCTCAGATGTTCAAGAACACAGTTCTGAGCAGCAGGACTGTTGCAAAAGATTTGTGGATGATAGTGGGACAGAAAGTTAATGGATGATAAGGGGTGCCTTTGAGAAGGATAGGGCAGTATGATTTTCTAATGATATCAATACAGAACCAATCAATATGTCACAAAGCATTAATGCCCATTCACCGACTCTAGGATATTTGTAGTTGAAGGTCTCCTTTGGTGATGAACTGGGGGTCCTTTTTGAAGTGGAAACAGTCCCAGATGAGCTTTTTGCAGCGATCAGACAGTGGTAGCTCTGGGTTGCAGCTGTACCCCTTGCTAGGTTTGTAAGCGTCTCAGGAATCAGCAGGTCTGGATCTCGGGGGGCTCTGGTACTAGGCCTAAGGATGATCCCCAGCAGACAGCACCATAGGCACAGACTGGCTTTAGCAGGTTGTAGCACCTTCCTCAGTTCTTTGGAACTTCCAGACACTGTCTCTCATGTAATACGCAATCTTCCTCTGTATCTGCCTCTGTTTCTCTCCCTCTTTCAGGACCTTCCTTTCTCACACACCAGTGACTCTCTCCCAGGCTGCCTTGTGGTTTCCTGCCTTGTTCTAATTTATATGACCCCCTCCCGACTTAAGGTATGGTGGCTTTTGCAGTTTAATGGGTCTGGTTAGTAGTGAAGTTCCTTCTGACTGGGACCACAACTCCCAGAGTGCAGTACTCTTGACTAAAGATGAATCAGAGTCCACCATTCTCCATTCTTGTGGCAGAAAAAGGGAATTTCTTGCAGAAAATATTAGTGTTATTAAACCTAGGACCCTGCATTCACTATATCTGGTCTCCCACATTACACAGAACATGGAAATTCAATTATTTCTAGCAAATATAAACTACTAAATACCTTTTCTCATCAGCAGGTAGAGCAGTGTTGTGACTTCTATCAGTGTCCAGCCGAGTATTGGTTAAAGCTTGTAGGAGGAGTTTTCATTTTGCTCTAAGAGGATGGAGAACCCCTGACCCCTGTCTGGACAGTGCTGATTGGCCCTGTGCTGATCACATGCACTCTCCCAAGAAAAAAGGAACGTCTCAAGCAATACATACCAAACTGAGCATGTGCAGAGTGACTCCACATGGTATGTCTAATCAGGAAGACACTGGAAGAAGGGGAGGATCAGAGAAGACAGGATCAAGCAGCGTTTTTACACATTACAGAGAATTAACCCTTAAGGTTCCACAGTGAGTATAACAAGCATGCTTTACTGCATATACAGACTGATTTTACTGTTATGGGTTTAGTAACACTATAACTATAACAATGAAAGCATTGAATCTGTGATCAGTGATGCAATGCCAGATTCCTGCAGAGAAGCCCTACAGCTTTCAGCTCATACCTTCATATGGGCTGACTGTTTACAATCTGCAGGGCTTGTGAATGAACTATGAGGTCCCTCTTTAGCAACCCCTCAGTCCAGGGGTGGACTGACCATTTGGAAACTCGGGCACTGCCCGAGGGCCCAGGGTCAGTAGTGGGCCCCATGAGATGCTCCTGGTACCTTTTTCATAGGCTTTTTTGAGTTTGGGCAAGGACACAGGGGCCCCATGATCCCCTATTGCCTGGGGGCCCCATGAGTTGTCAGTCCGCCCCTGCATCAGTCTATTCAGTACTACAAGCCACCAGCCGCAAAGACTGACGGTAGTTGTTGTTTGTGCATTTGCAGGGAGGGGGGAGAGCCTGCAGCTGCTGGAACATTTTACATGTTCCCCCCTAAATACAGGTGGAACATGTAACATATTTCAAAAGGTCAACTTATCCTTTAAGAGACAGCTGTCAAACTGGCGGCCCTCCAGCTGTTGCCAAACTACAAGTCCCACGAGGCATTGCAAGATTGACAGTTACTAGCATGACTCCCAAAGGCAGAGGCATAATGGGACTTGTAGTTTCCCAACTGCTGGAGGGCCGCCAGTGTGACATCCCTGCTTTAACACCAGGCTACAGACCTGGGAGGTGTACTGCTCTCTCCCAATGCAGCTAAAATCAAACATAACATAACTTGCAAAATTCTTGCTAAATCTAAAATCTAAAATTGTATTGAGTTAATAAATAACGTTCTGTGTGTGGATGAGGTACTGACAGTATGTATTTGGGGCCACTCACCCACACCTGCACACTTATATGATAAGGACCTGCAGCTGTGTTCATACAGCAGCTCCCTGCTCATAGAGCAATAGACAGCTCCAGCAGCACAAACTGCTCATTCACACTGTAAGGGCAAGAGAACCCGTGTGAATGAGCCCTTAATTTTATTAATAATTTTTTCACAAATATTTAAAATTCTTTTTTACAATTACAATTATTTATAATTAATTTTTACATTTTTTTTTATTATTTTAAACAATTTAAAAAAATTACTATTTTATAATTTTTTTAAATAATCTTTTACAATTTGTTAATGTTTTTTACATTTAAAAAAACATTTTTTTTTTTTTTACAATGCTGTATTTGCCGGCCTCTTTCCCTGTTCTCCATCTGTAAGCTCCTCCTATGTACACGCATCAGCTGGCGGAAGAGGGAAGCTAGCACACAGGGGGCACACAGCAGGGGGAATCAGATGTGAGCAGGACAGGGAGGGGGATTGGTGCGGCGAGGAGGGGAACAATTACAGGAATGTTTTCCTGTGTATCTTTCCTTGCAGCAGTTGAAAGTCAGAGAGGGCAGAGGGGGAGAAACCAGCTTTCAGCTGCTGCAAGAAGACACACACAGGGCATCGTTCCTGTTATTTGCACCCCGCTCACACTCCCCATCCATACCAATCCCTCTCCCTGTCCTGCCTACATATGATTTCCCGAGCTTTCCAAGCCACCTGTTTGCCCAGTTCCCCTACGGGAGGAGCAGAGGTACCCTTTATCGGTGGCCCCTGTAGCAACATCTGCACAGCTTCTATACACTCCATAACGTTCTTGTCTTCGCATAACCACAACTGTGTACCTTCAATCCACTATTCTTCTCTGTAGCCACAGTATTCTATACTCTGCACCATCTGCACCATTGTACACACTTGACTTTTAGCCAAATACCTTTACTGAAAACTTTACCAAACTCCACCAATGTCTGTCAGAATCCTTGTGGGTTCCCTAAGGGAACATGGACCTCATGACAGGAACCATGAACCAGGCGGAGGCAGAAACGACAGTTAAATCCCACCTTTAACGAAATAGCAAATATAACATAGATCAGGAACATAGTCAAAACAGATGCCAGGGTTTGGAAACCAGAAGTCAGTGTAGTCAGGAGCCAAAAACCAGGATCAGGAATCAGAAGAGAAGTTATCCAGACCAAGTTGTACACAGGAACACAGGCAGGAACACACTGGAGATCATAGACCATGCAAGGGCAAGGTGAAAATGAGGTTAGCTGCTAAAATAACAAAAAGGGCTGACTGTATGCTGGACTAATGAGGCAGGTAATGGTATCAGGTGGGTCACCGTGGATAAGAGTGGCTGTCAATTAACCAACAGCTGAGCAGATTCTGAGCACTGAAAGAAAAGAGCTGCTCGCTAAGTAGCAGAAGCCCAGCCCTGACACCTCACCCCATGTCCTCCCTCCCCAGAAAAGGGGAACTCCACTGAGAAATCAAATGGCAGGAATGGATGTCTGCAGCGCAATGAGAAAAGTGGTCACTGTCCAAATGCCTCCGCAGAATGACCTTGCAATTTACACCATTACTCCTGATTGGAAGAGGATTTCTGCCAATCATAGAACATAACCTCTTTTACTACTATGCTTAGAGGAATGGGACCAAAATCTGTAAGTACACCTTACATGTTTTCCTGGAGTTTTGCTTTAAAGTGGTTTTAAAAGACAATGTGCCTCCTTTCTTGATCTACCTGTTGCAATAGCATCACCCATTAACCAGCTAATGCTGACAACTAGATAGATGAAAGGTCAGTTCCACGGAACTAAACAGCAGACACCCATCTTTAATGGTAAATGTTTATAGCTTGAATTTTTTGTTTTAACCAAAGATCTATTGCTCCCCCCGCTGTAAGCTCCCGCTCCATGGGTGTTCATAGTACACAAAGTACTCTCACTACCCGTCAGGCAAACAAGATGTTTTTCAGTGGTCAGTTCATTTCCGAACATCTAACCAATGTCTGATGTCTGTGGAATGCTTGTTTATACACTGCAACAGTAAATTATACATTTACCAAGTATATCATATATGTACAGTACATCACACTACTAATTCGCCTAAATGAGAACGCATCTGTGTGAACTGCATACAACATTATTTTGAATATTATTTCTCTATGACCTGTACAGAATGTGGTCAAGTTTCTTTCCAGCTCTGAGTGCAGCAATATAAGGAATAGAGTTTCTTTTAGCTCTTCCCAGACAAGCTTGTTTACCTGTTATAAAACAGTCTGGCCTTTATTCTGCAGATACAACCTTCTGCGCCTGGACTCCCTCTTCTGGCTATTCCCATGTCATTTATTTTATTTAGATGGATAAACTCTTTCCAGTTTCATTCAAAATTTAGTGTTTTTCTTGTTTTTCTATATTTCTATTAAAAATGAATATGCTGCTGTTTTTGTGTAGTATACTACGAATACAAATAATCTTGGAAACATGCTACTGCAAATCTTCCATATCACACAGGAAACAAAGCACGTACCTAACATTAAGAAGAATATGTTAAAATGGATTTTCCTATAGTGACTAGGTTGTGTCTGAAATGCTAAAGGTATTCCCCGTGTTTACAATGATACTCATAGAGAATAGTATGGTTTTCACACTTCCATTTTCGCACCTCTATGTGGCCACCTGTTTGACAGGGAGTATTTCTCAACAAGATGTAAAAATAATGTAATCTTATGGAAGCATGGAGCCCAGGCTCATAGATGTTACTTTTCTCATACGTTCCTAGGTAAACAGGAAGCTCTGCCCCAGGATAGCCTTTGCCATGCCTAATGAACTTAGGTTTCCCATTTACGTCATTGGCTGCAGCATCATATTTATACAAAAATACCTTTTTATTACTTGCTAGGAGCCCATTCAGACAACAGCAGTGAACAACTGTCTGGGAATTGCAAATACAGAATTGAGTTGGTGATTGTCCAGTCTGCATACTAATTAGAGATAGATAGATAGATAGATAGATAGATAGATAGATACTGTAGACAGTTAATGCTCACCCCCAAAAGGGCACGCTGATTTGGTTCCAAGGCTTTTTCCCCAGTGGGTGCTTTAGCAGTCAGGCACACAGTCTCAGTCACTCCTCCAGCTCCATGATAAGTCTAGGGCAGGGCTTGAAAAAGCTGCTCGCCCGCTCGCCAAATGCGAGGAGAAATTCCTCTGTGGCGAGCGGCGAGCAGCGGGCACAGATGAAGCATGGAGCGACTGTACCTGCGCCTCAAGCCTCATTGAGTTCTGGTTTACAACTTCCGGTTTCCAGCTTTTGCGGCACCGCCGCTGAGAGGACAGGTACGGGAGAGGTCCGCTCTCCTCCGCTGAGAGACACCCTCTCCACCCCGGCGGGCCGGGTGTGGCGTTGGGGGCGGACCTGGGCAAGGTTGGGTGGGGCAACTGGTGGAGAGTAAGTTTTGTGACCGCCTAGTAGGTCTGGACTCGAAATTTTAACCCGTGGTCTAGGGGTATTCTTTTTGATGCTTTATTGACCAAACTTGAACTTGCACGGTTACTGTGGGATACCCCAGCAATGTTAACTAGAAACTTGAGGACACCTATCTTTCTCCCAAGGATTCTGAGCTTAGTCCTTGCAGCAGCAAATAATGGGATGAGCTACACAGGGATACCAGGAACAATGTCCACTGTTCAGTACAAGCTGACTCTGATGCAAGAGGGGTAGCTGCAACAGAGTCACTGGGATCTCACACAGCGGTCTGTACTCACTAATGTCCTTGGATAACTGGATGACTTCTTCCAATATCTACCAATACCCCACAGTGCTGCCGGCTTCCTTCTCATTTCCACTGACAGCTGCAAGCGCACAATAGGATTCTTTAGGATGGAGAGAAGGGGAAATATGTCACCTTTACCAGCCCGTTGCTTTCCTGAATGAACGCAATGAGTGAACGGCACCGATCACTCACTGTGTTCATTCATAACTAACTTTTCCCTTTTTTTGGGGGGGGGGGCTGTCAGGGTGGCTGTATGGGGCCCTGTGGTTTCTAACAGCAGCCCTGCTATGGACTATGGGGTTTGTTGTTGAATAATAGTGCACATGACCTCAACTAACGTGCACTGCTCGTTCCAAACAAAGAGAAGTGAGGGGGAAAGGGGAAGTTGGGAAATTCACAGAGAATGTTACAAGGAAGCAACAAAAAAAAATCACAGTAGGAAACAATTTAAAGCGGAGTTATACCTAAAAAAAAAAAAATAAAAGTCAGCAGCTACAAAAACTATAGCTGCTGACTTTTAAAATACAGACACTTACCTGTCCCTCGGTCCAGCGGTGTCCTCACCACTGCTGGTTTCTTTGGCCGTCTTCTCTCCCTGGTACCAGCATCTTCAGTGTGGGCACCCGGCTGTGACAGCTTGTGGCTTCACAGCTGGGTGCCCACTGTGCATGAGTGATAAGTGCAGCACTTTGTGAATGGCCCCGTAGTCTTCTGGGACTTGTCACGTGTCCCAGAAGACTATGGGGGGGGGCAACTTTCGTTTCCGATCACCTAGGTGATCGCAGCGGAAGATGGAGCGGGTACCTGTCAAATTCGGGTACCCGCACCTCAAAGGTGCCAATCCTTAATGGGGAGCGAGGGACAAAGGCTTAAAGCGGAACTTCCCCTTTTGGGTGGAGCTCGCTTTAATGAAAAATAGATTACAGGGCTATGAAATGGTAGATGTATATGGGTTATTTTTGGAAAATAAGGATATTGTTTAGTGTTACTTTAATTTAATGATTATTTAGTCTGCGAAAAGAATACACAAAATGAAACATAGCAACAAAATGGTTCAGTTAAAGTGTATCTAAAGCCAAAGGTTTTTTTTGTTTTAGTTTAGTACACAGTAGCAAAGGATTATTACCTCCTGTCAGATTTCATGCTGTCCTTATCATTGCTGGGAGGAATCTCCCTTTCATCTTGTTTTTTGGGCCATGTCATTGGGGCTGAAAATGGGGGACAATGCACAATTTGCAAATGTCACTGGAGCAGGAAGGGAGGGGAAGCCTTCCAATGGGGACACTTGCTGAAGTGACATCTGTCTAAGGGCTGGTTTACACCACTATCTCTGCATTAGCTATAGGGGAGATTTACTAAAACTGGTGCAGCTGTGCATGGTGGCCAATCAGCTTCTAACTTCAGCTTGTTCAGTTAAGCTTTGACAATAAAACCTGGAAGCTGATTGGTTACTATGCAGAGATGCACAAGATTTTGAACTCTCCAGCAAATAACCCCCTATGTTTTTCTGCATGCTCATTTGTGTGCATTTTCAGTGTGTTTGCAGTGCAATTTTGAAATATTTTTTTTCTTTAATTTCTATTTATTTTCTTTGCTAAGTTGCATTTATATTTCGCTTGCACATGAAAACACTGTAGTGCTGTAAACTCGTCTCACTGTAAAACATTACATTTTCTTGCATATGCATTTGTACTGCATTTGTGCTGCTTTTAAAATCTCAATTGACTGAATCTTGTGAAAATGAGCCCTATAAGGAGTGCGCGGTGTAGTTTGGTTGTGTGTTGATGCGCCAATAGCGGTGCATCACACTATTCACTTTTTAAAAAAGGAAAGAAGAGGGGGGAAGGCTAGAATGAAAAAAGGAGGGGGATTGCAAGGGGGAGAAGAGTAGGAGGCGAGGGGGAGACCCGCCCCTCCACCTAACTACCCGGCCACTCACGTTTGTGATTGCCCCAGACTACCGGACAATGTGAAGAGTTGCGTTTCCTTAACCTCTTGGCGTCAGCGCCTCCCGGCCCTTTAAGAGTTTCAGAAGGCGGGAGGCGGGGTGGGTTTTAGGGTCTTGTGACCATCGTGATTTGCCGTCACGGCAGTCACATGATCGGAAAAGGTCCCGATCGAAAGGGGAGATCGGGACCTTTCCGGGAATGGTGGACATATATGCTAGGAGCGCACGGGGCGTGCACTCTCGGCACATATATTTTTTTTTAATTGCACGCAAATATGCGGCCGCTCGGCATCAAGGCCCAGACACCTAGAGGCCAGATATTTGAGTGCGATCTGCGTCAAGGGGTTAATAGGTAGCTCAAGACTGGGAAGCTAAGATGGTTTCAGCTTTGTAGGAAAAAATATGGGGTCCAGATTTTCCAATATCTCACACCTTGCTCCTTGACCAACATAGTCATGTTCTCCAATTCCTGAATCTCGTTAATGCGAGCAATCAGTTTGTTTATGTAGGGGGCAATGGATTCTTCCCCATCACCGGGATGCAGACTTTTGCCGTATTAAGGAGTTGTTTCAAGAGAGAGTGCTTGTATCTTTTGTTTGACATAGGTGTGTTTTGAAGAAGAAAGGCCCCCGGGCTTCCTCCAAGGGTTACCCCCATCAACGTGTGTACCATCTGTTCCACCATAGTCCAGAAATCCCTCAGTTTGGGACACTCCCAGAAAATATGGAGCAAGGACCCATCAGAAGCCTGGCAGAGATTTTGGACCTGGGGGAACATGCAATGAAGTACCTCTGGCGTCCTGTACCATCTACCAAGAAGTTTGTATCCCTCCTCCTGGTATCTACTGGCCAGGGAGGCCTTGTGGGGAAAATATAAAATCCTGTCTTTCTGCTTTTTAAGAAAATGTAATGTTCAGGTTCCTTTCCTAGCACTGTAGAAACGGTAGTTTGGGCGGGGCTTCAGATGCGACCAAGGAAGTATAGAAATGAGAGAGCGAATGACGCAGGGGTTCACCAGTCATACAGAGATTCTCAAATGGAGATAGCTCCCTTATGGTAGTCAACTCCTGCAATGAAACAGACAGTGGATTTAATCCTATCCTATTCTATATAAAAAGTTTTAGATGCACATTAATTTACTTACTTTTGAAAGCTAAGAGTACAGGTAGACTAAATGTTAAACCCACTTCCTCTGGTTTATATGACAGTTTTATGAGAAACGGAGTATCCACAAAATGGTGGGTTATATAAAGGTACTGCTAACAAAAATGCCACAGAATACCTCACATAAGCCAGACATGAATAAAATATCACTGTGTGTCCAAGTAAATATTCAGCAACAAATACATCCAGATACATAATGTACCCCAGGACGGTCCAGCCTGTGATGTGTTTTTATATGAATACAGTACGAGTGAAAGGTTTTATTGGAGAAATATAAAAACAAATCCATTTCTAGTAAATAGTCCATGGACAAACATTCCTTGGGTTGATTTGGATTGAATTTGGAATCCAGTTTATAGAACCAAATATGCTCCTGTGGCTTATGACTCTCAATGAGTCAGGGACAGTCTAAAATATCGTGTCAACTGCCAGGAACACTGAATGTGGGCTAAAGCCATGGACAGAAAGCTTTTAAAGAGAAGCTGTAGTCTTTTCAGGTCCTGTTCACACCAGCGGGCATGTGTCTGTATCTGTATGATGCATTTTCTGGTGGTGTGTAGGGGAGGTGCGATGCTTGTAGCAATGCACTGTGTTGTTAACATTCTTTCTTTTTTTTTTTTTTACTTGTTGAATTTAACATAACAATGGTTTATCAAACTCCATGTACAGTACGTTATAATATTCTGATGTGTATTTAAATGTGCAGTGAGCTGCATATAAAATATGAGCATGCTGCATTTTTATGCAGCGCACACCAACACAGCTTTAAGGTGTGTACAGGGCACATAGATAACTTTTTATAAACTACAGATGTAAAAGAAATGAGCAATCAAAATGTCAGAGAAACTGCTAAATACACAGATGAAAAACATAAATGTTCTCTATTTTATCTTATTTATTTGTAATTTTGGCTAGCCAGTTTCATAATGTACAGTACATACATTTGCTATAACCCGGGTACAGGAGAGACACAGTATTTTCTGGTTCAGTAATACATTCTCCTATTTCATCTCTGTTCCTCCAGCCTGCGTATTGGACAACGAATCTGCATCCCCATATAGAAGAAAAATATATTTGAAATATAATTTAAAAATATTCTTCCCAAATATATTGACATATATTTGAAATGCTACATCTTTGGCCATATTCAATATATTTCAATATATATATAGATATATATATATATATACACACATACATACAGCATGTTGAAATGTGTTTTATTACAAAATATTTTAAAAATACATTCCAAATATACTGTACATCTTTAAAAATACAAATCTACATTTTTAGGATGCATTTACAAATATATGTAAAAATATATGTTAAAACGACTTTTTATATGTTAAAAAAAATCTGAAGGATATATTTAAGAAGTATATATTTTTTAAATATATTCTTCAGATTTTTTATTTAGCTATAACAAAGTCATTTTAACATATATTTTTACATATATTTGTAAATGCATTCCAAAAATGTAGATTTGTATTTTTAAAGACATATAGTATATTTGAAATTTATTTTTAAAAATATGTCTTATATATTTTGTAATAAAAACGCATTTCAACACGCAGTGTATATATGTACAGTATAATGCAGTGTATATATGTATATATTTATAGAAATAGATTTTGAAATATATTGAATATGGCCAAAATTATAGCATTTCAAATATATGCCACTATATTTGGGAAGAATATTTTTTAAATATATTTCAAATATATTTTTCTTCCATGTGGGTCATCACACTACTTTTTTACAAAAAAGAATTATGCGATTTGACAATAATACCATTGTGTCCTGTTGATTCATGTTAAAGTGTAACTAAACCCACACCAGTAAAATCAGTCTGTATATGCACTAAAGCATGCTTGTTATGCTCACTGTGGAACCTAAGGGGTTAATCCTTTGCACTGTGTAAAAAAGGCTGTTGATCCCATCTTCTTTGATCCTCCCCTTCTTTTACTGTCCCCAGTCCTACTGCTGATAGTACAGAGAAGCAGTGGCAAGTCTACACATGCTCAGTTTTGGTGTGTATTGCTAGAGAATTTTTTGGAGGAGGGTGCATGTTATCGGCACAATCAGCGTTGTCCAGACAGAGGGTCAGGGGTCATGTTGCCTCATAGGACAGTCAGAGGAAAATGAAAACTCCTCCTACAATATTAACCAGTGCTCAGCTGGACACTGATAGAAGTCACAAGACTGCTACAGTATATACTGCTGAGTAGAAAAGATATTTAGCAGTTTATGTTTACTAAAATAATTGCTGCACTATTTACTGATGACTGCATATTCCTAGATTGTAAGCTCGTAAGAGTAGGGCCCTCTTACCCCTCGTACGCTGTCTGTCTTTGTTGTACTGTGCCATGTATTGTCCCCCCCTATTGTACAGCGCTGAGCAAACCCTTTGGCGCTATATAAACTCGTAGTAATAATAATAATAATAATAGTGGATGCAGGGTCCTTGGTTTAGTAACATTTTAAGTGTGTTTATTGGTGAGAGGCCCACTTGCAAATTGCTTCATAGTTATTCTACTCATGTGAACATGAATATAATATGAACAGTACATGGGGCATTTCTGTAAGACAAGGCAATAAGGCATGAGCTACACTTGTAATCCTGACTGCACGGAAGCACAATCTAGGCATTATTTATAAGAATACATGAGATTATTGGAAAATTCCTGGAAAACTAATCTCACAGGATTAAACCACAGAGAGAATAAAATGCTAAACATATCACCCCGCGGTTGCTTGGTTTCACTGAGGTCACTGGAACGGATGAATCATAGGTATTTCCACAAGGTGACCAAACTGTGTCAATGTGTAACTGTGCATAGCGATGTCTAATTTGCTGTTTTCTTTGAAATGCAGTATTTGCATCAAATTGCAGTAGCATTTTTAAAAAGTTGTACATATGTCTTAGATTTAAAGAAGAGCAGAGAAGGGTATCTCAAAAACAAAAGAAAAAAGGAAGTTTTAGGGCCTCAGACGGACCCTTTCATCAAGGCAATGATTGTTGTTTTGATAAATGCGTCTCTCTGAGGCCCCAAAAGTTGATTTTGAGATGACTACAATAAAAATGTCCTGTTTATGTTATCCCAGTGTGCCTGCGACATACTTTCCTCTAAAAGGCTTATTTGCAATAGCACCACTCATTGCTGTTGCTTCAGCACCCATCCTATTTGATCTATATATTGTAAAGAGAGTGCTGTACTGCAAGTACATTTTAAGGTCTACAGAAGATAGCAAGATTTCCATTGAAGTAAATGATCATATCAGGTTGTGCCCATCTTCAATAGGATAGACATGACATTGTACAGATTTAAATGACCCTCCAGATATATGTTTCCTCCAATAGGAGAGGTATTCTACTCACCACCACAAATTATGTTTGTATGTTTGGAAAGCAGTCAACAAGGCCTATGAAGAAAAGCACACCATCCCTACTGTGAAGCCTGGAGATGGATCTGTCCTTTTTTTTTTTGGGGGGGGGGGCTAGAGCAGCACAGAGAATTTAGTTGGACTTGACAGAAAGATGAACACAGCATTTTATCAGAAAATATTGTAGTAAAATTTACATTCACAAGCTGACCAGGAGTAAACTATGAAGAGATTTACACCATCGCTACTGTGAAGCATGAATTTGGATCTGTTTTTTTTTTTTGGGGGGGGGGGGCTACAACAGCACAGAGTATTTACTTGAACTTGATGGCAAGATGAATGCATCATATTATCAGAAACTATTGTAGTAAAATTTGCATTCATCAGCCTAGAGGCTGCTCATGGGGCAAACTTGGACTTTTCCACACAACATGATCCTACAATTAGATAGATAGATTAGATAGATAGATAGATAGATAGATAGATAGATAGATAGATAGATAGATAGAATATGGTTTTCATTAAATATGATTAAAAAGTAACTGAAAAATAGTATTAAATTTGTAGTTTTTCAAAGTCTGATAGACCAGACAGATTCTCACAGAGAAATACTAGCAAATATCTTTTCACTGTAAGCAATGCTTCCCACCAATGTGACTGATTATTTGAATAGAGGAACTCTGTTTATTTTTCCTATGTTAACAAGGCTGAACTCAGACCAAACCATGGGAAAAGTGCGTCATAATTGCTATCACTGTTTATTTGCATATTGCTAGCAATGTTCATGGCACTGTACAAATTTTTTTACACAAAGATATCCAGTGAGATGATCAGCATTTACAACATGAGGAAAATGTGAGGGCTGTCATTGCTGACATTCATATAATATGAGTCACCTGGCTGTTATGCTGACCCTCTGTCTTCAATACTTACCAAATCTGCAAATATAAATGTTCTGAGTAATGCAAGCCATAGACGGGTCGAAAATCGGCCGATTTTTCGGCCGGAAAAAAAATTGGCCAATTTTCGCACCGTTAATGGGTTAATTGGTTGGCCGTTTTTCAGGGTTTTGGCACATTTTTTTTATCAATGAAGTTGGAAAAAAATTGGCCGATTTTGCCGATCGGCCAATTTTCCTTGCAATGATGGGCAAATCGGCCGATCTTTTTACCGATAAAAAATCTGCACTTGAGCCGTGGCCTGGAAGAAGAAGAAGAAGAAGAAGAAGAATTCCAGTCCACTATTTTATTTGACATGAAAAAGTATTGCGTTTGCAACAATGTATCTATTTGTATCCAAATAAAAACATCTGTATCCAAATGGACACAAATGGATACATTTTTGCAACCCCAATACTTTTTCATGTCAAATATAATAGCGGAGCTCTCTGCAGGGACAGAAGTAATTAAATGCCGGCCGTAGACGGGACGAAAATCCGTCGATTTTTTTTACCGTTGGTGGTAACGTCGGCCTATTGACCGACCAAATTTTTTTTTTTTTTTAAAAAGGCTGGTTTTCGACCCATCTATGGCCTGCATTAGTGTCTCAAAATATTGAAGCCATAGAGTCAGCTTGACAGCTTGGCAACTAGCACTTTTAGCAGAGGTCAGCAATGACAGCTTCCACGTTTTTCTCTCATGAAAAAATTTCCCTCAAAGCCCAATTGTAGTTTTAAAAAACATTGATCAAAAAAGTCAGTTTGCCTCAAAACACTAACTGGTTACTAGCTTACTATTGATTTTGGTTGCAAAGCTGCCCTAGGAAAAAACTCCAATACCCATCCCATGGCTACAGCTAAAGGCTAATAAACCAATGTGTAGTGCTGTGCTACTCGAAAAACACTAAAACATAAATGTCCAAAACACGTAAAAAACTCAACAATAAAAGTCCAAAAGGAAAAAGCTCTTCAACAATGTAGGTGGGAAAAACGTATTCCTAATGGAGAGTAAGCCCACAATCTCGGTGCTGTAAATCTTTAAATGGTGTGTATCACCGCGGTGACCATTTGAAACAGGTGGACCCACACCTTCATGTATGGACCCATATAAGAAACAGGTCAACCAGGCATCTCCCCTCCTAGTGGGGGTGAAATAGTGGCCTCTCCTCTATGGATAATCTGCCTTTCATATATGGTCACTGTCAGGGGCGGACTAACCATTCGAGCACTCGGGCACTGCCTGAGGGCCCGGGGTCAGAAGGGGGCCCCGTGAGATGCCCCTAGTACCTTTTTATAGGCTTTTTTGGGTGTGATTTGAGTGTGGGTGAGGACACGGGCCCCATGATCCCCTATTGCAGGGGGGCCCCATGAGTTATCAGTCCGCCCCTGGTCACTGTATCCTCCAAGTGAACCCTTTAACGGTATAGCTGGCTCTGTGGGTAGAACTCACAACATATAAAGCGACCATAGTGCATCACGTTTCTTAAAACCTCAGAACGTTTATTAAAAATGCACTCACATCTTACATTAGTAAAAACCACAATGTGACAAAAGCTATGAAGCTATGAAATACACTAAGCAGTGTCTCTGACCTTGCTAGCGGTGTTCCGGCTGTGATGTCATCTGGCTCCTCCCCATGCGTATAGTCACAAGCCATATTTAAATAGCTGTCTTCAGCTTCAGGTCCAGCACGTAGACGATGCTGGCCAACATGTTTCCCCATCTGAGGCCGCTCCCAAAGGAACACACTGCTCTCCAGTAGGAATACATTTTTCCTCCTACATTGTTCAAGAGTTTTTTCCTTCTTTTTCCTTTTGGACTTTTATTGTTGAATTTTTTTACATGTGTTTTGGACTTTTATGTTTGTTATGTTGTTATGTTTTAGTGTTTTTTGAGCAGCGCAGCACTACACATTGGTTTATTATTTCACACATGTTATATGTTTGCAGCAGCTCGTACTCACAATTGTTTCACTATTTAATTATTTGGCACCGCACAATTTTTCATCACTTATGCAGCTAACGGCTACTGCATTCTAAGCAGTGATCTGCATACAGAGGTCTTACAAGCTTCCCTGTTGAGTCACAACTACAGCTTTGCAATCAGTGTGAAGAGCTTCTGATGAGCTAAACTGGCTAATTTTTTTGCCCAATTCTTGTAAATTTTGAGCTGTGGATGGCTCTGCTGACACCATTAGGGTATAGAAACATATGTTAGATTGTATCTATACCCAAAAACTAAACATGTCATATAATGCAACTTAGATGTGGTGTCTGTCTTAGTTTTCTTTTTCAGAATTGTTCCCTTCATTTTCACCTTGTGATTCTACAAGTAACACACTTCTTGTCCTAATGTGACAACACTAACTCACCCCACTTCATCAGAACAATGGAAATAAAATAGGACTGCAAGACGTCTCTTAGCTCCATTAGTTCATAACAATGAGGTGCATAGTTCTGTAGTCCACAGAGATAGCTGAGAACAATGTAGATTATAACAGTCAGTAGAGGCAGAGAACACAGGAAATTATCAGCTCACAAGATTTACGGCATATTTTGTGTTTGTATCTTTACTGTCAGATTTTGACAGATATTTAGATTTTTTTTGTATCCCACTGCCCTGCATCAATGATCACCAGGGGCAGACTGACCATTTGGAAACTCGAGCACTGCCCAAGGGCCCAGGGTCAGTAGGGGGCCCCATGAGATGCCCCTGGTACCTTTTTCATAGGCTTTTTTGAGTTTGGGCAAGGACACAGGGGCCCCATGATCCCCTATTGCCCGGGGGCCCCATGAGTTGTCAGTCCACCCCTGGTGATCACCCACCCTATATCTAGACCCGTGTGACCACCAACACACCTAGGAACATGGGCTTTATTAACAGGAAAAGCTATGCATGGAAAGGGGAGAGTAAGACAGGTTTAAGATAACAACACAAATATAGTTCACAAAGTGACACCCATTTGTTCCCCACAGCTCCTGGGAAAACAGCCTGACTGGAAAAAAGTCAAGCCATCATGAGGTAATGGAAATGACCCTTACACAGAGGTTATTACTCTTCAGCACAGTAGAACAAATACAAATTCCTACATCAATAAAGGTACAGCCTACCTAAACTCATAAGGCCCTATCTAATCACTGGCCAGTTTGGACCATGACTCTCTAGTGGAGCGCTCATCTTTCCCTTATGACAGCATTTGTAATCTCAATGGCCAGATAAAGTAAGTAGAATAAAATAACCAGAGGCCTCTCACCACGTTGATGGTTTAGTGATGGACAGTAACTGTAGTCTCCTCCCAGTAGTTCTCCAGTCAGGTTGCAGCAATCCTTCAGCTCCACAGTAGCATGACAACGGGACAGCTGGAACACTGCAAAAGCTGTAAATACTGAAACATATGGAAGAGCAGAAATACTGGAACACTCTGGAACACTGAAGCAGTGGTTCAGCATGTGCTCCTTGCAGTTCTTTCTCTCCAGGAACAGTTCAAACAGTACTTCTTTGCAGCTCTGTTTCTCCTGGCAGCTTGATTCTCTGCCGTAGCAATACAGTCACATGGCTCTCAGCTACACAGTCAAATAGCCATGTCTCTCCTCTTATGGTCCAACATCAGCAAGTCTTCTCCATTGTGCAAGGTTCTTGCAACCCTGACCTGTACAGGACATAGCAACACTCCAGGCAGCCCTGTCGTTGGCTCACCTTCTGGGTTCACTTTCCTGTGTAGGGCTCTTCAAGCATACTTACAGCCCTTACCGGCGCTCCTATTCCACCTGCTGGTCCCAGCTCAACTCTTCCACGGTCTGGCGGGATCTGTTGTTCACACTCCATCAGGTTGCCAATTAGGATTCAACCTGGGGTT
Organism: Staurois parvus; assembly: GCF_062004578.1. Classification (NCBI taxonomy): domain Eukaryota; kingdom Metazoa; phylum Chordata; class Amphibia; order Anura; family Ranidae; genus Staurois; species Staurois parvus. The sequence continues at coordinate 5,922,262 of NW_028317961.1, read as the reverse complement.
GCCAAAAGCAGGTTTAGTGCAGGCTGCATTTGCACCCAATAACCATCCTCCTCTCTCTCCTTGTGCTTCTTCCATCGCAGAAGGGGGAAACAGACCAAAAAGTATTAATTAGGAAGAGTTTATTGTTTGGGTTTACAAACCCTTTAATGTATGGAAATAAGCCTTTATGCATCCAAGCCAATATCAACAGCCTAAGCCCCCATCCCAAAGCTCATGGCACGAACATGAAAAATTATATGGCAAAATTCACTGGCGATTCTAAACTTTCACTATTCAACGGAAACTCATGGACCTTCACAAATACAGTTATTTATTTATTTTATTGAATTTATATCGCGTCAAAGGGTTTGCTCAGTGCTGTACAATAGAGGGGGGGACAATACATGAAACAGTACAGTAACAGCATACAGCACACAAGGGGTAAGAGGGCCCTACTCTTTCGAGCTTACAATCTAGGAGGGAGGGGGTAGAGGTACAGGAGGAAATGGCTGTGGGGGATGGAGTGGTAGGAGGAGGGAAGGGCAGCGGCTGTTAGGTGAGGGTGGGGTAGGCTTCCCTGAAGAGGTGGGTTTTCAGGGAGCGCCTGAAGGTGAGGAGGGAAGGTGACAGTCTGATGGATTGGGGTAGTGAGTTCCAGAGGATGGGGGAGGACCTGGAGAAGTCTTGCAGTCGTGCATGGGAGGAGGAGACCAGGGAGCAAGATAGAAGGAGGTCCTGTGAAGAGCGAAGGGTACGGGTAGGGTGGTACCTGGGAATCAGGTCGGTGAGGTAGTTAGGGGCAGTGTTGTGAATGGCCTTATAGGTCAGAGTGAGCAGTTTGAATTTAATGCGTTGGGCAATGGGGAGCCAGTGGAGGGAGAGGCAGAGGGGGGTGGCAGAGGTGGAGCGGCTGGTGAGGTGGATGAGTCTGGCCGCTGAGTTCAGGATGGTCTGAAGCGGAGAGAGTTTGCACTGGGGTAGGCCGGTGAGGAGGGAGTTGCAGTAGTCAAGGCGTGAGATAATCAGGGAGTGTACGAGTAGTTTAGTGGTGTCTGGGGTAAGGAAGGAGCATATCTTGGCGATGTTGCGGAGGTAGAGCCTGCATGTGTTTGTAAGTGATTTGACATGAGGTTGAAAGGAAAGGTTTGAGTCCAGAATGACGCCAAGGACCTTGGCTTGCTGGGCAGGATTGATGGTGGTGTTGTTGGTAGTGATGGAAAGGATGGGGGGGGGCGCGGGAAGGGGGAAAGACAAGAAGCTCGGTTTTGGAGAGGTTGAGCTTGAGGAAATGGAGCGACATCCAGTCAGAGATGTCGTTTAGGAGGTGAGTGATGCGGGCGGAGAATGTGGGGGTGAGGTGAGGGGTGGATAGGTAGATTTGAGTATCATCAGCGTAGAGGTGGTAATTGAAGCCGTGGGAGTGTATGAGTTTGCCAAGGGAGGAGGTGTAGATGGAGAACAGAAGGGGTCCAAGGACAGAGCCCTGGGGGACCCCAACAGAGAGGGGGAGGGAAGGGGAGGTGGCACTGTTGTAGGAAACGCTGAAGGAGCATTGGGATAGATAGGACGAGAACCAAGAGAGAGCGGTGTCTCTGATGCCAAGGGAGAGTAGTTTAATAAGGAGGAGGGGGTGGTCGACTGTGTCAAAGGCCGCAGAGAGGTCTAGGAGAAGGAGGACAGAGTAGTCGCCTTTGGCTTTGGCGGTTAGTAAATCGTTGGTGATATTGAGGAGGGCAGTTTCGGTGGAGTGTAGGGGACGGAAGCCGGACTGTAGTGGGTCAAGGAGGTTGCTGTCAGTTAGGTGGGCGCTTAGGCGATCGTAGACCAAGCGCTCAAGGAGCTTGGAAGTGAGTGGCAGCAGGGAAATTGGTCTGAGGTTGTTGAGGTCAGTGGGGTCCAGGGAGGGCTTTTTGAGTATGGGGGTGATGTGCGCATGTTTTAGGGGGGAGGGGAAGACGCCAGTAGAGAGGCAGAGATTGAAGATGTGGGTAAGGGAGCGGATGAGGGAAGAGGGGGGTGACCGGAGGAGTTGAGAGGGGATAGGGTCCAGGGGGCAGGTAGTGAGGCGGGCTACTGAGAAGACTCTGGTGACTTCCTCAGTGGTAGTAGGGCTGAAGGAGTGCAGTGATGGGGGGGTTACGGTAGGCAGGGCTATGGGTGTGGTGGGGGGCAGTGCCGTTGCGAGGTCAGAGGAGGGGAGAGATGAGGGGGTGATGGAAGGGGGGAGGCTAGATGGGGAGGTAGATTACAAGTTGACTATGTCCTTGCGGATTGCGTCAATCTTGTTGTGGAGATGAGTGGCAATCTCGTGGGCGGTAAGTGAGGTACTGAGTGGAGGAGGTGGGGGAGAGAGCAGGGAGTTGAAGGTGGAGAAGAGTCGGCGAGGGCAGGTGGAGAGGGTGTTAATCAGGTTAACAAAGTAGGCCTGCTTGGCGGCGTGGAGGGAGGAGGTGTAGGTGAGGAAGGCAGATTTGTAGAGGGAGAATGCATGAGGGGACCTGGTTTTGCGCCATAGTCTCTCCAGCGCACGACTGCGACGTTTGAGGCATTTAGTATGGTCGTTCTGCCATGGTTGGAGCGGTCTGGGTTTGATGTTGCGTGTGGTTAGGGGTGCCAGAGAGTCTAGGGTAGCTGATAGTGAGTCGTTGTACGTGGTGGTGGCTAGGTCAGGACATGACAGTGGAAGGATGCTGTCGCGTAAGCGGTCGACAGCCGAGTGGAGGGGGGCCGGGTGCAGGTTGCGGAGGTTGCGGCTGGTGATGGTTTGGCGCACTGGGGGGGGGAGTTAGGGGAAGGGGAGATGGAGAACGTGAGGAGGTGGTGGTCGGAGAGAGGGAAGGGGGTGTTAGTGAAGTGGTTAAGGGTACAGAGGTGGGAGAAGATGAGGTCCAGGGTGTTCCCATTGATGTGGGTGGAGGATTGAGTGTATTGTGTGAGCGCGAAGGAGGAGGTTAGGTGGAGGAGTTGGGAGGTAGCTGGGGTGTTGTCATTGATGGGGATGTTGAAGTCCCCGAGGATGATGGTCGGTAGCTCAGAGGAGAGGAAGAAGGGAAGCCAGGCGGCGAAGTCATCCAGGAAGCGGGCTATGGATCCGGGGGGCCTGTAGATCACTGCGATCCTTAGGGGGGTGGGTGAGAAGAGCCGGATGCAGTGAGCCTCGAAGGAGGAGAAGGTTAGGGAGGGGGGGGTTAGGGAGGACCTGGAAGGTGCTCAGCGGTGATAGGAGCAGGCCGACACCACCACCTTTGTGACCACTCAGTCTTGGTGAATGGGACCAGACGAGACCTCCATGGGAGAGTGCCGCAGGGGAGGTGGAGTCAGTGGCCTGTACCCAGGTTTGGGTGATGGCTAGGAAGTTGAGGGAGCGGGAGATAAAGAGGTCATGGATGGCAGTTAGTTTGTTGCAGACCGAACGGGCGTTCAGAAGTGCAACCGAGAGAGGGGGGATGGATGCGGGGAGGAGGTGCACAGGTATGAGGTTGAGGGGGTTGCGGCGGCTGGCGGGAGCAGGGGGGTCCCTGGAGGGGGGGTGAGGTGGTGAGGGGCCAGGGTTCGGGGAGATGTCCCCAGCGGATAGGAGAAGAAGGGTGAGGAGGGTGGCATGGGAATGGGAGGTGCAGGAGCGTGTGGGTCTGGTAGTGGTGGCACGTGGGTCGACCAGGGAGTGGAGTACCAGGAGGAGGTGGTGAGTGCCGTAGTGGGGAGAGGGCAGAATTGAAGGGGCAATGTAGAGCTGTTTTGGGGGGGTGGGCGAGTAGAGGGAGGCGATTTTTGGGATGGAGGAGAGGAAAACGAGGAGGAGAAGTGCAGGTGGTATGCTGGGGTGAGTGCAGTGCTGTTCGGGTCAGGGGAGGTGAAGGGATACGGGTCAGGGCGAGGTGATGTGGAGAGTCTGTATCACCGTGGAGGAGTCCACTAGAGTCCTTCTGTAGGGGGAGAGTGGGAGTAAAGGGCAGCAGCTGGCTGGCTGCAATCTGTGGGTGCAGTATGCTGGCGTCCGAGGGGTCTTCAGTGGGTCCGGTGGATCGGCGAGTGGAGGGGTCGTAGGGTGCGATGTCTGGGGGTGTTGGTAGACACGGCGTCTGGTGATGCTGGCGGCTCGGTGACTGGAGATTCGCTGGGTGGTCCGGGTCCGGGAGATTCGCTGGGCGACGTCTCGATTCGCTGGGTGGTCCGGGTGTTGGGTGTCCAGAGGTGGTAGCTGGGTGCCCGGTAGCTGAGTGCTGGGTGTCCAGCGGTGGTAGCTGGGTGCCCGGTAGCTGGGTGCCCTGTAGCTGGGTGCTGGGTGTCCGGGGGTGGTAGTTAGGATGCTTTGCAGGTACATGTAGAGCCAGACCCAATGGGACACTCTACAACTGCTTTATTGTAACTAAAGGATTATACAGTATGCTTTCAATTTCAGTAGCAGCTTTTTCTGTATTTTCTTTCTGGTAGAAACTACTTATTTTATTGCTGATATCTCTCTCATTGTGAGCTATCAGCCTGCTGTATATTTTTATCTTTTACTGCTGGTTGGCGGATTATCTTTTATCTTATCTGTATACCTCGCCTGCTGCGAGATTCTAATGTTGAATGGAGATTTTATGGAGGCCTCCATAAATGGTGTGAAACCTCATTTTACATACTTCACTTTGGAAGTGTACTTCTTTATTTCCCGCTGTTAACAACCTATCATGGAGAGCTTCTTGTGGAGTCAGTGGAGTCTATGGATGGGATTTCATTAAGCGCATTTGACCATTTATTATACAATGGTCCATCCTACCTGGTAAGAGGCGTCCAACAGCGGTGTGCACTTAGTGATGGACTTTGATCTGTATTGAATCTGTCTATGGAACAAACTTTTACACATATTGGGAAGTTGATAATGTCTTTTTGAAGCACTTTCACCTATGGAAGGACTGAGTTTACATTTTTTTTATTAATTGTGTTGTGTATGCACTTTAATTTCCAGGTCTTTTGGGTACATGGACTTTTATATGCACTTTATGAATATACATTTTTCATATTTACACTTTGTTTCTTTGATACTATAAAACTATATGACTTACAATAGCACTGCTTTTTATTGTATTTATGGTTTTGACTGGTATCACAGCTGCACAAGTGGCTGCTTAATATTTGTGTTATGTAAAATGAATTAGCATGGATTAATTTAATTTATTGCTTTAGATATTTAATATAATCAGGTAATTTTTTTCTTTACAGCTATTATTTTGGGTGACATCATGGATCAGATATTCTACTATGATCATGCTATACCTACCTTCTATTTGTCCTCCTTGGGTCCCTGTAGTCCCTTTTCCACAGTTCCCAGGTCAGACATTCCTGGTGGTTGCCTTTTGGAAATAGTTTCATGTACACTAAATCTTGGCTGATTTGTAAGTATTGGGTCCATGTGGTGGCCCTTGAGGTTTTAATAATCCTTTTTATTGTTAATTGTGCTACATACGTTAAACTGATGTCAAACTTTACAGATATTCATATGTGCATCTATTCCCGAAGAAGCAGACTGAGATTTGCAAAACATGTCAAGTTTTTAGGATGCAGCTTTCAACTTTATTATATACTGATAATTTTATATCTTGTATTAAATGTATTATGGAATCATCACAAATCAGATTGACAATTTTTTTTCCATTTCCCATGTAATGTAATGTAATGAGAAATGCATTTTATTCATCAGTAAAACTGTATACTATGTACATAATGGCTATGTGTGTTGCACCTCATTTAAAGTCCCAGGGCAAACATATGCTTTTTTGACATATTTTATTAGGAGAGCAAAGATTACAACAAGGCAGAAAAAGGGTGAATGAGCTGTAAAGTAATGCTGTATACTTCCACTGTAAAAGTGTTCATATCTGCTGCTACCATTCCAGAGAATACGTTAAATAGTCTCCAAACTTTGTTTTATGGAATGCATTAAGGATTTGTCAAGATTTTCCTGACACTTTTGTTCCTATTAAAAAGATTTCCCTTTAATGTATGTTATTACAGGAAATGATGAGAAATCACTCCAGTGAGGCCAGATACAAATGCAAAGCCACATTTTTAGTAGAGTGGGGAAGAGCTAGACCTGCTTAAATGTTTTTATTGCTGTTTCTGCCTTCCTTTCCTGATGACAACTGCTCCACCCCCATTTTTTGTCTAGGCATCAATGAGGTAGGCAGTAAGGAGAAATCTTTTCAAGTGGGCAACAGACAGATAGAAGAACCTGACAGAGGTTTTAGTTCAGCAATGGGCAAACTACGGCCCGCGGGCCGTATATGGCCCGGCGGACCTTTTAATCCGGCCCGCGGAGCGTGATGTGAGGCTGTCAGGATGTGTGTAGGCGGGGCAGCGTGATGAACGTGAGGGGAGCTAGGCTCCTCTCACAGTCCGCCCTGAAGACCAGAACGGTGCGGGAATACGGCGAGAGGAACGCGCGGAGCAAAGGTAAGTAAATTGACACAGGGGGGACTTACTATAGGGGGGATGAATTACTATATGGGGGATGAATTACTATGGAGGATGAATTACTATATGGGGGATGAATTACTATGGGGGATGAATTACTATGGGGGATGAATTACTATATGGGGGATGAATTACTATAGGGGGGATGAATTACTATGGCGGATGCATTACTAGGGGGGATGAATTACTATATGGGGGATAAATTACTATGGGGGATGAATTACTATATGGGGGATGAATTACTATGGGGGATGAATTACTATATGGGGGATGAATTACTATGGGGGATGAATTACTATATGGGGGATGAATTACTATGGGGGATGAAATACTATATGGGGGATGAATTACTATGGGGGATGAATTACTATATGGGGGATGAATTACTATGGGGGATGAATTACTATATGGGGGATAAATTACTATGGGGGATGAATTACTATGGGTGATGAATTACTATATGAGGGATGAATTACTATGGGGGATGAATTACTATATGGGGGATGAATTACTATGGGGGATGAATTACTATATGGGGGATGAATTACTATATGGGGGATGAATTACTATGGGGGATGCATTACTATGGGGGATGAATTACTATATGGGGGATAAATTACTATGGGGGATGAATTACTATATGGGGGATGAATTACTATGGGGGATGAATTACTATATGGGGGATGAATTACTATGGGGGATGAATTACTATATGGGGGATGAATTACTATGGGGGATGAAATACTATATGGGGGATGAATTACTATGGGGGATGAATTACTATATGGGGGATGAATTACTATGGGGGATGAATTACTATATGGGGGATAAATTACTATGGGGGATGAATTACTATATGAGGGATGAATTACTATGGGGGATGAATTACTATATGGGGGATGAATTACTATGGGGGATGAATTACTATATGGGGGATGAATTACTATATGGGGGATGAATTACTATGGGGGATGCATTACTATGGGGGATGAATTACTATATGGGGGATAAATTACTATGGGGGATGAATTACTATATGGGGGATGAATTACTATGGGGGATGAATTACTATATGGGGGATGAATTACTATGGGGGATGAATTACTATATGGGGGATGAATTACTATGGGGGATGAAATACTATATGGGGGATGAATTACTATGGGGGATGAATTACTATATGGGGGATGAATTACTATGGGGGATGAATTACTATATGGGGGATAAATTACTATGGGGGATGAATTACTATGGGGGATGAATTACTATATGAGGGATGAATTACTATGGGGGATGAATTACTATATGGGGGATGAATTACTATGGGGGATGAATTACTATATGGGGGATTAATTACTATGCTTACTATGGGGGAATATTACTATACTTACTATGGATGACACATACACATCATTCATCTACTCTTGGTCCGGCCCCCGGGTCCAATATATGAACCCATTGCGGCCCTCAAGTCAAAAAGTTTGCCCACCCCTGTTTTAGTTCTTCACCACTATCTGAAACTGAAAAAAAAATTGCATTTGCTGGAGTTAGGTGTTAAAATGGACAAAATACACATGACATATACAGTATAATAAGGTCTGTCACTAGCATTAACTCAGCAGATGTTGTTTGTCTATCTCTTCTGTTGTTTTTGTATTTTCAGTAATAGTGGCAAACCATAGTATACTGACAGGAGTGATTTTAATAGTCAGCTTTTATTTATATGGTTTCTACCCTTTGTTCAAAAGGAACAAAATTATTGCTGGAACTGCTTAAAAGGCAATTTTAACTGGTTTGTGGACTTAAAATCCATTTAAAAAGTCCATCTACAGCTGGCCATAGATGGATTGAAATTCATCTGGTTCAACAGGGAATGGACTAATCCATCTATGGCCAATCTAATAACTTCTCATGAACGGACTTGTTGGAAACATTTGCTTTGATCAGCACATGCAGCCAATTGGCTGCAGTGCTGATCAGGGTATTCTGATGGCGGGAGAGTCCCACTATCAGAATACAACTACACAGGGGTTTATTTACTAAAGCTGGTTCACTCTGAATCTGTTGCAGCTGTGCATGGTAGCCAATAGGCTTCTAGCCTCAGCTTGTTCAATTAAGATTTAACAATAAAACATGAAAGCTGATTGGTTTCTATGCAGAGCTGCACCAGGTTCTGAGTGAACCAGCTTTAGTAAATAAACCCCACAGTGTTGAGGATTCCCGCATCCACCTCAAAAGTGTGGATGGGGGAATCAATCCAGTTTATTTTGTTCAGTCTGCTGGCTGAGCTAAAAAACTGAGGCCAGCTGAAGACTACCTTGTCTACAAGGTAGCAATACTGCTGGGCAAATTCATTTCAGAAGGAACAGTGTTGTCTCCTTGTTAAAGGAAGTTACAAAAATAATGACTCTACCAGCAGGATTAATAGTAATAAAACTAGGTTATGGAGTAGGGGGCAGAAAACAAAACCTTCTGTGTTATGCCAATAGTTTCCTTTCACATGGCTGTTCCTCCAATGAGCTCCCTCTTTCTGTTTTCCAATTGTTATGGCATAGGGAGCAGAAAAAACCTGCTGCACTATGTGCATAGTTACTGATTAAGGCCCCTTTCACATGGCTGTTGCTCCAATGAGATCCACCTGTCTGTTTTCCTATTGTTATGGCGTAGGGAGCAGAAAACAAAACCTGCTGCGTTATGTGCATAGTTACTCATTAAGACACCTTTCACATGGCTGTTGCTCCAATGAGATCCACTTGTCTGTTTTCCAATTAGATCTATATAGAAGCTAAATGTTAGCCTAGATGTAAAAATAATTAAACAAACAGAAAAAGTTTACTTACGTTTTCATATTTTTCAGACCTAGAAGTGAGGTAAAGAATGACAATGGACACATATTGGTTTACATGCACCTGCCAATAGACCTAACATGGGTCAGCTAAGCTCCATTTTTCCCTCTATCACACAATGGAAGAAAAAAACTGAACAGACGCAAACGTCACTAAAGTGTCATCAGTTCCATTCTACTCCAATTCAGCTAGGGGTCCCCTGCTAATCAGGAACAGATGCCATCTGTGTGAAGGAAACTTAAGAAAAACAAAAATATGGAAGCTACCACTGCTGCTTCAATTTGTGCCAATACTAATTCTCTGAATGTCATGTACATGGATACAGATAAAACCTTCTGACTTTCCTAATATGCCTTCTTTTACCAAGTTCATGACTCAAAGTATTGAAGCCAATGGATCAGTTTAAAAATCAGGCAACTAGCTTCTTTAGAAAGTCAGCAATGGCAGCGCCTACTGGGAGGTTTATTTTAGGTATATAGAACTGTTACATTTGGATGTTACTAATACCCTAGGTTTTCCACTTTGTTTTTTAGTACAGAAAAGGAGGATTCAAACAAAAACGACTCCCTGGAACAAAATACAGTTTCTTTCTAGACATTGTGAAAAGCTTAATCCAGCTAGAAATAGTACCTGGTTCAGCAAGTGTCTGGGCTATCACCGAGATAAATAGCACACTGTGCAAATCTCCATATAGGGCCAGACTTCCTCTGTCTGTGCATTGCGTACAGCTTTTGGCTAAAGTCTTGCATTCCTTAGGTATGTTTCTCTGGGAGCTTTTGATTTCCGTTTTGAGGGCTGGCACAGACCTTCAATTGCTCTAATAAGAAAATGTCTGTGACTGAAAGCTGAAAATGTGCAAGATTCCTTCTTTAAGTACACAAACACTTCTAGTCTAGCCACTTTCCTGTAGTTTGTCCAGTTTTTCAGTACAGTATGTCTGATACCTGATCAAATGACTTTGAAAACGCAGGAAAAAACTTAAAGGGAAGGAATGCAGTAAGATCTCCACCTGTACAATTTACAAGACCCGACTCAACTCGCTGCTGCAATTGAAGCAGATGTAAGCTTACTGTATATATCTGTGTAAATATACATGTGCTGCCAACTGAGCTAAATTCAGTATTTTACCAGAAAAAAATATGCGCTGGTGAAGGAATTCTTTATATAAACACCTGCATGAAAGTCGGGAACACAAGACATTAACTCTTTCATGTGTCTTCCATACAACATCTTGAACCTTGTATTAATATAGCCTTGGTTTCCTTATATGGTTTTAGTGTTGCAGTGGAAAAAGCACATTTTACTGTGAACACACCCTAAAATAACTTCATACAAATGGAACGGGTAATCCTTTACAGAAGGCTATTAAATGCCTAGCCCAGCATAATTGTCTGTTTTTCTAATTGCTAAAGTCTGCGCAAAGAATGTTGGGTTAATTCTGTATGTGCATAATTACTGTACATTAATTATGACATCTTCGGGAATGGAATAACTGAAGGTATTGTATTTTACAGAACTGCAAGCTTTACTCAACATTTTCCCTATGCATACTAAATATACATTATATGTAACAACCTTGTGTCCATTTGGTGAGATCGAAAAAAAGAAAAAACATAGAGGGGGGGGGGGAGTTATGTCTGAAGAAAATGTATGTTCTTGTATTGATTTCTGCATGTGACTGAAAATGGGAGAATACTGCCCCATATCACAGGATTGTCAGTGGCCATCACTATACTAAAAAAAAGCATCAACTGTCAAAAATTCCATATGAATCTGCCCATGAGTCATCATAAGTGAGTGGGTTGTGGTGGTCTTTCTGGTAGCATGATAGGTGCTTAGGAGTCAAAGGTTGGTGCATGTTAGCCTTGTAGTGGCCTGCAGTTTGAGCTACTTAAGCCACAAATAGTTGTCAGTCTTTGGAGGTTGTTTTTTTTTGCAGGTCATCAGTTTTTGTTACATTCATCCAAGATGGGATGGGGACGTTTAGTGTGCTGCTGATGTATGTGGCCAAAAACCCCAGAAGGGGAACAGTGTGCTGGAGGGTTGTCATAAGGTTAATATATGTGTAAATATGTGGGATGTAAAAGCATATAATATGAGGAGGATCTGCAGGGTGACAGGTACTATGGTAGATATAAACAGGTCTTAGAATAATATTGCTGGATAATTCTTCTGCCCCAGACTGACCGTGTGTAGCTGTGTTCAAAGTCGATGAAATGTTACTCATCTCTAGCTCTACAGAAGGGGCAGTGGTGAGAAGAATGATCAGCTTACATAGCACATTCTAGGTGTCTGTTAATGAAGACTGCAGATAGAATTGCCATTCAAAGCATTGATGTAGCCCTCCAGTCTGCAGTATATCAGTTGCCGGCCTCAGGAAGCCCAACCCTGCTTGTCATCATCAAGCAGCAAACATCCAGACGGGCGTACAGTGAGGATGTTCTAACAGATATTTTATTCTGCCTGCCTGGCTCACTGATAGTTCCCACCTGTGGCCATATCCCTTTGATACATTTCACCCCTATAGGGCTTAATTCAAAAGCTCAGTAGGGATGAAACCCATCAGAGGGGTAAGGCTGGAAACATCTGTAAGCCAGTTAGGCAGAATAAAATATCTATGGTGTGATGTCATCAGTGCATGACCCTGTCTGTATGTTACCTGCGGATAGGGTTATGAGTAATGTTGTGCTCGTTCCCATGATGTAATTAAATGGCCCCCCAGTATAAAGTGACCAACTGAGATAATGTGCTATAACATGCCCTCTTGGCATCATGTTCCAATGAACTGTTGTACTTCAAAACATTAAACTATGCAGCCAGCCCATATGCAGTATAACTCAAACCCCATTCATAGTTACCTTTATCTCGGTTTTATGTCCATGAAGTGTAATAGAATATACATGGTACAGAGGCCTAATTTCCAGCAAGAATCAAGACCTCAGCAATTGGATGGATTGCAAACAATGCAGTATGGTTGGGGTCAGCAGACAAGTGAATGAACAGGCCATGATGGCAAGGGTGAATGTCGCTGGACGCATGATTAGACCTTCTGACACATACATTACTGACTTGTATGACAACTACGTATTTCCTTATAGAACAGTAAATGTGTGTATCTATGGAGTGGAAAGGGGTAAAAGGTCAGGTGTTTTCCAGGCTGTATATGAAATTATGGGAAGCGGACACAAGTGTGTGTGTCATATATATATATATATATATATATATATATATATACACTGAACACTTTGAAAACACATAAGATTTCAATGGGGAAAAATATCATGCTGGATATCTTTATATATTATATATATATATATATATATATATATATATATATGTATATGTATTTATTTATTTTTTATCTATTTATTTATATATATACATATATATTATAAAATATATTATTTATATATATATATTTTTTTAGCTATATATATATATATATATATATATATAAACATACACTGTATTATATACTTTGCTCTTGTCCAAGTTCATGCTGGATGAACAAGGAATGTAAGAGCAGTTTTAGAATTCTTTTCCTACATAGCACTATTAACACCTTTGTGTCATTTTTCGAACGTGACTCCGGATAAGCAATTTCTTTTCCGCTGGAAGCACCTCCTTTTGAAATGTTTTTTAATCTCACTATTATTGTTTTGATATCTGTCAATTTGAAATTAAACTTACATCAAACTGCTATTTGCTGTATCAGGACACAGAGCATCAGGTTCTGTGTTCCAGCAGAAGAAAGTATAAATATAATGTTCTTCCCTTCTATTCTACTTCCATCTGACAGGGAACAGCTGTTTATCAATCAATGGCCTCCAGCTACTTAGCAGGGACATCCCAGCATGACCTTATTACACTGACTGCTGGATGACATCATACCTATTAACAGATATTAGCAAAGCTGCTGGGTATGTGCTCTTGTATTCTCCTCCTTACACACATCCTACCCAAGATTTTATTTATAGAAAACTATGTGAGTTGTAACTTTCGGTGTGCTGGAGACATCTCTACGGCAAGACTAGGACAGCTTCCAGGGTTACCGAGGCAACCAGAGCCTGCCAACAGGTGGATATATATGCATTACCTCATTGCACCCAGTGTATATATAGATGAGTGCTGTGTATATCGGGGAAGACAAGTTAGGTCATCGTTGTATGTCCCAGAACTATTGTAGTTGTTTCTATTTTCTGTTGTTGTATAATGCGTCCCAAAATACTTTGGAAAAAATATAGGAAACTATTCCAAACAGATAGATGAGCATCTGAGCTATGCAGAGATGTGAGGGCATTTCCGTACAAGGGCCCATTCGCACTTGTCTGATCATGTGTATTGCGCGGGATAATAAACATTGTGTCACACATTAATTTGCATTACATTAATACCTCATTCACACAATCTTTGCTCACTGAAGAGTGATCTGCATTCAGAGAGCATTTGGGTAGAATTTGAGGGCAGTAAAAGTGCAGCTCAACTACGATGTTTCAGCCCCCTTCAGCCACTAGCGTTACTAGCCCTATGGCAGTCAACTCATTTTGAATGTAATGCCAATGCACAGGAATGGCCATACAGCGTTTTTGTTTAACACAGTCCACCACAAAGTACAGTAATGTGCTACTGTATGTTGTGCTGCACTACAACACATGTGCATTGGAACTGCATTGCCCTAGTGCATTGGGGTGAACGTGAGTATAAATGGATGTAACACGTGTTACCATGGTTAACCATAGATGAGCTTTCATTTTTTAAGCAGTACTGGAAAAATGACATCTAGAATGTGAATATATATATATATATATATATATATATATATATACACACACACTATATTGCCAAAAGTATTGGGACACCCCTCCAAATCACTGGATTCAGGTGTTCCAATCACCTCCATGGCCACAGGTGTATAAAATCAAGCACCTAGGCATGCAGACTGCTTCTACAGACATTTGTGAATGAAATGGGTCGCTCTCAGGAGCTCAGCGAATTCAGGCATGGTACCGTGATGGGTTGCCACCTGTGCAATAAGTCCATCCGTGAAACTTCCTTGCTTCTAAATATTCCACGGTCAACTGTTAATGGTATTATAACAAAGTGGAAGCAACTGAGAACAACAGCAACTCAGCCACAAAGTGGTAGGCCACTTAAAATTACAGAGTGGGTCAGCTCATGCTGAAGCGCACAGTGCGCAGAAGTCACCAACTGTCTGCAGAGTCAATAGCTAAAGACCTCCAAACTTTATGTGGCTTTCAGATTAGCACAACAACAGAGTGTAGAGAGCTTCATGGAATAGTAGTCCAGTGGCAGCATGCTTTACACCACTGCATCCAATGCTTTGCATTGCACTTGGTGGTGTAAGGCTTGGATGCAGCTGCTCGGCCATGAAAACCCATTCCATATATACATTATATTGCCAATGCAATCAGACAAGTACCGTGCTCTAGAAAGTGTAAAGTTTGGTGGAGGGGGATTATGGTGTGGGGTTGTTTTTCAGGGGTTGGGCTTGGCCCCTTAGTTCCAGTGAAGGGAACCCTTAAGGTGTCAGCATACCAAGACATTTTGGACAATTTCATGATCCCAACTTTGTGGGAACAGTTTGAGGAAGGCCCCTTCCTGTTGCAACATGACTGCGCGCCAGTGCACAAAGCAAGGTCCATAAAGCCATGGATGAGCGAGTTTGGGGTGGAGGAACTTGACTGGCCTGCACAGAGTCCTGACCTCAACCTGATAGAACACCTCTGGGATGAATTAGAGAGGAGACTGTGAGCCAGGCCTTCTTGTCTGACATCAGTGCCTGACCTCACAAATGCGTTTCTGGAAGAATAGTCATGCGTGTAAAGGCAGGCGTCCCAATACTTTTGACAATATATATATTGTCTCCTAGATTGTAAGCTCGAAAGAGCAGGACCCTCAATCCCCGCATGTTTTGCATTGTATTGGTATTGTTCTGTCACATGTTCTGTCCCCCATTGTAATGTACAGCGCTGAGCCAACTATTGGCGCTTTATAAATACTGTATAATAATAATAATAATATATATATATTATTATTATACAGGACTTATATTGCGCCGACAGTTTGCTCAGCGCTTTACATTATGGACAGTACAGTAACAATACAGTACAATACAAGAGGGATTAGAATATATATATATATATATATATATATATATATATATATATATATATACACAGCTTTCATCAATTAAGCACTTGAATGGTAAATAACATATATATATATATATATATATATATATATATATATACACATATATATATATATATATATATTATATTTTAGTTTAGATATATTATAATTTATATATATACTATTTATTATTCAAGTGTTTCAGTGATCAGAGCTATTATAATAAAATCCATGGTAAACAAACTAACTAGAAAGTCATGCTATATATTTCATAACATTAACGTTACATAAGTTTCCAAGACATTTTTTCCTTTCATCACGAATAATACATTTGATTTTTTTTAAATGTCATTCTTTTCCTGTAGCCGTCCCTCCCTCTCTGTGTAGGTTGCTTATGAAACAAGGAAGAATGTATTTTTATATTGTGGTTACATTTTTGCCATGAGGTGTCCTAACATGATTATTGTAACATGAAAGGAGTATGGTAAACGCTGTCTGGAACAGAGGTTAGCTGTAAAAAAATCAAGGCTGAAACCTCCTTTTCATATAAAATTATAGAGTGGAAATTATATAAAAGCAAGAAGAAAATCCTATTTGATGGTGAGGATACAGCGCCTTTTTTGTGCTGTGGAGTGTGCCAGTTTTTTCAGACAGGAGGAATGTGGAATGTCAAGGGGTCAGGATCAATCCGGTGTGAGCTGATGGGGCAGGAAGGTTGGGAGGAATGCGAGGAATGTCCCTGCTTGTGTAGGACTCCATTCAGCTCATTGGCGAGTCTCAGCATCCAGCAGGATATAAAAGAGCTGCAGCTCGCTGATAGACTCACACAACAACTCTTCCAGAGCCTGAAAGAGGAACAAACTCAACAAACAGGGGCAAAGGAAAGAGGCTTTCAGACTTTCAGCGCAAAACTAACTTGAGAGAAAACTGCAAGAAACTACACAAGATCAACTTGAGATCTAGAGAACGCAAACGGCAAAAGATTTTCTTTTGATTTGCAAGAAAACTGAACAATGTCTTCCGGAAAAGTGACAGCTATACTTCTCTTGGCTGTGCTCTGCTGGGTGAGTTGAACTGTCAGTGGCTACTATAGAGATTGTATGGTTTTGTGATGTAGTATTATATGCTGGGGCTCTAGTTTTACACTTTAAATATGAACTTGTGGGTGATTCTGTTAGTAGCACTACATTTGCTGTGTTTGTCTTTAACAAGAAGAGCTGAAACAACCTTTGATTTTTATATTCTGATAGTTTGATAATGGTAGATGAATATAAAAACCAGCATGCTTACTTCTATGTCTCATCCTTACAGGTGTCTGCTGCCCAAGACTGCAGTGGGGAATGTCAGTGCCCACACAGAGTACCTGAATGTGCACCTGGAGTTAGCCTGGTCCAGGATGGATGTGGATGCTGTAAAGTGTGTGCCAAGCAATTGGGCGAACTCTGCACTGAGAAAGACGTGTGTGACCCACACAAAGGACTGTTCTGTGAATTTGGCTCCAGGATCAACAGGAAAATTGGAGTATGCACTGGTAAGTGTTCTTAGCAGAACCTCAAAATAGTATGGATAGTGAGAGCAATTGTAAAATGAATAACTCAACTCTTTATGTCTTATGTGAATATGCTGAAGTTAGCATTACATCTCTATACTATTTATTAGTAGCAAGCAATGTTAGTAGTATAATATATTTTATGGTTTATTACTTCTACACATGAATCCTAAATCATGTCCTGTCTTCATTTTAGCCAGGGAAGGTGCCCCCTGTGTGTTTGGAGGCATGGTCTACAGAAGTGGAGAGTCTTTCCAAAGCAGCTGCAAGTACCAATGCACATGCTTAGATGGAGGCGTTGGCTGTGTACCACTCTGCAGCATGGATGTCCGTCTTCCCAGCCCTGACTGCCCATACCCAAGAAGGGTGAAACTGCCTGGCAAGTGCTGTGAAGAATGGGTCTGTGATCAACCTATGGAGAGAACCATGGTCGGACCTGCTCTGCCTGGTGAGTTGTAATACATATACTACTTTTTTACAGTTAATGAAAATGTGTTAATTATTATTAGCAAATGATACAAAAACAGCCTTAAAAAAAATCATTGCAGTAGTTATTTCTGCTTTATTTTCTGCTTTACAGAAGCTGTAAACATAAGAGTCTGTTACTTTTACTAATGAGGTTGAGATAGATTATGTTTTAAGTCTTTTCCGCTATAGTGTTATCATCATGATATCTTATGTGTTCTTATTTTTCTTTACAGCTTTCAGAATGGAAGAGACATATGGTCCTGATCCATCTCTGATGCGTGCCAACTGCCTGGTACAAACCACTGAATGGAGTGCTTGCTCAAAGACCTGTGGCATGGGCATCTCTACACGAGTTACCAATGACAATGAGCACTGCAGACTGGAGAAACAGAACAGACTTTGTATGGTTAGACCTTGTGAGGCCGACCTTGAGGAAAACATCAAGGTGAATATCAGTATTTTAGACCACACCTTTTACAGCTGCACTACAACACTCTATTATAGTCTACCTTCATAGAAATGCAATCATTATATGTAAATGGTATGGTAAATAAACTGGGATACTAATTAAGGTAAAATACAAAGTATAGTAACCTAAAGAAAGTAGTCAGAACCCAAATCTCATCTATATAAATACAAAGACTGAAATCATGTTGTTATGCTAAAGTTTAGTTTCCATCAGAACACTTTTGCTGCCCTATTGTATAAGCCAAAATAAAAAAGACTACTTTTAAGATACTACATTTATCAAAATATAAACCTACAAACTCTATTAATCTCAATGCACTAGCCCCATCCATGCCCAAGTTGAAAATGCAAGCTTGAGGAAAACAGTATCTAACATTTGGTTCTTTTTCCTCCAATACAGAAAGGAAAGAAGTGCATCCGTACTCCTAAAATCTCTAAACCAGTCAAGTTCGAGTTTTCTGGCTGCACAAGTGTGAAAACCTACAGAGCCAAATTTTGTGGGGTCTGTACAGATGGTCGTTGCTGTACCCCTCATAGAACCGCCACCCTCCCAGTCGAGTTCAAGTGTCCTGATGGTGAGGTCATGAAGAAGAAGATGATGTTCATCAAGACATGTGCATGTCATTACAACTGCCCTGGAGACAATGACATCTTCGAATCCATGTACTACAGAAAAATGTACGGAGACATGGCATAGATCCAGAGAACCACGCCAAAAGACTGTTTCACTTGAAATGACTTTTGCATCTCATTGCTAAACATAATGTTATAGCACAAGAACGTATTTAAGTCTGTTTGAATGAAAGTCTTTCTTTTAAAGACTTGATCGTTGAATGACACCAGCCATTGGTTTGAAGAAAGGAAGACGAACCAGGCCTTCTTAGCTCTGCTGGGTGCAATGTAATGTTGCTGTACATCCACTGTCATAAGGCAGTATTCACTGAGTATAAGTGATGTTGTATTTTGCACCCAGTAATGCAACTGGAAAAAAAGCTCTTACTATTTTTATATACAGTATTCATGAAATGGCACCCATTCAGTGACAGCTGGAATTTATATTCCAGCCAAATTATGGTGCCAAAACAGTTGTCCTTGTAGGACAACTTATTTTTTTTTTTTCAGCAAACCCTAAGAAAAATAATGTAACATGGAATGGAAACTATGTTTGTTACAAGACTGGAAAGTTTACATCATGCTGTATCGCATGCTGTAATCTTGCTTTTTATAGTTATTGTACATAATGTATATATATTTTTGTACAGTTATCTAAATTAACTTAAATTTGTTTTATGATCCTGTTCTTCATTTTTATAATGCTTAAATATTTTGATATCCTGTTTTTTTATTATATTGTCGATCTCTGATAAGTACTTTTAATACTCGTCTGAACAGATGTTCAGAATACGAAATAGGTTATCATGTGAAAACTGTAAACAGTTACAAGTGAGGTTAATTATATTGGAGGTTTTCATACCAGTTAAGCTTTAATGTCCAATTGCTTTTCAAATTGAAACTGTTCATGATTTTCACTAAGATAATCTGTTTTTTTTTTTACTTTGATCATGACTGTACTTTTGTTTTCAACATTTTTATTTGTTGAGAAGTGTGACCAAAAGGTACATGTTTGCACTTTTCTAGATGAAAAATAAAATATTTTATTTTTTTATACAATCCATGTGTGTTTTTCTTCCCAATCCCTTCAAGACGTCTAGACTTTGTTGAAATGAGTTCAGAAAAAAACATAGAAGGGTTTCACATACAGCTCTTGGCAGGGAAAACAGGAAAACATTGTTTGTGGCACAGTGAACTGCAAAGTCTTTGATGTCTTCATGACTTGTAATAGAATCATTACACTTCGCAGGCACAGAGTGATTAGAGTATATCCAAAGACAAAACATGTTTTCTTTGTTTTTTTATAGTAGAGAATGGTTAAACCCTTCCCAAAATGTTTTTATTGTCTGTGTTTCATTCAGGAGGTTTCCCTTCATATCCAGTCCTTTAGACACAACAGGAAATGAAAGGGACAGTTGTCCTTTAGACAGTTGTCATTGGAACAGGTGTGCCCATTGGGTGATTCACTTTCTATTCCTGTTCTGGTGACAACTCTAAATTTGAGATTTTCCCTCACTTTGAGTTCCGGTGACAATGGTCACTAGGACAAATAGAGATGGCAAATCCCCCCAAGGTGGATAAAGATAGCAATAAAAACCTGAGAAAAGGAAATGATTAGGCAGGTGTCCATCTGTGTAGTTGGAGAAAATATCATATGACTCTTAAAACCTTTCCCATGATTTTTTTTAACATTTATTTGTAAGAGGAAATCAAGAAAGAAGGAATTGAAATAGAATATGGTTTGAAAAGAAATAAAAACACCTTTTATTAACTATCCAAAAAACTTTTGCACAAAGGGGATTTCAATAACACAGGATCCAACTTAGAAATTGACAAAACACTACATTAGGATACATTAAAATGAGCTTGCGGGTATACTGTATGTAGTAATATCAACACTGATCAAACATCGTGACTATGTAAACCAAAACTAATATTTAGGAAAAAAAAACCTTTTTTTGTACACAACTGCCCAATCACTTGTTATCTTTGACTTGAGTAAAGCTTTGTAAAGTATCAGTACTGGTACTTTACAGAATTTTTCTGTACCAACTTTAAACAGACTTTCCTGCAATTATCCACCATCTGCATAAACCTTAAAGCTACATAGCATTTCAGTGAAGTATATATACTGTGATCGAGGAGTGGAACTTTAAAGGGGCTTTTATTTCAAGTACAAGAAAAAGTCTATTTGTCCTCATTATTCATTTTAGTTAATGCAGTTACCATGTTTAATCCCTATTGATGTTATAGGTACACGCTCATTTTAAAGTATCCTTATCTAATGTTTTGTCAGCTTGTCCTGTGGTTTTGGGATTTTTTTGTGCAATAGGTTTTAGGAGGGTCAATGAAAGGTGTTTTTCTTTCTTTTCAAACTGTACTCAAATTTATAGTTGTTCTAAAGGCAGAACTTTTTTTTAACCTTAATGCATTGTATGCATCAAGGTAAAAATACCTCCTGCATGCAGCTTCCCCCCCCCCCCCCGTCCCTCTATTACTTACCTGAATCTGTGGATGAGAGCAGCAGCTCTCTTGGCTTTCTCCCTCCTAACAGACTCAGAGACAACAGCAAGAGCCATTGGCTCCTGCTGCTGTCAATCAGAGCCAGTGAGGAGGGAGCAGGGGGGTGGTCTCATAGACACACACAGCGGGACTCAGGAGCGAGCACGCACAAGTGCCCCAAAGCTAACTTGCTACGGGGGCATTCGTCGGGGGAAGAGCCAGGGGCACCAGCAGGGGACCCAAAAAGAGTAGGATCAGGGCTGCTCTGTGCAAAAGCCATGTTTTTTTTAACAATCCTTTACGTTCACTTTATTATGAACACCAATAAACTTGAAAATACTCCCCTGCAGTGGAGTTGCTCCCACATTTCTAGGGTTAATTGCTGGTATATGTCTAGGGGGTAGATTAATTTACCAAATCCTCCTCTCCTCTGTGCTGCTAGATGGGTATTCTCCCTCTGCTCCAGTGGTCTAAGGTACATAATGCTGCACTAGATGTGAGGACACTGAAGGACAGTATATGGGGTAGCCAGGGAAGCAGAGCAACAGGTAAATTAAAGTGCTTTTACCCTTCCCTAGACTAAATGAAGATTTAACCAATGCAGTGCTATTGTGGCTCCAATGCAAGGAAGAATTTTCAGATTTCCCGGAGTTGGGCTTTAAAGTGATACTAAAGGTACATAAAAAAGGCATACTTACCTGCTCTGTGCAATGGTTTTGCACAGAGCAGCCCTGAACCTCTTCATCTCCAGTGCTCCTGACTCCTTCCCCCAGCTGAGTACTCCTATAGCAGTGGTCTCCAAACTGCGGCCTGGGAGATGGATGTGGCCCTTTGCTTGCTTTCATCCAGCCCTTGGGGCACTATTTCATCCACTAACATCATCAAATGGATACAATTCCAATGACACCAATGGTGAGGTACAGTTCATCCCAATGATACCAACAATGGGGCCCAATGACACCAATGTTGAGGCACAATTCCTCCCAATAACACCATCGATGGGGCACAGTTCCTCTCACTGACACCACCTGAGCCCTATCGCAATCCAGTGATGTGAATGACAGCCTGAGCTATCCTGGGTCTCTGCCTTCTCATTGGCTGAGACCTGGGACAGTACTGTTTACTCCCACTGATGCCAGGGCATTTTCTACTCCCGATGGCCATGGTCCGGCCCCAATAAAGACTAAAAGACAGTAAATTGGCCCTTTGTATATAAAGTTTGGAGACCCCTTCCCTATAGCAAGCAGCTTGCTATGGGGGCTCTGGTGTATTCTCACTTTTAACCCCCTGTCTTTGTGTCCATATGACACACAGTGCAGAGTTAATCCATGCCCCCCACTCCTTCCTCACTGACTGTAATTGACAGCAGCAGAAGCTAATGGCTCCTGATGCTGTATCTAAATCAATGAGGAGGGAGAGACCGGGAGAGATACTGCTTTTGTGCCCATTGCTGGGTAGAGATCAGGCTCATGTAAGTATTAGGGGTGATGAAGGGGGATCTGCATACTGAAAGGTTTTTTTTTCACCTTCATGCAAAGATTGCATGAAGGTTAAAAACCTTCAGTCTTTACAACCACTTTAAATTTCTTCTTTCTTGATTCCCTCTTATAAGCAATAAAAACCTGACAGGGGTTCTGACCCTTCATCACTATATTCAGAACTAAAAAAAAGGCCCCAAGAAGATCTGTTTATTTTCCACTTCAACCACTTAGGGTTTTTGAAATGATCATGCGTTTGAATGTGATATGGTTGCCTTGATTAATTCAATCATATTTTAGCTATCTGAAATCAGTTAATCTGCTTGAAAATTATTGTGTATATTTCCAGCACTGATGTTTCCCCTTTTTGTGCATCATACACACACAGTACAACATTTCTATCACAGATGTTTCTACAAAAAAAAAATCAAAACTTAAACCGGAACAAACAATTAAGAGGATTATGGAAGGGAGATTCTTTCCATGTTGCTACAGAGAGGAATCAGAAGAGCTAGTAAACAAAATCTAAATATTCATACAGAACAGGGTTTATTTTATATCCCCCCTTTACAACCACAAATACTTAAAACGCACCTTTACATAAAATATACAAGTGCATGAATAGGCAGGCTATTTATTGCAGAAGAAACATATGTGTCTCTTTTGTAATAAAGGATTCTTGTAATTAGCTATAAATGTCTGCATATAGTAGCCTGTCACATCTCCCTTGTGTGGGTTAAGCAGTAACACCCAGGTTGGCCACTAGGAGTCTCCTTAGGTTAAGAAAAGATTTATACACTCACAGGCCTCTTTATTAGGTACACCTGTTCAATTGCTTAGTAACACAAATTGCTAATCAGCCAATCACATGGCAGCAACTCAATGCATTTATGCACTTAGACGTGGTGAAGATGACTTGCCGAAGTTAAAACCAAGCATCAGAATGGGGAAGAAAGTGGATTTAAGTGACTGAACGTGGCATGGTTGTTGGTGCCAGACAGGCTGGTCTGAGTATTTCAAAAACTGCTGATCTACTGGTATTTTCATGCACAACCATCTCTAGGGTGAGCAGCAGTTGTATAGATGAAAAGGCTTTGATGATATCAGAGGTCAGAAGAGATTGGGCAGACTGGTTTGAGATGATAGAAAGGCAACAGTAACTCATGTCAAAATCTCTGAGGAATGTTTCCAACTTGTTGTTCAATATATGCCACAAAGAATTAAGGCAGTTCTGAAGGCAACAGGGAGTCCAACCCGGTACTTGCAAGATGTACCTAATAAAGTGGCCAGTGAGTGTAGTTCAAGAGCTTTTAATTGCACAGTAGAGTCTCTCCTTAGAACCACAGTTCCCACAGTGCAGTGCTGCCTGACTCTGTTGAACTCTTCCTGATCAGCAGCCCCCTCTATTTGCTGAAATAGCTAATAACCAGTTCAGCACCACAGGCCAGCAGCTACAGAGAGCAGCTGTAGCTGATGTTCCTCTCACTCTAATCCTTAGACAAGCACCAGGCTATAGTTACAGTATATGATTGAATAGTTACAAATTCTATTGTAAGAGGGGTACCTACAAAATTAGCACATAAATCAGAAACACTCCTCCTCCAGAATGTACATATTATAGCTTTAGATGTTTTATATGCAGAGTTCACTATATTAGAAAGGCTTTTGTGGGCTTGATGAAATTACATTCACAGATCATATACCAGACTCTCCTCCTACCTTTTTGTCCAAACTAATTCATGTTACTAGTGTTCTGCTGGATTCAGAGTCCCAGAAACAGTGGCATGCTGTGGTTTTTTTTTACCAGTAGTGGTATTGTGGCAGCACCCAGAGTTCCCCTTTAAACACTTCTAGCAGCCTCTCTTTAAAAAAGCAAGGTCACCAGCTCACTTCCCCCCTCCCTTATTTCCTGTGAAGTAATGTGTTCCAGCTTGTAGCTGGTATCCTTATCTGTAACTGGCATTCAAGGCCATATACTGCACAGTTTAGAAAACCTTTTCAATGTACAGAAAGTGAAAGAGGAAAAATATGCATTGTACCGTAATTGTTAATATGTATACTCTGTGAGATGTTTTTGAAGCCACTTAGCTTTGCAGACATGAGTCTGGCTAAGTCTCAACCAGCGCTGGTTAAAACTGTAAAAGGTTTGTTTTCCTGAAGTTCGTGTCTGGAGTTTACCTGGTATCCCCAAAGTTGCCGCTACAGTATGTCTATAGTAGGGTCATACCACTGCTTGATAAGCATTTTCCTTAGTTCTAATTAATGACCATGGCCTATACTCTGGACTATGCTCATGTCTTGCTCTTTGGTTGTGTATTTGCCAAGCTAATTTTCACCAGTTTGTTGACTATCTCATTTCTGGATAGCATGTTTACATGCTAGCCATAGCTTGTTCCTGATAGAGCCACACTGCTCATATGTGCTCCTGGGGTGCCTGAGAACCAGTACATGAAATATATGTGGACAGTATACTTGTAAAGTCTCTGGGTCTCTGAGTGGTTAAAGTGTTAATAAACTCACATCACAATAAATATGCCATCCTAAATCCTCATGGATATCCCTTTTGTTTGCAATTATTGTATAAAAAAAAATCTGAATCACCTTTTCAGTCATGTGACTTCTCATCCTCACTCCTGGTTGCAGCGAGGATCATGCAGGAATCAAATGGGGTACACAACAGTAAACATGCCCCTCCAGCCCATGTAATACATGTACATGAAATATATATGGACAGTATACTTGAAAGGTCTCTGGGTCTCTGAGTGGTTAACCACTTGCCTACTGGGCACTTATACCCCTTTCTGCCCAGGCCAGTCTTCAGCTTTCAGTGCTGTCGCACTTTGAATGACAATTGTGTGGTCATGCAACACTGCACCCATATGACATTTTTATCATTTCTTTCACACAAATAGAGCTTTCTTGTGGTGGTATTTAATCGCCGCTCTGTGTGGTTTTTTTTGCACTACAAACAAAAAAAGAGCAAAAATTTTGAAAAAAAAAGTTTTTCTTTGTTTTTATTATAAAATTTTCCAAACAGGTAATTTTTCTCCTTCACTGATGTGCGTTGATGAGACTGCACTGATAGGCAGCACTGATGGGCACTGATAGGCGGCACTGATGAGGTGGTACTGATAGGCAGCACTGATGAGCTGGCACTGATATGCAACAATAATAGGCACTGATATGTGACACTGATGGGCACTGATAGGCAGCACTAATAGGCGGTACTGATAGGCAGCACTGATGAGCTGGCACTGATATGCAACAATGACGGGCACTGATAGACGGCACTGATGGGCACTGATAGGTGGCACTGCTGGGCAGCACTAATAGGTGGCACTGCTGGGCAGCACTGATGGGTGACACTGCTGGGCACTGGTGGGTGGCACTGCTGGGCACAGGTGGGTGGCACTGCTGGGCACAGGTGGGTGGCACTGCTGGGCACTTTTGGGCACAGGTGGGTGGCACAAATGGGCACTTGTGGGCGGCTCTGCTGGGCACAGATGGGAGGCACGCCGATCTGTCCTCTGACAATTGCCAGTTATCGGCAGTACTTTCTTCAATCTGTGATAACCGGCAACTGCATTTACCGGTGATCTGCTGTGTCATTGGACATGGCTGATCACGTGGTAAAAGGCTGCTGTGATTGGCCTTTTACCACATCACGTGATCAGCTGTGTTCGTAGGACACAGCAAGCATGGAGATCGCCAGGTGCATGCCCCCGTCATATGACGTTCTCCCAGAACTGGGTGGCCACAGTGAAGCCGTCATTCAGCTATCTGCGATTGGCAAGTGGTTAAAGTGTTATTAAACTCACATCACACTAAATCTGCCATCCTAAATCCTCATAGATAACCCTTCTGTTTGCAAGTAATGTAGAAAAAAATCTGAATCACCTATTTTCAATAAGACAGCAGTCATGTGACTTCACATCCTCACTCCTGGTTGCAGCGAGCTGGAGGAGAAGCATGCAAGAATCAAATGGGGTACACAACAGAAAACATGCCCCTCCAGCCCATGTGTATGTGGGACAAGCAGGGAGATGACACCTGTTAGATTTGCCCCACTAGTGATTATGCATGAGGGGGCATGTAAATCTCAATCTGGAGTTGCCCCTAAAAGTGTTCAAATAGTCACATGGTGTGACTAAAATCAAACAAGATAGGAAGTGAATGGCTTCCCAGTTCCATAAAAGAGGAGCATGTGCAGTACAGGTGGCAACTATAAAGCCACAGGATCGGATGTTGCAGCAGGGGCAAAGAAAACAAGGAAGTGAAAATGAACAGCAGGATCAACCAGGCAAGAATGATGACATCTGCATGAAAACAGTGACCTCTCTGCAGTCATCTGACACTGAGCTAGATACTCTGATATGTACTCTGCTTTTGGCCCTTCCACTTGCCATGTTTTGTGTACATGTTTTAAGAAAAAATTCCTACTTTGCAAGCCAAAATTCTCCCCCAACAAAAATTTCCCCTCAAATCCTGCCTCCCAGCTCAAATCCTTTCCCTCCCCAAATCCCCCTCTTAACATATATCCTCTACCCCTCAAATTTCTCCTCTGAGCATAAATTATCTCCCCCTCTAAATCCTCCTCTCTGCGTGCAAATCCCCCCCCCCCCCCACCAATCCCTGCTCCTAGCACTAATCCTTCCCACCAATAAATGTTCCCCTTTTAGCACAAATTCTCTCAATTATCCTTATTAGCACAAATCCTCTCCGCAAATCCCTTTTCCTAACAGAAATCCACCCTCTTAGTACAAATCCCTTCTAGCACACCCCCTCAAATACCCACCATGCCCAGGGCATCTGTCCCTCCTGTCAACCCCTTGTCCCAGCCCTGCCTCTATGTTAGCCTATGTGTACATGCACACCTAGGCACTTAGAGGAAGGAACATTTAGAGGCAGAAAAAAAAACTCATCACTCGCACGTTCAGGAGGGGAGCATTTTGGCGTAAAAATGCAGAAGGCACATAAACACCTAAACACTAGGCGTGTTTAGCACCTGAGCATTCATTCATTACAATGGCCAGAATAAATTAATATTCTGGCCTGTGGAATGAATGAATGTCAAGTGCTCAACATGCCTGAACCTGCCTAAATGTGCCTAAATGTGTTAACAGCACAAATGACTTATTCCTGGCCCCATTTAGCCACTGTCTGGGAGACTTCCCATCTGACAGCCAAAAGTAAAAAAAGAGCTTGTGATACTGTTGACATTATTGTCCAAACATGGCCAATGACTAATGGGTGGAGGTACTGTTGACATCATTGTCTAAATATAGCCATTCCCATATTTGGACAATGAGCATCATCCCACCCCTTTGTTTACTTTCAGCAGAAATATCCCACCCACCAGTTGAATGGGGCCTGGCATAAGTCTTCAGTTGCCATGATGTTAGCATATGCCACCTTCTTAGTAACCAGGGAGCCATGTGTGGGTAGCTGTTATATTAATGACAGCTTTCCAGCACACAATGCCCCACTCTAAGCACCAACATCTCTTTTTTTTCATGCCAGCAGCACAGGGGAGCTGTCATTTGTAATGGGAGAAGCAGAGGGCAGCATCATTGCAACGGTAGATCAACATCTTGTTCATTATGTTCATCATTGACATGGATCTACATTGCTGGATGACCTGTATCTGGTTGGGAGGCTTATTTTATGGAGGCGATTCCAGATTGTAATAACATGTCCTCCCCACCACCCACTGAGCCCCACATCTATTTTAGGGGATAGGATGTGAGGATGATGCCCTTGTCCCTATTGGACAAGCCTGCTATGTTACAGACTTCAGTTGCTAAATGACAGACTTCGGGTTCAGGTAGGTGAAGTGGCCAAATATTGCTTGTTTGCCTGTTCGCTAAACTGCAGACAGCCTGGATTCAGGTTGAACATGAGTTCATCCCTACTCCCAAAATGCATCATGCAGGACTATATTTCAACAATCTGCAACACAGTTGATTGGTTTAAACAAGTCCTGAAAAAAATAATAGATTTAATCTTGTAAATACATTTTGAGCCTTCAATGGTAGATATTCCAGTTGCCACACACATGGTAGCTTTACAGAAGTTTCAACCACTTTTAATGGAGCCAGATAAAATGCAGAAATTAGTGGTTTCAATCAACCACAAGGAGATGGAATAGAAATAGTCTCAACCAGGCAAGGGTATTATTTCTTCAATTCCTGGTTGAGTGGTTGTAATTGCTTAAAGATTGCCACATGTATGGCCAGCTTAAAAGATGTTTTTCTTTTTAAAAAGGAATTACTTTATGAGTTGAACAAAATGACTGCTGCTCTGTAAATGTATATGGACTCACCTAAATAAGGTGTCTTTTATACACATAATGAGTGGTCGTTAGGAGCATCTTCTTAACCGCTTAACCGCCGCCCTCTAGTAGAACTATACTGCTACAGGGCAGCAGGGCTGTGCAAAATCACGTATATATATATATATATATATGCATGGGGCTTGGGCGCGCCGCCCTATGTGCGCCGAGTTTGCAGCTACAGATTCCTTGCCAGTACCAAGCGATTGCCAAGTAACACTGACAGGGGAGAGACCTGTGTGTAAATAGCACAGGTCCCTCTCCGCCAGCAAGAACATGCACAGCAGAGAAATACACAGCAGCATGTTTCCCTAATAAAACACACACAGCACATTATGTAAAACAGCACACAGTTAAACCTTTAATTGCCCCAGATGTTAACCCCTTCCTGCCTAGTGTCATTATTACAGTGCCAGTGCTTTTTATTAGCACTGATACTGTATTAGTGTCATTGGGATGTCAATGACAGTTAGTCAGTTCCCACCCAGTGTCAGAATGTCCCCCTATAAGACGCTGATCGCCGCCATTACTAGTATAAAAAAAACAAACAATTCCAGTATATATACCGCCATTTGTAGATGCTATAACTTTCACATAAACCAATTAATTTACATTCCTTGGGGGTTTTTTTTAGCAAAGACATGTAGCAGAATACATTTTGGCCTAAATTTATGACGAAATTTTATTTTTTAAAATTTTTTTACTGGATATGTTTTATAGCAAAAAGTCAAACATTTTTTTTTTCAAAATTGTCGGTCTTTTTTTGTTTATAGGTCAAAAAATGAAAAATTCACAGGTGATCAAATACCACCGAAAGAGAGCTGTGAGGAAAAAAGAAAATACATTTAATTTACGTACAGCGTTGCATGACCGCGCAATTGTCAGTTAAAGTAACAAAGTGATGTATCGCAAAAAATAGC
Organism: Staurois parvus; assembly: GCF_062004578.1. NCBI lineage: Eukaryota > Metazoa > Chordata > Amphibia > Anura > Ranidae > Staurois > Staurois parvus. Next base: position 5,892,500 of record NW_028317961.1, on the reverse strand, counting down.
CTGGTCATGAGGGGGGGGGGGGTAAATCCTCTGGAGGTCAAGTGGCAAAATTGACAGGACTAATCCGTGTACCACATGAGCAAATAGGCAGGCTGTGGGAGCCATAATTATTGTTGGTTGGTAAGGGATCAAATACTTTTTGTACTCACTGAACTGCAACTCAATTTATAACATTTGTATCATGTGTTTTTTCTGGATTTTTGGTTGATATTCTGTCTCTCTCATTTAAAATACACCTATGATAAAAATTATAGACCCTTCATTTCTTTGTAAGTGGGCAAACTTACAAAATCTGCAGGGGATCACATAATTATTTTCCCCATTGTATGTGCTTCACTGAAAACAGGCCTTATTGAAGAAAACAGAGTCATTTTCATACGCAATTACCATCAGCACAGAAGCCTGTTTTTCCTTTGGGAGAGTATGTGAAAAGGTGATTTACAGGCAGAAGATTGTGGGAGATGGAGCTCAGCATTGTCACCCCATAACAAGCAGTTGCCAAATGTTTCTTGTAATTAGCTGTAAGTCTTTCTTTTCTTCCCTTGGGATTTTCTCCCACTCCCATTTGTACAAACATTTTAATAAATATTTATAGGCTATTTCGAAAGTGTTACAGCTACCCTCAAGATTTCATTAATTGATATTAATTCAATTTAGCAAAACACTCATTGGTTTTAAATATTGCTGAAACATGCCGTGCTTAGAGTTTCAACCCAACCCTCCTGCTCATCACTGCTAGCATTCCAACCCTCCTCACTTGCCAGCACTCCGACACTCCTCCTCCTGGGGCTGCTGATATCACATCCCAGCCAGAAGATCCCAGCACCAGTCTCAGGGCTTTTAGTCTACACAAGGGAGGCATTTACAGGTAAATAACATACATAAACTATGTTACATACAAATATAATGTTAGGGGAAGATGTGCAAGGCTCAGCAGCCCATAGTATGAACATAATATCTGTTATTTTTCTGAGTAAGCCACATTGTTGGAAGGTAAATATAACTGATGTGGGAATTAGCTCCAAATGGTGAGCTTTAAGGATGCATAATATCTGTTATTTTTCTGAGTAACCCACATTACTGGAAGGTAAATATGATTGGTGTGGGAACTAGCTCCAACTGGTAAGCTTTAAGGATGCATAATATCTGTTATTTTTCTGAGTAACCCACATTACTGGAAGGTAAATATGATTGGTGTGGGAACTAGCTCCAACTGGTAAACTTTAAGGATTATTATTATTATTATACATTATTTATATAGCGCCAAAAGGTTTGCTCAGCGCTGTACATTATAGTGGGGGACAGTACATGAGACAATACAGTAACAAGACAAAACACGAGGGGTTCGAAGGCCCTACTCTTTCGAGCTTACAATCTAGGAGGGAGGGGAAAGTGGTACAGGAGGAAGTGGCTGTGGGGGATGGAGTGGTAGGAGGAGTGTAGAGTGTAGATCAGCAATTAGGTGAGGGCGAGGTAGGCTTCCCTGAAGAGATGGGTTTTCAGGGTGCGCCTGAAGGTGAGGAGGGAAGGTGACAGTCTGATGGATTGGGGTAGAGAGTTCCAGAGGATGGGGGAAGTCCTGGAGAGGTCCTGCAGTCGGGCGTGGGAGGTGGAGACCAGGGAGCTAGAAAGTAGGAGGTCTTCTGAGGAGCGAAGATTACGGGTAGGGTGGTATTTGGGTATCAGGTCGGTGAGGTAGTTTGGAGCAGCGTTATGAATGGTTTTGTATGTCAGTGTTAGTAGTTTGAATTTAATGCGTTGGGCAATCGAAAGCCAGTGGAGGGATTGGCAGGGGGGGGGGATAGGGAGCAGTTAGTAAGGTGGATGAGTCTGGCCGCTGAGTTCAGAATAGACTGAAGCGGGGATAGTCTGTGATGAGGTAGGCCGGTGAGGTCTGGGGTTAGGAACGTAAGTATTTTGGAGATGTTGCGGAGATGGAGCCTGAATGAATTTGCCAACGATTGGACATGGGGTTGGAAGGACAAGTTGGAGTCAAGAGTGACACCCAGGACTTTGGCTTGCGGGGTGGGAGTGATGGTGGCGTTGTTGGTCATGATGGAGAGGGTGGGGTGGGGGGCACGGGCTGGGGGGAAAATTAGGAGCTCAGTTTTGGAGAGGTTCAATTTGAGGAAATGGAAATGTCGTTCAGTAGGTGGGTGATACGGGTGGAGACTGAGGGGGTGAGGTGAGGGGTGGAGAGGTAAATTTGTGTGTCATCGGCGTAGAGGTGGTAGTTGAAGCCGTGGGAGTGTATCAGTTTGCCGAGGGAGGAGGTGTAGATGGAGAAGAGAAGGGGCCCGAGGACAGAGCCTTGGGGGACCCCAACAAAGAGGGGGAGAGAGGAAGAGGTGGTGGCGTTATAAGTAACGCTGAAGGAGCGTTGGGATAGATAGGAGGAGAGCCAGGAGAGAGCGGAGTCTCTGATGCCGAGAGGGTGTAGTTTATTAAGGAGGAGGGGGTGGTCAACTGTGTCGAAGGCTGCGGAAAGGTCGAGGAGTGAGAGGACTGAGTAGTGGCCAATAGCTTTGGCAGTTAGCAGGTCATTAATGATTTTGAGTAGGGCGGTTTCGGTGGAGTGTAGGGGATGGAAGCCAGACTGTAGTGGATCAAGGAGGTTGTTGTCAGTGAGGTGGGCGCTTAGGCGATTGTAAACCAAGCGCTCAAGGAGCTTGGAAGTAAAAGGGCAGCAGGGAGATGGGTCTAAGGTTGTTCAGGTCGGTGGGGTCCAGGGAGGGTTTTTTGAGTATGGGAGTGATGTGCGCGTGCTTTAGGGGGGAGGGGAATGCGCCAGTGGAGAGGGAGAAATTAAAGATGTGGGTGAGGGAGCGTAGGATGGAGGAGGAGGATGACCGGAGGAGTTCTGTGGGGACAGGGTCAAGGGGGCAAGTGGTGAGGCGGGCTTCTGAGAAGACCTTAGTTATCTCCCCAGTGGTAGCAGTGCTGAAGGAGCCGAGTGTTGGGGAGGATAAGGTGTGCGGGATGTTCGGTGTGGTGTTGGGCAGGGCGGTTGCGAGGTCAGAGGAGGGGAGAGTTGATGTTGTTATAGTGGGAGGGAGGCTAGGTGGGGAGGTAGGTTGAGCATTGGCAATGTCCTTACGGATTGCATCAATCTTGTTTTGGAAGTGAATGGCAATCTCGTGGGTGGTGAGTGAGGTACTGGGTGGGGGGTGGAGGGGGGCGGGAGAGTAGGGAGTTGAAAGTGGAGAAGAGCCGGCGAGGACAAGTGGAGAGGGTGTTGATGAGGGTAACGAAGTAGGCTTGTTTGGCGGCATGGAGGGAGCAGGTGTAGGTGAGGAATGCGGATTTGTAGAGGGAGAAAGCTCGAGGGGATCTGGTTTTACGCCATAATCGCTCTAGCGCATGACTGCGTCATTTAAGATTTTTAGTGTGGTTGTTCTGCCAGGGTTGAAGCGGTCGGGGTCTAATGCTACATGTGGTCGGGGGTGCTAGGGAGTCTAGGGCAGCTGATAGCGAGTCGTTGTACGCAGTAGTGGCCAGGTCAGGGCATGACAGTGGGAGGATACTGTCGTACAGATGGTCAGCTGCAGGGTGGAGAGGGGCCGGGTTCAGGTTGCGGAGGTTACGGCTGGTGATGGTTTGAGGTTCAGGGGGGGGGGGGGTGTTAGAGGACGGGGAGATGGAGAACGTAATGAGGTTGTGGTCAGGGAGAGGGAAAGGGGTGTTTGTGAGGTCGTGGAGGGTGCAGAGATGGGAGAAAACGAGGTCCAGGGTGTTCCCGTCAGTGTGGGTAGAGGACTGTGTGCACTGAGTGAGTGAAAAAGAAGAGGTTAGGTGGAGTAGTTGGGATGTAGCCAGGTTGTTGACATTGATATGGATATTGAAGTCTACAAAGATGATGGTGGGTAGCTCAGAGGAGAGGAAGAAGGGTAGCCAGGTGGAAAAGTCATCAAGGAGCGGGATATGGGTCCAGGAGGCCGATAGATTACTGCAATCCTCAGAGGGGTGGGGGAGAAAAGTCGGATGCAGTGGGCCTCGAATGAGGAGAAGGATAGAGAGGGGGGGTTTGGGAGGACCTGGAAGGTGCTCAGCGGTGACAAGAGCATGCCGACCCCACCACCTCTACGGCCGCTCGGTCTGGGTGAATGGGACCAGACGAGACCTCCATAGGAGAGTGCTGCAGGGGAGGTGGAGTCAGTGGCTTGGATCCAGGTTTCGGTGACTGCTAGGAGGTTGAGGGAGTGGGAGATAAAGAGGTCATGGATGGCGGTGAGCTTGTTGCAAACCAATCGGGCGTTCAGGAGTGCAACCGAGAGTGGAGGGGTAGATGCGGGGAGGAGGGGGACAGGTAAAAGGTTGAGGGGGTTGCGGCGGTTTGTGGGAGTAGGAGGGTGCCTAGTGGGTGAGTGAGGTGGTGAGGGGCCAGGGTTTGGGGAGATATCCCCGGTGGTAAGGGGGAGAAGGAGGGTGAGAAAGGTGGCATGGGAGCGGATGTGCAAGAGCATTAGGGACAGTTAGTGGTGGCGTGCAGGTCGGTGGGAGAGTGGAGTATCAGGAGGAGGTGGTGAGAGCTGTAGTGAGGAGATGGAAGTAGTGAGGGTCCAATGTATAGTTGTTTTGGGGGAGTAGGAGGGTAGAGGGAGGATATTTTGTGAATGGAGGAGAGGAGTATGAGGAGGAGGAGTACAGGTGGCATATTAGGAGGGTGGGCGGAGTGCTGGTCAATTAAGGGAGGTAAAAGGTTTCACATCAGGCCGTGTAGATGCGGAGAATCTGTCGTGCAGTGGTGGAGGAGTTCATCTGTGGGAGGGAAGGGAGAGTGGTGGGCAGCTGGATCTGCTGCTGGCTAGTCACGGCAGTCTGTGGGTGCTGTAGGCCGGCGTCTGGAGGTGCTGTGGGGAGCGGCGTCTGGAGGTGCTGTGGGGAACAGCGTCTGGAGGTGCTGTAGGGCCCGGCGTCTGAAGGTGCTGTGGGGCGCGGCGTCTGGAGGTGCTGTGGGGAGCGGCGTCTGGAGGTGCTGTAGGCCGGTGTCTGGAGGTGCTGTGGGGCTCGGCATCTGGAGGTGCTGTGGGGAGCAGCGTCTGGAGGTGCTGTGGGGCACGGCGTCTGGGTGTGCTGTGGGGCGCGGCATCTGGAGGTGCTGTGGGGCGCGGCGTCTGGAGGTGCTGTGGGGAGCGGCGTCTGGAGGTGCTGTGGGGCACGGCGTCTGGAGGTGCTGTAGGGCCCGACGTCTGGAGGTGCTGTAGGGCCCAGCATCTGGAAATGCTGTAGGGCCCGGCGTTTGGAGGTGCTGTAGGGCCTGGCGTCGGAGGTGCTGTAGGGCCCTGCGTCTGGAGGTGCTGTATGGGCCGGTGTTTGGAGGTGCTGTAGGGCCTGGCGTTTGGAGGTGCTGTAGGGCCTGGCGTCAGGTGTGATGTAGGGCCCGGCGTCTGTGGGCCGACGTCTGGAGGTGCTGTAGGCTAGGCGTCAGTAGATGCAATAGGGCCCGGCGTCTGCGGGTGCTGTGGGCCGGCGCTTGTAGGTGTTGCAGGCCAGCACTTGTGGGTGCTGTGGGCCAGTGCTTGTGGGTGCTGTGGGGCCCTGCGTCCATGGGAGCGGTAGGGTCCGGCATCTGTGGGTGTTGTAGGCCGCGTGGCAGGCTCACGTGACGGGGCTCAGAGCTGAGCGGTGGCGGGGCACAGGGGACGGCTGCGTACCACGGTGGGGAGCAGGGGAGCCGTGTTGGTGGTGGTGGCTTACCCTCTCAGTGCCAGCGGTGGTGTCTTCTCCTGACGGTGCAGGAGTAGGAGACAGGGGCTCTCTCAGCGGCGGTGGCGGCGGCTGTAGGTACCGGTAGGGGTGGTGGTAGGTTCCCCTCTTTCTGGCGCGGGATGATGGCGTCTTGGGTCCGCAGGGAGGACCACGGCTTTGTGGGCCGCAGTAGGCCCAGTACCCCTCCTGGGTGACGGCAGGACCTCCGGAGCGGCGGCGTCACAGGTCACTGCGGCGGTTGTAGGTACTGACGGGTGGGGGTGGTGGTAGCGTCCCCTCGTCCCTCTTGCTGGGGTGGATGCATAATATCTGTTATTTTTCTGAGTAAGTCACATTGTTGGAAGGTAAATATGATTGGTGTGGGAACTAGCTCCAATTGGTAAACTTTAAGGATGCACCTACTTGCACACTCTTTGTTTTAGGGGCTTTTTTGCCCACTTTACACATTTAGCCACCTAGCTTCCACTTGCAGTGCCACTGCTCTAGCCTCACACTTCAGACCCTTTGTCTGTACCCTTTAAATAGTATTCTCAAACTCAACTTTGTGTACACACCTTGCAGCTCCCTATTGCACTGGTTCACTGGAAGGGGCTGTTCTGTCTCCCTGATGAAGCCCTGAACCAGGTCTGGATCTAGCCTATCTGATCTGGAGGTGCAGTAAAAAAAGTCAGGGGGCAACACTGTGTGTGAGTCTCTTACAGTCTGTCACACAGTGTCACGACCTGGGAAACACTATTATGTATTAGGCTGTCATTCCATTAGGGTGATTAAACAGAACCTATGCCACCTTATATCAGATGTCCCTATCAGAGTCTCTCCTTACATCATGACTACTCCCCAGTAATCAGTGTCCCCATTAGAGTGCCCCCTTACATCAGGTGTCCCCATCAGAGTGCTCTCTTTACATCAACTGTCCCCATCAGAGTGCCCCCTTTACATCAGCTGCCCCCATCAGAGTTCCCCTTAAATCAGGTGTCTTCATCAGAGTGCCCCCTTACATCAATGTCCCAAAAGAGTTCCCCCTTACATCAGTTTTCCCCATCAGAGTGTCCCCTTACATCAGGTGCGCCTCCCTACATCAACTGTCCGTGTGAGGCTCACGTATCAGTTGATGCACTCTCAGAGAACTGGGGGTGCACAGCTAAAATCTGGGGGGCACAACCCACCCCAGCACCCCCCTAGATCTGGCCCTGCCCTGAACTATCGTCAGGTTTCATACAAACCTTTTGAGTATACCTGCACTATCAGAGTCCCTCTTTACATTATGACTACTCCCCCTTAATCAGTGTCCCCATTAGAGTGCCCCCTTACATCAGGTGTCCCCATCAGAGTGCTCCCTTTACATCAACTGTCCCCATCAGAGTGCCCCCTTTACATCAGCTGCCCCCATCAGAGTTCCCCTTACATCAAGTGTCCCCATCAGAGTGCCTCTTTACATCAGGTGTCCCCATCAGAGTGCCCCCTTATATCAGGTGTCCCATCAGAGTGCCCCCTTACATCAGAGTCCCTAAAAGAGTCCCCCCTTACATCAGTTTTACCCACCAGAGTGTCCCTTTACAACAGGTACCCCATCAGAGTACCCCCTTACATCACTGTCCCAAATAGAGTCCACCCTTACATCAGATTTTCCCATCAGAGTGCCCTCTTACATCAGATGTTCCCATCAGAGTGCCCCCTTATATCAGGTGTCCCATCAGAGTTCCCCCTTACATCAGAGTCCCTATCAGAGTGCCCCCTTGCATCAATGTCCCCAGAAGAGTCCCCCCCTTACATCAGTTTTCCCCATCAGAGTGTTGCCTTTCATCAGGTGCCCCCATCAGAGTGCTTCTTTACATTAGGTATCCTCATCAGTGTGCCTCACTACATCAACTGTCTATGTGATGCTCATGGATCAATTGATGCACTTTCAGAGAACTGGGGGTGCACAGCTAAAATCTGGGGGGCACAGCCCACCCCAGCACCCCCTAGATCCGGCCCTGCCCTGAAATATAGTCAGCTTTCATACAAACCTTTTGCGTATACCTGCACTATCAGTGTGCTGGTTGCGGGCAAAATGTGGGCTTGAGGCACCATGCCACCTAATACTCTACAAAGCCTCCAGGTCCCAGTATCTAATCCTGGAGAAAGCTGTCTATGAAACATGCATCCTGGAGCCCCTCAATCTGCATAGGTGAGATCCTTGGGTGACAACACATACTTTTTACAACGTGACACAGCACAGCCCTGTCACATTGGTTATACTGAGTTACCATATGCCATAACGTTACAATGAGGCGATAACAAATTTGGTCAAACTGTTGTACACCTAAGATTTTGCCTCCCAAAACCTTAGGCTATTTGAATTTTCAGTCTATCCAGGTATGGCTGAATATTACCTTGTATAGGTTGTATGTTCTTGCTTACTTTCTGTACTTTACATAACTCAGAACACCATAGTAATTTGCCTTTCAAGATAAAAGTTTAGATTATCTGATAATACCCATCTCATGGCCTGCCTTCCATCTAGCATTACCTCCATTTCATCCTTACTTCTTACATCTCTCCTCACTCAAATGTCACCTCACCCTCTTCTCTTATATACCTGTCAATATAAACTGTGGAAAAGCTTATTTTAAGCTGAGCAGTGTTTCCACTGTTTATTGCTGGAACAATTTTGAATATCACAAATATTTTGCTTCTTTCAAGAGGAGCGTATCTGACGTTCCCCGTGCAGCTGTGATCACATGACTTGTATGTGGGCTCTTTCTGCATCAAAATGTCGTCTTACCTCACTCTGGTCTAGCATAACATTTTCCCTGGTAACCAGCAAAATATTGATGCCACGTTGGCATTAATTATAATGACATCGTCACCTATCACATTTGTCACTCTGACCAAAGAAGAGATGTTTATGGTGCTTCTGAATATTTCTGAATGCTTAATTCAATGTCACACAAGGTATTCATTTTATTTTTTTCTAATATTTACAAATATTTGTGTAAACGTTTCCAAACTTTAAAAAGGGCAGTAAAACAGCCTGGAAAAAGTGTTATTACCAGTGCATTGGTCATTCTAAAATGCTACTAAATATGAAAATATACTTAAATAATCATAGCTCAGGAAAATTACCATTGTCCCTAATAGCAAGTAACTGTCAATGAAAAGATTTCCTATTGATTTATGTATTATTGGTATTTATATATTGCCGGCAATTTACACTGCGCTTTATGTATGCAGTACTGTGCAAAAGTTTTAGGCAGATGTGAAGCAATGCTGGAAAGTAGGAATGTTTTCAAAAATATATATTTTAATGTTTTTTTTTTCATCAATTTACAAAATGCAAAAAGAGCGAACAGAAGATAAATCTAAATCAAATCAATATTTGGTGTGACTACACTTTGGCTTTAAACCTGCATCTTTTCTTTTAGGTACACACAGTGCTTGTGCACACAGTTTTTGAAGGAACTCAGCAGGTAGGTTGTTTCAAACATTTTGAAAAACTAGCCACAAATCTTCTTGCCTCCCTGATGGTATGGCATGATGGGTAAGTATCTGCCTGTAATTCTCAGCATTAAGAACACCTTTGACCGGCACTGTTGAGGACTGCATAGGCAGTGCTCAGCTGTGGAAACGTAATGCAGCAGATGAAAGACACATCATGCTTACTTCCCTTCAACATCAGAAGATGTCCAGCAGTGCCATCAGGACTGGTGGAAACCAGTAGGACCCAGGTACACCCATCTGCTGTCCGGAGAGGTCTGGTCTTCATGGAATAATTGAGGCCAAAAAAACATAATTCTAATGTGGAAACAAAGCCAAGCGACTATACTATGCATGAAAACATTGAAACTGGGCTGCAGAAAAAAGCAGGTGCTTTGGACCCATGAGTCAAAATTTTAACTATTTGGCTGTAGCAGGAGGCAGTCTGTTCACCACAGGGCTGGAGTGCGGTACAATAAAGAATGTCTACAGGCAACAGCAAAGTATGGTGGTGGTTCCTTGCAAGTTTGGGGCTGCATTTCTGGAAATGGAGTTGGAAATTTGGTCAGGATCAATGGTGTCCTCAATGCTGAGATATACAGGCAGATATTTATCCATCATGCCATACCATCAGGGAGGCATATGATTGGCACCAAATTTATTCTGCAGCTGGAAAACAACCCCAAACATACAGCCAATGTCATTAAGAGCTATCTTCAGTATAAAGAAGAACAAGGAGTCCTGGAAGCAGTGGCGTCACTAGTGTTGGTGTCACTTAGTGTGGTAAAACATGGTGTCACCCCCCACCCCCCCACCTTCCACAGTTCTCTGTCCTGCCACTGCGGAGAGACAGCAGAACAGTCAGTAGGTCACTGAGCAGGCTAGCGCATTGGTGCTGCTCTCCCCGGCCCCTAGCCTGCCACAGTGCTACTTGATGTGTCATCCAGGGCTTTTTTTCACAGAGAAAAGGTGCAGGAACACAGGAACATAACCTCTCCCTACTTGGCAGGGAGGGGGGCTGGGTAAGGCCTTCTGCATCAAATTGTGGGTGTGGCCAGATTGCACTGTTGGGGCATTTTATATACCAGGTGCTCAGAAGAGCGCTACATATGGAGTGCAGAGTTGAGGTTTGCACTAAATACAAATACACTAAATGGACGGTTGAGCCGTGTGCTGTGTGCAGAGTGTAGGGTTGGGGTTGCCCCGTGTACAAAGTGCATGGTTGAGGAGTGTGCTGTGTACAAAGTGCATGGTTGAGGAGTGTGCTGTGTACAAAGTGCATGGTTGAGGAGTGTGCTGTGTACAAAGTGCATGGTTGAGGAGTGTGCTGTGTACAAAGTGCATGGTTGAGGAGTGTGCTGTGTACAAAGTGCATGGTTGAGGAGTGTGCTGTGTACAAAGTGCATGGTTGAGCAGTGTGCTGTGTACAGAGTGCAGAGTTGAAGGTGCCTTGTATACTCCCAAGTCCCCCCCCCCCAGTACATGGCTTTCCCCCCAGATTCCAGTATATAGCTCAACTCTCCCTCCTTTCCCCTAGAGAGCTCTACTCCTGCCCCAAATTCTCCCTCACCAGCCTGGAAAGCATCAGAGAAGGGGACTGCTGCATAAGAACAGCTATTACTTACAGAAGGAGACTTCAGGTGTGGAGCTTCTGCGGCTAACAGTGGCTGTATAGGTTCCCCACCCCCTCCCTCTTCTGCTCTCATATAGAGATGTACAGAGCAGGAAGGTTCTGAGCGGCCTCCAGGAGATGAACACTGTCACCTGGAAATACAGAAGCAGTGCTTACAGTACAAGTGACAGTACTGAGCAGAGAGCAAGTGTCCAGCACCAGAGGTGGCGGAAGAGAGTTCCACTGAGTTCCTGCAGAAAAAAAAGTCCTGGTGTCACCCTTTAGCTGGATGTCACCCAGGTGTAAAACGCAATCCCCGAAGTGACGCTACTGACTAGAAGTGATGGTTTAGAACCCACAGAGCCCTGATCTCAATATCTTCAAGTCTGTCTGGGATTACATGAAGAGTCAAAAGGATTTCAGGTAGCATACATCCACAGAAGATCTGTTTGGAACAATCTACCTATTCACACTGCATTGCTGACACTGCACCACTCTGGTGACAGTATTTAAAAAAATGTTTGTTAAATAACTAAAATTGTATAAAAAAAATATATTAAAAATTGTTAAAAAAAAAAAAAGTATTTTTTTTATGTTACATAATGTCACCAGTCAGTATCTGTAATCTCACATGTCTCGGTGTCCCTGATCACCGCCCTACCAGTCATATTGTCCACAATCACCGCCACAGAAGTCACAGTGTCCTGATCACTGCCACACCAGCTACAGCGTCCCTGATCACCGCCACACCAGTTACAGTGTCCCTGATCACTACCACAGCTGTCACAATGTCCCCGATCGCAGTCATTGTGTCCCCATAAGGACTTGTTCATATGTGCAATGCACTCTGAAGAGACATCCATGTCCAGATTGCACTTCAGAGAGCATTTGACAGGCAGCTAGTGGGCATTGTATCACACCTGCTTTAGCCTTGTACAAGCAACCACATTCATTTGAATGAGTCATGATCAGTGGGTGTATAGGGTATATATTTCCTTCCACAGCCATGAAGCAAAGCATCGCAGACACAGCAGGTGTGCACCCTCAGCCGCTGCCTCTGCAGCTAAAGGGGTAGCGATTAAGGGGAGGTAAAACCATGGCTCAACCTTTACAACCCCCAACCTCACGTGTGAACAAGTCCTAATAGTGCAGCCAGTCACACTTCTCAGATTACCACTACACCAGTCACAGTGTCACCAGACCAGTGTAGCTAGAATCAGTATTCCTGGTTTGCCTTTTTACTGACCATTTTCTGCCAGTGGCCTGGACCAATCCTTTACCCGTATGCTGACCATGCCTCTGCCTGCACCTTAACTGACCTATCTGCATGTCCAACTGACTATGTTCCTGCAGTCCCAGCCAATGCCCTGCGGACACCTGCACTCCTGGAACAACAGGAACTCTTTTGCTCTTCCTTTATTTAGCCTCATGTACTTCCTGGCCAGGTCAATGAACATGGCACTCCTGGGGCAGCCACTACCAATAGGCTAGGCTTGCTTGACTCATATAATTAGAAACTGCTATAGGTGACACTACACTGAGCTATATCCCCTGATCACTCGTATAGAGGTGACCATTACAATATATTGGTTTTGATACAATTGGTTGATTTTTGTGATATAATGTCTGACACATAAATCAGTCCATGCACTGAAAAAATCCACATGTGGTATCACCATATTCAGAAGTAGCAGAATTTGTTTTGGACTGTAATTCTCTTAAGCCCATGCTGTATGTGAGAAATATCTTATTAAATTGACAACTTTGTGTAAAAAATTTTCCAAAAACTTGTGCCAAAAAATTAAGTCTTCAAAAGACTCACCATGCCTTTTAGAAAATACCTTGGTGTGTTTGCTTTCCAAAATATGGTCATGCTACTGATGTTTCCACTGTCTTGGCGCTCCAGAGCATCCAAAAAATGTGATAGGTACTGTAGTCAGAAAATTAGGTGCATAATTTATGCCCCTAGAAATCCTGAAGGTGCTCCTTGCATTTTGGTCCCCTCTGTGTGGCTGTGAACGAGTCTCACACGTGGTATCCTCATACTCGGGAGGAGTAGCAGAATGTGTTTTGGGGTGAAATTCTAAGTATGCCTATGATGTGTGTTAGAAATATGTTATTAATTTACAACTTTGTGTAAAAAATAAATTTTCATTCTCTTTCTTGCATTTTCCAAAAACTTGAGGCAAAAAAATTACATTTTCAAAAGACTCATTATGCCTCTTAGAAAATGCCTTGGAGTGTTTTCTTTCCCAAATGGGGCAATTTTGTGGGTGTTTATATTGTCTTGGTGCTCCAGGGATTCCAAAAATGTGATGGGTACTGTAGTCAGGAAATGAGGTACATAATTTACGTCATTCCTTTTTCTCCTTGAAAACCCAAAAGGTCCTTCTTTCATTTTGGGCCCCTTTATGCATCTAAATTGTGAAAAAAGAATAGTAACTTGACACTGCAGTGCTAAAGAATTCCAGAGAAACTGAAGAGACTGCCACAAGTGCTCGCTCTCACTTCATAAACTGAACTTGATGGTGCTATATAAATCCTGTATAAAAATAATAACAGTGGTATAGACAATGCAGCCCTCTTGAGCAGAAGGGGCCCATTTGTGTTCCATACAGCTGCAGTGTATACTTCAACACTCTTTGGAGTGTGGAGAACAGCCACTGTAGAAGTAATACACTGCAAGAGCATACATACAGCAAGAATTGGGGAACTTGAATGGGCATCCCCTGTACTGCATATACCAAGCATACTAAAAGGCAAGCTGATCATCATTATTATTTCTAATGTTGACAACATTATGAACCATCTAATGGGGCCAAAATCCCAGCATATGGGACATTAAAAGAAAATGACAAAAAAAGATAATTGTAGCACCTTCCCTATGCAACTAACCAATTAATAAATCTCAACTTTTGTGCAATATGACAAACATTAAATATAAATATTAAATATAAATTATGAATATAATGTCCTCTTGATATTTAAACAAAATAGGTGTCCATAAAATTGGTGAATATCCTCATAAATAGAAGATTTCAATGCAAATTTTAAATGTGCATTTCTTCCAACTGTGTCACGCCTCTTGTATCTCTCAGGTTCGTGCGTAGTGATACCCACCACCATTCACCACTGCAATAACCTCAAATGATGGACCTTTCACTTTCCAGGTCTTAATGCGCCTTTTTCCCTTAAAGGGACTCCTTATGATGACTACACTCCAATATACCAACAATATTAATGTTTCTGTAGTTCCTGGATATGGGATCTGTATGTTCCCATGTGCGGTGGTATGGCCCTTTAAATCACAATTTCTTTGACAGATGCTGCTCTTTATGACAGAGAGATGAAAATCACAATTTAAAGGGCCATACCATTGCATATGGTTTTTTTTTGCTTTTAGAGAGCTTTGTGGGTTTATCTTTGGGATGGGTGTGTGTCTTCCTGACCTCTCCCTCCTCCTGCCTCTCTTAAGTTGAAGCGACTAGAACTAAGTTCTCTCTATATTAAGGAGAGGATGGTGAGTTCAGACCAGTTTTGCTGATGAAAGGGAGCCCCCCGTAACATGTCAGCTGGTAATATGACATCCATATGAACCAGAAGGAGGTCCATCGTAAGATAGACCTTTCTGTTCCTACATACAATGCTGTTACAATTTTTGCTTTTGTGAGTATGTGCTCTTTCTATCCTTTAAAGTGGTAGTAAAGTCTGCTTTGTGTTTTTTTTTTCCTACAGGTCAGCTTATAATAAAGCTTACCTGTAGGTAAAATAAATATCTCCTAAACTTGCACTGTTTAAGACCTATTCGCTATTTTTGCCGTGAAAGAGTGACGTCAATGCAGCTAAGCAAGTCAGACGGCCAGAGCTCGTAAACCCATAAGGAAGACCAGGGGAAGATGGAAGCCCTGTCATTGGTCAGCTTCAGCTAATCTTGAGGAGTGAGGTCCTTCGGGCCTTTTGGCTAGGTGGACCTGAGTGTGCCTTACCCTTGTAACGAGTCTTGCGCCCTGAGGGGTCCTTCCTCTTTGGGAGCAAACCATTTGATACACCCTAGTGCACTTTTTGTATGTGTGTTCACAAACACATGTTTGGTTCAGTTTGTTTTGTTTTTGTGCACCATTCTGTGGGCTGGAATTTTAAAAAAATTGCATATGCTCTGTGGCTAATGAAGGGAATGGTGGTTATGTGGGGCCAACGCTTGAGGCTATTAAGGGAAAGTATGGAAAGGTCACCATCACCAAGATGCAGGATATTGTGTCCCATCCTACATCTTTCTGAGCCACACACTAATTTTCACAGTGTGCTCTGAAAATGATGTACTGTTTCTTCCTATGCTTACTAAACCATGTGTCTGTGGTCACGTGGAACCTGCTGCTAACAATATGGTTTAGTGATCCAGAGACATTATCATTCCACAGGTATGGCCTTCTGGGCAAATAATAATGGCTGGTTACCACTGTGGTGCAGTACAGGCTCTATACTGGCAGAAAGGGGCTGACTGCACCAGCTGGAAATGGAACAGCTATAAAATCAGTAGTTTTGCCAAGATGGCATTGAGGCATTGGGATGGGACTGATTGATTGGAGGACACCCCCCCCCCCAATCAGCTGTGTAAAAGACACTGGCCCAGTCATGGATGCTGCTGGAGATGGTGGAGAGGGGTTGGGAGACTTCAAACTACATTTAAGTGTACACTTGGCCCTACCTAACGTGGCCCCATGCAGACACTCTTCTCTGCTTAATATGACATAAGGTAAGCACCTTAAACCCCTTGCCAGACTTTCTTCCCTATTGCTTAAAGCTTGCAATTTGCAGCACATGCAGATGGTGATTCTTATCAGGGTAGGGTGTAAAGTGAGGAATGAGAAGAAAGAGTGCCAAAAGGTTAGACAGAAGAAGCAGGCACCTTGAGCTCTTTAGTGGGGGTGCAAAAAGGGCAGGACCCTGCAACCTAACCTGCTGAAGTAGGCTGAAGTAGTTAACAGTTTATGATGGGGGAATGCTTTGAACTTTTCACCTTGGATGCTCAAGCACCTTGTTTCAACACTGAGTGGGGGTACACTGAAGGTAGAGGCTGCAGACCACACCAGTCTTGTTGGCAGCAGACATATAAACTTTAGAGCTTTTTCAATTTGCAGTCTATTCAAGTGCTCAGGTACTGCACTGACACTATTCAGGTTCTACCTAGTCCGTGTTTCAAATATTTTTGGAAAAATTGTGGATATGGGGATTGGAGGGGGTTTGGGGCTATGTAAGGTTGAGGTTTTGAAGTGGTTTGGTGCATTCTGTTTTGACATTTTATTAAACTTTTAGAACACTGCAGTGTGGTAATGTGAAAAAAGCAATCAAACTATACTGTCAAACTGCCAATGTGTGCAATGTTGAGGGCTTAAGGTTTGTTTGTTTATTTATGTATTGATCTATTTATTAATTTTTCTTTATTTTTGAAGATTGCTATTTCCTATAGCTTTTAGATGTGTGAAATCAATTCATGACTGTTACCACTGGTTTACAAAATAAGGTGTTGTATGCACAACTACCTAAAAAGGCACTATGCTTCCTAGTTATAATAATGAATCAGATTAGGGTGCTGCTGCTATATAAAAAGTAATAAAAGGATTTGGTATTTTTCTCACGTTGCTAAATAGTATTCTTTAATATGTTTATTTTGTATTGGTCCCACAGGGATATGCCCACCTTCCCAATGCCCTTTATTTGACAATCCCTTGCTTACTAGCCTTCAAAATTGCCAAAATCGGTTTTCCATATTTTAGAATGCATTTTGCAAATGACAGAATTTACAATGTTTGACAAGTTGCCCACAAAACAAAACCAGGGGCATGCACTCATCACTATTGGAAAGGAGATGGCTAAGGGCTCACTATAGGGGAGGTTAAAGTTAAACTCTGGGGAAAATGAAAATCCTCTCTTGCAGTGAATCTGCCCCACACTGCAAGTGTTAAATGCTTATTTATGTCTAAAGCACTGGGAAAAGCATTTATACTTACCAGATCCTCCTCTCCAACAGGCTCCCTCTGTACTTCTGAACTGGTCCATACAGCCTTTTCTCCCCTGCACTCCAGCAGTCAGGTGCCAATGCAGAGCCAATAGCCATACTGGATGTGGGAATGTTGAGGAACAGCCCACTGCCGGAGCATAGGGGAGAAGGGGAAAGCACTAGCTGCTGTGGAAGTGGGGAATCGGGAAAGCAAATCTGCTTTCCCCAGCTCCCTAGAGTTTAAACGAGCATTTAACTTTTGTAGTGCAGAAGCAGCCCCACTGCAAGGAAGGATTATCCTTTCCCTAGAGACAGGATTTAAAGTGCATGTTAAGACAATATTTAATATATTCATTTTGAATAGAGTAGTTGGAGGTCAGAACCTGTAAGGTTGTTTTTGAGAAAGTTAAAGTGGTACTAAACCCAGATCCCTGCATTCACTATATCCAGTCTCCCACAGTACACAGGACATTGAAATGCAATTATTTTAGTAAATATAAACTGCTAAATACCTTTTTTCATCAGCAGTATATAGCAGTCTTGTGACTTCTATCAGTGTCCAGCAGAGCACATATTAAAGCTTGTAGGGGGTGTTTTCATTATGTTCTAGGAGGATGCAGAACCCATGGCCTCTGTCTAGACAGTGCTGATTGGCCCTGCGCTGATCACATGCACTCTCCCAAGAAAAAAAAACAAGCTGTCTGGCAATACACATCAAACTGAGCATCTGAAGAGTGACTTTACATGATATGTCTTATCAGGAGGTAAGAGGGGGACACTGGAAGATGGGAAGGAACAGAGAAGTCAGGATCAAACGGCCTTTTTACACAATGCAGAGGATTAACACCTTAGGTTCCACAGTGAGTATAACAAGCATGCTTTGCTGCTTATACATTTATCAATGGCTGTTTGCACAGCCAACTATCACCAATATTGTTCGTTGCTGAGCACATGAACTCTCATTAAGCTTGGCGATCACAGTTAGCAGCTCACAGGTGGCAAAAACATCTGCAGGGAATCAGAAAATTCTTGTCGCTGTCATGCGCACCAGAGCAAGACATCCAAGTGAATGTAGCCTTAAAGTGTTACTAAACCCAGGACCCTGCACAGTGCATTGAAATGCAATCATTTTAGTAAATATACTGTAAATTTCTAAATACAGTATCTTTTCTCATCAGCAGTATATAGCAGGCCTGTGACTTCTATCAGTGTCTAGCCCAGCACTGGTTAATCTTGTAGGAAGAGTTTCTATTCTCCTCTGACTGTCCTATGAGGCTGCATGACCCCTGACCTCTGTCTGGACAGTGCTGATTGACCCTGTGCCAATCACATGCACCCTCCCAAGAATAAAAAAAAAACTCTCCAGTCACATCAAACAGAGCACGTGCAGACTTGCCACTGCTGCTCTGTAGTATATCAGATGGTAAAAGAAGGGGAACATCAGAGAAGACAGGATCAAACAGCCTTTTTACACAGTGCTGAAGATTAACCCCTTAGGCTCCACAGTGAGTATAACAAACATGCTTTACTGCATACACAGACTGATTTTACTGTTGTGGGTTTAGTAAAACTTTAAAATTCAAAATGTTGATTTGTTACCAGAACAGGGATAAGGATGGAATTTTACAATGGGGACACTTGTCCTATTGTCCTATTTTGGAGAGATTTTGTCCCACTTCCTGTTCTATCTTTTGTGTCCTCTCATCCACTTACATCAGTCAGTGGCATCACTGTGGGGGTGCGGAGGATGTAGACCGCATCCAGGTGACACCCAACAGAGGGGTGACATCATCCAGGGCCACCATCAGGGGGGTTTACCCCGGAGGAGGCAGCAACCATGACATCCCTGCAGGTGGTTGAGGCAGCACTTTGATAGGACTCTGGCCAGGATGAGAGTGAGATAGTGAACCCGTGAGGATGAGGGCACCAGCTCTGGGCACTTCCTCTACTGGGGACTTCAGGGGAGGAGTGGGGCCACAGTCCACATCCCAGCCACAGGGAACAGCAAGTCGGATTCGGTGCTCAAGAGATCTGGAGGTGACAGACAGAGTGCACTATGAACTCGGAGCCACCTGCATTGTGTGAAGCAGTTCAGTGCCAGTGATTGCCAACCCAGCAGCTTAGTGTGTCACTCTGTTTAAATCTATACCAGCCAGGCTGAGTGTTCCTGCCCAGTGCCCATACACCAAGTGCTATTCCCTCACAAACAACCCTGATCAATATACACTGAGTGCCACTGCAGAATATATGTAGTCTATGATTGTTTCTTGTACTATGTCTACAGTCTCTGACCATCTCCTGTACTATGTCCACAGTCTCTGACCATCTCCTGTAGTATGTCCAGTCTCTGACCACGTCCTGTTACTACTGTCTGCAGTCTCTGACCATCTCTTGTACTAGGTCTGCAGTCTCTGACCATCTCCTATAGTATGTCTGCAGTCTTTGACCATCTCCTGTACTATGTCCACAGTCTCTGACCACCTTCTGTACTATGTCCAGTCTCTGACCATCTCCTGTAGTATGTCTGCAGTCTCTGACCATCTCCTGTAGTACGTCTGCAGTCTCTGACCATCTCTTGTACTATGTCCACAGTCTCTGACCATATCCTGTAGTATGTCTGCAGTCTCTGACCATCTCCTGTAGTATGTCTGCAGTCTCTGACTATCTCTTGTACTATGTCCACAGTCTCTGACCGTGCCCTGTAGTATGTCTAGTCTCTGACCATCTCCTGTACTATGTCCGCAGTCTCTGACCATCTCCTGTATTATGTTCATAGTCTCTGACCATCTCCTTTAATATGTCTGCAGTCTCTGACCATCCCCTATAGTATGTCTGCTGTCTCTGATCATCTCCTGTAGTAGGTCTGCAGTCTCTGACCATCTACAATGCAGGGCACTGTGGAAGGCTTGGCAGGAAAGAGCCCAGAGGTATAGAGGCAGGGGGGTCACACCATGGTGTACCACCACAGGTGACACCAACCCTAGTGACACCACTGCAGTTGGATCCTACTCCTGGACATACTAACACTTTGATGTTGTTTCCCTTGGCAAAGCAAAGCAGTAGCAAGGTAAAATCTGCTTATTAACATTATTGCCATCTCTACTGCAACCAGCAAATTATCTCTATACATGGGTAGGCTGTGGATCATCTGTCACTATGTTATGTTAAACCTCTGGCTGCACCAGAAGACTTGGGAGGAAATAGAAAGAGAAGTTTAAAAAAATAAATGAAGAAAAGGAGTAAAGTGTGAAAACTATACTTTACCCAATATGGAGGGAAACCAGAAATGCAAACACAGAGAGAACATACAAACTTCATTCCGATACCATCTTGGCAGGCATATAAACCTGCCACAAGGCAGTAGTATGTAACTGTGAAGCAATGTGTAATCATTATGAGGTATTTACTGTTGTTAATTATGCAGTTCTTGTCTATTAGCTCCTGAGCATAATATGATTACCTATCCCCACTGGGAATGAATCATACACCTCCTTATGCTGTATGGTATACAACCCAATGTCCTCATCATTTCCAGATGCGGAACAAACTGAATTATAATTCTTTTATCCCAATGAAGGAGAAATTATCCAGATGGAATTTTGATAGATTTGTTGCAACATGCAAAGATAAAAAGACACAAGTAAAGGAAACTTTTTCTCTAAAAAATGAGCCACTGTTAATGATCTGAAACCACAGTGAAAGGAGTGAGCCATTTGAACACCTTCCAGTTCCTTTAGACTTACAAAGGCAGGGATTTAATAAAGATATTGGCTTTCTGAAACACTCCCAGAAATAATAAACTTTAGCTTGCTAGCTTGCATTCCTTGTAACGGTGTAGTGGTGTATTATTGTAAATGCTTTAATAATGTACTGTCAGCTAGAAAGTATTGGCGGGGCTCTCTCAAGTTCCTACTTAACTCAGTAGTGTTATGATTTTGCCTTGCTGCACTTTCCTTCAAATGTTTTATAGTGCGGTTACCTCTATACAATGTAAGTGCAGCTTTTCCTAAAAATTATTTAAACAAAATCCGTATGTATTCCATATGAACATCTGACCTTCGTTCTTGCAGTTTTAAGATGGTTCTTTGGTCAATGGAAAATAATTCAAGAATATGTTAACCCAAAATTTCATATTCCTAATATGTGCCTGCTGTACCATGTAAATGAAAAAGTATCCAGTTCTGTTTGTGTGAAATTCATCTTTCTTTGTGTGAAATTCATGGTGTTCCTGCCAGGTCCTCTGCTTTAAAAACTGACTACACTAAGCAGGAGAACACACCATTGTCAGTTCCCTAACTATGCTGGGGACTCAGCCTGATCTCCTCCAATAATGAAACATGTCCTGGCACCCCCTCCCCATCCGTACAGCCATTCACTGGGAAGATCAGTGTGCTGCTGTTTCTCCTTCCCTAGCTCTTATGCAGCTAAGGGAATGTGATTGTAGCAGCAACTTTGGGAATACCAGGTAAACTCCAGACACGAACGTCAGGAAAACAAACCTTTTATTTACCAGCTGAGACTTAGCCAGACATTGTCTGGCTAAGTGGCTTAAAAAACATCTCACAGGGTATACATATTAACAATTACGTCACAATGCATATTTTTCCTCTTTCACTTTCTGTACATTCAAAAGGCTTTCTAAACTGTGCAAAATATAGCCTTGAATACCAGCTACAGATAAGGATACCAGCTACAGGCTGGAACACATTTCTTCACAGGAAATATGTGAGGGGGGAAGTGAGCTGGTGACCTTGCTTTTGCAGATAGAAGCTGCTAAAAATATTAAAGTTTAAAGGGAAACTCTGCAATATCTGAGTGCTACCACATGAACCCTTATAAAAAAGTGAAAAGAGGTATATATATATATATATATATATATATATATATATATACATATATATTTATAGTTTTTTTTATATCTATACACAAATGTTTTGCCTTCCATTGCTGTTTTAAATTAATTGTGTTACATGATGAGGGGTTACAATCACTTCAATGATTTTATATATATATATATATATATATATATATATATATATATACATATAGTAAAAAGACAACACTCTGTCACTGTGAGAAGATAGGAAATTGTGACACAGGTTTCACATTTAGGGTAAATGCGACATTTCAGATTAGTGGAAAACTGTAAATTTGGCTTTCTCTGGATTCTGCAGCTCTGGATTGGAGCATTGAAACCTGTGTCTGGTTTTTGCTAGGCACCTGCAGTCTGGTTGAGTACACAGGTGTGCGGTGTCGTTATAAACTCAGGTCTGAGAATAGCTCAGAGCTCCCAGTTTGGAGACAGCTTCCAGTGGGGGAGATGAAAGGTCTCATTGAGGGGTCAGTGAACCCAGCCAGAACCAAGAGACAGAGGTCTTAGTTCCAGGAGTCAGGTTAGCTCCTATTGGGCTGTTAGGAGAACTCTAGTCCATAGTCCAGAGGTGGGCCGTACAGCAGGGTGCTGTGATCAAAGGCTAGAGAGCCAAATATCCAAGAGAGCTGGACAACACAGTCTGAGAGACTGCTGGTAATAGGTGCAGTATGGTACTGCCATTGAAGCCGAGTGAGCTTATGAGCCAGGTGGCTTGGCATTTTCCAGTGTGTGTATTTCTGCTGAAGTTGGAGAAGATCCCCCGTGAGGGAAGTCATTAATTTGTAAACTTCTGCTTTCTTTTAAATAAAAGTGCGCTACTAAGCCCTTAAAATATTTCCTGCCTGCCGTGGACTCACTAAAAAAATGCATCTACCATGAGAGCTAGCTAACTACCCCATGTCACAAATATATATATATATATATATATATATATATATATATGATGTTCATTGTCTGTCTATACAATACATCTTTACTAAATATATGTAATTTACTAATCAGAAAAAAAATATTATTTTGCGTCACCTTAACAATAGGATATAGCAGAATTAATAAAAAAAATACATGAAAGTATTATACAGATATGTGTTTATTTGAAAAATGCAGAGCCAATTTACATTATGCATATTTCCTACTGTTTTTTGTTAGGCACTGTACACTGCAAAATCTTGAGTCACCCTAATCTAAAATGTTAAAATCATAAATGTTACTTAGCAATGGGAAACCTGAGCCTGGGACAATGCACACAACCAACTTGATAAAATTAATTTCACATCAAAGCCGCACTTAATATTAGAGGTTCTCCCATTATATCAGAGGTCCCCCATCTTATAAGTAGTCCCCCATTATATTAGAGGTCCCGCATCACATCAAAGTCCCTCTTCATGTAAGAGTCACCCTTTCATGTCAGAAGCCCCTCACTACCTCAGAGGCCCCTTATACATGAACACACCCCTTCACATCAGAGTCACCCCTATACATTAGAGGACCCCTATACTTGATTCCCCTATTGCATCAGATTCCCCTTATCACACCAAAGTCCCCCCATCACAAAGCCAACCAATAACACAGTCCCCCCATCACAGAGCCCCCCCATCATAGAGAATCTCAATCACACAGTTACCTCTTCATATCAGACCCCTATCTTTTTGCTCCAGCAGTAAGGCAGAGGGCCAGAGGTGGAGGAGGTCTGATGGACAATCACACAGCTACCTCTTCATATCAGACCCCTATCTTTTTACTCCAGCAGTAAGGAAGAGGGTGAGAGGTGGAGGAGGTCTGATGGACAATCACACAGCTACCTCTTCATATCAGACCCCTATCTTTTTACTCCAGCAGTAAGGAAGAGGGTGAGAGGTGGAGGAGGTCTGATGGACAATCACACAGCTACCTCTTCATATCAGACCCCTATCTTTTTGCTCCAGCAGTGAGGAAGAGGGCGAGAAGTGGAGGAGGTCTGAAGGAGACAAGTTTTCATCTCTTGAATGCTGGGGATGGCCCTACATGATGCCTGCCCAGGAGTCATACATTACCATGGTGCAGGTGAGTCAGCCGACAATACCATAGCAGCAAATTACACTGTGTGCCTTGGTCTTACAGGTTGTTATGGTGCTGGCAGCTGACCCTCCTACACCATGGCAACTCTTGATGCTGATCCAGGGCAAACTGGGTTCTGTGCTTGCGGCACCCCCGAAGGAACCCAGACAGAACTTCAGGGTGCTGTGGACCCTGGTTGAGAAACTCTATGTGTGCTACAGCTCATTCATTAATTTTTCCTATCTGCACATGGCAGTGTGCTATAGAGAAAGCACTTTTTGTTGCAAATTCATCTTCACTGTCCAGTCACAGGCTAAGTGCAGGTACAAGACCTTTTGCATTACTTAATGCAGTGGAGAATAGTGAGTTCTCAGGAATGTATAGGTAAAACAGCTCTCATATATCTATTATTTGTGCATGTAACTGTTTGCCTGGAGACTAGCTTTAAAGGAAACCTATGCTCAGAGGACATTGCCATTGCTGTCTTAATTCCTAATGCTATCATAATTGAATGACTTCAGTAAAGTCAAAATCTGTGACCTGTATATAGATTGTGTATCAGCAGTACTGACTTCAGCTTTACATTACTAGAACTATGCAAACTGTAGCACTTGGCTGTCCAGGAATACAAACACACAGGCCTGTAAACCCTTTCACAGAGACTTTGCTGAAAGAGAAACAGAGACTTTGATGAAGCTAATTTGCTTAATAAATGTCCCCCCAGTGTATTACTATTCACATTTTGCTTCAATATATTTCTGGCTGACATGAGATCAAGGGCAGTCATATTGCCATATCAACACTACATTTAAAGTTGAACTGCTGCTTTGGGTAGAGCAGGTAAATGTAAGACCCTCTGATAGGTATTCTTGCTTTCTGTGTCCCTCTTAGGTAGAGTTCCTCTTACTTCTTGTCACCAGGAAAGAAAGTGGGAGGAAATGTAACCAACAAAAGCAC
This sequence comes from Staurois parvus, assembly GCF_062004578.1. NCBI lineage: Eukaryota > Metazoa > Chordata > Amphibia > Anura > Ranidae > Staurois > Staurois parvus. Next base: position 5,867,855 of record NW_028317961.1, on the reverse strand, counting down.
AGCCAGTCATAAAACATTGGGAGAAGTGTTAGTACCCCTTTCATGTTTTTACTGCTGACTGTGTCCCCATTTGGGAGGTATCCTTTTACTTACAGCCCCTTTAACAAAGAAGAGAAAACTTCCAGGGACACATACAGCTAGCAGATTTCTACCTTTTTGTTGGCAATTAAGACTGGCATTTTAGGCAGACAAAAGGAGGCATCATGCCAAAATCAGATATTTGAAATATGTGCCTCCAACATAAACACACACTGGCTGATTTACTAAAGGAGTTGATCTCTAACAAAATAAATTTTAAAATAAATGATCTAATCGTGTGAAAAGGAAATCCTTGTTAACTCATTTAATTTGTACATGATTGGATAACTGAGATGAAAATTCACTCAATGTATTGTGTGAACTTCATCAAGTTCCTTAGTAAATCTGCCTTAAAGCTCATAATATTGCTTATCATGTCTTCCATAGCAGTGGTGCCTCCCAATTAAAGGTACCCCCCCCCAATCCCCAGCAGCTGCCCGGTGCTGTTTCTGGACCAATTGCCAGCATTTTGAAAAACACTCATTCATAAAGTTTTTTTGGTCTATTGTTCAATGGTACTGGCAAACCAAATACCTGCCGGAGTTGAAAATTGAAGATAGCTGTACTGCAAGTTCATTTTCAGCAAATGATAACTTTGTGCAGTCAGACTCCTGCGCCATTTTCATCAAGTGGGATTGGTTTACTACAGGAGAGATACATAGACACGCAGATTAGTTAAGTGGAACTAAATTGTATTTGAACATCACAAACTGAAAAAGGTATTTCATTTGATTTTAATATTCAACGCAAACTCACCCATCCATATCTCCATGCTTTATTTTGTTGAGAAATCACTTTGAAAAATACCCCCTGGCATTTCCAGCAGCAACCCTCTTTAATAAGGGCAGACGATTCATGGAGTATTTACTTCTGGGATCTATCTGCCCTTATTATTATTATTATTATTATTATTATTACTACGAGTTTATATAGCGCCAAAGGGTTTGCTCAGCGCTGTACAATAGGGGGGACAATACATGGCACAGTACAACAACAACAAACAACGTACGAGGGGTAAGAGGGCCCTACTCTTACGAGCTTACAATCTAGGAGGGAGGGGGTAAAGGTACAGTAGGAAGTGGCTGAGGGGGATGAAGCGGTGGGAGGAAAGAGGGAGGATGGCCGTTAGGTGAGGGTGGGGTAGGCTTCCCTCCACTCAGTACCTCTCTCACCGCCCACGAGATTGCCACCCATTTCCACAACAAGATTGACGCTATCCGTAAGGACATCGTCAACTTGCAATCTACCTCCCCACCTAGCCTCCTCGCCCCCGTCACCCCTTCATCTCCCCCCTCCTCTGCCCTCACAACCGCACTGCCCCCCTCCTCTCCCAATGCCCCGCCCACCATAACCCCCCCCGCACTGCACTCCCTCAGCCCTGTCACTACTGAGGAAGTCGCCAAAGTCTTAGCTCATGCATGCAGACAGGAGGGTGTGCTTAGCTGAGAAAGCCCCTTCTCCCCTTCCAAAGAAACCTGGGATGTATGACATCATTTTGGCCTAGACCAGAAACCAGGAAGCACCTGGAGAACTGTAAAAAAAAGTTTAAAACAAGTAAATATGAAACTTTTTTATCTATTTACTAATGCCAGCAGCATAAGGATTACAAATAGTTGATGTTGATCAAGAGAGTTTAATTTGGCTTTAGTAATGTAAAGCTTTGAGCACTTCCATCATCCAGCCATTTGGAACACAACATCCAGGTTTCCTAAATTCTCCTGCACACTGTTGGGTATTCCAAGTGCACACAAATTCACTTTATTCACTATGCAAAGTGAGCATCTGCCCAATATAATTGGGTTTGTTTAGCAAAGGTACCCAGTCCTATTAATGTTCTTTTAGTAACAATCCATTTTATTCATTATGTGCTCAGGTTTTACCAATATATAAGGCAACTAAGTGTCCTAGATTCCATAATCTGTTTTTGACCTAGTTCATGTGAAACTCACTCCATGCAGATACTAATCAGCAAACAGGGCATGGAGTTAGGACTGTTAGAAAAACCACTTAAACACTAGAAAAACATATGACTTCACACAGTCTTGTTGTTTAGACGTATTCACCCCTGGGAGCCCCGTTCTCTACCTCAATCCAATCTAATGTTCTCCTTTTTCATATTATTTCTCCAAGCATTAGGAATTTTGTTTTCTTCACCGGATGGCTAAAAGCACAGAGCACTATTTATTAACAGATCTTGTTGATGTGAAGTTTTTTGCTAGGTAACATTTTGTTTAACCCAAACAAAGCTATACATTATGGCTGATAGGAAAGAGGTAAACTGTAGGAAAAGAGTGTTACAGATGTTGCATGTTGCAAGCTTTCCGGAACTGATTAAATTGACTGTTATGTTTCTTCTGATTTTTTTTTAATTGCTAAAGGCGCCATACACCCATGGTTTTTAGCAGTGTTTTGGAGCATTTAGGGGTGTCAGCATTTTATTAGCATTTTTACAGTACATGTAGAAAAAAAAAGCTAGAAAAAGCTGTTAGGAGCATTTTAGTACCATTTAGTTGTATTTAGCAGCATTCAGAAGCATGTAGCATATTTTACTGCTGGAAAAATGCTCCAAAACACTCTACAAAACTATTTTTTTTCTGCTCCTAGAAGACGCTGAAGATCAAAAAATGCTAATAGCCTAAAAATTGAGTGCATGGGCACTACTTAGCTTCTAGGAGCAGAAAAAATAATGCTAATAACAGTCTCTAGGAGCTTAAAAAATGCTAGCGTGCATGGAGCTTTAAAGTGTTACTAAACCCACAACAGTATAACCAGTCTGTATATGAGGGAAAGCATGTTTGTTATACTAACTGTGGAGCCGAAGGGGTTAATCCTCAGCACTGTGTAAAAAGGCTGTTTGATCCTGTCTTCTTTGATGATCCCCTTCTTTTGCTGTCTGACATAGTACAGAGCAGCAGTAGCACATAGTAGTAGTCTGCACGTGCTCTGTTTGATGAGTATTGCTAGAGAGTTTTTTCATTCTTGGGGGGGTGCATGTGATTGGCACAGGATCAATCAGCACTGTCCAGACAGAGGTCAGGGGTCATGCAGCCTCATAGGACAGTCAAAGGAGAATGGAAACTTCTCCTACAAGATTAGCCAGTGCTGGGCTAGACACTGATAAAAGTCACAATCCTGCTATATACTGCTGATGAGAAAAGGTACTGTATTTAGCAGTTTACAGTATATTTACTAAAATGATTGCATTTCAATGTCCTGTATACTGTGGAAGACCGAATATAGTGAATGCAGGGTCCTGGGTTTAGTAACACTTTAAGGCTACATTCACTTGGATGTCTAGCCCCGGTGCGCATGACAGCGACAAGAATTTTCTGATTCCCTGCAGCTTTTTTTGCCACCTGTGAGCTGCTAGCTGTGATCACCAAGCCCATACACTTTAATGAGAGTTCATGGGCTAAGCAATGAACAATACTGGTAATAGTTGGCTGTGCAAACAGCCATTGATAAGTGAGGTCACCGCTGACCTGTAATTAAAGTGTATGGGCTCAGTGGCCACAGTTAGCAAAACAGATTCCTGCCGCTGTCATTCGCACCAGGGCTAGTCTTCCATGCAAATGCATCCTAAAGCCTAAGTTTAGGTAAAACTTTAAAAAAATCAGCACAAGGGACAGTACTTACATTTAATCCAAAGTGTCCCTGATGCTGGCTGCTGGCTGTCATAGTTGAAATTCTGTGTCCTCTGCCCCCTCCCATAACCCACAGCCATAATTTTTGGGTGCTGCAGGGATTGATACAGCCCAAGGACCTTACATAGGCACTCATCAAGGTTGGAGACTATGCCAGCCTTTAGAGCCCCCCTCCTTCAGTCATAGAATCTGTACCATAAATATCTAATATTAAAGAGGTAGTAAACCACTACAAAAAAAAAATCAGGCCCCTGCAGGTTGAAGTCATAGTGTACTAGTTTGCACCGCATACTAGTACATTATGAGAGACTTACCTGGACATGAAGCCCTCTAACTCAGCGCAGTCACAGCTTCCGGTTGCATCCATCTTTACCTGGTTTTCCTTCCGGGTTCGCAGACTCCAGCTGTATGAATGGCTGGGGACGCGATGACGTCACTCTCGCGCACTTACTCTGACTCAGGTATGTTGTTCCTTCAGAGCGCATGTGACGGTGACATCACTGGCTGCATGCTGTGTGAATATCTCCTAACAGTGCAAGTTTAGCAGATATTCACTGTACCTACAGGTAAGCCTTTACTATAAGCTTACCTGTAGGTACAAGTTAAAAAGTAGACTTTACTTCCACTTTAATGAAAAATGATCTATGAATGAGAGAGGTGGACCTTGCATTCCTCCACTCATCCTCCATTTATAGAGCACTTTCATTCACAAAAGTTATGTTACAGCTTCTAATAGTGGCAGAAAGGACGGGCATAGTCAGCACTCTTGATGAGTGTTTGTGACAGGTCCCTCAGCAACTATGAAAGACACACCAGCACAAGGGGCACTTCAGATTACGTACCAACCCTTATGCCAATATTAAAAAAAAGGTTTACCTAAACTTAGGCTTTAAAGTGTAAAACTGACATTGTAAAGCGCTGCACAAACTGTTGACACTATATAAATCCTGTGTTACAGTGGTCTCCAAACTGCGGCCCAGGGATCAGATGCAGCCCTTTGCTTGCCTACACAGGGGCCTTGGGACAGTATTCCTCTAACTGACATCAGTAATGAGGCACCATTCCTTCAACTGATACCATTAATGGAGCACTATTCTTTCTGCTAGGACCAATGATGGGGCACTATTCCTTCCACTGAACGTTCCTCCCATTGATACCAAACATGGGGCACTATTCCTCCAACTGACATCAATAATGAGGCAAAATTTCTCCCACTGATACCATTAATGGGGCACTATTCTTTCTGCTAGGACCAATGATGGGGCACTATTCCTCCCACTGAAAGTTCCTCCCATTGATACCAAACATGGGGCACTATTCCTCCTGCTAAAACCAATGAATAGCATTGTTTACTCCTCCTAAAATCTGGGCATTTTCTACTTACACTGGCCACAGGCTTGCCCACCTGAAGCCTGAAGGACAATAAACTGGCCCTTTGTATAAAAAGTTTGGAGACCCCTGCTGTATAATAATAATAATAATAATAATAATGACACAAGGCATTTTTGTCCACACAACTGCCACTCACTGGATATTTTCTCTTTTTTGGGCCATTCTCTGTAAACCCTAGAGATGGTTGTATGTGAAAATCCCAGTAGATGAGCAGTTTTTTAAATACTCAGACCAGCCCGTCTGGCACCAACAACCATGCCATGTTCACAATCACTTAAATCCCCTTTTTTCCCCATTCTGATGCTTGGTTTGAACTTCAGCAAGTCATCTTCATCACGTCTAGATGCCTAAATGCATTGAGTTGCTCTCATGTGATTAATTGATTGATTAATTAGCAATTTGTAGTAGAGAATGAGTAGGGACAAGATAGGGACACGCTATTGTTTCCAGGAATCCTCCCAATTGGGCACAGACTGGCCAGGCCACATTCCACTATCAAAGACAGCCACTGTCGGCACTCAGGACCTGCTGCACTCTGCATTACTGCTCAGAACTGTGAGTGTTCCTAGTTGGATTTCCTCCCGCTGGGTTGTTTGTATCTTTGGGCCATGACTTTGATACAAGTTCTGTTATTTGCAACTGGACTGTGTGTGTTTACTACCGCTGCACCACGCTGCACCCACCCATAAGCCAGCCTCCTCACTATAAAATGGAGGGGGGGCTCAGAACACTCACAGAGGCTGATTACTAAAAGAGTTGAGAATCTTCACACAATATATATGGGGTTGATTTACTAAAACTGAAAAAATCTAGTGTATATCTGCATAGAAACCAAACAACTTCCATTTTTTTTTAAAGCTTAATTGAACAAGCTGAAGTCATAAGCTGATTGGCTTCCACGCACAGATGTACCAGATTTTGCACTCTCTAGTTTTAGTACATCAACCCTGTTGTGTGCATATTTGCTTCAATGAATCCAGTCATATGACGGGGGGCAGTTTTCTCTGCTTTTTCACAGGTAAATTTCTGCTCTCATCTGCTCTCATCTCCACTCTAAACTGTAATTTCAGCAATTCATAGATTTCTGCTATCTCTGGGTAAATTGCTGCCCTCATCTGCTCTCATCTCCACTCTAAACTGTAACTTCAACAACGCATAGACTTTCTGCAAAACAATTAGTGTATATCTTTTGGTCTGTTTGTAGTGATTAATTCTCACCTGGTCTGTCTTTGAGAACCCCCCCCCCAATTCATGTGATCCTTATCAGTTCCTAATTGGGGCGGAGAAGAGTTGCTCATTTGACCGTCTCCCTATAAATTTAGACCAGCTCATGGGGGTAAGTCACAGATGGGGTGCAGTTTTCTGCGTGAGTGATGTTGGAGTGCGAAGATGCAGTTGAACACAGCAGTTTAACTAAAGCAGGATAACTCAAGCAGCAGGAAGTTACAACAAAGAACTCTACTGTACGCTGGATGGACTGCAAGCAAACACCCTGGGAAACATTTCCTACAAGTCTGAGTCCCACTCCGTGTACCTTTTGATATGCCACCTCTACTCCTCCTTTTCATATTACTATCCTGTGTTCCCAAAATCTCATCTCTTTATCGCTCTGCTCCACCCCCAAAGCTTATACATCTCACCCTCACTGCTACCATCTCCCTACTACTGCTCTCATCACCTCCTGTTGATACTTTACTCACCTGCTGACCCAAACACCAGGACTGGAAGGCATGTGCACTCATATACATCCCGCTCCCATCTTACTTTCCTCACCCTCCTTCTCCTAACCTCTGGGGATATCTCCCCAAACCCTGGTCCTCCATTATTTCACCCCCACACCAGGCACCCTCTTTCCTCCAGGAATAGCCACAGTCCGCTCAATTTAATATCAGTCCCCGTGCTCCCAAAAACCACCCTCCATTTTTCATGTGCACTCTGGAATGCCCGCTCTGTCTGTAATAAGCCCACCTCTGTCCATGACCTTTTTGTCTCCCGCTCCCTTAACCTACTAGCAATTACAGAGACCTGGCTTCAAGCATGGAGGTATGAGAAAGAGTGAAGTTCATCATAAGAGCTTGGGCTGCAAAGTTGTTTGTCTGTGATTATTATTATCTGGAAGTGTCTGAAACATCACCATATCTATTTGGACATCGGGTTCATTGCTCCCAGAGCACAAGCGCTGTTGCTGGTTTATAATCTGACCAGCCATTAGCTCTGGTGAGTTCATTTAATCTCCTTTGGTGGTGGATTTTTCACAATTGGTTCAAGTCACTGAAGATATATATATATTTTTTGGACACTAATTTATGTTTGGGCACTATAATTATTTATTTAAAACACTAATGTTTTTGGATGATGATATACACCTTTGTATAAGTTTGTTATTAGCGCATACCTTTTAATTAGAACAGTAACAATGCAGGCAGGGCACAGGGCAAATCACTAGGGACAAAATGTATGTGAAATGCTTTGAAACACTAATGTTTTACTATGTGGTTTTAGTGTATTGAGTGAATGTCACTTTTTAAAATTGTTAAATTTCCTGCCGGTTCCGTCGCCCGTATGTCCCGTCCGTCCTGACGCTCGCAAGGACCGGAACCCGGAAGACGGATGCCGGCATCGGCCGGAGGTGATGGCCGGGGATGCTGCAGGGGACACATCGCGGGAGCGCAGGACAAGGTAAGTGATCGAGGGAATCCCAGAGCAACGCTGCAGGGTAATCCCGAGTGTAGCTCAGGGTTACCGCTTTTGGCACTGATAATTAACTCCGAGCTACACTCAGGAATACCGCCAGGGAGGTTAAGTACCATCTCTATGCTGATGACACACAAATCTATCTTTCTACTCCTCACCTCACCCCTTCAGTCTCCTCTCGCATTACTAACCTACTAAGTGACATATCGGCATGGATGTCACTCCACTTCCTCAAACTCAATCTTTCTAAAACTGAGCTCTTAGTATTCCCTCCAGCCCGTGCCCCCTCCCCTGACTTCTCCATCAAGATCAATAACACAATCATCAGTCTCTCCTCTCATGCCAGGGTGCTAGGTGTAATCCCAGACTCCCACCTGTCCTTTCAGCCCCAAATCCAATCGCTGTCCAAATCTTGTAGACTTCACCTCTGCAACATCTCCAAGATACGTCTGTTCCTAACCACGGAAACCACTAAGCAACTTATTCACTCCCTTGTTATCTCTCGCCTTGACTATTGCAACTCCCTCCTCATTGGCCTACCTAATCGCAGGCTATCCCCTCTTCATTCTATCATGAATGCTGCTGCCAGACTCATCCACCTTACTAACCATTCTTTATCTGCCACCCCTCTCTGCCAATCCCTCCACTGGCTTCCCGTTGCCCAATGGATAAAATTCAAAACATTAACAATAACATATAAAGCCATTTATAACTCTGCCCCAAATTACAACACCAATCTTGTCTCCAAATATCACCCAAACCGTCCTCTCCGCTCCTCGCCTGACCTCCTGCTGTCTAGCTTTCTTGTCTCCTCCTCCCATGCTGGTCTCCAGGACTTCCCCAGAGCATCCCCCATCTTTTGGAACTCTCTACCCCAACTTATCAGATTATCGCCTACTCTGCTCACTTTTAGGCGATCTCTGAAAACCTATCTTTTCAGGGAAGTCTATCCTGCCCTCAGCTAATAATGGAATCTTCTATTTCTCCTACCAGTCCATCCCCTACAGTTACCTTTTGTACCACTAGCCCCTCCCTCTTAGATTGTAAACTCCAGGGAGCAGGGCCTTCCTAACCCTCTGGTATTGAATTGTATTGTTACGGTATTGTCTCCTGTTATATTGTAAAGCGCTGAGCAAACTGTTGCGCTATATAAATCCTGTATAATAATAATAATAATAATAATGTGAAAAGAAAATTCCTATTTACTTATTTCACCTGCACACGATTGGATAACTGAAATAAATATTTACATAACCCTTTGACTGCTGTCACACCCTTTTCTACCTTCTTTTTTTTCGTCTGTGCTGCTGTTATTTTTTAGTTATTTTTGTCTTCTATTTATGTTTGTGGTTGTTTTGAGGGCAGAACTTTTAGCTGTTGTCCCATCATTAGCAAACAGCTTTGTTTTCTTGCGAGGCTTTCCTTTAAAAGAAGAATGTGGGATTTTGTTTCAGAGGGGTTTTGTTTGGGGGTTTTCATTTCTTTTTAGGTTATATTGGTTTGTATTTTATATTGATAGGACCTTTTTGTAAAGCAGTATTAAACCTAAAAACTAAAATGTTATATATTGCAGCTGCATCAGTTTTCTTTTTCACCTGGTGATTCAGACAGCGAGTCTGTTATTTTTCAACTTCCTTTAACAGACCAAGGTATCCAGCAAAAGTGTCAGCTAGAGGGTTGAGACAAACAATTTAACATTGACAGGAATGCTTACAATGATCAGTTTATATTAAATTTATGTAAAACCTTTATCCCAAAAGCAAAAAACAGTTGCTGTAGCTGCATAAAAATGTTACCAGGAGTTTAGCTTTAATTCATTAGTCAAGTCCATCTAAGGCTACATGTACACTGGAAGTGCCAAAGGCGTAAACTCTACTGGAAGCAGAAAAACGCCAAACACAGCAACAACGCGCATGTTTAGCCGCATTTAGCGCTTAGACATTTATTCATTTCCTTGGCCAGAGTACTTAGCCATTGAAATGAATTAACGCCCAAAGCACTAAACGCGGCTAGCACTTAGGTGCATTTACGTGCATTTTTGTCATGTTTGGCTTGCAGTTAAGGCTGGCCATAGATCAAAATTCATCCCGTACAGCAGGAAATGGCTGAATTTCATTCTATGTGTGGCTGTCGACCGCTTGATTGACTTCTGTCAAAAGGACACACTGGAAAACTTTTATTGATTGACTTCAGCTCTTGATCGGTGTATTTTAACAATGGCGAATTCCCTTGTCAGAATACAATGTGCCAATGGGTGAGCATATTGTCTAAAAAAAAAAAAAATTCACACCTAAGGTACCCTCACCACAGATAGACAATGCTGCTGCCAAAGGTGTCTCTGTTGCTCCTCCATTCAGAATGGAGACATCCAAGACAGAATGTGTGCTACTGGCTAGATCCCTCAGTGACAATAAAGGGAAAAAAAAGCCTAAAAACTGAAAACTAATGCAGTCATCATATTTAAGGATTGAGGGCTGGCCATCTGTTCCTTGTTCACAGTACACCACCGCTCGAAAAACACAGACAGCTGGCCAATTTCTATTCACTGGCCAAAGTGGGCTTGTTATCTCTTGACAAGAAAGCATATGTCATTGCTACTACTCTCTGAAAAAGTCTAAACTGAATCTAATGAGATTGGAATGCTGCAGCTGTATTTAAGCAAAAGCACTTCTAAAGAAAAAATTAATTCCAAAGACAAATATTTGCTGCCAAAAGTATGCTGTCACTGTTAAGGAAAAGCTCTAAATGACTACAAATAAAATTGAAGTTTAATCTGCTTATACGTAGTTTGCTTTCCTTGGTTCTTTTCCCCCCACTCATTAACATGCTCATGACCTTTGTAAAATCTTTTCCTTTTCACAGCATACCTTATTGACAAATACTTTTTGCTATCAGGTTCCAAATTATCTACCATGTTTCCACTTTGCACCATTTGTATTTAAAAAGGATTGAAATAGTGACCCCACTTGTGCAATTTCCGCCAGAGCAGCAAGGGCAGTGGTTATGGGTTCCAGGGGAGAAGAGGAGGGGGGGGGGGCGGACAGAGCAAGAACCATAGCAGGTCTGGCTGGGAAAATATTCCTTCCTTTCTTCTTCTTCATTATCTTAATATTTCCTCCATGCTGTCCATACAGTAGTTGTAACCAGATCTGCTAGGACAAGTTTGTGGAGAGGTACAGTGTAGAGCGAGCATTAAACACAGTCTGGTTGCAGCAAAACCTGAAACTTGTATTAAGAGAGGTGCATGGGAAACATTTTTTTAAATCATACTTACTTGGGTGCATGCAGCATCAAACTGATACTGCATCTGTCCCCCACCAGCTCTAAGTTGAGAACTCAGCAATGACATGACCGCTGATTACTAAGTTCTCACCACTGCTCTCTGCTATGTCCCCCGCACTCACTGGAGTACTGGGCTGTGGAATGGAGGAAGCAGCTGGCTCAGGCTCTCAGCAGCCCTGGGGTGGATCTCGACCATATGGTCATGATCCTTCCCCAGTCTCGACCGGCTCTATGACGTCAGTCGACAGCGGGCTTCAGCCCACTGTCAGTTGAAAATGGGTCACAGGATTGCAGAACAAACAGCACTCCTGTTATCCATAGGGGAAGTACAGCCAAAAAAAGCTTTACAGAATGCCAGTGTTACAGACACCTTGGCGGGAGAGCACCGCTAAGAAAATAACTCACAGTTCAATGCAGTTAGAAGTGTAGGAGGAGAGGTGCCGACAACGTCTGTTTCAGAGGATGAAGTGCGGCCAGATGATTGGGTCTAAAGTGGGAAGCTCCTTCCAGGATAGCAAGTTCCTAATTTATCCTTCCTCGGCTGGAACCTCTCCCTACCACTAGACCCTATCAAGCAGATTCTTTCTTCATAGGCACTTCCCAGGGACTTAAATAGACCCTGCTGACCAAAGAGGGTCCCTATGGGTCACATAGGCGCAGAGCAGCCAACCAGAATGCTGCTCCATTGAACCAGGAAACCACAGAGAAAGGTTTTTTCTCTGGGACGTCCTCTCCATGCTGAGGTGCCACTCGGTTGAATTGCAGTGGTGAAAACAAACTGCACCTGCCTACAAGCTTGAGTGCAGACTACTTTTCCACAAATTGATCCATCAGCCCTTGCTAGCATAGTTCTAGCTGGTAGTAGCAGGTATTAGGATTGGGGTGATCTAGTGGTCTGTGCCAGATTACCAATTAGGCAGAGTTGGCATGGGTCTATGGACCCCACACCGTTTAAGGGCCCCACAACAATGGAACACAATAATATTTATTTGATCATGAAAGAAAATTACATTGACGCATTCTTAAATTATTTACAAAGGACAGAAAATCAACTCAAAGAAACAAAAACTTTACATGAAAGACTCTGCAGTATATTACTTTCCTAAATAACAACTTAAAAGTTCATAAATCATAGACATTGGGGTCAAATTACAGTTTGTCTCTTTAAAGCTCATTTTCTTTCAGCTGTTAGTTTGTAAAGAAATTGGTGCAACCTACATTCATGTAATGTACAGTGTTGGTCATCTCAATCTTGCAGCTGACATGCACACTACTTAGTTGTTATCCCACTACAGCACGCATACCAAAAATCTCCAGAAACCTGCAAGGGGGCCCCAAGGTTTCAATTGCCTAGGCGCCTCTGCAGAGTTTAATTCCACACTTTTTTTTTTTTTTACTTGCAGCCATCCCAGCCACACCTCTGTTGAACAAGGGTCACAGGTACGTACTTGACTCTCCCACTCCCTAAGTGCCAGCTGTTACTGTCTGTCATTACCCATTTGTGCAGATCCTCACGTTAGTGAAAATACCACCCAAGTTCAAGTTTATATTCAGTCCTATACCTTGTCTTCTATTGCAAGCACTGATGAAGGGGACAGGGGCATTTTTTTTGACACCTGAAACTCATGGACTACCCTTTTGGTTGTTTGATGTTTACTGGAATAAAACCATATTTAGACTATTAAGCAGTGGTCTGGCTCTTCAATTCTTATTTATAATGTGGGCAGCACAGTGGCTAAATGGTTAGCACTTCCGCCTGATGTGACTGATGTAAATATACAATATATGTCTAAAGCACTGCATAAAATGACAGTGCTATATAAGTACCTATAATAAATAAATACTGTGACCCTCTGATATGTGGTAGCTGGGACTCAGGGAGCTGGGGAACAGAGCTGTCAGTGCATCTACATTTTTAGGAGTCACCTGATTTTTCTTCCTTTTCTCCTATTCTGGTTTTGTTATTTATGTCTCCTGGGCTCATGGTGGAAGAGGGCAGGAGAGTCACATACCCCTTGAATATGTGTTTGCCACATCCCTGACATTGTTAAATTATCCCATAAGTCATGTCACTAGTCCCTCCTTCTGCAGACTTCTATGTTTATACTAGCTGGAATCACGTGGAGCAAGAATGAGCTGCTGAATGAAATGCTGGGGAGGGCAGTGTCAGATCATCAATGCTCGTCCCCAGTCAGGTAAGTCAGATCTGTCTAGTGCAGGACAGAGGATTATCGGGATTGTAAATCACAAGCCTTGATATATGCACATTTCCTATTTTGAACTCTAATGAATGGTGTTTACACTCTGCAGACAGATTTATTTTCTCTACAGCCTTATTGGTAAAAGTATCAGTCTTTTCCTGCCCTGGACAGCACATTTAGCTGGGATGTGGACACTGATGGCATTGTTTTTAATCCAACAAACTGAACAAAGAAAAGAACTTTGTTGATTACATCTGTAGCGCTACCCCTTTAAGGGTTGCTTAGTCATTTATGGGCTCCCTCTCAAGCTGGACCTCTTTTTGAAAGCCCAAGCTCTGCTGACACCACCGTATTCTTGTGACCAGAATAAGTCACCACTGTAAAATGGACCACACACATGTTAGTGTAAACAATATAAAGTGAATTTGAACGTAGCTTGATCAAAAAGCACAAAATGACGTTGGCATATGCAACAAATATAATCACTCTTGTCAGCTTTAAGGAAAAGTAATAGCATCCACAGTAAAGTATCAGTAACTGTTACTAGGCCTGCTTTCAGAAATAATCCACTGCCTCCAATCTGAGGTGACTGTTGAGTTCCCAGCGAGCTGGAAACCGCTATCAATATACAGGTAAGTTCATTGCGGGTCCTCAGAATCTGATGGCAAGGATTAGATTTGAAAATGGAGAGAGCTCTCATCTATAATCAACCAATGTCCCTTTAAGAACAATATGGATTCCTCTGCGTGCTAGTTGGGGCCCAATTGGTTTAAAGATTATATAAGGTTAAGATGATAGTTCCTCAGGATAATAACATGAAGATTAAGGAGGAAACAAAACGGGAGGAATATGTATCTCTCCTCTTGATGGTAGTGAACTGATGCAAGGTCCCCTTTAAGGCACTAAAAAAAGGACGAATTTAAAGTAGTGAAGTGTAACAGTTGGCATAAGTGTCTGTGAACAAGGGCAACTCTCTCTGGTTGACAAGGGCCAAAGGCAACAGTAGTAGACATCCTGTTCAGCTGAGAAGGATAAATTGTTGTTTCAGTCGGTACTGCTGTATTCTGGTTTGCAGCTGTGTGCCCTGCGGTCAGCTTAGATGATGAGACTGTAAATGTGTTCCAACGATGGCGGCTGGGAAAACTAGGCTGCAAACTGGGGTAACTATGTGTAGCGTCTGCAAGTATGTGAAGATTTTCTCTTTCCACTCCTCCTACCTCTCTGACTCTGCCTCTGCTACCTGGTCCAATACTCCAGCCATCAGCACACTTCCTCCTCTCACTTCCTGCTCATTCTCCTGGGCTTTGAGATATATATATGCTCCCACCCACATGCTACCTCCCCTGGGAAATGCAATTCCTGGGTGCTCTGCTCCCCAGTGAAGTGCTTCTGTTCAGCATATAAATTCCAGAGGGCTGTTCTGCTAAGTGTGATTGCCCATGACTGGCAGGCCACCGTCATCTAATGTTTGTTTTAATACACTGCATTTAACACCATATCAATAGGTTACACATCAATGATATCACTATAAAAAAATACAGTATATCATAGATGTATCACTGTCTTAGATATGTGCTATGTTAGGTAAATTTAGTTCTTTAGCTCTCCTGTAATCAGTGGAGCTGCTTGTGATTGCTCTGGTCGGGTCTGAGTTACACAGGCTGTAGGTTTGACTGCTTCCCCCTGCTTTCTGCATGATTCTGGAACGTAGTGGACTGGGAATGTCAAATCTATAACCTAAATATGTATGCGGTCGCAGCCAATCCCTGGGGGAGGATGCCCAGAAGGTGGCTGCGAGGAAGCATAAATAGTTTGAGGCCTGGAGCAAAGGGGTTCTTGTCCAGGGGGACAAGATCCCAGTCTGAAGGTATGCTGCCATTCTGGGCAGTCCAGCTGTGCTTCTTCATTTGCTCATCAAGGTCCCAGCTGTGTCAGCTGCTGGGGGGCTAATTCTACTGAACTTTGCTGGAGCTTATTGAGAGATTTCCTTTTGAGGATCCAGTCAGAAGAGTTCTAGGGAGAAATGTCTGGCTGATATTGGAAGGAGTCATCCAACTATACAAGACATTTGTGAGTACAAACGAGTGTGTAAAATCCCAGTGACTGTTCTGCTGCTATCCATCTTGCATTGGTGTTAGCCTGTGCTTAAAAGTGGATATTGCTTATGGTATCCCTGTGTACTTTAGTCCATTATTTGCTGCTGCAAGGACTGTGCTAGGAACCTTTGAGAAGGAGACAGGCAGTGGCGCCTCGGGGCAGTTGCGGGGGGTGTGGTCCGCACCGGATGACACCGACCGCACGGGGTGACACAGGACCAGTTCCACAAAAAGGTAAGTTGTAAAGAAAGCCGACGATCCCCGCAGGAAGGATCGGATCTGCGGATTGAGCATAATGGATCGGAGTCCGATCCATTATGCTCAATCCGCAGATCCGATCCATTCTGCGGGGATCGTCAGAGCGGGTGTCACCAAGTGTTACCGCACCGGGTGACACCAACCCTAGGGACGCCTCTGGAGACAGGTGTCCTCAAGTTACTGCTTAAAATTACTGGAGTATGCCATGGTTACCCTGAACCAATTCAAGTTGAACTTTAAGAAAGCATCAGAAAAAGGATACTTTTAGGCTGTCTACTGAGCCAGAAGAGTGACTGAGACCGTGTGCCTGGCTGCTAGTTCACTTAGCGGGTAAAGAACCTTAGGGCCATTCCGCAGACTCCATAAAATAAAGTTACCCTGAAAAGCAGATGATTAATACCTACCTATCCTGCTGCCTTCACCATTGAACTCCACTGGGTTGAAGAGAAAAGATCTTCTGCATCCAACACTTCTGGATGTGTCAGATACTTCAAGTAAGGGCTGCCACCTGGAGTAAATTTGTCCTGCTACCAGGTAGGATAGAAGACAATTTAAAGTGACAGTACAAATGAAATATATATAAAAGTAAGAGGAGGAAAAGATTTGGGGGGGGGAGCTTAGTCCTTGCTATCACATCTTTCTCCAAACTACTTTTTTTATCTATCGCTTCACAGCCATGAGCTTGCCACAGGAGGCACGAAGATCTGCAGAAAGGTAGGATGGAACTATGGGAGCCTATGACTAAAAGAGTGCTGCAAATCAGGCTTAATGTGGTGCCTGATCTTTTTTATGAGCGAAAAACCCCCCAAAAAATTATCATCATTGCTCAAAATCTCTGTATTCTGAGCCTCGAACTAGGCATAGGCCCCACTCATCAGCTAGTCCAGACTGCAGTAAATCTCCAGCCTTGCAACCTAACAAGTCAACCCCCCGATGTCTGTGTTGGGCCTTTTCAGCTCTGTCAGTTCCCAGGAAACTCTTATGTGCCGAATACATTAAAGATGTGGCCATGGATAAGCAGGTGGAGGCTCTCATAGTTAAAGACTATATTCCTGAAGCAGTGTTCTAAAAACTAACCTAAAGCCAAGAGCCCTCCTGATCAAAGGCGAAATTCACCAATAGTGCTGGAGGTATTGTCAGGAGCATCGTCTGATTCAGATGATTTTTCTGAACATTTGTTAGATTTCCAGCTTATAGACCCATATATTATGGTTATTAAGGAAGCCATAGATTGGGAACATGACTCTTAACCTTCGAAGAAGGTAAAGAGATATTTCCCCAACCTGAAAAGACAAGGAGACTCTTTCCTGCTTATGGTAGAGATCCATAAACTAATGGAGCACAAATTAGAAAAGACAGGAGGGCAAGAATCCAGAATTGACTTGCACAGTAATATCCATTTAGGTCCTCTGATGTGGCCTTTTGGGAGACAGCTCTGGGAGTAGATGCAGCCCTACAGCATCTAGCAAGATATGTGTCTCTGCCTCTGGAAGACTCAACTACCTTCAGAGACCCAATGGATAAGCGGGCAGATGCTGACCTCAAAAAGATCTATTCATTCACAGGAGCGGCTTCTCGTCCAGCCATAGCCCTGCTCTTCATCTCAAGGGCTTTAAAAGTCTGAATGACAAATGTAGAAACATCACTAAATTCAAAAGTTGAGGTAGCCAAAACTATTATGGCTCTCGAAGAACTCAACTTGACTGCGGCTTTCCTAGTAGATTATTCTATAGATCTGGTGAAACTTCTAGCAAAACTCATGGCGCATTCAGTGACAGCAAAAAGGGCCCATTGATTTTGATATGGGCCACAAACAGGGCATCAGAGCAGGAGCTTTGCAGCATCTATTATAATGGCAAGATGCTGTTTGGAAAGACCCTAGAGGAGGAAATCAAGCAAGTCACTGGTGGAAAATCGGTCCTGTTATCACAAAGAACCAGAGGCAAGCAGAAAACCTTTCAGTCAGGGTAGGCTTATCTTAGAAGAGTTCATGAGAGTGCAATGGAGAGGGACACGAAGCTCCTTGCTACCGAGAGTAAAGTCCAGAGTAGTGCAAGTGGCTAAAAAAGTCCAAAAAGTCTTATTGACAGTTTTTCCTTCTGAGCTCCCTAGGTAGGCACCAGGTTGGTGGTATTTTGGAGGGTGTGGACAAAGAAGATTGAGGACTGGTGGGTCCAGAAAACAGTGAAACAGGGATACAAAATAATTTTTCAGGACAAACCACCAAACATCTTTGTCCAAACATAATGGCCTCAAGATCAGAGGAAACAAAGATTCTTGCAAGAATATGTAACAGAATTGAACTAAAAAGAGGCAATTGCATCAGTTCCTTTGGAACACCAGAGAAAAGGGGTTTATTCACCATTTTTTGGTGCCCAAGGCCTCGGAGATCTCAGGCCAGTTCTGGATCTGAGATCGCTGAACCTTTTTATCAATCCCAAAAGGTTCAAAATGGAATCAGTGAATACAATTATATCAATACTACAACTGGGAGATTGGCTGATATAAATCAATCTGGCAGACGCATATCTGCATATTCCAGTAAAAAAAAAAATCACCAGAGATACCTCAGATTCACAATAGGAGGTGCCCTTCGGGATCAGCACAGCACCCGAGTCTTCTTCAAAATCCAACTAGCCATCATTGCATTTATCCGTATGCAGAAAATAAAAATCTTCCACTGATAACGTTGGACACCAGTCTCCAGGGTTGGGGGGCTCACTGTCTTTGGAGGCAGATTCAGGGAAGATGGCATGTGACAGAGAGCAGACACTCCTGGAGCTACAAGCAGCGTACTGGGCCCTGCTTGTCTTCGAGGGGCTGATATGGGAAGCCCGGGTCAAATGAACACTAGACAATCAGATGCAGTCGCCTATATAGCCCATTAGGGAAGAGTCAAGAGCCTGCCATTGCTTCACTTAGCGACCAATATTTTGGTCTGGGACGAGTCGCATGTGGAAGCCCCAACAGCAGCATATATTCCAGGCAAACAAAACCAAATAGCAGATTGCCTGAGTCGAGAGATTCCAAGCAGCAGTGAATGGTTATTCAGCAGATGCCACTTGAAACTGATTTTTCTCAGATGAGGGGTACCCTCACAGACCTGATGGCAACCCCAGGAAATGCACAAGTCCAAAAAAAAGTTTCAAATAAAAATCACAAGACTCCTTCTCAATTACTTGGCATTTTTCCCTAGTGTATCTATTTCCTTCAGTCCTATTGATCATAAAAGTCTTGCTGAAGATCACAGCATACATCTTAATACTGACCTACTGGCCTTTGAGACTGTGGATTCCACTGCTCATGCAGATGGCGTCAGCCCCACCAGTATCCCTGCCTCTCAGGAAGGATTTATTGGAGCAAGGTCAGTGGATCCACCCCAATCCAGTGAGATTGAAACTAGGGACTTGGCTCTTGAATCGGCCAGACTACGGGCACAAGGCCTCTCGGATGAGGTGATTGCTACACTATTGAGAGCAACGATAAATGCTACATACTCCAGAATTTGGAGGAAATTTATAGACTTTGCTTCACAACAGAGATTCTTTCCTCTGGCTCCAAGTATTGCGAATATACTAGAATTTCTGCAGTCAGCACTGAACGTGGGTTTAGCATATAGCTCAATCAAAGTTCAAGTGTCAGCACTGTCTTCTTTCACCAGATGGAGGTGGGCAAACAAGCCTTTAATTAAACAATTAAAAGAACAATTTCTGTATAAAACTAATTAAAGAAGGATATTTCCACTTAAAGCAAATCTAACGAGGGTATTTTATCATGGTTGCAGTAAAACCTGCCGGCCACCAAGTTATCGAAATGCTGGGTACTGCAGAAAAGATCACTAGGAAGTCAGGAGCAATTTTGCTATGGGGTCCTGTATACAATCCTATACCCTACTGTGGTCACACAAGTAGCCAAATGTCAAAGGAAAACTCATCAGAATGAGAATTCTAGTTGACTGTTCTCGGTTTTAGTATTTAATGGGCTAGTGACATAAACAAGCATGCAGAACTCCTTTCTACATGTTGGTTCCAGCTCAGTAACTCAGAAAGCACTAAAGAAAGAAGTATGACAATTGAGCAGGAAGCATTTTCAGATGGAGAGCCTAAGAATGTGGGTCTCTGTGTTTCCTTAGGACACATTTCCTATAAGGCAAGTTTAGGCAGAAGAATGCTATTTGTGTATTTATTATTGTAGTATCAACTGGTTAAGGTTCTTATCTGCATTTTATTCTAAAAGAGCATAGCAGTTTAACCTGTACTATTGAGATATACATAATAAATATAGACAACCGATAATAACGTATCTATGTTTAAGCATGTGAATTATAAACTGTTAATGTGTTTTTCCTGGCTGCTTTTCCAGACATCCTCAAGAGCTGATCACAGGTGTACATATTAACTTAATCATGGGATATCAGCAAAAAAGAGCATAATGGCTAACTAGTAGAGATGCCTACCAAGTAGAGTACTAGTACTAGAGTACAAGAGTACTAGTAGAGTTCATGACTACCAAGGATTCAAGGCTAATTCTGCAGGCTTGAGATTCACAGTCCCCCAGAGAATTATTTTAAACTATAATGCATTGCATTGCCTTTGAACTAAGGCTGACATTCTAAAGCCATACAGGCTTCAGTTTTTTCTTTCCAATCAATTTTTGATTCGATCAAAACAATCAAATCTACAAAAGGTAGCCATAACTTCCCATCCAAATGATTCAGACTGTGTTTCAATTGGATTTGTTTAAACTGAGTCGATTGGTCAGGGTGGAAAATGATCAATCCTTTTGTATTGATCGACAGAACCAGGATACTTTATTCATGAATACAATCATATTTTTACCAACCTGATTATGAGGTGAAATGCTGTAAACAGGAATGCAATCGATGACCACTTCCCTGTGTGTGGCATATCAATTGAATGGTTTGTCAAATAAAGATTGACTATACCAATCAGAAGAGATTGATCAGAAAACAAATAGATAATTTATTGAAGTGTATATGGTCACCATTAGAAGGGCCCTAAGGGGCTTATGTTGCTTTTTATGTTATTATTGCAGGGTTTAATGTTTTTAATTTTAAAATGTGGTTGATTTGAGCTAAGCAGTTACCTTTGGCTCCTGTCCATATCACGTTATACACTTTTGGCAATGCTTTCCTTTTAAAAACAAAATTGAGTTTTGTTTTCAGAGGTAGTTTTTTGGGAGTTTTCATTTATTTGAGGGATATATTGTTCTCATTGTATGTTGGCCTTATTTCAGGTTAAACACTTTTTTTAATAAAAACTCTGTGCTTAGTGTTATAAAATGAAAAAAAAAAAAAACAATGGGCAGCAGCACTCTATAATTGCCAGAATACAGCAAATGATATAGGCTAGATTAAAATAGTTGTGTTGTCAATTTTAAAGTAAACAATTATTTTTATTTTGTACTTATAGGGCCCTTATTAGGTTTGGAGTGCCCAAAGCAAAGCATTCATTTGTTACTGACTTTAAACTGCCTCTTCTTCAGAGCATGCCCATGGTGGTATTATCACAGTGGTATTTTGGGGTTTTCATTTCTTTTTGTTTTCTTTTACTTGTGTTTTCTATTCATAGGGTCTTTTGTTATGTTTGGGGTGCCCAGAGTGGAGCATTAATTTGTTACTGTTCTTGGAGCTGCCTTTTGTTTACAGCATCACACTGCATTGTAAAAAAAAACTGCAAGAAAAAAGTGCAAGAAAAACGTGAACCTAAACCACATCACATTTTATCATACACATTCATCCCATCCCCTGTACCCATGGATAAGAAGATATAAAAGATATACACTTATCCTAGATTACAACTCTGCTACTGCTGGACAGTTGTACACTATATCCTCTGCAGTATTCTAATTCTTGTAGTAAAACCCTAAAAAGTAAGTAATGGTGCACAGACGGGTAACAGTGTAGCTTGCACAATTACACATAAACTCTAAAGTTTATGCTCATAATAAAGTCCAAAACAGTCCATAAGACTAGTGAGCACTGGCAGCAGCCATCCTCAGTGTGAGCCAGCTCTGCAAATGAAATAAGAAAGAGGAAAGAAATGGGGAAGCCCCATCTGAGTGCAGTATTTATTTTGAAAGGTTAAAAACAGGAAGAGACACACAGAGAAGGCAAACAAGCTATGTGCTCGGAGCTAACTGCTCCTTCCACAGTCCTGTATGTCTCTTCCTCTGGTGATGTCACTTCCGCCCATGCATTCCACATTGGTTGTGAAGGACTTCCTGGCTCACAGGGCGTCCATGCCCCGACATTACCATCTACAGCCTTGGATTGCGGTGGCTGTTCCCACAGGAGAGAGGAGAGCTACGGACCCTTGACTCATGATGAGAAATACATTACCTTGCTGAGTGTTTTTAACCATTTGCTAATAAATGAGCATCTTAATACTGCACTCAGGTGGTGTTTCCCCCTTTCTTTCCTCTTTCTTAGTAAAATCCCAGCCTGTACTCTTTGTCTCTAGTACATTTTGGGCTAGCCTTGCTCATTAAAATTGCCTTGTTGCTGTACATGTTTACACTGCTGTGTCATCTTCATTAGCTTAATTCTTTTCCACCTGCCTGTACTCTTTTTCTCTAGTACAGGCAGTTCCTGGGTTACATACATCCCACTTACATACGACTCATACTAACAAACAGAGGGAGACAACAGGAAATGAGAGGAAATCTACCCCTAGGAAGGGAAATTCACTCCTGTAAGAATTATCATGGGAAAAAAGTGTCTCTATTGAAGCTTTTTAACCAATCCTGGTTTCCACAACAACCCAAAATTTTCAGAATCCAATTTTCACAGGGACAGAAAGTGAAGTGAAATCTTCTGAACAGGGGCACAGACAGCAAAACAAAAGTTACAAGGGTGCTATTCCTTTCCAATGCTATCTATCCAAAACATAAAAATATTTGTTTGGCTGTAGTTACACTTAAAAAATGTACCCGTTCCAACTTTCATACAAATTAAACTTAAGAATGAAACTACAGAACCTATCTTGTTTGTAACCCAGGGACTGCCTGTATATGTCTCCCTTATTAACCCTTTCTAGCTGGTGGGAGGCATCCCTTCAAAAGTGTGTAACACAACAGGAGTTACATGGGTTTCCCCATATAGTCTAGCGATAATGCGGTTAGGAGCCAGACCCGCTCTTGTTCATTAACAGTGACCAAGAGCTGTCAGTGACAGCATAGTCACTGTGCTGGGTGCTCCAAGTGAATTCACTCCCAGCACAAGCAAGGGATGCTGGCTCTACACATGTGTGGCAGGTTGGCATTAAAACCCATTTAAGGGGTTAAATCCTGCTGTGGATCCATTTCAAAATGCCGTATTACCTGTAGTCATAGGTATTAAACCCAACACCAAAAATGTCATATATTGCAGCTTAACAATCCTTAGATGTGATGGCTATGTTACTTTTCTTTTTTAGGCTTTTTCCCTCTCTTTTCATCTGGTGATCTGGCCAGTAACAAACCTCCTGCCCCCACTCTGGATGAAGGAGCACATTTGGACAGCATCTTTGTCAGTCTGCTGGGGAGGAGAGTGTTAGATGTACTATTTTTATTTATTACAGGTACTTACATAGCACTGTCAATTTATGCAGTGCTTTACATATATATTGTACATTCACATCAGTCCCTAACCCTCAAGGAGTGTACAATCTAAGGTCCCTAACTTACATACACATAGTAGGGCCAATTTGGACAGGATCCATTTAAACTTCCAGAATGTCTTTGGAGTGTGGGAGGAAACCAGAGTACCCGGAGGAAACCCACACAGGGAGAACATGCAAACTCCAGGCAGGTGGTGCCGTGGTTGGGATTCAAACCAACAGCCCTAGTACTGCCAGGCAGAAGTGCTACCCATTTACCCACTGTGCTTCCCACAGCAGCTGCACTAGCAGATTTCAATACACTAATAAATTAAAGCCAAACTCTAGCTAATACTTTATAAGCAGGTACAACAGTTTTTTTTCCTTTTTGGGATAAAGGTTCTACATAACCTGACCATTGTAATCATCCCTGCTTGTGTTTAAATGGTTTGGTTTCTCATCTCTGTAAATGATACATTCTGCTGAAGAGGTTGTTCTTATGAAAAATAAACTTACTGGCCAGATCACCAGTTGAAAATAAAAGAACAAAAGTCTAAGAAAGAAAATGAATGCAGCCATCACATCTGAGAATTGGTAAGCTGCAATATAATAAATGTCTGTTTTTGGGTTTAATACTGCTTTAATAGAAATTGAGTATCAGCTAGACAGTTTTGCATCAGTGAGAGTAGAGACAGCCAGAGCAAACTAATGGCCAACTTCTATCTGCTGTCACAATGAATCTATTTAAAGAACTAACATTCTTTTCCTTCATCTCCATACATGATAATTTATTACTGTGAAGCCTTACATTTATAAATTGCCCAAAGCATGTACTATATCTGTCAGTTTCCACTGATTCCGTACATAGTGTGCTGTCTTTAAAAGGTCACATTGTCAACAAAGAGAGATAAAAAATGTTATTTTTCAAGGCTAGTGCTATAAAGTGTTGCAGAAGTTATTATAAATAGATAATTTAATTCTTCACGGGAGTACATTGATACACAGTGAAATATTTTATGGTTTTCACAGCTAATGCTAGCTAAGGACAACATGTACAATTTTTTTACGCTACAGTTAAATTTTTCTCTGATTTAATGCAAGAGCAAAATTCATAACGCAAAATATGTTTAACCACTTCAATACTGGGCACTTATACCCCCTTCCTACCCAGGCCAATTTTCAGTTTTCAGCGCAGTTGCACTTTGAATGACAATTGCGCGGTCATGCAACACTGTACCCATATGAAATTTGTATAATTTTTTTTCACACAAATAGATCTTTCTTTTGGTGGTGTTTAATCATCACTGAGTTTTTTATTTTTTGCTAAATAAAACAAAAACACCTGAAACTTTTGAAAAAAAACTTTTCTTCGTTTCTGTTATAAAATTTTGCAAATAAATAACATTTCTTCATAACTTTAGGTCAAAATGTATTCTGCTGCATTTCTTTGATGAAAATAATAATAATAATTGAATTTTTATTGTATTCAAATGTTTCTATTTTTTTTTTTTTATTACATTTTTTCTTTTTTTTCTATTTTATTTTTCAGCACACTGTGACCAAAACAATACAATGTTACCATAGTGACATTGAACTACTCTGGGCAAGTGATCAGGATTTTTTTTTTTAACACATTATGATTGCTAATACCAATGTGTTTCATTGATATTTGCAAACATTGTTTCTGAATGAAAGTGATTCATTGTCTTTTGTTATGATTAGCTGTGATTGGGCAAAGCTGATCACATGATACAGATGGGCTGTGATTGGCCCTGTCTGTATCATGTGACCACCTTGAGCAGTAACAGATAACAACATAATTTTATACAATAGATGGCAAGCCATCCATTGCATACAGTTGACATGTGATCTGCTGTGATTGGTCACATCGGTCACAATGACACCGGCAACGGGTCGGTGTAGTGATATGTCATTGGCTGTGTCCCGTGGACACAGCTGGTGACAGATTGCCCCGCAGCCGCGTGAGCTGCTCCTTTTGACAGGGCGTTATATGACGGCCAGTCACAATGGTGAGTGTCCCGCCCAACCATCAATCTGCTATAGGCCGGGTGGGAAGGTGTTAAAACTATAGCCTCAAACAGCTTTCAAAGGAAAAGTTTGTGGTTGTTAAAAAAAACACTCATACTCACCTCAGACTGATGTGCAGCTGCCTCCCACTCCCCCAATGATTTTAAAACGGTAGTACAGCTTTAAAAAAAAAAAAAAGTTTTCCACCTGCAAGGCAATATCATAATGTACTGTACTAGAATGCACTGCATAATAGCACATTATGAAAAAACTTACCTTAAAACAGAGCACCACTGCCAGGGCCCCCATCTTCACCCCGTCTTCCTTTTGGGTTCATGGGCACTAGCCATCTGACTGGGCAAGCCATGAAGCACCCCTAGGCTCAACGCAAAGCTCTGAAGGAATGGCACGGGTATGCCGTCCCTTCAGAGCACATGCGCCAGTGACATCACCGGCTGTTGCTCAATACAATATCTCCTAAAAGGTACATGTTTAGGAGATATTAATTTTACCTAAAAGTAGGCTTAATTATAAGCTTACTTGTTGGTAAAAAAGCATGAAAACGAGTTTCCTACCACTTTAAGACCGAGAACTGGGTGATCACATGATTACTGAACATTCGGTTCAAGGCCCACTCTGAATAGAGAGTGGTGACTGTCAATCACTGTGCTCTGATCTGCCCTCTAGTGCTCATTGAAGCACTGTACTGGGGTTCTGGCTCTCAGCTGTATGCTGAGAGGCTGAGCCAGCTGCCAATCAGGCATCTGGGTGGATCCCAACAATACAGTCAGGATCCTTTCAGTATCTAGCATTGGCCCTGTGTACAATGTACAGTACTTCCAACATGCAGTCTTTAGTATTCCAACCAACATACCCTCACAGCTATTAACAATGGCACAGTTAGGAAGTTAATCAAAAGTTAGTAAAAAGTTCAAGATGAGTGTTACTGGCCTGAGGAGAGTTAAAAGAGAACTTTGTGTTTCAGTTAAAAAGAAATTGTATTTACCTAGGTTGATGCAGCATTGGTCGAAGAATGAGAACCGAGCAATCAAACACTGCTGATCACCCAGGTTTCAGCCTTCAGGCTGCAGAGAGCTGCTGACCGTCAGTCACTGGCTGTCTGCTCTGCCCCTTCAACACTCACTGGAGTACTAGGCTGTGGATGGGGAAGGAGCGGAAGGCTCTGTCCCCCAGTGGATCACTGAGAGGCTGAACCAGCCTCCAGTCCAGGCATCTGGGTGGATCAAGACCATATGGTTGGGATCTTTTCAGAGCCTGGCGTGACTCTGCATCGTCAGCCATCAGCGGGCACTCCTGTCCAAAAAGCTATGGTCATACTTCTATTTTAAAGACCAACATTAGGCAAAGTTTTTTATTATTTAATTTGGATGAAACTGAGAACATTTAGAATCTCAGTCAGTTTTTTACTGCTGTCTGTGGTTCCACAGAAGAGATTTTTCCTCAATTGCTGTTCTGGTGACCCACTGACAAACATAGTGTCACAGGCCTGGACATTAAGGGAGATTTCATTTTGGAAATAACAGCAGTAATAAAATGATAGTGATTGTAACTCTTCTCCGTCAGGGCTCATGCTCATGCTTTTAGAGGTGTTTGGAATTGTTTTCATACCTTCACACAACTGTATGATAAGCCAATGTGCCTGTGTACATTTTGGTGTTTAAATCCACATTTTAGAGCACCATTCAGGGCCATGTACAGTGTACCGCGTAAGGGGGAGCCCTGCAGACCCTTATGTAAAGGGGAACCTAATGTAAAGGACAATGCTGCAGACCCTAAAGTAACTGGAAACCTTGAAGTAAATCAGAACACTGCGGAACATGATGTAAGGGTGAATGCTGCAGATTCTGATGTAAGGGTGGCTCTGGTAACCAAATACCAGCCTACATCAGAGTTCCCCTTTACACCAGAGTCCGCAGCATTTTCCCCCTTACATCATGGTCTGCAGAGTTCCCCTTTACATCAAAGTTCCCCTTTATATCAGGGTCCACAGAGTTCCCCTTTACATCGGAGTTTCACTTTACATCAGGATCCACAGAGTTTATCCTTGCATTGTAAGGGGGGACCCTGTGGGCTCTGTTGTAAAGGGAAACACGGATGTAAAAAAGGGGAACTCTGGAGTCTGATGTAAGGGGGAACTCTGTGGACTGTGATGCAAAGGGGAACTCTGTGGACACTTGTGAAAGGAAGGGGTTCTGGTGTCCAGAAACCTCCTTACATCAGATTTTCCCTTAACACCAGAGTTCACAACATTTCCCCTTACATCAGACTCCACAGATTTCTCCTTTACAAAAGAGTTTTACTGTAAAGGAGGACCCTGAAGACTCTGATGTAAGGGGGATGCTGGGTTATATTAACCTGACCTTCAAGTAAGTGGAGAAATGTGTATTTTGCCTTTTGTTATAAACACATCGTTAACCACACTAGCTACCTGTTTGTAGCTTAAATATTGATATTTGCTCTGAAAACAGTCATTTTGAATAGATTTTTGAACTGTCAGTACATTTTTATGTACTTTCAGTAAACTTCAGGAGGTTGGCATCACTGGTGAGTAGGAACAGTGGCTATGTTCACATGGAGAACAAGGGGGGCATGGAGAACAAACGTAGCCACATAAGCACAAGAAGTCTGAAAATAGTAGAAAAAAGCTTGCATTTGAAAGGTGAAACAAAGTAAGAGAGAGATAGAAGGTGTGTTCTAGTTGTGTATAAAGTTATTTGATTTTTTTTCTATTTGAATAAAAAATTTGCGTTTTGTGTCACATTAAGTGTATCTATACCCAAGAAAAAAAATGTAATATATTGCTTCTTACCAGTCCCTGCATAAGGTGGCTCCAATAATTTTCCTTTTTTTCATGTTTTTCTCCCCTTTAAGCCTCATGCTCATGGGTGTAAAAAATGCAAATTTTACAGGCATCCATAATATTTTCTTTATGCCTAAACTCAGTTCATTGTTAACCTGTGTGGCCATGCACATTAGGCGTTTTGATCTGTATTTTAAGAGCAGAGTTTAGAAGCAAAAAAAGCCCCAAAACTGCATTTGGAGAGGAGCTTTTGATCATAATTTTAAACACATGCATATTCTCATACATTTATCCTAGTGGTTAAGATAAATGATTATTCTAGCCAATAGAATGCGCTTATGCTGATACGCTTCTAACCACCACATGCCTGGAAATGTGCATGCAAATGTGACATTGAAGGCATTCTTTCTGACAAATTCTGGCATCATATTTGAAGCATAAACTCATACACCCATGTCGATGAGGTCTTATACTTTCCTGGGAATTTTGCCAGTTACACATTTCCTGTGTGATGGTGACAACATCCACTTACCATACCATATCTATGTAGGAGCAGCGTTGTCAACCTAGGACAGGAAGTGTGTTAGGACTAAAGAATACCTCCCCCTCTCTTCATCTCCATAACTTAAGAGGGAATGATCTGCAGTCAACAGAGAGAACTGGGGGCAATTCTAAATAATTGTTATCAGAACCAGAGAGCACAGGGTTCAGCTGCAAGATTTATGGCAGGGTTCACAGAGATCTGTTTGCACTTAATAAACAGATATGTAACAAAATATATTTAACTGACCAAGGGGAAGCAAATAGAACCTCGTTGTTAGAGTTTACATCATTTTTAAGGTTCAATATACTGTAATACTGTTTCTCCTGTTTTAGGGATGTCTTGGTATAGTACTCTATAGCACCCTATGCTGGACAAAGTGCAAACACAAAGGCCCTGATTTACTAAGAATTGAGTCTACCAGCAGATGCTGAACATTCAGGCAGACTCAATTCAAACAATCTAGACCCGTCAGTCTTCTGAAAGGCGTCTAGCAAACTCATTGAAAAGCGTCTACTTGTAGACTCTTTCCTGTTAGTAAATGTGGAATCGTGTCTGGCACATTTTTAGGTGCAAATATGTTCGTTAGGTGGCGCACAACCACAGGCTTTGTTGGCAGTTTTCTGTTTGCATATGAGAATATTTATAATTTAAAGTAAAAGTACACCTATATTTTTTTTTTTTTTTATTGCAGACCTTTATTTTTACATTCAGATGTCAAAATAAATATTATCTAGACCTTCGAAATAAGTAAAATCATTTCAGAAATAATTATAAAGGATAAGAAACAAAAATAGAATCAATAGAACGAAGGAAATCAAATTAGAATACATAAAGATATGCCTAGTGCTGTTTGTTCAACACAGTAGACGTGACCTAGTGCCGACTGTCAGAGAACTCCACACTGAGATTTACTATTGAACAGGGTCTAAAAAGAAAGCGCCCACAGAAGACATCTAAAATGTGTTCTGCACATGCTCAGTTATATCCGGCCATAGACACTGGAAAAGCGTCTAGTTCTTCACTGTGACAACTTGCTTTAAAAAACAATTTTTTACACATTTTAAAATTTTTTTGAAATGTCAGATATTGTTTAAAGTGAAGTCCTGATATTTGGCAAACCAAATTTCAATGTGAACATGTCTCTGCAGTGATTTTTCATGGTGTTAGACGTGCTTCTTAGCAAGTCTGTTTTTTGAGTCTGATTCCTGGGCTGTGTCTCGTTAGTAAATTCGATTTGGAGTCTACTTGTTGACGCTTCTCTTTAGTAAATGTCTTTGCAGTCTAAAAGTAGACGGTCGCTATCAAAAAGACATTAGCCCACAGAAATGCACCTAGGCACAATAGTAAATCAGGGTCAAAATGTCACTGGTTTAATTTTTATGTGGCAGTAATTATGGGACGTTGGCAATAATTTTCACTGATTTTGTTCTGGATGAACAAAGCATCTTTTCTTAAGTGTGCTCAGGCTTGCATACACCCTAAAGAGGAACTGAACTTTGGATGTTGTGCCCCAAAAAAAGTAGGCAAAGGACTAATCAATAAATAATTTGCGCTAGTAAATATATATAAATATATGTAAAGAAATCATCAAATCATAAGTCCAGAAAAATATATATATACCAATACCACAGAAAAATATAAAAAACTTTATAGGTGCAAAAAAACTTTTGTGCAAAAGGAGTGTCTCAATATAAAAAAAGTGTCTCAATATAAAAAAATTTCACCAAAAAACCTTGATAATATAATGGCAGATCATCCATAAAAATATCTTCAGAAACGGAAGCTCTCCAACACACCGATCCTCATCGATCGAAATAACAGGACGAAAAACTTTGTAGTTAATCGAAAATCCACTTCTCCAATAGAAAAAGGACCACCTTCAAACGTATCCATGGGGGGAAATGCCAAGCACTCGAGAGAAACAGAAAGACTTCATGGTGCAATATTATAAAAACCAATTCCTTTATTAGATACTCATTGCACTTACTCAAGAGGTGTCCCAGCCGACACCAGCATCAACAGCATCAACAGCAATCACATAAACGAGCCTGACTACTCAGCACATGTGCAATAGCTGGCAGTCAAAAACGTAATGACATCACATCAATCAAGCTCCGCCCTACGCGTTTCGACATCGACGTCCTCACGGAGCGGATGAGGACGATGTGACGTCATTACGTTTTTGGCTGCCAGCTACTGCGCATGTGCTGAAGTCTTTCTGTTTCTCTCGAGTGCTTGGCATTTCCCCCCATGGATACGTTTGAAGGTGGTCCTTTTTCTATTGGAGAAGTGGATTTTCGATTAACTACAAAGTTTTTCGTCCTGTTATTTCGATCGATGAGGATCGGTGTGTTGGAGAGCTTCCGTTTCTGAAGATATTTTTATGGATGATCTGCCATTATATTATCAAGGTTTTTTGGTGAAATTTTTTTATATTGAGACACTTTTTTTATATTGAGACACTCCTTTTGCACAAAAGTTTTTTTGCACCTATAAAGTTTTTTATATTTTTCTGTGGTATTGGTATATATATATTTTTCTGGACTTATGATTTGATGATTTCTTTACATATATTTATATATATTTACTAGCGCAAATTATTTATTAATTGGTACACTTTATATATGGTGTTTTTTTTGCAGCTGGTACACTATTAGTAAGTTATACAATTTTGACCATAGGCGCTATTATTAATTTTTCTTAAAGGACTAATCATCAGTATTGCCTGTGGTCTCCCTGCAGCCGATCTTCCCCATTACTGACTTGCTATGTCTTTTTCTGCACTGTGTCTCTGAATGATAGCAGCTGTCTTGATAGATGCAAGGTTTGCTGCCTGCAAGGAGAACAACAGGACATTTGGATCCACACTGAATTTAAAACATCGACGAATGACTGGCTCTCGGAGTATCATAGGGCCAAGGGAATGTTCCCGTGTGGAAATTGTCAGATGTGCCCATTTGTAAAACAAACAAATACTTTTTCTGACTCTATGGAAGAAAAAAGGTCTCAAATCAGAGATTTAATAAATTGTTCAAACACTAGGGTAATCTACATGATTACATGTCCATGTGCAAACATTTATATTGGTAAAACCAAAAGACAATTAGAAACCAGATTTGGAGAACATATGTGTGAAATCAAAGATAAAGACTCAAAAAGTCTCAAAAAGCCCCTAGCTAAACATTTTCGAAAATTCCATGGAGGTAGCCTGGAAGGAATGACAAAGGGTATATATGCCCTTAAATTGTCCCAAAGACACGGTGACTTCA
This sequence comes from Staurois parvus, assembly GCF_062004578.1. NCBI lineage: Eukaryota > Metazoa > Chordata > Amphibia > Anura > Ranidae > Staurois > Staurois parvus. The sequence goes on along the minus strand of NW_028317961.1, from coordinate 5,835,950 downwards.
ATACAGTCCTGCTCAGAAAGGAAAAATGGTGGATATACAAGTTGAGATCATTGGCCCCATTGGGTCTAAATACTTAGCTGAATCTCCAGGTATTCCTGGATGAATTTTATATATGTAGTTATTTAACTTTTATACAAGACTTGATCTATGCATCTTTAAAATACTCATGATAAGAAATTATAGCCCAAGTGTACTGTTATTTATCAACTATCTACGTTTGATTGAAACTGTGTAACTGACAGTGGGATTCAGTACTATGTCAGGAAGGAATTAGACAATGTCCCCTTTAAGAGATTTCAATGTGCGGAACTGGCCTTGATAAGTTACCTTATATAAACATCCATTATGCGGGCTGCACATTGTCCTGGCGAAGCTACACTTGTATGTAAGCGAAATGTGTTGACGTCAGAGAGCGTCATGTGACATCATACCTCCACGCCCCCATGTCCAGCCACCTTGGTGGTGGAATACGAGGAGTAAGGATGATAGCCAGATTTAGGCTCTAGCACCAGGAATTGAGTGCGGTAACTAGACTTGTCGAAGTGGGGAAACCCGGAGGGTACCCAAGTGCCGTAAGATCCTGCATGATACTCTTTACGACAGTGGATGAGACAGAGTACCTAGCTTTCTGCCTTTATTGCCTGCAGTCTGTTTCAGTAACCGCTTGTCCCACCAGGGGGCTTTACCTCGTGGTTGGGGTGATTTTTCTTCCTATGGTAACTTATGGTTTAGACGGCAATGCTTAACAAGCGATAAAGCGGTCAAGTTTAACCCATTCTCATATTTTTTGCTTATAGTTGAAGTACAACAGTGACATCACCAAATCTCACTTCAAATCTCCTGAGACTGAAACAGTATGTTGCAGCAGTACCTTGAATCACAAACTGCAGACACACAGCTAGGTTGTGCACAATCACTTACCAGGAAGATCACTTTTTCAGGAGGAATTCAAGCAAAAAAGGTACTGGGTACTGATTAGGCATAATTAGCACTTCTAGATGTTTCCTATAGCATATCAGATTTTCACCGTAAAGTAAGCTTTTACTAAATAACATTTAATTTGCATAAAGTAGACCCTAATCCAAGTTATTTTATTTGGAGGAAACAACTTGGATAGGGTCTAGTTTTATATATCTAAACATAAATGACATAATTATATACAGTGTTTCATATAACAATTACTCATAAAGTCCATATACTGTGAATAATTATGAACGTGACTTGTGCTGTGATCTTCTTATAAAAGTGCTGAGACAACACACACACTGTGCTCCCCACTGGTGGTACCCATCATTCACCGACTAGTATGGACTCTGGATTAGAGTCAAATGTGCTTATTGGGAAAATCCCGGCATGGCTGGCACTTGTAGTCCTCCATGATGGGAATCTACATACATGAACACAGTCTTTCCAATCATTTTAGAATTCATCACAATAAGAATCCAGCATATTTAAAATTTTGTGGTATTGATAGGATAGACAAACATTGGTGGAGCACTTATATGAGGAAAGCTGTCCCTCAGAATGAATCTTATTGGATCTACCAATTGGCCACTATGGCACCGAGGGGTTTAAATGTAGAGATAGATGTTAACTATTTTATCTCCAATTTGTAGGAGTATGCCAAAATAAAGTCTATTATAGTGATTTATTAGGGGGCTTGTTCTTAGTAAATGTATATACATATATACTTTGTAACCCGTATTTTATTTGTTATGTATTTATTTGTTTTGTATTTGTAATGTATGTATGTAATTTCATAGGCTTAATTTTTGTAGGATGAATTTAACGCATTGAATCAGTAGAATTACTATGCATTATATACACACGTGCATATACACTTGATTATGAGGTGTAGTAAAGGTTAAATACCACAGGAGGGCATAATTCAGTAGCACCTATAAACTTAATATACAGTTGTGCTCAAAAGTTTACATACCCTGGCAGAAATTGTGACGTTTTGGCATTGATATTGAAAATATGACTGATCATGCCACAAAATGCTCTTTTATTGAAGGATGATGATCATATGAAGGCAATAGTTGTTTGGCACCTTTTTAAATCATAATGATAACAGAAATAACCCAAATGGCCATGATCAAAAGTTTACATACCCTGGAATGTTTGGCCTTCGTACAAGTACACAAGGTGACACACACAGATTAAAATGCCAGTTAGAGTTTAATGTCCCACATCTGTGGCTTTTTAAATTGCAATTAGTGTCAGTGTATAAATAGTCAATGAGCTTGTTAGCTCTTATGTGGAAGCACTGACTAGGCTAGATACTGAGCCATGGGGATCAGAAAAGAACTGTCAAACGTCTTGCGTAACAAGGTAATGGAACTTTCTAAAGATGGAAAAGGACATAAAAAGATGTCCAAAGCCTTGAATATGCCAATCAGTACTGTTAAATCACCTATTAAGAAGTGGAAAGTTCGGGGATCTCTTCATACCAAGCCAAGGTCAGGTAGACCTAGAAAGATTGCAGCCACAACTTACAGAAGAATTGTTCGGGATACAAAGGGAAACCCATAGGTAACCACAAGAAAAATACAGGTTGCTCTGGAAAAAGACAGTGTGGTTGTTTTGAAGGAGCACAATATGATGACACTTCAACAAAAATGAGCTGCATGGTCAAGGTGCCAGAAAGAAGCCTTTACTGCATCAATGACAAAAAGGCCTGGTTAGGCATGTCAAGGTGTTGTCAGGCATATTGTAACCGGGCTTTCTTGTGGCATTGGTGCAGTAAAAGCTTCTTTCTGGCACCTCAACCAAACAGTTATTTTTGTTCAAGTATCATTGTATTGCACTCCTTAAAAACAACCACCCCATCTTTTTCCAGAGCAGTCTGTTTTTCTTTTGAGGTTGCCTGTGGGTTTTTCTTTGAATCCCACACAATTTTTCTGTCAGTTATGGCTGCAATCTTTCTTGGTCTACCTGACCTTAGCTTGGTATTAAGAGATCCCCGTACTTTCCACTTCTTAATAGGTGATTTAACAGTACTGATTGGCATATTCAAGGCTTTGGACATCTTTTTATGTCCTTATCCATCTTTATAAAGTTCCATTACCTTGTTACGCAGGACGTTTGACAGTTCTTTTCTGATCCCCATGGCTCAGTATCTAGCCTAGTCAGTGCTCCAATGTAAGAGCTAACAAACTCAATGACTATTTATACACTGACACTAATTGCAATTTAAAAAGCCACAGATGTGGAACATTAACCTCTAATTGACATTTTAGCCCGTGTGTGTCACCTTGTGTGCCTGCACCAAGGCCAAACTTTCCAGGGTATGTAAACTTTTGATCCGGGCCATTTGGGTGATTTCTGTTATCATTATGATTTAAAAAGGAGCCAAACAACTATTTGATAATAAATGGCTTCATATGATCATCATCCTTCAATAAAAGAGCATTTTGTGGCATGATCAGTCATATTTTTATTATCAATGCCAAAATTTCACAATTTCTGCCAGGGTGTGTAAACTTTTGAGCATAACTGTATTGTCGAGATGTACATATCTATTTAGGCCATATATAATATAGATCTCACATTGTACATATTATAGTGTGTTTTTTTACCTGATTCACGCTCCTTCACTATAGAGCTATTTGTTCTATTTCACGCATATCATTGAATGGTTTACTTCCAGACATGTGCTACAGGATTGAGGGTGTAGGAAGTTGGGTGTAGTAGGAGGAGTCTCAGCACTGCTTAAATATGTTCACAACGACTCACGGCCTCTAGCCTCTGAGGATGCCCAGGTGACGAGAGCCCTGGTGACGTAGTATCTGGTCCGTGGAGTGCACGCTGGTGCACCACTTCTGCTTTTGGTTTGTTTATCTCTGTGCGTGGCAATATTTTACTTATGTGAGTGTAATACTCACTTTTATCTGGAATTTTTTAAATAAATGGTATTATACTATGTGGCTATATTTTCATCCCTTACTGTATAAGCACCTAAATTTTGGCTATCGCATACGGTCATCCTTGTGATTAAAGGGATACATTCACATCATGGAGGACTACAAGTGCCAGCTATGCCAGGATTTTCCCAATAAGCACATTTGACTCTAACCCAGAGTCCATACTAGTCGGTGAGTAAGTGGTACCACCAGTGGGGAGCACAGTGTGTATTGTCTCAGCACTTTTATAAGAAGATCACAGCACAAGTCACGTTCATAATTATTCACAGTATATGAACTTGCTGAGTAATTGTTATATGGAACACTGTATATGATTATGTCATTTATGTTTAGGCAGCGCTTAACTACTATGATTATATAATTCCATAAGGATTAGTACCCTTTGTAGCAGCGGCAGCCTTGTTTGATTGTTTTTATATTATTTTTAAATTTCTTTTGCACTTGTTTTTTGAACTATATATTGCAATGATTATATGTATATATAATGTTCATATTGTGATGTTCACCTAGTCGCCCACTTAGTTTGGTGCACATATATTTGTATTTACACCTAAGCGCAGGTCAATAATTTTTTTTTTCTAGAGGTACATGGGTTGCCCAACTTGACGTGAAAACAGAAACTCCGAGGACAAACTTTCTAAATTCTGTACACAAATGATGGATCCCTGACTTTCTACTTCCTCCGGAGAGGCATTAGTCACTTGACAGATCAGTAACACAGTCTCAAAAAGGAGCACTTGGTCCCCTCTAAGTGAATCTCTTCAGACCCCATCTAGGAACTGCTCATCCACCTGGCTGTCTTTGAAGAGTATTGCAGAGCAAAAGATTCTACAACAGACTGTCCCAGGGAGAACTTGCAGATCTCTCTTGTAGGCCCCTGAGGTACTCACACTGTCTTTGTGTCCTGTAGCTTTGAATAAACTGCTTTCAGACTTTTCACTGGCCTGGTATCTTTCCAAGCTTGCAGGATGTCCTTCCTCAGTGGACTGTAGGGTAGTGGAGCTCCCTCTGCCACCATCCTTCTCCCATCCTTTCAGCCTCCAGTTTCCCTGCCGTCTCCAGTGTCCCCTTCCAGGCTACACAGCACCACACCTCAGCATTCCACCTTCCACCTGACTCCACTGCTCTCCAGGCTCTCTTATATTTAAGGGCTGACCTAGCCACCTTGCCAGGCCTCCTGCATGAGGATTGGCCAGATTCCCATAAATATGCAGATCAGCACCTGCTGGCCTACATCCACTAGCTTCTAGAAACTTCTCCAAGCTTCTAGAACCAGAGGAAGGTACCAGAAGCCTGACATGTAGAGCCATCCAGCCTGACCTAATATAAACCCACTGACTCACAGCCAGGCTTCTAACAAGCCTCTAACTACACTGCAAACTATGTACACCAGAGGGCGCTACATTTACTAAAACAGCTGTATTCAGAACTTGGTGAAGCTGTGCATAGTGACCCATCAGCTTCTAACTTCAGCTTGTTCAAATAAAGTGATTCTAAAGGTTGTGACTAAAAAAAAATAACAAACATATTATACTTACCTGCTCTGTGCGATGGCTTTGCACAGAGCAACCCCGATCCTCTTATTTTTGGGTCCACTGCTGGCGGTCCTAGCTCCTCCCCCTACCAAGTTTCCCCAATAGCAAGCCTCTTGCCTTGGGGAATTTGAGTAGGTTTGCTCTTGAGCTTTGCTACTGTGAATGGACATTGTCCATTCACACACAGAGCTTGACTTTGCAATGCCCCCACTCTTTCCTTATTGGCTAACTGGTTGTAATTGACAGCAGCAGGAGCCAATGGCTCCCGGTGCTGTGTATGCCATTGAGGAAAGAGAGACCCAGAAGAACCAATGTTCTCATGCACATCACTGGATCGAGATGGGGCGCAGGCAAGTATAAGGGGGTGCTGGGGGAAGATGCACCCAGAACATTTTTGACCTTAATGCATACAATGTCTTTAAAACCATGCATCATAAGCAACTGCTGTGTGTTTTTTTTTTTTTTTTTTTTAATCAAAATGTTTTTCATTTTTTGTTTTCACATCAGCACTACTGATAATCTGCACTTTCATGGCAGGGTTACCAGGCATTATACTAATGAAACATTTGAAAATATTGAAAATTACTTTGAAACTTCACGTTCCCTTTTAAAGACTTTAATGATTGGGTTTAGATATACTTTTGCCCTGCATTAAGTATAGTTAAATAAATATTCACTGAAAGGAAAAACATTAGTGGTAGCTCTTATTGCAAATATTAATAATCACATGAACTGTTAACTATACAGCCAGTTGACTAAAATTGCTGCTTGCAGTTAAACTAAGTGATACAACAACGCCCAATTTAAATGTGCTTATGTTATGGATATTTAGAATATATAGTTACAAAGCTGTGGTGATCATGATAAACAATTTTACTGTATTATGTTCTCCTAAACTTATATATGTAGTTGGAATTTATTCACCTCTTTGAAAAGGCTTCCATCTTGTGGTTACACTGATGTATTACAAATTTGAAACTTTATGCGTTGTAAATAGAGATGAGCAAACCAAATTTATTCTACCTTCAAATCTAGCAATTTGGACCCAAAATCAATTTTCATGAGAAAATTTCAGACCATGAATCAGCTTGCCTAAAAAAGGCTTTGTGGGATTTTAAGGGTTTTCATTTGTTTTTTGTAGCTGTTTTTTGATATTAAGTGGTGCACTTCGATGTACTTAATATTCTAAAGTCCTCTATAGGACAGTTGTTCCCAGCCATATTACATGCAATGTATAGATGCAATTCCACTGGTACAGTCTGGGTGCATAACCTTACACTTTTCAACATTACATTTTATCTGCTCTGAAACTTCTCTTTCTTTCTTGCTGCCTGAAGCTGGCTGAACAGCAGTAGACGTTTGTGTGAAATTTGTAGTTTTAAGAACATTTGATTTATTTCCTAATTTTTAGTGGGGTCAAATTGTTTGTTTTAAGTATTTTACAACAACATGTGATCAAATGTACTAATGAGAATTTTCATTCAATAATCTACTAGCGTATAACCTGTTTTAGTCTTTCAACACAGGATGTGTATCTTTCATTGTACAAAGATCTGAACATTGTACATAAACACTTCTATATTCACATAATGGGGATACCACATATGTGTGAAACCTTTTTGCTTTTGAGATGCATAGAGGGGCCAAAATCCAAGGAGAACCTTCATACTTGCAAGGAATATAAATTAGACATCTCATTTCCTGACTACCTATCACATTTTGGAGGTCCTGGAGCAGCAGGACAGTAGAAACACTTACAAAATCACCACATTTTGGAAAGCAAGCACCCCAAGGTATTCTATGAGGTATAGTAAGACTTTTGAAAATGTAATTTATTATTTATTTATTACAAGTACTTGTATAGTGCTGTCAATGTATGCAGCACTTTTCTCACACACACACATAGTACATTCACATCAGTCGCTTACCCTTAAGAGGCTCACAATCTAAGGTCCCAAACAGGGGCGGACTGACCATTTGGAAACTCGGGCACTGCCCGAGGGCCCGGGGTCAGTAGAGGGCCCCACGAGATGCCCCTGGTACCTTTTTCATAGGCTTTTTTGAGTTTGGGCAAGGACACAGGGGCCCCATGATCCCCTATTGCCCGGGGGGCCCATGAGTTGTCAGTCCACCCCTGGTCCCAAACTCACATTTACACATACTAGGACCAATTTAGACAAGAGCCAATTAGCCTACCAGCATATCTTTTGAGTGTGGGAAACTGGAGTATCCAGAGGAAACTCAAACAGGCACAGGGAGAACATGCAATCTCCAGGCAGGAAGTATCATCGTTAGGATTCGAACTAGTGTTGCTAGGTGGGCGTGCTAACCACTTCACCACTGTGCTGCCCACAGTTTTTTAAAAATAAGGAAATTAAATTGTATATTTTTTACACAAAGTTGTCAATTAATAAATTATTTCTAATACATATCATAGGCACACTCAGAATTACACCCCAAGACACGTTCTTCTACTCTTCCCCAGTATGGGTACTCTGACTCCAACTGTTGAAATAGTGACTTATACTTTGTTAAGACCTCTATGCCTGGCCTGTATAAGCAGTTACAATCACTGTGGACAGACTTTATCAGATAGCTGAACTAAAAAAACACCTTTATCTCATCCACAAAGATCTTCATTGAATGCAGTTTGATTATAACAGACAACAGGATGTAAAAGGGTGGTATTTGCAGGTCAAAACATTGTACTGCGTTCCCCCATGCAAGCAGATTACCATGTGGGTGTGAGACATGCAGCCATCTTATCCCATATTGCATACGTAAGAAGTGCATCATAAAATGGGAGGGAAAACAGAAAAAGATGGTGCAATAACCAAAATAACCACAAGATGGCAGTATATTAACCAACTATACTGAAGCCAATAAACAATGGCTTAAAGAGTTACTAAACCCAGGACCCTGCATTCACTATATCTGGTCTGCCACAGTACACAGAACATAGATATGCAATTATTTTAGTAAATATAAACTGATAAATACCTTTTCTCATCAACAGTTAGGGCAGTCTTGTGACTTTAGCAGAGCACTGGTTAAAGCTTGTAGGAGAAGTTTTCTTTCTGCTCTAGGAGGATGCAAAACCCCTGGCCCTCTGCCTGAACAGTGCTGATTGACCCTGTGCTGATCACATGCACTCTCCCAAGAAAAAAAAAAAACCTCTCTAGCAATGCACACTAAACTGAGCATGTGCATGTGGCTACAGGTTCAGTCTGTCTTATCAGGAGATGAGACATGGACATTTGAACTAGAGGAGGGGCAAAGAAACAGGATCAAATGGCCTTTTTACACAATGCAGAGGATTAACCCCTTAGGTTCCACGGTGAGCATAACAAGCATGCTTTACTGCGTATACAGACTGATTTTACTGTTGTGGGTTCAGTAACACTTTAAGGAAATTAACTATATAAATGATCAATTCACAGTAATATGAACATTAACCATGGCTATGCATTGTATTATATTCTCATACAAGTGTAACAGCACAATGGAGATACCACATGTTTGTTGCCTAGCTGCATAGAGGAGCCCAAAATCCAAGAACCTTTAGGCTTTCAAGGGGCATAAATTATGCATCTAATTTCCTGACTTCCTATTTTGGAGGTCCTAGAGCACCAAGACAATAGAAACACCAACACAATTACCACATTTTGGAAAGAAAACACTCAAAATAATTTTTTGGAGACAAGGTCTTCTGAAGGTTTCATTTATTGCCAATCATTTTTGGAAAACGAAGAAAGAACATTATTTTTTTTGTTTTACACAAAGTTGTCAATTAATAAGGCATTCCTAACATACAGTATAGGAATATTTATAATTACACCCCCAAAACACATTTTGCTACTCCTTCCAAATATGGGGATGCCACATGAAGGGGTCCAAAATTCAAGGAACAGACATTTAAGGGGTATCTAATACCCTGACTGCCTTTCACATTTTTGGAGGTCTTAGAGCACCAGAACACTAGAGACACCCACAAAACACTTCCAAGGTATTTTTTAAGAGTCTTTTGAAGATTTAATTTTTTGCCACAAGTTTTGGAAAATGCAGAAAGAAAATGAAAATAATTTTTGTCAATTAAATAAGATATTATTTACATACATACTTTTGCTAAGTACATATGTACCCAAGTACATACTTCTCTATATGAATGGCCAGGGAATATACTAACTTAGTGTAATATCATCTATAGCAGTCACTATTCCTATAAGCAAAGCAAGCCTAGCCCATTGGTAAGAGGCTGCCCCCATGAATGCCATATTTACTGGTCAGGAAGACAGAAGGCTAAACAAAGGGTGAGCAAAAGAATCCCTGTGGTACCAGGAGTGCAGTTGTCTGGGACTGCTGTCTCGCAGAAACATAGTCAGTGGAACATGCAGGTAGGCCATTTCAAGCGGCAAAGAGAGACATGCTCAGCAAACAGGCAAAGGATTTGTCCAGGCAACAGACGGAAATGTAGTCAATAAACAGGTCAGGGTCAGTACAGGCAGCAGGCAACACTGCATTGTTGTTGGCATGGTCAGGAACACTGTTGCTGGCTGCACTGGTTTTGGTGACATTGCACTGATGTGGTGGCAATCAGGGACACTGTTGATGCCTGCACTGACTCTGGTGACACTGGCACTGGTGTGGCTGGTGATCAGGAATATAGTTGCTGGTTGCACTGGTCTGGTGACATTGACATCGGGGTGGCAGTGATCAGAAACACTGTTAATGGCTTACACTGGTCTGGTGACACTGGCACTGGTGTGGCAGTGATCAGAAACTCTGTTGCTGGCTTACACTGGTCTGGTGACACTGGGAATGGGGTGGCAGTGATCAAAAACACTGTTGCTGGCTGCATTGGTCTGATGACAGTTTGACCAGTGTGGTGGTGATTGGAGACATTGTGAAAGGTTACACTATCATGATGACAGTGGGACTGGTGTGGTGGTGATCAGGGACACTGACTGACTGCACTATTGTGGTGACACTGGGAGTGGTGTGGTGGTGATCAGGGACACTGTTACTGACTGACTATGTACTGCTGTGGCTAGTGATCACTGGCAGGCAGCCATTTTACAAGATCACTAGCAGCAGCAATACAATGTCACCATAGTGACACTACACTGCTCTGGTGAGAATGTGTAAAAAAAAAATCATATTCGCTATAGCAGTGCAGTGTACGTATGGTGACATTGCACTGCTGTAGCTAGTGATCAGAGACAGTGCCTTGCTGCATTGGTATACATTGATATGAGAGCAGTCAGTATTTACTAAAGTGCTGCCCACTGTAGAAAATTCTCTGTTTCTTTGCACATCCTCAGGCACTGTGAGAGGAAATGGTTCAAAGGCTGCAGCAGTCTTTGCTTACAAGTGTGATCGCTGTGATTGGTCAAAGTGATCATATGGTACAGGTCCAATTTCATTCTGTGATTCGTTGTCTCCGAAGAACGCCACCATCAGGCTGTTTGTTGCAATGGGATGGGAAGTAGATACTATAGGACCCTTTCATCCAATTGGACAGTGTTAGTGAGTGGCAACCCACTTTTGATCTGTATGGTATAATAAGGAAGAGCTGTCAGTGTTTCTGCAAGTGTATCCCTTTTATTTTCAATAACTGATATTAAACATTTTAAAGGATACATAGCATAACCTTATGCAAATAAATAGGTGAGATAAATATATTAATGATTTTCAAAACAGTATCCACCAAATATGAAATGAAAGAGGAGTAACTGAAGGGTAGAACAATACATGTAACAAAATACATGTTAGTAAAATAATAAACGATTAGCAATGTATGCAAAAACGTGGACTGAGCACCAATAAGGAGGGCACTCATGGGTTTGGTGCGGAAGCTGGGTCCGTCATGCAGAAAATAAAGAAATATTTCAACAGAGGCCTCCACAGCAGGAGAGACAAAAAGATTGGGGGGGGGGGGTGTAGAAAAAGAGGGGAAAAAAGAAAAGAAGAAAGACGGATGCCAGGGACACCCCACCCGAAGTCCAGGGGTCTTAATGCCTATAATAGCGTATAATTGGCTGTAGGTGTAACACCCTGCCTGATGCAAATTGTAGGATGTCGATAAAGACACAGGATGGCAGTGTCCTGTGGTTCAGTAGCACTCACACTTTGTGGAACAGCCCCACGGACCTCATGTGTTGAGCCACAGGACTGCTGGAAAGCAAAGTACCAGGGGACAACATTTCCCAGAGGTGCAGGCGTGTGGGGCATTTCTGTGAAGAAGCCTGGGAGTCTGGTCAGGAAGAATGAATGGCATTCATAACAGCTGTGCTTCCTATAAAGTGATGCTGTGATTGGCTAACAGCTATCATATGGTACCTGGTCCAATCACAGAACCCTGTACCATGTGATTAGCTGTAGCCAGTCACAGATCACTAGTAACTAGACATTTCAAAACATTAAAACATTGCTGTTACAGTGATCATCATTGTAACAGCAAAGTATAAAAAAGATAGAAAAGAAATCCCGGATCACCAATCACCCCGACCCCCCCCCCCCCCCCAGTAGTACAGTGTTAATATGGTGACATTGGACTACTCTGCTGAAAGTATATAAAAAAGAAAGACAGAATAATAAAAAAAGAAAACATTGTTAAAAAAAAATTTAAATATCGAATTAAAAAATTCACTGGATTTTATGGTGTGCACTTTTATTGATGGAACAGTTACTGATACTAGTCTAGGGTCCCTAAAATGCCCCAAGACTGTCAAAACCTTTCCAGTAGACTCCTCACTTCAACCTATTCTGTTTAAATACCAAAATGCTTCTGAGAAGCTATTCTTTCCTGCAAGTCATGTTTCCCAATAATATAAATTTTATGTGTCTTTAAAAACAAAAGTGATGCTTTCCCACTGTGGATCCAGCTGTTTCCTATCTTAATAAAATGAAACCTACTATAGCTGCCTTGACAATGGGGAAATGGACTAAAAATATGTCTGAGGAACTAGAAACTGTACTTACTAATCATTCAGTTAGGAAGCACTTGGAGTTTAACTTATCTTCGATATTGTCTGTTTCATTTCCTGTATGAGTCTCCTGTCTGTTAACTGCTTACCCTCCGCCCTATAGCAGGAATACTGCTACAGGGCGGCAGGGGTGCGCAAAATCATGTATACATATGTGATTTTGCATTTCCGGGTAGGGGGTGTGCGCGAGCCCTACCCGCGCTGCCATTGGTGGCCTGACCTGTCGATCACCGGGTCCTAGCCGGCATCCAGCGATGTGTATCACAGACGGGGGAGAGACCTGTGTGTAAACAATACTGATCTCTCCCCTGTCAGCTACTGCACATTGCTTTGTATTGCTCTGCATAGCACAGCAATACAAAGCAATGTGCTGGCACAGTAAAGCACACACACAGCACACTGTAAAACAGCACACAGTTAACCCTTTGATCGCCCCAGATTTTAACCCCCTTGCTGCCCCGTGCCATTAGTACAGTGTCAGTGCTTTTTATTAGCACTGATCACTGTATAGTGTTACTGGGGATGTCAGTGACAGTTAGTCAGTTTCCCCCCAGTGTCAGAATGCCCGCCGCAGTCCCACAGTCCTACTATAAGTCGCTGATTGCCGCCACTACTAATATTACAAAAAAAAAATTCCACTATCTATACAGCCATTTGTAAACGCTATAACTTTCACATAAACCAATTAAATTACAAGCATAGACATGTCGCAGAATACATTTTGGCCTAAATTTATGAAAAACTTTATTTTTTAAAAGTTTTTTGCTGGACATGTTTAATAGCAAAAAGTCAAAAATATTACCATCGAAAGAAAGCTCTCTATTTGTGAGAAAAAAAGGACATAAATTTCATTTGGGTGCAGTGTTGCATGACCACGCAATTGTCAGTTAAATTAAGGCAGCGCCGTATCGCAAAAAGTGGCCTGGTCAAGAAGGGGGTAATAGAGGAACTCTCTGCCTAAAACATTGCTCTGTGGAACAACAATAGAAAAAAGGCCTACCGTATGTGCCTTTTGAAAAAAAATGTCTCCGATGCTCCTTTAAACAATTTTACTGGAGCTAAACTTAATGTGTGTAGATGGTGCCGAGTTAGGTAAAACTATTAGTTTCTTCATCTTGAATACTACCAAAAATGCTGTGACTTATAGTTCCGGCTCTCATACTGTGAAGGATAGTGGGTCCCTTACTCTCCACCTGCTTCTCCCCTGGTCCATTTATAAAATGCCTTTAACTACTTGCCCTTCAGAGGATTTATGCCCCTTCCTGAGCAGGCCATTTTTTGCGATATGGCGCTGCATTAATTTAACGGACAATTGTGTGGTCGTGCAATGCTGTACATAAATGAAATTTATGTCCCCTTTTCCCCGCAAACAGAGCTTTCTTTCAGTGGTATTTGATCACCTCTGCGTTTTTTATTTTTTGCGTTACAAACAAAAAAAGACTGACTATTTTGAATAAAACACTGGAGAGTGCAAAATCTGGTGCCGCTGTGCACAGTAGCCAATCAGGTTTTAACTTCAGCTTGTTCAATCAACTTTGACAATAAAGCCTGGAAGCTGATTGGTCTCTATGCAGAGCTGCACCCGATTTTACACTCTCCAGTTTTAGTAAATCAACCCAAATATGTCTATTGCTGTCTATGCTTTCCTGTCCTGGGGACAGCCTCTCCTTCCACCATTTATTGTCCTGGTGTCACAGGAACAGGAAGTTAGAACAATCCCCCCAGTAGGATCACAGGAAGAATGTCTGTTATTTTTTGCCACGCAATCCAACAAAATATCTTGAGTTGAGCTAAAGTCTTGATAGAAGATGTAACCCCCTCCACCCTTCTTGGCCTTCCCTGGCACACCCCTCCTTTCTGAGAGGCATCTAGTGTTCCTCAGGGCTGGATGACCCTTAAGTTTGCTTTTAGGAAGCTCACTATTATGTATATCTAGTTGCTTCAGACTGTTCCCTGTGGAGAATTTCATACTACAAATTGGCATGCATTGAATCTAATATATATGTATGTTGCCCTGGAACTACATGTACCAAAAAAAAAGCAACAAATATAACCAAATATATTAATATACTGTAATCTAGTGGCCAACAGCATCTTTATTGAGGGCCAGTTCACACCACAATTTCTGGGTTTCGGATTTGTTTCTGCGTGCATGTTTTCGATGCGTTCTGGTGCATTTTTTATGTGTTCCATTGTGTTTTCCCGTTTTTCTTCATCTCAATTAAGGACATGTGCGTTCATGATGTACTGATGCCGCAGTCCCGATGCATTCCATACAGAAAATATACAACATGTTCTACTTTTGTTGACTGCGAGGGAACGCACTGCACTGATGTGAACTATGGCCATTGGAATCCATATTAAACACTGTCCATGCTTTTTGATGCAGAATAAAAAATCACTGGACTTCATCTGGTGTGAACCAGCCCTAAAGGGAACTTGTCCGGAGACAATATACAATATATGCTGGCATTGGTGATCATTTCCAGAAAAGCTAGATAACTATGATGCTGATCGGGTTGGTTTGGTCATTGATTGGAATAAGCACGTAGATTGTGAGTGCTGACTTATTCTAAGTTAGTGACTCAAATTGTTAAAACTAGAAAAAGCCAGACAATTTGTGTTTTTACAAGGTGGTTAGCAATGGCAGGTTGAAGACCTCACTGCAGGCTTCTTTTGTGGCCCATATGGATAGACCTTAAAGGATAAATTCACCTTATATAACATGTTACACCCATATTCAGGGTGTGTCCACTGACACCAATGTAAAGGGTTATTAATGAATCCATTGACAGCAATGTAGAAGGTTATTTTTGCATCCACTGACACCTAGGTAGAGGGTAATTATTGTGTCCACTGACAGCAAGGTCGGGGGCTATTGCATTCACTGGCAGCAATGTTGGGGGTTTTTATAGCATACCATGACACCTATGTTGAGGGTAATTATTGTGTCCACTGACAGCAATGTCAGGAGCTATTATTGCATCCACTGAGTTCATTGTCGGAGGGTTTATTGTCTCCACTGACACCAATGTTAGGGTTTATTATTGCGTCCACTAACACCAATGTCAAAGGTTATTATTCTGTCGACTGACACCAGTGTCGAGGGTTATTATTGCATTCTCTGACGTCAATGTCAAGGGTTATTATTGTGTCCACTGACACCAGTGTCGGGGGTTATTATTGCATCCACTGATGCCATTGTTGAGAGTAATGTGTCCACTGACACCAATGACAGGGGTTATTAATGCTTCCACTAATTCCATTATCAAGGGTTATTATTGTGTTCACTGGCGCCAATGTCAGGGGTTATTATTGTACCCACTGACACCAATGTGGGGGGTTATTATTGCGTCCACTGACACCAGGGTCAGGAGTTGCTATTGCATCCACTAACACCAGTGTCAGGGGTTGTTATTGCATCCACTGACACCAAGGTCGGGGGTTGTTTTTTTGTCCACTGACACCAATGTGAAGGTCAATTACTGCATCCACTGACACCAATGTCAGGGTGCTATTATTGCATCCACTGATGCCAATGCTGGGGTTTATTATTGTGTCTACTGACACCAATGTCTGGGGTTATTATTAATGTCACTGCCATCAATGCTAGGGGTTATTTTACTCCAAATTCTTCAGTGTGCATTGCAATACACAGCAAGACATACAGCAGGACTGTACTTTTTGGACGTTGAGGTGCATTATTACCAATTGTTTTTTAATGGGCTGCCTAATGACACAATGCACCTCAGTTCACAAAAATGCACTGCTATTATGGTCCTCTGGAAGTATCAGGGGCCACACTTGAGGCTCTGTATAATTTTCAAAATGTTCAACACTGATGAACTACTAAAGCCATACTGCTACTTTATAAATGTCTCCCTACATTGGTGCTGATGTCCTGGATATGACAGGAGCACAGGCAGTGTTAGGACAGTATAGGATGAGGTTATGTACGGTCATTTTTGAAGGGTCAATCCACCCAAATATTTCAGATGGATTAGCGTTATACTACCTATCTGTTTCCCATATGCAATGTCCAATGCACACCTGCAAACCAGACTATCGGCCTCCTACCTCCCCTCACAGCCAGACCAACACACGGCTGCAAAAAAAGACTACTGGCCTCCAACCTCCCATCACAGCCAGTCCAACTGACACCTACAGGAAAAGACTACCAGCCTCCAACCTCTCCTCACACCCAGTCCAACACACACATGCTAAAAAAAGACTACCAGCCTCCAAATTCCCCCCACAGCCAGTCCAACTCACGCCTACAGAGAAAGACTACTGGCCTCCAACCCCCCCCCCCCCCTTATAGCCGGTCCAACAAATGCCAACAAAAGAGAATACTGGCCTCCATCCTCCCCTCACAGCCAGTCTAACGCACTCCTGTACAAAAAGACTACTGGCCTCCAACCTCCTCTCACAGCTAGACCAACACATGCCTGTAGAAAAAAAGACAACCGGCCTTCATCCTCCCCTCACAGCTAGTCCAACACATGTCTACAAAAGAAACTACCGACCTCCAACCTCCGCTCACATCTGAAGAAAGAGAACCCACAATAAGCAATCTGCTCCTCCTCTGTAAATTTGGTCTCCAGCACTTCATTGATTTCTTCCATCTTCATCTGTGTTTCCAGGTTTATCGGTGGGCACTTTCTAAAAGTCACTTTTGGGTGGAGTCTAAATGTGACTGTCACACTCTGGTGGAGTCTCAATGTGAATGTCACATTCTGGTGGAATCTCAATGTGACCGTCACATCCTGGTGGAGTAGCGATGTGAAAGTCACATTCTGGTTGAGTCTGAATGTGAACGTCACATTCTGGTGGAGTGTCAGTGTGAACATCACACTCTGGTGGAGTCTCAATGTGAACATCACATTCTGGTGGATTTACAATTTCTTTCAATTTTCTCTCCCATCACAGCTGCATCCTTCCCATTTAAGTGCAGTCCATCCCTACTATAGAGCCAGAAAGTGACCAAAACGTCAACCCAATTCTCCAGGAACTCAAATTCCTCCTCCCTGCACCAGTTCTTAAACCACTTGTTAAGTTCCTGCTGATTCTTTAGTGTCGCTCCAGATAAAGGCAGGATTTTTGAAAATACTCCCTTGGATGTCCTTTTCTTCAATATAGCTCCTAAGTCCCTGAATTCATTTTGTAGGACTCTCCATCTTCCTCTAATTTTGTCATTGGTACCAATATGTACCATGACAGCTGGATCCTCCCCAGCTCCAGCCAACAATCTGTACATCCGATCTACGATGTCCCCAACCCGAGTGCCCGGTAAACAACACACTGTTTGTTGACTTGTGTTTTTGTGACAGATTGCCCTCTCTGTCCCTCTAATCATTGAGTCCCTTACCATCAGTATCTGCGTAACGGAACTGGACCCCGACCGCACTAGGGTATTTCCATTATACTCTCACTTCCCTGTCCGAACACAAATCCACGGACCACACCCGCTGAGCATGCAGGAAATAAGACAGCACCAGACTCTCTTAAGACAGGAAGTCAACTGCTTTCTTTTAACACAAAACACAAGTTATATACATAGGGTGGGGAAACACAACCAGGAACAGGAAACACATCATCAGGTCCTCCCATCAGGGGGAAGGGCTGCAGGAACCACCCCCCACCAACCCAAGACACACAACAGAACAATGGAACAACCACATGGCATTAGACAGTACAGGAACACATGCATCCCAAAATAGTTTGCTGGCCAGCAAGACACAATAGAACAATGGGATGCAGCACATGGCAGTGAACAATGGACAACCACATGGCAGTGAACAATGGACAACTCCCACACCAATACACAATATCAGGACAAAGCACCCTGCGCCCCTAATGGACACATTACACATGTGCCTTTACACATAATGGTGGGAACATGAGGAGCTGAGACAGGGGTTCCCCACCCCCAAAAGTCACTCCCGTCACAATCTGCCTATTCTTTCCTGTAACCTGGCCCCCATCTTCACTGGAGGAGATGTTCCCCTGGCATTTTGGTGGAGTCACAACATGAATGTCACACTCTGGTGGAGTCGCAATGTTAATGTCACACTCTGGTGGAGTCGCAACGTGAAGGTCACACTCTGGTGAAGTCGCAGCATAAAAGTCACACTCTGGTGGAGTCGCAACGTGAACGTTACACTCTGGTGGAGTTGCAACGTAAACGTCACACTCTGGTGGAATCTCAATGTGAACATCACATTCTGGTGGATTTACAATTTTTTCCAACTTTCTTGCCATCCTCCCTCCCAGCACAGCTGTGCCCTTCCCATTTAAGTGCAATCCATACCTGCTATAGAGCCAGAAAGCGACCAAAAATTCAACCCAATTCTCCAGGAACTCAAATCCCTCCTCCCTCCAGTTCTTCAGCCGCTTGTTAAAGCGGAGTTCCACCTGAAAAAAAAAAAGAAGTCAGCAGCTACAAAAACTGTAGCTGCTAACTTTTAAAATACAGACACTTACCTGTCCCTCGGTCCAGCAGTGTCCTCACCACCGCTGGTATCACCGGCCATCTTTTTTCCCTGGCGCCAGCATCTTTAGTGTGGGCACCCGGTTGTGACAGCTTGTGGCTTCACAGCCGGGTGCCCACTGCGCATACGCGAGAAGCACTGCACTTTGTGAATGGCCCCATAGTCTTCTGGGACCTGTCCCCCCCATTTCATGCACACATGTTAAAGCATAAATAAAGGAAAACCTTTTTTTTGGATATTGTGAAGAGGAATTACAGCATCTATCAGGTTTTTATTGCTGTCTGTGTTCCCTTTAGGGACATTCACCTTCATTATTTGTCCTGTTTACCATTACCACCTAAAGTGAAAGAACACCCCAAGTTTTGGGCTGTCAAAGAACAGGAATAGAAGGGAAATCTTCCAATGGGAACACTAGTTCTGGTTACAACAAGGGATTCCATCACTTTGGGGGATTTCTCTCATTTCCAGTTTTGGCTATTGGACAGGAACTGAAGGGAAATCTCCCCAATGGGGACACAGATGGCAAAAAAATCTATGAGGGTAATCTGATGGGGGCAACTGATCTATGGGGGTACTTTGATGGGGCACCTAATCTATGGGAAGACTCTGATGGGGGCAACTGATCTATGAGGGCACTGTAATGGAGAGAAACTAATATGAGGGTATTCTGATTGGGGTTCCTGTTGTAAGTTGGCACTGTGAAGGAGAACACCTGATATAAGGGGCACACTGATGGGGGTATTTGATCTAAGGGGGTGCTCTTGTCAGGGCAACCACTGTATGAAGGTATTCTTATTGAGGTTCCTTATTTATGGGGTATACTGATGGGAATGCTTTATGTAATGAAGTACTCTGTTATGTAAGGGGACACTCTGATGGGGGCAGCTGATCTATGGGACAGCTAATTTATGGGGGTATTCTTATGGGGGAAATTGATATATGGGAGCACACTGATAGGGGCAACTGATATACGAAGGTATTCAGATTGGGGTTCTGGATTTATAAGGGTACTTTGATAGGGACACCTGATGTAGGGTGGCACTCTGATGGGGACAACTGATGTAGGGTGGCACTCTGATGGGGACAACTGATGTAATGGGGTACTTTGATTGGGGTAACTGATCTAAGTGGATATTCTGATGGGGGTATTTGATATGTTGGGGAACACTGATGGGAGCAGTGTTCCCCAACATATCAAATATATGAGGATATATGAGGATACCCTGGGGTCCCTAATTTATGGTGTACTCTAATGGGGGGCACCTGATGTAAGGTGGTTCTATTTTCTTTTATTTGAAATGTGAATGTGATTGGCCTACTTTTATGTGTTATTAAAAAAATATTTATTTGTCTTACATCTTGAAAGAGTTTAGAATAAGGGAGGAAGTGGAAGACGAGTACCCAAAAAGCAGAATCCAAGGCTCGGAGACCGGTTACCATGAAGAGATCCAAGGCCAAGACACCACTGGAAGCTCTGGGGATCAGCACTAAGCAGCTTCACTGGTAGGAGGTAAAGCCTAATATATTAACAATGTCTTTGCTACAAGTTACCCACCAACATCTGCTGATACTCCAGACTACCCCTCCAGTTTGGTCCACTTACACTTTAGTTCATTCTCAAGTATAGTTGGACAGTATTACAGGACATCCTCCATTCTATCAATGCTCCAGGCCACCCTCTGGCCCTGTCTGCAACACTACAGATCACCAGTTGTCAGGGCCATCGACAGAGGGGGTACAGGCAGTCCTTCCCATGGATCAGCAGGGCACAGAGGCTGATTATGATAGGTGGGGGCCAGAGGCAGACTGACAACTCATGGGGCCCCCGGGCAATAGGGGATCATGGGGCCCCTGTGTCCTTGCCCAAACTAAAAAAAGCCTATGAAAAAGGTACCAGGGGCATCTCATGGGGCCCCCTACTGACCCCGGGCCCTCGGGCAGTGCCCGAGTTTCCAAGTGGTCAGTCTGCCCCTGGTGGGGGC
Source organism: Staurois parvus (assembly GCF_062004578.1). Classification (NCBI taxonomy): domain Eukaryota; kingdom Metazoa; phylum Chordata; class Amphibia; order Anura; family Ranidae; genus Staurois; species Staurois parvus. The sequence goes on along the minus strand of NW_028317961.1, from coordinate 5,815,030 downwards.
CTAGTATGTAGGGCAGTGTACAGAGGTCAGTAGTATGTAGGGCAGTGTACAGAGCTCAGTAGTATGTAGGGTTGCATCTAGAGGTCCAGAGTATGTAGCTGTCAGCAGGGCATACTCAATTTCTGCAGAGCATACATGGGCTCAGATTGATTATGTTTTTGGAACTGTTATCCATATAATTTCTTTTTTTTGTTGTCTTCACTGTAAACAGCATTCTGTAATACCAGCCGATGATATACGTACCTTTTCTTGGAAGCTTTCTGTTTGTTGGATATACATCCTTAATTTTAGGACCATTTTGTTAGTATTTTTTCTGTATCCTTTTTTCTGGCCAATTATATGGCCACTCTTGGCCAGGTTCTTTTGAGGGTGTTTTCTTCTACCAACATTTGGTTGCTTTTCTTTAGGGGATATGCCTTAACGTTCAACCATTGCATTTGCCTCCCTTTATAGTATTTTTTCCCCTTTTAACAGCTTTTTATTTTGTCTATGGTCTCTTTAAGATGGCCATGAAATTTTGGACGTCTTGTGTCGCCCAGCATGATGTAATGATGTCGTACATCATGACGTCATCGTCGTGCGCCACCTACGTCATCGCATGTGTGCATCCTATTTCCTTAATTGCCATTTTGGCACCAAATAACTGCTATTTAAACCTTGGAGGTTGTTTTTTTAATTCAGGACTACACAGGGCGAAGTGAGCTTGAGGTTCATTCCTCCCCCTTTCTTGAGAAGACATTTGTCTCAATACCTTTGTAAGGCATCCTGTGTCTGGCTATATATGATGACTTATACCACCTGGCCACTGCATTTTTGTTTTGAATGGTATGTATCTGGATGGATTATGATTTTTATACTTCTGCCTGTGATTGTTTATCTATTACCCAGGGGATCTCCCTGCTTGTTTTTGTCCCCCTCTTAGATTCAAATCCTTCTTGACCAATTTTGGGGAGTAGGGGTGTAGTTGTTATCACCTTGTTATATTTATATTTTTTCTTTTTTCTGTTTCAATTAATTATATTGTGTGATCCCCCAGAATGTTGACTTGGTTTCCACAAGTCTTCAAATACATTTGAACCCTGTTTTGATTGATGACCCCTCCTTGTGGTCATTTAGTCTTCTTCCCGTTCACCCAGATACCATTGATCTATACCTAGCAGGAGCTATCTCAGACTGTGCTGATATCAGCGACTGGTAATTGCTGTCGTTTTATTTGTTCATATTTTGTATTGTTGTACAGTATATATTTGTATTTGTTCTATATCATTTATTGATTATATGTTTTTAGTTTGTTTTTGTTTTCTTTTTCTATGATTTATTGTAGATTCTCATGTTTTGCCCTCTTTCCCTGAAGAAGTGGGCTTCGTCCCACGAAACCCATTGGAATCTATAACGCAAAGCATTTCTCATGGTTTCAATTGGATACTGTAATACCAGTTTCATCAACACCTATTTTGTCCTTTGGTTGGGTGTTTTCTGTCTATATATGTATATACTTCCTCTGATAACCATTTACCATTTCATATACTACCTGTACAGTTGAGTCTACCTTGTTCTAAGTTTGTGGCTGTAGTTTGCCATTGCCCATAACCGTGACGTTCCTTATGTCTTTGGCAGCGGCCGTTGCCTACTATAGCCACCCCTTGCTGATTTTGATCATATGCCTTTTTGTGTCTATGTCTGACTGTATGCCTTTTGTGTCTATGTCTGACTAAACTTTTTCCACTGATGGGTGTTTTTTCTATGGGAGGCTAGGTTTTTACAGACTCTGCTATCCATTTACACCTGACTGTCTTTTTGATCCACCTAAATGGAAGAGGAGGGATCCCCTTCATTTTGTTTTTTTCCAGCAGACCCAGTCAGACTAGAGGTAGGTGGGTGTAAGCAGACACAAGTCTGTTTACATTTGCCTGTCCATAGGGATGAGTTGAAGGTCTGATCAGGTCTGCTTCAAAAACTGATAGACAGACCTGATCAGACCTGCTGTGTGAAAGGAGCCTCAGGCCCTGTTCACATCTGGGCATTTTGTATCCAGAGCAGAATCACCACAGTTCTGCCTGTGATCCCAAAACGCTAAGCAAAATATTACATAATTGCACCATGCGTGTTCAGGTGCCATTTATTTTTAATAGCGCCTAAATGTGGTGTGTTTCTGCCATGTTTGCCATGATTGCAGCAAGATTTATCATGCTACAAACAGCATTGCGCAAAGCTTGCAGCAGAATTGCACTGCATTTAGGTGAAAATGAATGGCAACTGAACACGCATGGTATGATTTGTCATTTTTGCAGATCACATTGGGATTGCTGGCTGAATCGCAGTGATTCTACCTGAGACACAAAACGCCCAGGTGTGAACGGGGCCTTAGTGATGGCATCAGCAAGCAGTGACATTGAGAAATTGAACAGTGCAGTGCTAAACCCACAGTCAGGACAGTGCAACATGAAAGAAAATAGGGTACCATCCTTGTCAGCGAACAGCACTTTTTCTAAAAGTATAGATAGAAGTAAAAAAGTGCTGTTCCCTGACAAAGATGGTAGCCCTCTTTTTCATGTAGCATTGTTCTGACTGTAAGAAATTGGACAGTGCAGTTTTAAACCCAATTTCTCACAGTCACTGCTTGTGCTACATGAAAAAAAGAGATACGTTATATGCCCATTACAGACTTTTACTTCTATAGTAGCACAGCAGTTTTGTTTATCATCTGTATATCAAGAGATCCCACAGCCACAGAATTTATTGCTCACACTGCATCAGAAGAAAGAATGGGGGCAAGGATTAGGTGATTATCTCTGAAGCCGGCAGCATCCCCTCCCACCCACTCACACTGCAAAGGCTCTCAGGCTCCGCCTCGGGGATGCCGGAATACAATGAGAGGGCCTGGACAGAGCTGATGGGGGAGGAGACGGGGGAGGGATGTGTCCCCACATATATCTACTCACAGTCGATGTATCAGATTTGATAGACTAGACTAATGTAACACCCTCCAGTATTAGCTAGACAGGCCTTGTTGGGTTTTTCTTTTAGTTAGAGCTGAGTAGAAGCCTGAGATGAGTCAGCCTGGGAGTGAGGCAAGAGTTCACCTCAGGACAGGCTGGGAGCTTCAGGTCAGGGCTTCTGGAGCCCTCCCACCCTTCCAGATACAAGCAGAGCTTTCTGGAAGAGGGGTGAAGGAGGTGAGGAGGCCCAGATCTGCATGTTTGAGGAACCTTGGCCAATCCCCTGGCAGGAGACTGAGCATGGTGACCAAGGACAACCTTTAAATATGACAGAGCCTGGGGAGCGGTGTGCAGTGTTGGGTGGAAGATGGATTGAGAGAAAGGCTGGAGTGAGGAGCCTGGGAAGGGGCCCCAGGGAGGGAGCCTACCTACAAGCAGGTCCCTGGAAGGGAGGATCTCCTCTGTTCTACCGTCTCTTTGGGAGGACATCCTGAGCAACTGGGAAGGAGCCAGCCCAGCATAAGGCCTGAAGGCAGCAAGTGATAATTTATAAGTTAATGATAAGGTTCATCAGCACCTATCAAGCACTACTCGACATCAGTATTAGGTTGACTTACCCTCTAAATATACTGTATGTTGAGGTATATGCATTTTTCAGTCCTGTTTAAATTGACACAAAGGTAACATTTCTTGAAAGCTTGTCTCAGACATAAACAGTTACCGGCTTCTTCACTGAATAATGCTAGTGCCATAACCCCTGGCAACCAATTAGAACTTACTTCACTAAAGTAGAATTGGTATAAGAAGACTTAGATTTCTTGCTGTGGGTGCTGCATGTTGTTCTTATTGTTTTTGCTCTCCATACTGAATTGGCCATTAGTAAAAAAACACATTCATACCACAAGGTTTTTTAGAAAAACTTTTGCTTTATGCAAAGACTAAGAAGTATAACAGTAGGCAGTGTAAGTATAACAATTGAAGAGGTAAACACCAAAATACACAAAAATGCAGAGTGCACTGCTCCCAAGCCCTTGGTCAGATCATGCTAAAGACCCATGTGCTAAACACTAGTGGGAGCTTGTCCTATGCCTTATAAATTATGTGAGCCTGGAATGGAGGAAAAGCCAGCTCCACTATAAGAAAGTTCAAACACAGGCATATTTATTGTTCTGGGCCGACAAGCAAAGAGTCCCTGCCTTGGACTTCATCCTCTGGTAAGTTTCAGACATGTGAACCCAGCTTTGTGGGTGAAATGCACAGAGGACTCTTTGCATGTTTGTCTGGAACAATAAAGTTTCCAGTGTTTAAATTTCCCTAGAGTGCGGCCGACTTTTTCTCTTTCCTAGGCCAAAACACAAAACTTAAATATATACAAGTGAATTGTCTTACCTACTAAAAAGTGTGTAATTCTGTTCAACCAGCCAAATTATACAACCATCCTAGCCAACAACATAGGCAGGTCTCTAGCCCCCAGTGCTTGTATGCTATACAGCTTGGTCAAGGAATCAAGAGCAACAAAGTTAAATGGACAGCAACATAAGAAATAATATAGCCATGACTATCTCAGAGACTACTTTCTAGTCTAGTAGAGTGCTGATGTAGCAGCACAGGGGATTACTGGAAGCTATTATAAAGGCATAGTTCTGGTACTTATACTGACTGTGTTCAGAAATACATTTTTTTTGTCTGCATCCAGACAAAAATACATAGGCTGCCATTCCTGATCTTTCCTTTTAAATATATTTCTGTCTGTCATGGTGAACCAATGGCTTCATCTTTGTCACTGACCAGAAAAAAAGTATGCACATCAAGAGCTCTGATTTGACTAACTGCACCTTTACAGGTCAGTGACTCCTTACAACAGCCAGGCAACTACCTTTTTAAACACTTCAATACTGGGCACTTTCACCCCCCTCCTGCTTAGGCCAATATTCAGCTTTCAGCGCTGTCATAATGACAATGACGTGGTCATGCAACACTGTACCCATATTACATTTTTAGCATTTTTTTTTTAGGCAGATAGAACTTCCTTTTGTTGTTTTATTTACCACTGGGTGTTTTTATTCTTTGCTAAACAAATAAAAAAAGACCGACATTTTTGGAAAAATAAATGTTATACTTTCTGTTATAAATTTTGCAAATAAGCAATTTTTCTTCTTCACTGATGTGCACTGATGAGGCTGTACTGAATTTACCTGTGTGAATTGCCGGTTACCGTCTCTGCTCTCCTCATGCTGTGAGGAAAAGACTGCAGATAACCAGCAAATCTGTTTACAATGTGATCAGCTGTGATCAGGGGCGGACTGACAACTCATGGGGCCCCCAGGCAAAAGGAAATCATGGGGCCCCTGTGTCCTCACCCGCACTCAAACCACACCCAAAAAAAGCCTATTAAAGGTACCAGGGGCATCTCATGGGGCCCCCTACTGACCCCGGGCCCTCGGGCAGTGCCCGAGTGGCTAAATGGTCAGTCTGCCCCTGGCTGTGATTGGCCCTTTAATGTAATCACAGAGCATACTGGGTGTGTGCCCCAGGGGGTGCATGGGGAGCATGGTTCTGGGAGGACTTCTAAAGATACCCTCCCAGAACTGGACAACCACACTGTGTCTGTCTTTTGGCTATAGCACGGTCAGGAAGTGGTTAAGGAGGTAATCTGCAATGGCAGCATATATACTGTATATTAACATTGCTTATCACAATGCCCAAGACTCAGGATATGTTAATAAATTTCTTTCCTTTGAAAGTGACCAGCCTGCTCAACTGCTGTCAAACTTGGCAGTCACCAGCTGCTTTGGTCCTATTAATGATTACTATCCCAGCTAAGCAATAATAATCACATACAAACTGAAGACTTCATTTAGAAAAAATGGTTTAGGCTTGCAGATGCCACTCTAGCTTGTAGCTGACAGTGTACTTCTGTTTAATACTGTAATTAATTAATTAATACAATTAAGGTATTAAAACTAAATTAAAACAAATTACAAATGTCTTTTACATTCTCATAACCAAAACACTCTAATAATTCAATGTTGAATTAACTGATCTAAATGGCATATCTAAATCATTTTTTACAGGTTATCTGATGTATACTGGCACTGCTAAATTTGACCTGGGCATCTAGGAATTTAGTAACCTTTAGACACAAAAGGGTTAAAACTGAACTGCACTGTATTTGTACATGCAATTCATTTAATGCCTCCAGAAATATGAAGTAAACATGCTAACTTCTAAACTGTGTCTGTAAAGCTGGCCATACATGGTTCAAAATTCAGCTGGTTCAGCAGGGCCGGCCAAGAGTCAATCCATGGGCAGACTGATTGATCCTTTGTTGGACTTAGGTGCAACCAGCCTGTCGGATTTTTACATGCAATTACTGCCAGAGGATATAGCCGCTTGCAGTAACTATTGTGTTCTGCCAGCCAGGAAGGCTCCTCACACCCACCACCCCTCCCTGCAGAACACAATAGTGCTGCGGGAGACATTCCCCATCTACAATGACTGTGTTGATGGGGATTCAAGTGACTTTCTTTCCTTCCACCCATACTAATGTTTACTTCTGTTTTGATACCTTCCAGACAGATTGTCAGATCTCAACTAAATGTGTATTCCACTGAAAAAACATAATTCTGAGCATGTGATGTGTTTAAGAAAATCCACGTTTATTTTCTCCCCAACTCTTCATCCATTATATGATTTATTCACTTAAGGAAGACTTAGGCATGTAGCATGTATTTCAGTTAGTTGTAATTTCAATAGAAAACCATTTCTAAAACTGAAAAAAAAATTTTTTTAATAAAACCAAATGAAATAAGAAAAGTCTCCATTGGTGTTTGAGAAGTTATTTCTCTCTGGCACTAGTAAACAGGGATATAAATGATGTCCTCCATACAGAAACACACAAACTTTTGAAATGTAGGTAGCTCTGGTTTGTAATGTAAATTTTTTCACACTTTCATAAATAATCAGGGATGAATGTTTTAAATTGTAAAAGTTCAGAAACAGAATATTTGGTATTGTGAAAAAAGCTTAGTGCGGTAAGAAGTTCAACATCTTTCACACGGGCTGCGTGGAATCGAAGAAGTTGTTCAACCCACAGCGATTCGTCCTTATCATCCTGTAAACACAAAAGATGATATAGAAGAATTAAAGATTAAAACTTGTACTTAGCGAGAAATAAATGTCACCTTGATAATGGCATGTAGGGAAGCATCTACCTGTCATCACACTTATCCTTGGCTAATGTGTTGAATCTTTCAACTTGGTAAACAGACAGATGCTGTGCATATTTTGTCTATTATTTTACTAAAAAGAATGAAAAATTTCCCCCACCACACACAAAGACTTTCCAGAAATTTGAAAAATCTCGCCCTCTGATGAGATGTCGCCCTCTGATGGATGGAAATGCTTGATAAGGTATCTATAAGCAACCCAATATTGCACCATATTGGTGCAGAGTTGAATATGGAGAGTCTGACCCTTTGTCAGGTTGGCATGTAATGAATGATGGCCAAATAATAAAATAGTAATATGACTGTTCTATAAGTATATGCAGTTATATTACAGTAATAATTTTTTACCTACTGAGAACTGCCCAAGTTCTAAATATACTGTATATAACCCAACAATCTCAATAATTTATTGTGGCTGTTGTCGGATTCAAAACAGAGCAGAAATTTAAAAGGGAGTACGTTTTATTAATTATGGCATCCCTAGCATTACTACCAAATGAGTATCTTAAGTTGGTGCTGTACATCATATAATTGCCAGATGCACAATATCATGTCATGAGCAAGGGCGGACTGACCATTTGGAAACTCGGGCAGTGCCCGAGGGCCCGGGGTCAGTAGGGGCCCCATGAGATGCCCCTGGTACCTTTTTCATAGGCTTTTTTGAGTTTGGGCAAGGACGCAGGGGCCCCATGATCCCCTATTGCTCGGGGGCCCCATGAGTTGTCAATCCGCCCCTGTATCCAGTTATATTCTGTGTATCTAAGAAAGAATCCAGGCCTTTTTTAAAGCAATCCACTGAGCTGGCCAGAACCAACTCTTGATGGAGTCTATTCCACATTTTCACAGCTCTCACTGTGAGGAAACCTTTCCGTGTTTGGAGATTACATTTCTTTTCCTCCAGATGTAAAGAGTGCCCCCTTGTCCTCTGTGATGACCTCAGGGTGAATAACTCTACACCAAGTTCACTATTTGAACCTCTCATGGGGCCCCCTACTGACCCCGGGCCCTCGGGCAGTGCACGAGTTTCCAAATGGTCAGTCCGCCCCTGACTGGATACTAACAGTTATAGGTAAAGTTGATCCAGAGAATATCCGATTGCCTCTAAGGGAATCAGGAAGGAAATTTTTCCCCTGCAGGAGCAAATTGGATCATGGTTTGCTGGGTTTTTATGCCTTGGGTGTTCCATGGTATATCTAATGCCTTGGAAATTCTTTTGTACCCTTCTCCTGACTGATACCTTTTAACGATGATATCCCTCTGATACTTTGGAAGCTCTCTGCGGACCATGGCTTTTGCTGTAGGATGCGACTAAGCAAATGTCAAGACAGACCTACTAGAACAGCTTAACTTTATTTGGGGCTAATCAGAGGCACTTTAAATGAGGGCATGTGTGTACTGTCTGCTATTTAACATGATTTTGAATGTGATTGCTTAATTCAGGTGTGATGCTCTATAGGGCTGGGAGGAGGGAGACAGGTGTGATGCTCTGCAGGGTTGGGTGGAAGGAGACTGGTGTGATGCTCTGCAGTGCTGGGAGGAGAGAGGCAGGGATAGGAGGAAGCAGACCAGTGTGATGCTCTGCAGGGCTGGGAGGAGGGAGACAGGTGTGATGCTCTGCAACGCTAGAGACAGGTGTGATGTTCTGCAGGGCTAGAGATGAATGTAATGTTCTGCAGGGGTGAACACAGGTGTAATGTTCTGCAGGGTGGGGAGAGGGAAGAAAGGTGTGATGCTCTCCAAGGCTGGGAGAGGGGAGAAGGTATGATGTTCTGCAGGGCAGGAAGAGGGGAGACAGGTGTGATGTTCTGCAGGGAGAGAGGAGAAAGGAGTGATGTTCTGCAGGACAGGGAGAGGGGAGACAGGTGTTGTGATGTTCTGTAGGGCTGAAGACAAGTGTGATGTCGCCTTTTAATCCTCAATGAACGACCACAGTGCTGTTGAGCGCTGTGGTAGTTCCTTGCCTCTTCCTGTCAATGTGAAACTGTTTGCCCATATATCGTACAGCATACACTGATAGTCTGCAGGAGACCTGCATGGCAACAGGCGATCCACTGATGCAATGTTTTCCGGGTTCCTAAAACAAAAATGATAAATGCAAGTTTTTTTACCTGCACAAAAATATGCATTTATTTTTTGTTAAAAAGTGAAGTCATGATTTAACCCCCCCCCCCCCAATGTTTGCATGTTTGCAGGGGGCAATGTGTATGGGGCAGTGTTTACACAGAGGTGGCAATGTGTACCGTTGGGAAGTAGGGGGCAATGTGTGCAGGGGACTGGGGTGGAGGGATTTGTGCAAAGGGTGCACAGTGTGTAGGGAAAGACAGTGTGCAGGGGAAAGGGGGACTGTGTAGATAGTTGGTGAATTTAATTTAAGCTAAATCTACGATGTCTTCATTGTATTCTATTCAGAATCTAAGTTGTATTAAGCCACGCCCAATATTAATTTTAATCCAACCACGCTCAAGAGGACAGTAGTGGGGGGGGGGGGGGCAGCAAAATGCACCTTCGCCAGTGTAGACAGAAATCCTTGCACTGGCCCTGCCTCTAGCAACCAGTCAGTGAACATTAGTGATATGCTGTAACCTCTAGCAACCAATCAGTGAGTAATATGGATGTACTGTAACCTCAAGCAACCAATCAGTGAGTGGTAAAGATTTGCTGTAATCTTTAGAAACCAATCAGTGAACAATAATGATGTACTGTAACCTCTAGCAACCAGTCAGTAAGCAGTAATGATGTGATGTAACCTCTATCAACCAATCAATGAGTGATAATTATGTGCTGTAACCTCTAGCAACCAATTAGTGAGCGATATTGAAAAGCAGTAACCTCTAACAACAAATGGGTGGTCAGTAATGATGTGCGATAAAGTCTAGTTACCAATGGGTGAGTGGTAATGATGTGCAGTAACACCTAGCAACCAATCAGCGAGCGGTAAGGATATGTTGTAATCTTTAGCAACCAGTCAGTGAGCCTGGACCAATCAGTGAGTGTGGACCAGTTCTTTATATTTACATTATTAAAGCTTTTTGAGACAAGTTTATGTGTGTGTATATGTTTGGTTTTTTGGGATGTTGGGATGGAGAGCAAAATTGTATGGGGGGAGGCCAATAATATGTTTGTCCAGGGTCCAATCTATATTAAAGACGACCCTGGTGCAAATAGAAAAGTATCACAAACAGTACTCAACTGTGTTGTTGCACGTGTAGTATTACTGCTATAATCACTACTATCTAACCACTAGAAGCCGCTATTGCCTTGGTCTACATGAATAGCTGACAATTCAGACAAGGAAAGACAGATCAACTTACAGCACAACTTTCACTGTATTCTGTCCTATGAGGCACAACGTAAGATATCACATCAAGAGGTCCAGTACACTGCAGTAGGGATTCTGAGGAATTTTTACAGCTGGTCAGAACAATATAGTAATGAGTTGGAATATAAACATCTGAATCCTTTGAAATTCTGCAAAAAAAGCATAACAGAAAAAAACAGTCTTGGTTAAACAAAAAACAGCTGGCGATACATATGTTCATATGTTCCACAGTAAATGTAGCCATTATCTCTATGCAGAACTATGCTTTAAACTAAACCTGTACTTTTCCTCACTGGATAAAATAAAAGGTTTGTGTTACTGTATGGGGTATAAGGTACCCGATTTACGTTCTATTCTCCCCCCGCAACTCTATTCCCCATCAGCTTGCCCAGAAGTTACCTGGTACTTCCAAGTATGCTGAAATGTGTTACCCCCCCCCCCCCTTGTCTTTCCATAATGCTTTGTGCTTGAATAGATGGCTGCAAGGCTTGAATACTTTCAAGCGGAAGTGGGGTAATTGTGTACAGCCTCTGTTTAATTTTTGTCTTTGCATAGCAGTATGAAACTTATAATGGAATCTTTGGGTGAGCCAGTGTGGGATTGCAACAGAAAAAATAGGAAGTGGAAGAAGGTATGTAAGTATATGTTTCTTATTCTACATGCAGTATAACAAAGTCAACCTGTTACTTTGCCCAGTTTGGGCAAACTACAATTCCACTTTAATCCAAATAAAGTGCTCTGCGCTAGTTTCTTCACATTTTTGTTACCTACCTTCACCTATCCACTACTCTTCTCTGTTGCTGATCAGTCCTCAAAATCCACTTACATACAGTTGTGTCCAAAATTATTCAACCCCCAATGCTGTAAAGGGGTTTAGGGACTATAGTGTACATTTGGAATTGTATTCAGAATCAAATCCTACAAGGACGTTGTAACTACCCAAATGCAACTAAAATGACATCAATTGTTTATGTAATACAGTAGTAAATGGTTCTTATGTGGTTTCTTCATTGCCACAATTATTCAACCCCTTAAAGACTACCACTCTGAAGAACAGAGGTTCATACAGGTGCTTTCCATCAGGTATTGAAAACACCTGTGGATGTCACCGAGCAGCAATCAAGCATAATAAGCACCAATTAGGCAGCTTTAAAATGACTGTGATACTCAGCTCCTTCTAGACATTTACTGGTGTGGTTACAAACATGGTGAAGGCAAGAGAATGGTCCAGGAAGACAAGAGAAGAGGTGATTTCTCTTCACAGGAAGGGCAATGGCTATAAGAAGATTGCAAAGATGTTAAACATACCAAGAGACACCTTAGGAAGCATCATTCGCAAATTCAAGGCAAAGGGCACTGTTGAAACGCTACCTGGTCGTGGCAGAAAGAAGATGCTGACTTCGACTGCTGTGCGCTACCTGAAGCGTAGAGTGGAGAGAAGTCCCCGTGTGACTGCTGAGGAACTGAGAAAAGATTTGTCAGATGTGGGTACAGAAGTTTCAGCCCAGACAATAAGACGCACACTGCGTAATGAAGGCCTCCGTGCCAGAACTCCCAGGCGTACCCCCTTGCTGTCTCCAAAGAATAAGAAGAGTCGACTGCAGTATGCCAAAAGCCATGTGGACAAACCACAAAAGTTGTGGGATAGTGTTCTGTGGACTGATGAAACAAAATTAGAACTGTTTGGGCCCATGGATCAACGCTATGTTTGGAGGAGGAAGAACAAGGCCTATGATGAAAAGAACACCTTGCCTACTGTGAAGCATGGTGGAGGGTCAATCATGCTTTGGGGCTGTTTTGCTTCTGCAGGTACAGGGAAGCTTCAGCGTGTGCAAGGTACCATGAATTCTCTTCAGTACCAGGAGATATTGGATGGAAACGTGATGCAGTCCGTCACACACCTGAGGCTTGGGAGACGTTGGACCTTTCAACAGGACAATGATCCCAAGCATACCTCCAAGTCCACTAGAGCATGGTTGCAGAGGAAAGGCTGGAACATTTTGGAGTGGCCATCGCAGTCACCAGACTTAAATCCGATTGAGAACCTCTGGTGGGACTTAAAGAAAGCAGTTGCAGTGCGCAAGCCTAAGAATGTGACTGAACTGGAGGCCTTTGCCCATGAAGAATGGGCGAAGATACCCGTAGATCGCTGCAAGACACTTGTGTCAAGCTATGCTTCACGTTTAAAAGCTGTTATAACTGTAAAAGGATGCTGTACTAAGTACTAAGATTGAATGTCACTTGGGGGTTGAATAAAACTGATAATGCTGTGAGCACAGAAAAGACATTTGTGGTTATTTCATTATAACTGTTATGTTATATTTGTCTGACCTACAAGTGCCTCTTTAATGTAAATGTAAGCAAGATGACTGAATGATCAAAAGCAATGTCAAACTGGCCAAAACACTCAATTTCAGTGGGGGTTGAATAATTTTGGCCACAACTGTAGCGCCTAACTGTCTTTCCTTCAGAGGAACTATCCCTCTTTTGGAACCAAATTCCTCTTTCCCTTTCTCCTCCAGAGATGTGCCTCTTTTTTGGTCTGATGCAAAAAATGTGCTATTTAACAACTGAATGTATTACAGTATACTACACTAAACATTTAATCCTACCTCTAAATTCATACATTTGTTATTTTGAAAAGCCAATATAACAGAAAAGTAGTGGAGATAAAGAGCACATGGGAATTTCACCATTAATCTTTTCCATATTACCTTTCTGTTGTATGTATAACTGGAGACCTTGCAGCATTGTGTGCTTTGCCTACATTGTGTCACGCTTTCTCATCTTAGAAACTTGATTTCTAAGATGTACATACTGTATATATCTTTACTGCTACAGTATACGGTAGAGGCACAGTTTTAGGTCCCATGTACACGGGACACTTCTGAACGATGGAAACTGACTGCTGGAAAATGTAGATTAAAAAACGTCTGTTTAGCTGCGTTTATGAGTGTTTATGAGCGTTTGCATTTAGAAGCATTTTTTAAGATAACCTCAGGATACCTTCCAAAATGCCAAAAAAGCACTGAAAAACAGTAAAAAATTAACTAATTCAGACATTTTGAGAGAAATAGAGAGAGCAGAAGCAGAGAGAGCAGTATTTATTGAGATTAGCGGTCTTTTTTTTTGTGGTGTTTGGATGTGTTTCAGCTCATTTCTGTGCAGAAATTATTGCAGCAGTGTCTAACATATATTTTTTTAAAACCTTAATTTCCATTTTAGTACTGGGAAAATACTTTGCATGCATTTTTCATGAAGAAAAAAGGTTCTGGACATCATCTGGAAATGGAAGAGTTAAAAAAAATTGTCAAACGCCTATAAACGCGGTTAGCCGCATTTGCACACGTTTACAAGCATTTTGCATGTGAAACGCTGATAAAATGGACTGCTGAATGCAAGTTTTCTGCGTACAAAAAAAGACTGTAAACGCAAATGCCTGTAAATGACTGTAAACGACTATGTGTGCATGGACACAAAGGAAAACATTAGGGTGAGTTTAGGGGCTGCTGAAAAAAATGCTGAACAGCTCCTAAACTTGAGTTTATCAGCTGCAGTGTACATGAGCCCTTACCTAGTAGCTTGTAAACAATCAACCCACTTAACCCTCAGGTAAGGGAAGACAGAGATTGTAATACTTGCACACCAATCAACATTCCTAGATTGTAAGCTCGAAAGAGCAGGGCCCTCAATCCCCTCATGTTTTGCATTGTATTGGTATTGTTCTGTCACATGTTCTGTCCCCCTTTGTAATGTACAGTGCTGAGCGAACTATTGGCGCTTTATAAATACTGTACAATAATAATAATAATAATTTAAAAAAATGTGTGATATTCATCATTCTTATCAATTGTGAAAAAAATAAAATTTAAATCACTCATCTAAAGTGCAAATGGTAATGGTGCTCAGTGCCACTCTTTAGACAATGATTTTAGGTGTCACAAAAGGTGATAGCATTCATTCACTCCAGTGTTCCACAAATCCTCGCACTGCACTCAAAAGATCATATGAACGTCTTGAGTGAACAAGAAAGTTAAACAAAACTGCCAAGTTGAGAAGTATCCCACTCAGTAGGTCCCTCTCTGGTATTCCGTACACACTGGCGTCACTTTATATTCTTTTCTCCCCTCCCTAAAGCACAGAAATCTTTCTTTTTACATTACCAAAAAACTGTTGAAGCTGTCCTTTGCATAATGAGGACATAGGTTTTAGGCCGGAAGTACCGGCAGGAAAAGAAGAGGGGAAACTGGCATTCAGCTAGGCATTTTGGATAGGTAGTTCTGTGCATTCTTTTGAGAATCGTACACAACTTCATTGGAAATATGATGTGATCTTCTTTGACTGGACTTCCATGCCTATATTCCCTGGACTGGCTCCTTGTACAATGCAACCATCAATGACCTCTTTAGACTCTTCACCTAAAAGCTGCAAGGAGGATAGCGGACTCTAGAAATGACAGTCAGATGAATACACAGCAGCAGCATTCATCTGACTGTCAGTTCTAGTACAGTACATTTTATATGGAGGCCCATACAGCAAAAGAATTCTGTGAATTATTCAACTACAAAAACCGACATCCTGTGCAAGTATCAGCTTGTAGTTCTCAATGAACTACCATGGTGCTATTGAGCGCTATGGTAGCTCATTGATTCTTCCTGTCAGTGTGAAACTGCCTTCCTGTATAATGTACAGGCAGACAGATTACACAGCAGGAGTCATGCATAGCACCAGCGATCAAAGTGAATGCACATTTTTTTTTTTAATGTGAACTTGTCCTTTAAGCTGATTCTCAATAGTTTCAAGCTGTTTTGAGCTACTTCATGTTGCTTTAGCATTCACACTGACATGTATAGGTAAGAAAAGCAGCTCAAACACAAACAAAATGACACAAGCCCTTAATGGGACATATGAGTGAGAAAAAGGGGTAAACAAAGATAAAATCATACCTCTGGACTATAATCACTTATTAGAATAATATTAAAACAATAACTAAGTGCTTCTGTATATGGGTGTGAGTCTGCTCCTGAATTGCTTTCCTTCCTCATACTGTACATGTTATTGAATATGCAGAAGCAACTCATACACACCACATAAGTGAGACAAAAATTTAGTTCATAGCAACTTAAATTTGATTAAAAGGAAATACGGTAGAATAAGACGTTTGACTCGCTCCTGTTTTATAAATGGCTAATTGTAACACTGCACAAATCCTGTGCTGATGTTGAGTTTATACATCCATTAAAGCGAGAATGCTTTCAAAAAAGTAGCACAAACATGTAATTAAACATTTTATTTAAATACATGGCATGAAACATAGGTTTTACAATTAGAATACCATCAGATTTTAAAACAAATTATTACTTACTTCTGAATTTGTTCAAAACTATCAGACTGACCATCAAAATCATAATCAAATATAGGACCAGTGATAACATTAACACCATTTGTCTCCGAAGCGTATTTTAGTAATATGACATTCTGGAAATAATCCCAAATTACTGAAATGAAAGAAAATAATAATGATGATAAAATAATAATAATGGTAAGGAAAATAAGTTTATCTTTTTACATTCTCTAGAAGGCCAACAATCCTACCATTATTGGTTACTGTAAGATCTTATGAATAAGGCAGAATTATAAAGTAAACGAGGGCAAAAAGCAATGAAGTTCAGTGACTTAAAATGACCATAAATCGTTTAGCTACGTTGATTCCCGAAACATGGTTGCTATGGGCTACTGACAGGTAATGTACTAAAAAAAGCAATTCTTTCCTTTCCCCAGTTTTAAAAAAACACTGCCACATATGAACTATATAGCTTAGAAAGAAGTCACTATTGCACAATGTGTACCTGTCTGTCCAAAGAGAAACAGTAATTCTCCCCTTAGGTGCCACCATCTTGCCTCTCATAAAGCATAAAAAGGATGAAGCCAGCCTGTCTTCAGGTTAGTAGACATAAGTTTAGCTACTATTCACTTATTAACATTTACATAGTAGTAACTTCACTGTTTACCCTGCTTTGGCTTCACATTTTGGGGAGGAAAACAGCACGATGAAGCAGAATAGGAATATTTCAACTAAGAAAGAGTTAAAATGTCTGTCTTTTTTTTCTATTTCTGACTATGAAACCATTGGAGAGAATATCTCTCACTTTTTGGACAATGTGACACCCATACAAGAAATGTGTGGGAGGGGTAGGTGTCACTATAACTGGAATACATGGCCAGCAATAAAACAATGTAAGAAATTCTAGCTCTTTCTCATATTTACTAAAGAGTTAATTTGTTTATTTCAGAGTTTCCACTGGATAGATTTTCACTTCCTGCCCTGAAGTAAGGGTAAATGTCCCCGCTAGGGGAAAAAATTTACAGAGCATCTAACGATTTCCCACTTTCCAAAAAAACAAAAACAAAATATAAAGTTTTTGTTGGATTTGGACTTTAAGTAAACCCTCCAGAAGGAATTCTGAGGCATATATGTTATACTGTCACCTACAAGAAAATTGGACCCTCCCAACAGGAAAAACTGTTAGCCAGACAGTATAACTCTTCTCACTCCCATTGTGCTTAAGTTTTGTGCAAAAGTAGTAGGAGTGATCATAAGACAGAGGAAAAGGACCTGTGACCCTTAATGAACTCCAAGAATAGAAGGAATGGTAAGATGTATGGTATATCCAAAAGCAGTTCAGCACAAAAAACAAATTAACACAGAAAAACTAAATACTAACAAGCCCACAAAAGAGCATAACTAGTGACTATTTGCAGCTCAAAGAGCTGTCTGACTGACCTCTCTGAAGCTGGTATAAGCCATGGCTCCATTCACATTAGGTGTTTTGGAATTGGGGAATTGGGGCAAAATCTGTGATGTACGTTTGGGTGTAATTATTTTTAATGGCACTCCAAACACCGTGCAATTTTGTCACAACTTTCGTGCAACAAAATGCACATTTAAAAATCGCTTGTCACCGTAAGGTGCAGGAATTTCTGGGTGAAACACCCATAGAACAACCCATTCAACTCAATGAGCTGCCCTATGGACGGCATGCAGAAATGCATATGAAAAAAACTCTTTTTAAAAATTGTGAACACTAGTTCCCAGTAACACAAGATCTGAATGGGGCCTAAAACTTAGAGAATGTATGAATGGAAGACCAGGTGGCAGCCTTGCAAATCTGGGATACTGATGCATGATGCTGAAAAGATCAAGCTCACTGGTCTAGTGGAGTATGCCTTGACAAGAAAGGGAGACGCCTTGTCCTTAAGTGTATAGGCTTGAAATGATGAACTCCTAAGCCACCTAGAAATGGTGAAACAATAGGCAGGTATTCCTTTACAGGGACCCCAAGTAATGATGAAAAATAGTCAGTGAGTATCAAAGAAGCCATAAATGAAAAAGAAACTCAAACACCTTATACTACGTCCAAACAACAGGGGAGTCACCTTGGGATGTTATAGAGGGACAGAGATCTGAAAGTATAATGTCCTAATTAAGGTGAAAGGAAAACACCACACTGGGGAGAAAAGAGGCCTTTGTAGCTCTGAGTTCTAGTATGTTGATCAGGAGATGAGCTTCCTCCAGTGACCAAGTCCTCTGCATTGAAAAAGTGTCCAGGACTGCTTCCGAGCTTATTAAGCTAGCATCCGTTGTAAGAATCTTTCAGACTGATGGAAGATAGTATTTACCTGACTCCAGGGCAGGATTCATGAGCCAGGCCAGGGATAACCTTGTCTTGGGAGTTAGATGCATGAGATTGCCCGTAGAACGTGTCTTCCTACCCCATGGAGCCAGAATGTTTAGCTGCAATGGCCTGGAGTGGAACTGGATGAGGCGGGTTGCCTTGAAGTACACCACCATCAAGCACAGAACTCTCATGTAAATGCAGAAAGAATCACTGCTTCTGCACTGCAGAGTCTAAACATGGGACTGTTCCTTCGAGAAGAGGCTGTCCAGGTATCATTATGGGGATGCCTTGTGACCATAGCAAGGCTCATGCAGGGGTGAGTATCTTAATGTAAACTCGGGTGAAGTTTATTGTTCTTCCAAAGGGAAGGACAATAAACAGGTAGTGCTGCATGCCCACAGCAAAAACATGTAGTGGTGATTCACTGGAAAGATAGGAACACGCAAGAGGCATCCCTAACCAGAAAGTCTCGCAGATGGAGCAAAGCAACAACCGAGCAGATAGTTTCTATACCCAACCTTGCATCTTGAATCACAGTATTAAGCGCTTTTAGGTCCAAAATTAAGTGAACGACTTCTTTTGCTTTGAGTATGGCGAACAGGTTGGAGTAGAAACCTTGAAACCTTTTTTGTTCCAGAACCATGGCTAAAACACTGTGGGAGGGGAGTTGCGCCAGAGCAAAGTGGATCTCTGCTAATCGTTGTGGGGGCTTTGGTAAACGTGACAACATAAATCAGTGTAGAAAATCTAGCTTGTTCCCCCTCCCTTTCATCCAATATGCATTAAAGTCAGATGGTTGCAAAGGCTAACAGATGTTCTCCCTAATTTTGGAAGTGGAGACATGCCCTCATTGCCCTCTTATCGCATGTTTGGAAGGTTTTGGCATTAAAGGTTTGTGAGGGAACTGAATCACAAACTTGGACTTAGAGGTCTGGGAAAAATTAAAGGAACTCTCTCTGACCCTGCATCCCTTAAAGTGGTTCTAAAGGGTTAAGGTTTTTACCTGAAACCTTCTGTTATTAGGATCCACTCCAGCAAGTGGCTTGCTATGGGGGCACTCATCGAAGAGAAGGAGCCAGGAACCCCAGTGGGTGACCCCATAGGAGGAGGATTTGGGCTGCTCTGTGCAAAACCACTGCACAGAGCAGTTGAATATGGCATGTTTATTATTTAAAAAAAGGAAGCTTTAGAATCACTAAAGCTTACTGAACGACTAAAAAATATGGTACATGTTGTAGATTAGATAAGTGGAAGGAAATGGTAAAGTGAAAAATCTGAAAATAAACCTAGGTAATGTATAGTCACAGGTTTATTGTACTCACAATATTCTAACCTTTAGATAAAAGAATTGTTAACAAGAAAGCACATGATTCAGGAATATCACGATAAAGGGCAAAAGTGTTCCATGACAAAGTACAGCTAGGCGGATAAAGTAATATAAATAAAATAGACAATGTAATAGAGAAGTATAGTAAAAAAAAAAAAAAATAGCATGATGTTATACCAACCATTTTCTTTGCAATGTTTACGGAAACCACAGCGGAATAAGCAAACTATTCATCATTTAAATAACGTATCAGTAGATAACCAGTGAAAAAAAGCTCATGTATCATGTCGACAATCTCTGACCATCTCCTGTATTGAGGGGAATATACCAAAACCTGGCATCGGCCAGGTTTGGTATATTCATAGTTACATTAGTCCAAGCTGGACCATGGCAACTAGGTATAATATAGCAATGTCATTACTGAAAAGTTATGCATTCACTGAAATATGCTATGCTTTTCCCTTAATCTGATGTATGATTACCTCCAGTTCTGTTTTCCTCAGTAGCATATTAAATTGGTGGTAGTAGGAAATGTTGATATGGTAATTATCACTACAAAAGGCCACTATCTACTGATGAACGTTTGCGTGATTAAGATGGGAGTGTTAATCAATTATTGTAATCTACTATTCTCAATATTTAACTTTGTAGCGCAATTATTCATTAAGACTTTGCCCTTGGGTATACCTTCTGGAGAACTACATGCTTGATAAGATACATTAACACTGACAACATACAAAAAAGGACAGTAAAGTCTTGATTATGAAGTGGTGACATGTGGAAGTAGGAACTAATATCATTGGTTAAATGGTAGCAAAATTGAGTATGTACATGCTATATGGGTACATACAATAATTATGTCACAAAAACAATATACTAACCTTTAAAAGCAGGATACATTGGACCAATGTTGGTAGTAGTAAGTCCTGAATAAGAAGTTGATTCAGATGTTCTTCTGAGGCCTAAAATACATATTTAATCAATGGTTACGAGATTAAAGTAAACTTGTCAGGCAGGTGCAAGCAGTGCAAGCTGCCTGCTATTACTTTTATTAGCTTTAAAAAGCACCTGTGACTCTGGTTTCAGTTTGATACAACTTGCTCAGTTTCCCTAACTTTGGGGAGAAGTCCTGACTTTTGGAGATACATCCCCACTTCTCATTCCTTGTCCAGTAAGTGCCCTTACTGGTCATTCTTATTGGTCCAGAAGATGGAACAGAACAGAGTTTTTATGTAAGGGACCAATCTCAAAGGTGGGAAAGTAAAGCTATTATTAACACACCTCCCTCAAGATCAAAGGAGGCACAGAAGAGATTGCTGTCTGACAAAGGTAATAATAGAGGCATTACACTTTGTGCTGTTAGGCAAGGCTTTTTCTTTTGGGAGTTCAAAATTGCAGACAGGTTCACTATAGGATAACATCACCAGCATCCGATCACACAAGTATTCATTTAGATACTAACTATGGAAGACTCAGACAATGACCAGAGGTATAAAAGGAAACTTCACCTTAGAGCTAAAGACTTTTAATACAATTAGGTTTCCTTTAGAAAAATTACACTTTTGACACTTCAATAAAAAAAAAAAAAAGAAGGAAACTGTGTTATGCAATGCAACAACGCATCACACCATCCCTACACAACTCACACCATCCCAACACAACTCACACCAGCACATGTGCAATATACAGAACATGGTTTGAGCAGGCTGGAGAAAATGGGATATTAATCTTGAATTACTCCTAAACAAAAGCAGTGCAGTTCCTGTACATAGGCACTCCTGTACCTAAACTTTCACAGCTGTATTTGTAGTGTGAAATAATTTAAGGCATTTCTGCCCATGACTGCTAGTCTCAACAGATCTGGAGTGATATTTGATGATGTCACTACTGTGCTTCTCACTGTTCTCCTTTCTGAAGAGAAAGCTACAGTGCAAGTATCTTCCTGTTTAATTAATTCTATAGATCTATATTTTCTTTCTTAAATGCCATTCAACAGTTACCCAGTCAAGTCAAAGTCGTGCTTCTCTACAAGATGGCCCCATCCTCATAGAAATCGTGTGAAACAAGGCATACAAAGTCAGCAATGGAAAAAAGATCAGCTGCACAGAGTCTATAGGTACATCTAGTGACTGGTCCTCTAACATCTGCCTGCCTTTTCTAGGCACAGCTTTCACAGTTCAGATTTTCTTTAACCACTTCCCGCCTAACCTATTATAATAATATGGCCTCACAGAAGGACCATTATCCTGGGTGGACATCATATGACATCCTCCCTCTTGCATGTCTCTTGCACACCCTAAGGACCATGCAGCGACGTAATCTGTGTCCCGCTGTGTACTGGCTAGCCCTGGTGCCATGTGATCACTCTGACCAATCACAGCAATCACATGTCATTAGTACACAATGACTTTCATTCATAGCCATTCATTGTGTACCATTGTGATCGCTGTGATTGGTTACAGTGATCACATGGTACAGGGCCAATCACAGTGGACCTGTACCATATGATAGCTGTGGCCAATCACAGCAATCACAATTGTACACAACGGCACATGTATGGATGCCATAAAATTATTGCTTATACAGTGATAATCATGGTGCAAAAAAAAAAACACCTGATTACTGCCCCACCATAGTGATACTGTACTGCTCTGACCACGGTATGTAAAAAAAAATGTAAAAAAAAGTTTACAAAATTGAAAAGAAATCTTTAATTTTTTTTTAACACCTTGTCACCACTCAGTGTCCCTGATCATTGCCACACCAGTAATATGGTGACGTGGTGACAGTATGTACAGAAAGAAAATGTAAAAAACAAATTGTAGTTAATTTCTTAATTTTTCCCCAAAAAAATTTTACAAAAAAAAAAAGAGGTCATTTGGGGGTATCTGTACTGTCCTGTCATTTTAGGGTTTCAAGAAACGAGATAGGCATTCAGTACATCAGGATTGATCGATTTTCAAATGTACAGGTGTACCTTGGTTTACGAATTTAATGCGTTCTCTGGGACGTTTCGTATTGTGAAAAATTTGTAAATGTGGTTTCCCATAGGGATGCATTGAAAAACAATTAATCCATTCTGGAGGTCAGAAAAAGTAAAAAAAAAGTCCCTGTCCCTATAGGTCAGTGCTGGTTTTTAAATATAATTACCGGCTTTTTTTTTCTTCACTATAGCTCAGAGAATCAGCTGTCACTTTCCCCCCAGCTAAAAGAAAGAAAGTTTCCTGTTAGTTTATTTCCCTGAGTTAAAAGAAGCAATGTTTCCTTTTAGTTTGTTTCCCGAGATAAAATAAACAAAGTACAGTATCCTTTAGCTCCGGAGAAAGTGACAGCTAATTCTGTGAGCTATAGTGAAGAGAAAAATAAAGCCAGCAATTGCAATTAAAAATTGGCACCGACATACACTTCGTATTGTTTGGCATTATTTTCAATGGATTTTCATTCGTAAACCGAAAATTACTTTAACCGAGGCATTCGTAAACCGAGGTACGCCTGTATATGATATATACCATAGTTTGTAGTTGCTAACTTTCATATAGCCTAAATAATTTACACTGGTTTGGGGTATTTTCACTAAAAAAAATGTAGCAGAATACATTTTGGCATAAAATTGTGAAGAGAGATTATTTATTTGCAAATTTTATAACAGAGACGAAGAAAAATATTTTTGGTTTAATTAGCAAAAAAATTTAAAAAAACAGTGGTGATTAAATACCACCAAAAGAAAGCTCTATCTGTCTAAAAAAATGGTAATCTAATTTGGGTACAGTGTTGAATGATTGAGTAGTCATTGAAAGTGTGACAGCGCTTAAATCTGAAAATTGGCCTGGGCAGAAAGGGGATGAAAGTGTCTGGCACTGAAATGGTTAAGGGCTCATTCAATTGGGCACTGCTATAGGTGCTATCATGCATGCTGAGTTGCTGTTTTCTGCATCTACGTCCACCTTAGAACTGCACACAGGCAGCCTATAAAAGTGAATGCAGATGCAGCTGCTGCATGGACACAATCGCTTTTCAAAATTTGACATGTGTGCAGAAGTAGGTGCATAGATCTGAATGCACACTGTCTGTGTTTGGATCTGTGCACCTGCTCCAGCACACCTGTCAAATTTTGACATGTGGCGGCTTTGTCTGTGCAGCTGCTACATCTGCATACACTTCTATAGGCTGCCTGTGCACAGCTCCAAGGTGAATGCAGATGCAGAAAACAGTGGCCCAGAATGCAGGAGGGTGGCAGTGCCCATCTGAATGAGCCCTTAAGTAGAAAAAAATTCATGATGTTATCTTCTCCAATTGGTAATGTCCATTTTCTGCATACCAGGAGTGGCAAGTTCAAATTTCTCCAGAACTGAATCCATCATTTAATCCAATGTTATTATGACTCAAATACTCTTGTGAAGATTAGTTTATTTCAATAGTCATACTTAAACATGTTAAGTACTGTATATAATAATGGAATAAGGGAGCATTGATAAAAATGAAGAGTAGTGTATTTACTTGCAGGAAAGAAGAATCCAAATTTCAGCGAAGGATGATCATGGTAATACTGACATCGCTGACTTTGTCCTGGTGGAACTCGAGCATCCATAAATAAACATGAAGAATTCTTTTTCAGAGAGGCAGACAAAAATTCCTAACAAATATAAAAAGCCTGTTAATTCCAAAGATGAAAAATCTCATCAATCAGTGTATGTGAGGATGTCAGAATAATCCATAAAAGTACCCCAGAAGGGAATCATCACGTGTTTATCAAGCTACATTTATGTTTTGCCAAAAATTACATTAGAGGAAAATCAGAACATCATGAATACATCAAGTCATTTTATAGTAGAGAAGGCTTGAGCTCTTGGCCCTGACATCAGTCAGTGTGGGCCATCTGTTCTGCGTACATGCCTTTAAACCTTGAGGACAGAAAGAAGGACACCTTCCCAAAAACAAAAAAAGGTGCTTTTTATCACTACTTTTACTTTATGCTAGCATTCGAAGCAATCATGCATCATTTAGTGGTTGGCTAAATAGCTTAATGCAATATAAATATGTTTATTAGTTAAACAGTACATTTATTGAGAGTACATTCATCGCCCTCTACCTGGCTATTCAAGCTGCATGGTCGGATAGGGGTTTGGGTGGTTTTTTGGAGGGAACCCCACTTTTGTTTTATTTTTGTGTGGGGTTTCCCAAAAGGTCCCTGCCAGTAAATAAGTGACCATTGCTAACCATTGACAGCAGAAAAAGCAATCTGTCAAATTTACACTATATTGCCAAAAGTATTGGGACACCCCTCCAAATCATTGGATTCAGGTGTTGCAATCACCTCCATGGCCACAGGTTTATAAAATCAAGCACCTAATCATGCAGACTGCTTCTACAAATATTTGTGAAAGAATGGGCTGCTCTCAGGAGCTCAGTGAATAAAAGCATGGTACCATGATAGGTTGCCACCTGTGCAATAAGTCCATCCATGAAACTTCCTTGCTATTAAATATTCCACGGTCAACTGTTAGTGGTATTATAACAAAGTGGAAGCAACTGGGAACAAGAGCAATTCAGCCACGAAGTGATAGACCATATAAAATGACAGAGCGGGATCAGCGCATGCTGAAGCGCACATTGCACAGGAGTTGCCAACTGTCTGCAGAGTCAATAGCTAAAGACCTCCAAACTTCATGTGGCCTTCAGATTAGCCCAACAAAAGTGCGTACAGAGCTTCACAGAATGGGTTTCCATGGCTGAGTAGCTGCATCCAATCCTTACATCACCAAATGTAATGCAAAGCATCAGATACAGTGGTGTAAAACACACCACCACTGGACTCTAGAGCAGTAGAGATGTGTTCTCTGGAGTGACAAATCACGCTTCCTCGTCTGGCAATCCGATGGACATCCAACACAACAACCACTTTTCTCCTGTGCTAGGAAAAGACTCAGTAGACCCAATAGGAGTGTTCTGGAATTTTCTGGAATATGCACTGCTTGCTGCCCTCAACAGACCGGGGTGGTCCAAATACACTGGATGCAAATGGAGAAACAAAAAAAGGGCGCACCGACCTAGTGCATTATCGTATAAAATATTTATTGAAGAAATAAATATTTTATACTTATACTATATATTTTATACAACTCTGGCTCTGAGGAAGAGGTTGTCTCTTTGAAACGCGTTAGCCAGTTGGTCATCCAGGGTTCCATCTTATGGACTCAGATGTTGTTTGGATCATACATCTTGTTCAGTTTGACATGCCTGTGTTTTTATGTCTATTGTGAGTATGATACATACTTTATTTTTTCAATAAATATTTTAAACGATAATGCACTAGGTCGGTGCGCCCTTTTTTTGTGTCTCCAATCCGATGGACATGTCTGGGTTTGGCTGTTGCCAAGAGAACAGTACTTGCCTGGCTGCATTGTGCCAAGTGTAACGTTTGGTGGGATTATGGAAGGGATTATGCTGTGGGGTTGTTTTTCAGGGGCTGTGCTTGGCCCCTTAGTTCCAGTGAAAGGAACCCTT
Organism: Staurois parvus; assembly: GCF_062004578.1. Taxonomy (NCBI): domain Eukaryota; kingdom Metazoa; phylum Chordata; class Amphibia; order Anura; family Ranidae; genus Staurois; species Staurois parvus. The sequence goes on along the minus strand of NW_028317961.1, from coordinate 5,789,033 downwards.
AAGGCGTCAGCATACCAAGACATTATGGACAATTTTATGCTTCAAGCTGTGTGGAAACAGCTTGGGGATGGCCCCTTGCTGTTCCAACATGAATGAGCACCAGTGCACAAAACAATGTCCATAAAGACACGGAGGAGCGAGTTTGGGGTGGAGAAACTTGACTGACCTGCACAGAGTCCTGACCCCAACCTGATAGAACACCTTTGGGATGAATTAGAGCTGAGACTGCAAGCCAGGCCTTCTCGTCCGACATCAGTGCCTGACCTCACAAATGCACTTCTGGAAGAATGGTCAAACATTCCCATAGACACACTCCTAAACCTTGTTTACAGCCTTCCCAGAGAAGTTGAAGCTGTTATAGCTGCTAAGGGTGGGCCAATTTATTATTGAACCCTACAGACTAAGACTGGGATGCCATTAAAGTTCATGTGCACGTAAAGGCAGGAGTCCTAATACTTTTGGCGATATAGTTTATATTAGCAGGAGAATAAGCAGCTACTATAAATTAAGTTTGGATCCTGCTGATTGGGCTAAATGACCAGCATTCGGATAAAAGCCCAAACAGGCAAGATTTAAATTGAAAAGGTAGCTTATCCCCAATAAAGAATTTCAGTTTACTGTAAATCAAAGTGATGCCACGCACAGACTATTCAAAATGTCAGCACAATTAAAGCATATCCACGACATAAATTTCAGAAAAATGTTAATTTTTTTAATCAAATCTGCTTGAGGTGATTGTAGCCGTATTAGTGCACTTGCATGACGTCAGTACTCAATTGTTTAATCAAATCTGAATTTGTAGAAACATAGGGGGTTTTTTTTATAAAAAATTTGCCTTGCGAATTGTTTCAGAATTCATGTGAAAGTTCTGAATAATACCCATAATGTTTGTAAAATGTTTGTGATTGTTTCTATTTGTAACATTCCATAACATTCAATCCTAAGAGTTACCAGTAATTCACACATGTTCAGTGCAGATTGAAGCTCAGGTTTCACAGCTAATTGACACAGCAGTTGTTCAGCGGTTCATGCCAGGTCTACATCAGATTCAGGACAGGACTAGGTCAGGATTTTATCCTGTTCACACATGTGCAGTTTAGAAATGGTTCCCTTAGAAGTCAATAGCCTATAATCTGCACCTGAACCTGAAGGCACTGCTCAGAAATTGTACATGACTCTTTTTTCAAACCGTATGGAATGCGCACCGCCAGTGCACTGGACATATGTGAACAGGCACCATAGGAAGCAATGTTGTATTACATGTCATGCGGATTGGATGTGGTTCAAGAGAAAAAAGGCCAAAGAACAATTTTTTTCCCAGTAAATGTATAGGAAGTGGAGAGGAGGCAGAGAAAAGGAAGTCATTTTCATGGGCGAATTTCTGATTTAAGATTTCCCCTATACACTTTCTGAATGATATAATAGAGTTTGTCCAATGTAGAAGACTATGCATAACTTACTCCTTCAATTCACATGGCCAAATTACCTTATATGATAGTGCTGGCAAAGAATATCTACTGTAATATGCAGGTCAACAACTTCCCCACTGATTATGTAGTCAATTGACTCATTTGCCCCTTTGGATTACTCTCCATAAGTAGAACTATAAGACCTCTGTAATGTTGGTTTGGCAAACATTATCATAAAATCTCAAAGCTGTTTAAAGTGGTAGTAAAGTCGCCAGAAAAAAATCCCCCCTCCCCCCCCAACATGTTTAAGTCATAATGTACTAGTATGCACCACATACTAGTACATTATGACAGACTTACCTGTTGGCAGAGCCCTACAGTGCAGCACTGTCACGGCTTTCCTGGCTCTTCCATCTCTGCCCAGTCTTCCTTCCGGTTCCATATCTTCGGCTTCTTGAATGGCTGTTCCGCGGTGACATCACTTCCGCACATGTGCACAGAAGTCACACAGAGCGTGCCATAAATGTAGTCTGAGTATGTACATGTGGGTGTTCAGATCACATTACTGTTGACAGGCTGACCCCTAGGATCGCTTCTGTTATAAAAACCATTTCAGCATTTTTTTAAATTATGACTTCACTACCACTTTAAATCATAGTGCTCTCCGACACATTTTAACAAACATAGAAAAAGCCACTGATGGTCTTTTACTGTTCACCACAGAACACATTACTAACAAGATTCCTTCAGATGACAGATTTGAAAATTGTGTAATCAAGAAACATCCTGACTGAGTTCACAAATGGACAGCACTGACCAAGTTCACATATGTACAGTGCTTTCGTTAATATATACCTATATATCCAAAGAGTGCACAGTACCAAATAACTTACTTATACAAACACAAATATCCTATGACAAATTCATACATCAAATTCATATATCTATATACATATATAAAGTGCAAAAATTAAAAAGATGCATGATCAAATGTCCCAACAAATTCATGCTTCAAAAAATAATCCATGTCCAATTTCAGTGCTGTAGTTCACAGTAAAAATCAATATTGTGTTTTGCCTGTTCCGTCACTCCTCTTCTTTCAATCACCACGTGCACAGGGGCGGACTGACAACTCATGGGGCCCCCGGGCAATAGGAGATCATGGGGCTCCTGTGCCCTTGCCCACACTTAAACCACACCCAAAAAAGCCTATGAAAGATACCAGGGGCATCTCATGGGGCCCCCTACTGACCCTGGGCCCACGGGCAATGCCCGAGTACCCCAATGGTCAGTCCATCCCTGCACGTGCATAACCTTCATCTACACACCTCACTCATCAGATCAAATGAACCACTCAGCTCTCGGTCAGCTTGTGCTAAAACAACCAGGAGTTCACAGAAAAAAAATAATAAAAAGTGTCACAGCATAAAATCCGGCTCCACCACACAGCCTTGTACAAGTTTGGTCCGTGTGGAGGATGACCTCCGCGGAATTTTGTGATGCCATCCCACACAAAAAACTAGTTTGCACCAGGCTATGCGGTGGAGCCAGTAGTGGAGAGAAACAAGCACTATACCTGGGATCTGGGAGGGGGGGGGGAATGTGAGTTTAATTGGTTTTATGTATTTTAATTAATAAAAAGATTTTCAGCTATGGCACTTTTTTCCATTCAGCACCCAGCAGGTCTAAAGCTTTGCTATCCAATGAAGATCCAGGACAGGCTTACCTCTTTATACAGTCTTATCGCTGGTCATGAAGGCATAAGATAAGCTGATTCACTCCTATATGACTGTGGATGTCATTTTACCAATTATTATTACAGTTTAAATGTTTTAAATGCAGAAAGGGCATTTGCACTGTTTTTTGCTCTCATTTATTCCTACATTTAAAGCTTTACATTTTACTACTCAAAAGAAAGAACAAGACTATAAAACTTACATTTCTTCCAATTGTGTAGGAGCTCCACAGTGGCATCCTAATATTATAGCTGTAACCACTTACATACTTGTCTTGGTACAAAATACAAAAATCACTGTTCTGTAACACCACAGGTCTTCCAAATAGTAAGTTGAGCTTTTTGGTGTCAGATTCTGTAAGACAAGGAAGAAGACAACAATATTGTGCTATGAAGCCAAGACTGAAGTTAATACAAACCAGATTAAACACAAACTGTTTGACTGTATGAAGAGTAAGCTATGGCTTAGTGCTCGTGCCTTGCAGCACTGCAGTTCTGGATTTTCATAAAAGATAGTCTGGGGTTAAGAAGTTGTCCAGATGCCTGCATGAGTTTCCTCTGGAATCTTTGACTGGCTCCCAAAGCACAAACCTTACATGTATACAATGGGGTTGTTCAACTGTACTTAACCACTTGCCCTCCACCCTATAGCAGAAGTACTTCTACAGGGCAGCAGGTCTGCGCAAAATAACTTATATATACGTGATTTGCATTCCTGGGTAGGGCCGTATCAGCTATTGGCTGATGGGGATGTCAATCACCGGGTCCCGGCCTGCGATTCCCGACTGGCACTCGGTGATCGTCGGTAGGGCTGAGAGGGGAGAGATCTGTGGGTAAACAACACAGATCTCTCTCCTGTCAGCATGGACATGCTGCTATATATCTCTCAGCATAGCAGCATAGCAACAAAGCAGTATGTCTCCATAGTAAAACACACACAGTGTACAGTTAACTCTTTGGTTGCCCCATATGTTATCCCCTTCTTACCCAGTGCCAATAGTACAGTGTCAGTGCTTTTTATGAGCACTGATCACTGTATTAGTGTCACTGGGGATGTCAGTGGCAGATAGTCAGTTCCCACCCAGTGTCAGAATGCCCCACTATAAGTCGCTGATCGCCGCTATTACTAGTATAAATAGAAAAAAATTTAATTCCAATATATATACACCGCCATTTGCAGATGCTATAACTTTCACGTAAACCATGATATTTTTTTTTAGCAAAGACATGTAGCAGCATACATTTTAGTCTAAATTTATGAACAAAATTAGATTTTTTACATTTTAATGGACGTTTTATAGCAAAAAGTCAAATATATTGGGTTTTTTTTTTCAAAATTGTTGGCCTTTTTTGTTTATAACGCAAAAAATAAAAAACGCAGACGTGATCAAATACCACTGAGAGAAAGCTCTATTTGTGGAAACAAAATTACATACATTTCCTTTATGTACAGTGTTGCATAATTGTGCAATTGTCAGATAAAAGAACACAGCGCTGTATCGCAACAAATTGCCTGGTCAGGAAGGGTGTGAATCCTCTGGAGGGCAAATGATTAGAACACTTAATAGTAAACTAAATTGTCAGCAAAAAAAAAAACTAGAGCTATGCTTTAAAGTCTTCCTGCCTGGCTTTCATGTTGACCTTCTTGTTTTGAATCACTGACCCAAACCAAATATTAACTTTTCGCAACTTTTCTGATTTTCATACCTGTTCTGAGTCATTCACTCAAAGTATTATAGCTCATCCACTTTTTTATTTTGAAATTTACCTTCCATCCTCCCTCTGTATCAATGAAATAAAAACAAACTTTATACATATTTTATTTCTAGTAGTCTTTTGGCTGGTCTGCCAACATTATGCCATCTTCCTCTTCTCCATTGATAGCAATGGTGGGCGTCCCTTACTGCCGTACTGAAAAGCACTTACGTAATGACACTGAGTGCTGTTCAGTGCAACAATACTGTGAATCCTGGCAAGTATAGTGTTGCAACTCATGACAGTCTGGCTCACAGGACGTGAGTCAGATGATACTGGTCATCATTCAGCCCTTCCTCTTGTGTTAGGGTCGGCACGACCCGTTTTTAGGTTTTAAATGCATAAAATAACCATATAAATTTGTTTATTGCATCAAGGCTTTATGACTTTGTCAGGAACCTCTATTTCAACAAAATAAAAAACAAAAAATAGTTTTCACAAAATTATAAAATGCTCAAGTTGAAATTATGACCTTTGTGTTGTTAGGGTCGGTTTCGACCCAGTTATAAAAATAAGATTATAAAGCAATAATTAGAGCCAAAACTGAAATCATAAGTTCACTGTCAACCAGCACACTGACAGCCAGCTCCTCTCCCAATCATGTGAGCTTTAGGGGATTCTCATTTTGCTTTGTTTTCCAGTATACCTGCACAAAAACAAAACAAACAAAGACGGCTATGTCCAGACATGTGAGGCCAATTCAGTATAGAATTGGTGACTTGCAGAGTGCACATCTCCAATTTGTAGCATGCAAAAATGAGAAGATTTTCATTGAGCCAAGTTCTGGATAATATTTTTGGTGAAAATGAGGCAGAGGACACAGAGGAGCATAGTGATTTGGATGAGCAGGTTTCTGAGGAGGAAGACAATGTGGAATATCATCCAGAAGACACAGACACATCTGATGAGTCTGATGAGGAGGCCACCGGTGCTGAAGCTGCTCCCGCTGAAATATTCAAGTCCAAAAATGGTAAGTTCTGTTGGAGCTCAGTACCTCCTGATGTACATGGCAGGGCAGTTGCTGCAAATGTCATCAAAATGACCCCTGGAATCACAAGGTTTGCTGTGATGAGAGTCAGTGACATCAAGACATGTTTTGAGCTATTTATGCCATTGTCACTAAAGAGTCATCATTGCTATGACAAACCTTGAAGGAAAAAAAGTCCATGGCAGCATGTGGAAAGACATTGATGAGGAATACCTGGATGCCTATATTGGTGTTCTTCTTCTTGCTGGAGTGTACAGATCCTGCAATGATCCTGCAAGCGGAGAATTTTTCTTGAGGAGCTGGGAAATTCCCTTGTCAAGCCACACATTGAGCGAAGGGAACAGGTGCCCCGAGACCCAGATGCTGCAGTCTTGGTCAGACAGCTGCAGAGGTCACCTAGCACTTTGTCCACGCCAGCATCCTCCTCAGCCAGCCCTGCCTCAACATCATCCACCACAACCACAACCCCACTCAGGCCACCTGATTCTAAAAGAAAGAGGTGTCAGGTCTGCTCAAGCAGTAAGGACAGAAAGACAAATGTACTGTGCTTCAACTGCAACAAATATCTCTGCAAAGAACACACTAAAAGTGTCACTTTTTGCCACACATGCATCTAAACACACACGCACACACATACATGTTCTTGCACACAGACTTTTACTCTGATTTTGTTTTTTATTAGTGTTGGAACAAGTAATTGATTTCTATTGGTTTGATTTGCTTGATTGGTTGTTGTTTGTTTGACCTTGCAAATCTATATTTGGTTATATTTATGATATATATATATATATATATATATATATATTTGTTCTGCTTTTCATTTTGTGTTTGTACTAAAGTTCTATTGCTGAAAAAAAGAGACTTTTTTGCCTTTTTGAAGTAATTATATATATGGGTCGAAACTGACCCGTAACACCATAGATGTTACTATAGTTAATAATATTAAAATGAAAAAATAAACAAAACAAATTTATTTCAGAGATGTGTTCTAAATCCCCTCAGAAATAGTCAGGTGACATAACAACCTTTTATTTATTTATATGATTCTCTTGAGGTTCATTTTACATTGTTTTTTAATTGAAATCGAGGGGTATACTGACAAAAAAAAGGCCCAGGGGCACACACCAAAATTATTAAAAACAATATTTTCATGAATAAGGAAGCCTAACAAGGTAACCAAGATATGAGAAACAAATTGGATGATAGATAACTGTTTTTAGTGTATTTTACAGCTGATTTAAGACACGGGTCAAAACCGACCTGTTAACATAAGAGATGGTAACAGGAAACTAACACAAGAGGAAGGTTAATGAGCAGCCTCATCTCATTAAGGAACAGACTTTTTAGCTTTTTCTTTTTTTTTAATAGTTATGGGGAACACAATTTTTAGTAGTCACTATTAGAACCCCTTTAAATTTTTTTGCTGTCTGTGGGTCACATTTCTATTTGTCCTGGTTACTAGTGTCACTGGGACAGAGAGTAATAGGAAGTTTAAAAATTAAGAGATGCCATAAGAATTATGGGCAAGTGGAAAATTTCCAGTAAAGGCCCCGGTTACAGTAACAACAATATTAATGGAAAATTCTCCTTGCTTTGGAGAGATTTCTGACACTTCCTGATGCTTTTCTAGGACAGGAAACAAAGGAAAATCTCCCCAACGGGACACAGAAAAAAAAACGCAGTAGTTTTAATTGCTCCATCCTTTATCCAAAAACATTTTTGATAAAGATATATTTTAACATTGCGGTAGTGAGAACTATTTACCTTTTATATCTTTTCTTAATACATATAACATTAAAGCGGAGCTCCACCCAAAAGGGGAAGTTCCGCTTTAAGTCTTTGTCCCCTGCTCCCCATTAAGGATTGGCACCTTTGGGGAGCGGGTACCCGAATTTGACAGGTACCCACTCCCACTTCCGCTGCGATCGCCTAGGTGATCAGAAGCGGAAGTTGTCCTCCCCCCCTCCCTCCCTGTAGTCTTCTGGGACACATGACAGGTCCCAGAAGACTACAGGGCCATTCACAAAGCACAGCGCTTTTTACCCATGCGCAGTGGGCACCAGGCTATGAAGCCACAAGCTGTCACAGCCGGGTGCCCACACTGAAGATGCCAGTACTGGGGAGAAAAGACGTCCGGTGAAACCAGTCGTGGTGAAGACACCGCTGGATCGATGGACAGGTAAGTGTCTGTATTTTAAAAGTCAGCAGCTACAGTTTTTGTAGCTGCTGACTTTTATTTTATATTGTTTAGGTGGAACTCCGCTTTAACTTTCAGAAGCAGCAGAGTTATGACTTTCCAGAGAGTAGTCAGCACAGTTCAATTTTAATCTTAGTTCACTTTAGTACACATTTTGTTAAATAAAAGAACAGCCTCTGAGGTCTGACCATACCTCTATCATAAAAGACCAAAAGATTTACATATTTAAAATTACCTTGCTCTGGAGTAAGCATTAAGTTTGCCTTAAGTCCTGCTTCTGTAAGACTCTGCAACAAAATAAATGAACAAGTAATTTAATAATAAAAATAATACAGCGCAAATAATACAAATAATCAAAATGTGAAAAATATATTAATGTCCATTCTTCACATTTTGATTATTTGTATTATTTGTGCTGTATTATTTTTATTAGTACATTTTGATGTTTAGTCAATCCTTGAACAGCAGCATTAAATTTTTCACTTATTCCTTTGGCACAAGTTTTTTATATATTTTAAGTAATTTAATAGTTACATTCCTTTAATTACTGGAAGTGCTGTTACCAGCATGACCAAATGGTAAAATAAAAACTTTGCAATAGATTCACAAAAATAACGATCTTCTCAAGAAAACTGTATACAGTGAGACATAATCCAAAAATAGTAAAAATATAGATTTTGGGTTGTTATACACTTTAAAGCAGAATTATACTCACCTCCACTCCAGTGTTGTGGTGTCCCAGGGCTCCCTTGCTGACAGCTGACATCTCCATCCAGCCTTTTTCTGGGTTCTGATTTTTGGCCATTTTGATTGGCCAGGTTGTGATGATGTCATTCCTGTGCATGCGGGGGAGTTCATTCATCTCCTTGTGTACAGTGTGGATAGGCAAGTGAGAAACTTTAATGCAGAAAAGACATTGTGGGATTTATTTACTAAAGCTGCAGAGTGAAAAACAAGGCTTACCTCTGCATAGAAACCAATCAGCTTGTTCAGTTAAGCTTTGGCAATAAAATCTGGAAGCTGATTGGTTTCTATGCAGAAGTGAACCTGATTTTGCACTCTCCAGCTTTAGTAAATAAACCCCCATATGTCTCTTTTGCATTAAAAAAGAACTTCCTATTCGCAACTTTTTTTTCTTTTTTTTTAAATTAAAGATCCCACTTTAGAGTATAACTAAAGGCATACAATGTAGAGGGGTTTCCTTTCAAGTAATTATTGCTGTCCCTGTTAGAGAGATTCACCATCTCCTGGTCCCATCACTGAGAGCAAAAGTAAAAGAAAATACCAAATTTTGAGTCATCACTATAACAGGAATAGAGTGGAGATCTTCCAGTGGTGACACTAATTCTAAAGACTCAGGTAAAAACATTTAAAAGGGTTTCATTGTTTGCTATTGTGACTATGGGACAAGAGGTGAAGAGAAATCTCCCTAATGGGGCAGAGAAAAAAAAAAAAAAAAAACTGACAGGGGCTATGACCCTCTCTTACGCTATCAAAAATGAGGAAAAAAAAAACAAACAATCTGAAAAGGACTGCAGTTAGTAAAATGAAACATGTAAATATTTTTAAACTTAAAGTTGTTTAAAGCGGTAGCAAACTGCCTCCCCAAAAAAATGAGTCCCCTGCAGGTCTAAGCCATAATGTGCACCTCATACAAACACATTATGAGACACTTACCAGCACACGGAGCCCTCCAGTGCAGTGCTGTCATGGATCCCCCGGAGCTTCCATCTTCACCTGGTCTTCCTTCCAGCTCCAGCTGTTTCAATGTCCAGTGCCACGATTATGTCACCCTCGCACATGTGTGCCGGTGTTCCGCTTTGCATTTAACGGCATACTCTGTGCCCTGAATGCAGAGTGTCACTGTACTATTGCCAATGTGAATATCTCATAAATGGTGTATGGTTAGGAGATATTCATTGTATCTACAGGTAATTCTGATTGTAAGCTTAGAGAAAAAAGAACAAATCGATGCCTGGAGGGGACCAAACTTAACAAATGTATTAATAAAATGTAATGGCTGGTCAGTATATAATAAAGAAGTGGGGGAATGGGGGCAATAAAAAGAATATGTATAGAATGATAATAAAAATCAATGTTACAATAAAAAGATAATACAATGTAAAATGACAGATAAGGCATAAAAGTCCAAAATCCAGGGATTCTAAATGTTGTATGGCAGGTAAAGGCAGCTCCCCATAGAGCGAATCAGTACTCTGCAGAAGATAAAAATGGACAGAAGGGGACACCAATCTGAGAGTAGAGGGTTATTAATTTACTAATAAAATAGGGTATTAAAACTACTCACAAACATCATGAGTAAGAAAGCATGGTAAGCCTTTGGTAAGTCATCAGTCCACCAGCGGTGTGGGTCCGAGTCATTCAGGATGAAGGGGGATGGAGCCGTCAGCTGTCAGCAGTGCAGTGAGTTTGAAAATGGTGCCGAAACCAGCGTGGACCACAAGGAAGATAGGGACTGCTCTGCCATTAGTCACCCGCTGAGTCCCTGTCTTCCTTGTGGTCCACGCTGGTTTTGGCACCATTTTCAAACTCGCTGCACTGCTGACAGCTGATGGCTCCATCCCTGTTCATCCTGAACAACCCGGACCCACACCGCTGGTGGACTGATGACTTAACAAAGGATTACCTTACCATGCTTTCTTACACATGATGTTTGTGAGTAGTTTTAATACCCTATTTTATTAGTAAATTAATAACCTTCTACACTCAGATTGGCGCCCCCTTCTGTCCGTTCTGATTGTAAGCTTACCTGTAGATACAAGTGAAGAGAATGGAGTTTACTACCACGTTAAGTAAAAAAAAAAAAAAAAATCAGGGCTTTTAACTATTTTCCAGGCTAACTCATAATATAAAATTACTTTTCATAATGTTGCCGTGGGGGTTCTGGAGATCTGTAGAATTATAACCTCTGTGTGACAGTTCTGGGTCAGAGCACATGGTGTTTGCCTTCACACACCAACAGCAAAGGTATGGCCAGGCTTGTGTACATGGTCATTTGTTTATATCAGAACTGCTTTTCTGACCAAGCAATCAAAAGTGAATGTAAAAACAACTTGACACAGATTGGTGCAAAGGAGGTCAGGAATTCAGAATGATCTCAACACATGATGGGTTACTTAAAAATACAAAATGTGCAGTCTTCTCTGGTATAAAAGGTCTGTTACTAAAACTTTGGATACAATGTAAAGGATATTTACATAATTTGGAGCATTATGTAATATAATGTAATTTATAAGTACAAATTGACTCATAAACCAAACACCAATGAACATGTTTGGTGGCTGTAATAGGCTATATTTTAGCAGTGTTACCAAAAAGGAAATCAATTTACTGTTTCTCCTATTTAAATATTTCAGAACTTTGAGAATGACCTTTCCTGGATAGCCATTCTTGGTACTGTATAAAGGTCTATTGATATTCCTCAGCATCTTCCAAAAGATTCTTAGGCCCCATGTACACGGGACACTTCTGAATGATGGAAACTGACTGCTCGAAAACGTAGGTTGAAAAATGTGCTTAGCCGCGTTTGCATGCCACGTTTATGTGTGTTTGCGTTTAGAAGCACTTTTTAAAGATAAGCACAGGAGAACCTCCCAAATGACCAGAATGCATTGAAAAGTGGTAAATTATTAACTATTTCAGACTGTTTCAGAGAAATACATAGAGCAGAAGCAGAGACAGCAGTACGTGTTGAGATTAGCTTAGGTGTGAGGTGCTCATTAACATTTCTTTTGTTTCCAAGGGTGGGAAAGGTGTCTGGAGGAGTGAGTCATTAAGGGCACCTGGCAGGGGGTCTTCATGAGGAATTTGAGGTGTGAATAGTCATTAACATATCTTTTGTTTTCAAGGGTGGGAGAGGTCTGAGGTGTGAATTGGTCATTACCATGTGTGACAAGCTTGATAGGAACATCCTGTGTTCAGTGTTTTGTCCATCTGAGTACATTGAAAACACTTTGCATGCATTTTTCATGATGAAAAAAGGCTCTGGACAGCATTGGGAACTGGAAGAGTTAAAAAAAATTTTCAGACGCAAACGCTTATAAATGCCATTTGCCGCATTTAGATGCATATACATGCGTTTACAAGAGTTTTGTGTTTGAAACACAGAGAAAATCAATCAAGTTTTCTGCGTTCAAAAAAATGACTGTAAACTCAAATGCCTGTAAACAACTGAAAACGGAGATGTGTACATGGACACATAGGAAAACATTAGGGTGAGTTCAGGGGCTGCTGAAAAAAAATGCTCCAAAAACAGCTCCAAAACGTGAGTTTATCAGCTGCAGTGTACATGAGCCCTTAAAAGCTTGGACAAGGCTCATACTCTAGCCCTAGGGGTCACTGCGGTAATACACCTACCATACGTGACAAAGCGACATTTTTGTGTACTTACAGGTAAATTGCAGGAGCATCCAAGAGTGTTCCCCAAGGCACTGTGATTTACTGAGCACTGAAAGGGTTCTGACAGTTCTTTTGGTAAGAAAGGTTCATATACAGGTTTTTTTAATAAATGGTTAAGACTGCCATGGCTTCCATTATTGGGTGCAGGCTCAATTTCCAACAAATCTAGATGATATAGCACAGATATTAGAAAAAGTACATGACCACACACACAAAATTGCAGACCAGAATAATAATAATGTAAAAAAAAAAAACCTACCGCACATCAAATTATAGATTTCTACATTTTCAAAGGGCTGCACTTCTGTGTTATGCTTGAACTTGGGACCATAGGCAATAAAGAGAGCCTGTGATAAAAGCAGAGTTAGCATGATTATTATTATTATCATGCAATGTTTAACTGAAAATCACCAAAGACACAATAGATTAGCATTCGCTAGAACTGAATCTTTTTATTTTTCTTAAAAAGTCAAATCAAGCGTCAGCACTACCTTTTATTTCTTTCACAGTAACCATTATCTAAATGTATCAATGCCACATTTGTTTATGACCTTTACTATGAAATACACCTATTGAAGAGATTAATCATTACAAAGCTGATTACCTGTAAAACAATAGAACCTCATGTATATGCCAAATGTTCTGCAGCCTTAGTAGAAGCACCAGCTCCAACCTCTAGTGCCTGCTGAAAAATCCCGTCCACATAACTGATGCTACTCTTTTAAAGGGCAAGCAGTGCTTATGCTGGTCCTCATTGTACCAACATTTTGTCACCCTATCTAAGTCATCTTGGTTAACAGACAACCAACCAAGGCAATTTGATTTGTATTCTGAGAAACCTTGGAGAAACTGATTGTCCACCATCTAGTGATAAATATAGTCGTATTTCATGCTATTAATTCATATACAGGCGTACCTCAGTTTACGAATGTAATACGTTCTCCGGGACGTTTCCCATAGGAATGCACTGAAAACCAATTAATCCATTTCAGAGGTCAGAAAAAAGTTTAAAAAAAAGCATTTTATCTGTTCAAAACTCTTTATAAAGTGCAGTTTAAGGCATAAATACTGTACAGGGACATGATTAAAAATTTCCAGAATGGCTCCAAAACTCGATGCAAAAACCACTTCAACACCTTTACCTCTAAGCCACGTGCTACCCACAGACTCCAGAATGCACGGGGCTGGCACTATAAACCTCCCAGGTGCAATACATCCAGGGGAAACTTGCTTTGTATTGAGAAAAAAATTCATAAATGTATTGAAAACCAATTAATCTGTTCCGGAGGTCAGAAAAAAGTAAAAAAAAGTCTTATCTGCTCAAAACTCTATATAAAGTGCACTTTAGCCGGAGCCGGCGCTATAAACTTCCTAGGCGCAATGCATGCTGGGAAACTTGCTTCGTATTGCGAAACAAATTTGTAAAGCAAGGCATTATTTTCAATTGATTTTCATTCTTAAACCAAAAATAATGTTAACTGAGGCATTTGTAAACCGAGGCATGCCTGTATTGCCAAGTGCCCTGATCTAAAGTAATATTATACTGTTGTTCTACAGCAAAGTTTTCAGCACTGTGTCTTCACCTATTACACTGGTTCACTCGTGTCACAAAATCTCAATAAATTCAATGTTATTATTAAGTAAAAAAAAGTTTTAGAATAAGATTTTTGGTGGGCTCTGCCTTTATTACAGAAGCTACGACTCACGTATCACCCTCCTTAGCATCTATTCCTAATGGAAATAGACCATAAAACAAAAGCATCCTCTAAAGTTGTAAATTTTGTATGTTGAAAAATTTTCCACAATTAATAAATTATCATCCAACAAACACAGCTACATAGAATAATCCATACTTAATTGAATTGAAAAATACATAGCAAACAACAGGTTTGAGAAGCTATGGATATTCCAAGATCTAGACATATTACACTTTTCAAATACAGTATAATATTATTATTATACAGGATTTATATAGCGCCAACGGTTTGCTCACCGCTTTACATTATAGTGGGAGACAATACAGTAACAATACAGTTCAATACAAGAGGGATTTGTGGGCCCTGCTCCTAGGAGCTTACAATCTAGGAGGGAGGGGTGAATGGTACAATAGGTAATACCTGTGGGGGATGGAGTGGTTGGAAGAGTAGAAGATTCCAGTATTAGCAGAGGGCTGGATAGGCTTCCCTGAAGAGATAGGTTTTCAGTGATCATCTAAATATAAGTAGAGTAGGCGATAGTCTGATAGATTGGGGTAGGGAGTTCCAGAGGATGGGTGACGCCCTGGAGAAGTCTTGGAGACGAGCATGGGAGGAGGCAATAAGGGAGCTTGAGAGTAGGAGGTCTTGCGAGGAGCAGAGTGTACGGTTTGGGTGATATTTAGAGATAAGATCAGTTACGTAAATTGGGGCAGTGTTGTGGATGGCTTTATACGTCATTGTTAGTGTTTTGGATTTTATCCGTTGGGCAACTGGGAGCCAGTGGAGGGATTGACAGAGAGGGGTGGCAGATATGGAATGGGTAGTAAGGTGGATGAGTCTGGTAGCAGCATTCATGATAGACTGAAGAGGGGATAGCCTGCGGTGAGGTAGGCCAATGAGGGAGTTACAATAGTCGAGGCGTGATATGACAAGGGAGTGAATAAGTGCTTACGGCACATTAACCACTTGCCTACCAGGCACTTATACCCCCTTATTTACCAGGCCAATTTTCAGCTTTCAGCGCTGCCGCACTTTGATTGACAATTGCACGGTCATGCAACATTGTACCCATATGAAATTTTGATCATTTTTTTCTCACAAATAGAGCTTTCTTTTGGTGGTATTTAATCGCCACTGGGCGCTTTACTTTTTGCGCTATAAATAAAAAAGTGCAAAAAAATTTGAAAAAAAAAGTTTCTTTGTTTCTATTATAAAATTTTTCAAACAGGCATTTTTTCTCCTTCACTGATGTGCGTTGATGAGGCAGCACTGATGGGCACTGATAGGCGGCACTGATGGGCACTGATAGGCAGCACTAAAGGGCACTGATAGGCAGTACTAATGAGGTGGCACGGATAGGCGGCACTGATAGACAGCACTAATGAGGTGTCACGGATAGGCGGCACTAATATGCAGCACTGATAGGCGGCACTGATAGGTGACACTGATGATGGGTACTGATAGACGGCACTGACTGGCATCACTGCTGAGCACTGACTGGCGGCACTGACTGGCACAACCCCTGGGCACTGACTGGTGGCACTGACTGGCAGCACTGCTGGGCTGCACTGGTGGGTGGCACTGGTGGGCAGCACTGGTGGGTGGGCACAGGTGGGTGGCACAGGTGGGTGGCACTGGTGGGCACAGGTGGGTGGGCACAGGTGGGTGGCACTGCTGGGCACATGTAGGTGGCACTTCTGGGCACAGGTAGGTGGCCCTGCAGAGTGGAACAGGTGGGTGCACTGCTGGGCACAGGTTGGTGCACTGCTGGGCACAGGTGGGTGATCATTGGACACCGCTGATCAGGTGGCCGCTGTGATTGGCCTTTTACCACATCACGTGATCAGCTGTGTCCGTAGGACACAGCGATCACAGAGATCGCCGGGTGCGGAGAGCGCGTTCTGGGGGGACGTCATATGACGTCCACTCAGAACTGGCCGGCCGCAGTGAAGCCGTCATTCGGCTATCTGCGGTCGGCAGGTAGTTAAAGACCATTTTCTATTCTCCCAGCTACCAAAAAGGTTTCTGGAAGCTTTCAGTATTTTAAAAAGCTATTATATCTAACATAAAAGTAAGATTTTCATGAAGTTGGTTGTTACATTTCACACCAAATAAAGGGTACCTATTGAGAGAGAAAAATGTATCTACCATATACTGCGTTTTCATTCATATTATAGTTGGATGAATTTAAGAGTTAAAGCGGAGTTCCACCCATTTTTAAAAGTTGCTTTCATCTACATGCCCACCCGCAGTGTATTCCTTAATGAATATTAATATTTTTTTTTATGTCTGAATACCTTATTTTTATCTCTGTATGCAGTACTTCCGGTCCGGCCGCCTAGACGATGTCGTCATAAGGTGCTTCCCATGGACTCCTGGGATATCGGTGTTATCGATCCCAGGAGTCCAAGCGAATTGACTAAAAATGAAAAATCGTGTTATTTCCCAGACCAAATCCGACTTCTGGGTCTTATGATTGACAGGTTGCCATAACAACAGGGCGAGAACATCTGCCGATGCCACCATTGCTATGGCAACCTTCAATCAACAAACTGCGCCGCGCAGTTTCATTACTGCCCAGGCGCAATCGGGAGGTGCATGCTGGGTAGCCAGCTGCACTGAATCCTGGAAGTGAACAGGAGATGGCTTCAAATGCCCACATTTACCATGACCCCTGCCTGCTGACAAGTTTGTGTGATCGTTTACAGATGTAAGAATAACAGGTATGAATACAGTTATAACAATAGCCAATTATTTCAGTACAAGAATAACAATCATGATGGTGCTTTAAAAATATACCGTATTTGCCGGCGTATAAGACGACTGGGCGTATAAGACGACCCCCTACTTTTCCTGTTAAAATATAGGGTTTGAGCTATACTCGCCGTATAAGACTACCCCTCTTCCAACGCACACCAAATAAAAATGAAAAAACATCAGATTTGATTTCAATATGGTATGGTATTTCAGTATGGTATTCCAATGATGGGGTGCTATTCCTCCCACTGACACCAATGATGGGGCATGATTCCTCCCACTGATACCAATGATGAGGCACTACTCCTCCCACTGACACTAATGGTGCCCCATCAGTAGTGTCAGTGTGTGAGGAATAGTATCCCATCATTAGTGTCAGTGGGAGGAATAGTGTCCCATCATTGGTGTCAGTGGATGAAATAGTGCCCCATCATTAGTGTCAGTGGGAGGAGTAGTGCCTCATCATTGGTATCAGTGGGAGGAATAGTGCCCCATCATTGGTGTCAGTGGGAGGAATAGCACCCCATCATTGGTATCAGTAGGAGGAATAGTGCCCCATCATTAGTCAGTGGGAGGAATAGTGCCCCATCGTTGGTGTCAGTGGGGAGGAGGAATAGTGCCCCATGGTTGGTGTCAGTGGGGAGGAGGAATAGTGCCCCATGGTTGGTGTCAGTGGGGGAGGAATAGTGCCCCATCATTGGTGTCAGTGTGGAGAATAGTGCCCCATCATTGGTATCAGTGGGGAGAAAAGTGCCCTATCATTGGAGTCAGTGGGGGAGGAATGGTGCCCCATCATTGGTGTCAGTGGGGGAGGAATAGTGCCCCATCATTGGTGTCAGTGGGGGAGGAATAGTGCCCCATCATTGGTGTCAGTGGGGGAGGAATAGTGCCCCATCATTGGTGTCAGTGGGGAGAATAGTGCCCCATCATTGGTGTCAGTGGGGAGGAGGAATAGTGCCCCATCGTTAGTGTCAGTGGGGGAGAGGAGTGGCTGCTCCTTCTTTCAGTTCGGCAGCTTGTGTGCGCTGGTGCCCAATCACCGGTGAGGAGGCGGAGCCGAGCGGCCGCGCGACCATCGCGCGGCCGAACTGAAAGAAGGAGCAGCCGCATTCCTGGACCGGATCATCGTGGGACCGGGACCGGAGCCAGGTAAGGTACAGCAGCCCCTCTGCCCACCCCTGTACTTAGGACATCGCCCCTGGAAAAAGTGCCGCCCTGACACCGGCTCGCCGTATACCGGCGTATAAGACGACCCCCGACTTTTCAGAAGATTTTCAGGAGTTGAAAAGTCGTCTTATACGCCGGCAAATACGGTAATTGCTGTGGAGCCTGGAGCTCCGCTTTAACAATTAACTGCAGTATAAGTTACTTTAGGTGTTAGCTATGCTTAAAGATCTAAACCATAATATGACATTCGTTTTACTAAAACATGTTGTACACTAAACAATTGTAATTTTTGTAATTTTTCCATTTTTTTTTAATCTTAGTGCTGCTCACCTCCTCCAGCCACTTTCACTTACCACCCATCTACATACAGTAGCTTCAGCATTAGCTGCACATCATTGCCCTGGACTGGCTTCCTGATAGCAACAGTGAACGATGCCTGTGCTATGTGGGTCAGCACAGCCACTTTTGGCTTACCACTAGGGGTGCATGTAAGTTCACCTTTCAACAAAAAATAATAAACGCACATTTTTTGCAGGTAAAAAAAAGTGCATTTATAAGTTTTTGTTGTAGGCGCCTGGAAGGCATTGCACCAGTGATCAGCACATCGCTGGTGCCATGCAGAACTTCTGCAGACCTGTCAATGTATCTACTTGCTTGTACCTTGCTCACAGCGCCATGGTAGTTTATTGAGAACTACAAGCCAACAGCTTCTAAGGCTGTTGGTACTTGTAGGTTCTCATTCACAGAATACTGTGAATGAGTGACACGGCTGGGCTGAGAAGATCTCCCACTAGCTGTCAAAGCGGGGGATCAGGGAGTACAGGGGCCAGTCATTTCATAACATGTTGCATGTACGTTACACCCTGAATATGGGTTTAACATGTAACATGTTATCAAAAGGTGAACTTATCCTTTAATGAAAGCTGCATATTTTAAAAGACTGAAAACCACTTTTGAAATTACATTAACGTGTTAAAGCTTATATGTGATTTTAATGATTGGGTTTACATATACTGCACTTTAACTAAAATGACAAAAAGGATAATGAAGCTCTGACCAACAGTGAAAAAAGTGGCAACTCACTCTCAGCCCAGTTCTAAAGTAAGTTGCTAGAGATTTTTTTTCAAGATATTTTAAAAACTATTTCACACATGCATGCTACTGCATATATTTGTATTTTGTCTACTTAGTTGCATTTACTAAAACGTTTCATATTATAAACCTACATTCATCATGCATATGGTCTTGTCATCTCCATTAACTACAATTTGAAAAGAGGATGCTATTATTACTATCCTTGTCTTTATTAAACCCTAAGCTAATGTATGGTTTAGGGAATGTCAAAGTCTGACGCTAGACCATTCATTTAAAAAAAAAAAAATCTTCCCATAATATTATCTGTGCATTAAAAATATTTTATGCGTGTTATTTACCTGTAAAGGCCCCACTTGTGTAAGCACCCAGAATGCCTGAGACTGTTGCTGGGCCCCACCATCTTGGATGTGATGTCAGCAGCCCCAGCAGACTTAGAGCTGTCACTTAACCAGCAGTTTATAATATTTCCCTTTGCTTCTCCCCCAGTAGCTACATAAACAGTTATGTAGAGTGGTGGAGGGAGGGGCGAAGAAGCTTGGGCCAGCACAGAGAGTAATTACGCCATGCCAGAGGCAATGAAGAGAGGCACTGATGTGCAAGGAGGCAGAGGCTGTACTTGGGAACTGACTCTTGGACCTTGGAGTAGACAATAATGGCTTTTATGCCAAGATAGCTTTGCAGTTGGGTAGAAGGTTTCAAGGTTAGTTTAGGAAAATGGGCTAAGGAGGTCAGACTATGGTAATGTTTACTAAAAGTGAACTTGTCCTTAACACCTTCCTGCCCGTCCTATAGCAGATTGACGGCTGGGTGGGGCGCTCCTCCTGAGTGGACATCATGTGACGTCCTCTCAGAAGGCACCACTGATGCGGCCACGAGGCCGCACAGTGGCACGATCAGTCACCAGCTGTATCTACCAGACACAGCCGATCACTGATCATTACACCGACCCGCTGCCAGTGTCATGTGCTCGCATGTGACCAATCACAGCAGGTTACATGACAATGGTATACAATGGATGGTTTCCTTTCATGTCATCCATTGTATACAATTGTGTTAGCTGTGATTGGTCACAGCGGTCACATGGTACAGACCAATCACAGCCCATCTGTATCATGTGATGAGATTTTGCCAATCACAGCTAATCACAACAAAAAAACCTGAATGAATCAGTTTCATTCAGTTAAAACGGTTGCTAATATCAATGAAATACATTGGTATAAGCAATCAACGAGTAAAAAAAAAAATCCTGATCACTTGCCCAAAGTAGTGGAATGTTACTATGGTAACATTGTATTGCTCTGGTCACAGTGTGTTGAAAAAAATAGTAAAAAAAAGAAAAAATTTAATTTAAAAAAATATTTAAAAAAATTTAAAAAAAATCTTTTTTTTTTCCTTTTTTTTACTGTCACCAGTCAATCTCCCTGATCACCACCACACCAGTTATATGATAATGCTGTATTGGACTGGTGACAATATGTAAAAAAAAATGCTTTTTTTTTTAAGTTTCTTAATTTTCCAATACAATAGCGACAAACCATTACAACTTCAAAAAACTTCCCATGCCTCTTACTAACTACCTTAGACCAGTTGTCACCAAACTACAGCCCGGGGGCCAGTTTTGGCCCTTTGCTTGACTCTATCCGGCCCTTGTGACACTATTCCTCCAACTGACACCAATGACGTGGCACCATTCCGTCCACTGACACCATCAGCGGGGCACTATTCCTCCTACTAAGACCAATAATGGGGCAGTACTCCCACTGACACTGGAGATGAGGCACTATTCCTCCCATTGATACCAACCATGGGACACTATTCCTCTTGCTAAAACAAACAATGGGCACTATTCCTCCTGCTAAGTTCAATGATGGGGCTGTGTTTACTCCGACTGATGCCTAGACATTTTCTACTCACACTGGCCACAGTCCAGCCCCCCAAAATCCTGAAGGACAGTAAACTGGCCCTTTGTTTAAAAAGTTTGGAGACTGCTGCCTTAGACTGTCTTTTTTACAAAAATGGGTTATATGGGGGGTATTTGTACTATCCTGGCTTTTTTGGCCTCAAGAAATGAGATTGGCTGTCAGTAAACCGGGATTGATCAATTTATTGTACTAATATTGGCATATGGGGTTGTCATGTGTGCAACATTGTAAGATGTTTGCACATTGTCATGTGTGCAAGATTGTAATTAGGCCCAGCCCTCTCTTCTTTCTAGAGAACCATGGCTTCCAGAATAATATTTATAGAATGTTGAGGACCAGTTATCACCCAATCGAATTGGCCTAGTTTTTCCCCCATTCAAGCATACATAGTAAGTGCATTATTGTATGCCAACATTTCATTTTTTCTGTTATAATCTAACAAAGTATGATTAGTACATACAGCAAGTGCATTATTGCATGCTGTGTTGCATTTTTTGCATTGTGGCTATAATTAATCTATGGCCATTATCAACTGAGTTTAAAGTGTCTTGTCTTTATTAGATTGCCATGGTGCTATATGGTGCTGATGCGCCTCCATGTCTGGACAATAACCCCGGTGCATCCTCTTCCCCTCCAATGGTTAACTATAATTGTGATTTTATTGTGAGTAATTACAACAATTTTAAACCTATGTACAGTTGTAGAAAATATAAACAAAAGTTTTTTTATTTTATTTATTTGTTTTAGATGCAGCCTTTCTTATCCCCTGAGGAAGCAACAAATAGTTGCGAAACATGTAGAGCCAACTCCAGCTGAAATCGTACTAGCTCCCAATTGGGATATCATATCTATATTCATTCAACTGTTCAAGGTCATCTCAGTCAGTGGTGATCTTTTTTGGTACCTTTTAGTCTATACAGTTGTTGAGGAGATATAGGATTTCAATTAATTTATGCACTGGGTGCAATTTCCTCTATTTTGAATTTGTGGTATATATGAGGTATCACTTTTAGGCAATCTTTTTTTTCCTTTTGTATATGCATTTTTGCAATAAAGAGAATTAAGATTTTATTACATATCTGCTTGAGGTATATGTGCCTACAAAGTCCATTTAGCTCTGACCTCTCTCATTAGGATTGATCGATTTGCCATAGTTTGTGGACTCTAAACCTTTCCTACAGACTAAATAATATACACTAATTTGGGGCATTTTCACCAAAGAAATGTAGCAGAACACATTTTGATCAAAATTTATGTAGAAAGGTTATGTATTTGCCAAATTTTATAACAGAAACGAAGAGAAATGCATTTTTATTTTTTCAAAAATTTCAGTCTTTTTTTTGTTTATTTAGCAAAAAAAAAACCTCCAAAATAACACCAAAAGAAAGCTCTATTTGTGTGAAAAAAAAATTCAAATTTATTATGGGTACAGTGTTGCATTACCATGCAATTGTCATTCAAACTGTGACAATGCTGAAAGCTGAAAATTTGGTCTGTGCAGAAAAGGTGGTAAAAGTGCCCAGTACTGAAGTGGTTAAATACATGCGTCGTAATTTACCTGCATATTTTTGAAAAGATTGTCAGAACCATGAAATCCCCCATTGCAGAATTTTGATACATCACGTTGTGACCTACAATTATAAGAAATGTTAGTAAAAGCTTCCAAAGGCTTTAAATTAATACATACACTCCCCCTGGGCTAATTCAGTAGAGTAAGCATTTCCAAAGTTCCCAAACAACAAAGACACTGTAAGGATAAGATGTATCCTTAGATAAGAAGTAGTGTAAAATCAAACTGTTCCACTGATGAATTAGCTGACTGGAGGCCATTCTCTATTCACTCCACTACTACCGCACTAAATGCAAAATGTTAGTCCTCCTTCCCCCTTACACCCACACACACACAAAATATGCCCATGCTAATGGAGATCATAGGTTTCCCTTCCACCCAAGTAATCTCCAGTCCTCTAGTCCATCACACTTTTAACATCACAGTAAGGTTTGTGGAAAAATCTATATCTCTTGACTCCATGGCTAATTTTTTTTTTTGTAGGATGCCTCCTGTGTGTCACCATGGTATTGAACTGGTGGATAGAACTTTCAGGTTAATCTTGACCTAGAGAGAACTGGAGGGCTTTGATCCTAGATCTGACACCTGCAAATAGATCTGCTCTTCTAAAATCAGCATTACAAAAAAGAAAATCTAAGCTTGGCTAAACACTTATGGGGGTGGGCTGATTTACCTATTGTGAATATTGTAAGTATTCACTTCAATTATCCAATCATGTAAAAAGTGTGTGCACATGATTAGGTATTTAAAGTGAACAAGAATTTGCTTTTCACATGATTGGAAATTTGAACTGAATACTCACATCATTTTTGAGTGAATACTTTCAACTCATTTAATAAATTGGCCTCTATCTATAACTAAAGTACTACATATGAAAGCCTCATTATTAATGTAAGGAATACAGAAAGAAACTTGCAATATAAACTCACTGTATATGAAGCAGCAACATCAGCTTTGTGCTGTTTGCGTTCTGTGCTGTCAATCAGCAACACTAAGTGGAGGGGGCCATAAAACATTTTTGAACGCGTCAAAACCAGCCTTTGAGTAGGCTGATAATTCTAATACTGATAATTAAATGAGTAAACACGTCTGATAATTCACTGTAGTGCCACAGCAGACTAATTATGGGCCTACCTATTAGCTAAGCTCAACTTTAAATTCCACCAATGAGACATGTTTACAGCAATCACACAGCAATCTAAAATTTAGAATAATTTTAGTCTTAACGTGTTGCCAAATATAATTGTTGCTATGTCAGTATTCATTATGCTGCCTTTGAAAAAGGGGCATGTGAATGAGCAAGTTATAGGCTGTTCCTGATCCCTGTACTATAATAGAACTGAACAGAAACTCTCTCCACTTGCGTCAAATGGTTACGCCTAATGCAAGGCTTCATTCATCTAACTCATTTTTGTCCATGTAATTATCTTAAGTGTGAACATGAGTTTTTACATCAGTGCATAACACTTACATAGCCATGAGGAAAGTTCTCATCTTGTCCTCTGCTATTCTATTAGGGAATTCTACTTCATTATAAAATTGCTGCTGTAACAGCCATATAGCTGTTTTAGCCATAGTGTTTTGCTTGGGTATCTTCTTTAAATAAATTACCATTTCCTAACATTCTCTATTTATAGCCTAACAATTGCAGACTTCCCCTTTTAAAGGTATTATTACAACCTGTTCTTAATGCCACAGTGTGTTTTTTGTTTTAGAGATTGTAATATATCTTCTATTTATCTACAAATATAAATATGAACATATATTCCAATAAACTTACTTTGCAACTTGCCACTTGGGGTCACAGTAAAAGTGAAGTGATTCGATTCTGGGATTGTTGGCAAAGTGTAAACGCTTAGGCAAGTCCTCCTTCAGTAATGGTTTGAAATGCTGATTCTTTTTTCTGCACTGCAATATCATTAAATGGTGTTATTTTTTCTTGAAAAAAAACAGGATTTTTGACTTACCTTTAAATTTCTTTTCTTGGATTACATCACAGGACACAGAAGAGTTAATCTTCAGACAATTGGGTTATGTTCCACCTCCAGGTGAATGGGCACTGACAAATATGAAAGCTTGACTCAAGCCTGTATAACCTCTGCCACTTGCAACATTGCCTCAGTTTTATTAATCACACTGTATAAGAAAAAAAACAACCGAGGAGGGACCCATGTCCTGTGATGTACTATAAGAAGGGAATATTACAGGCAAGTCAAAAATGCATTTTTTAAATCACAGAACACAGAAAAGTTAAACTTAGACCATTGGGATGTCCATAAACAATCCCATGAGGGGCAGGCAACTGCAAACAATGGCTAACAGGCCCTCCAAGAAAACCTCTTAACAAAAAGGAAAATAAATATACACAGAAAAGGTCCCTACAAGGCCACCAGAAGGCCCAACCAAGAACAGCATTGGCTAAGGCCTGAAAATCCACCTGGTAAAAACCAAGTTGCAGCCTCACAGACCTGGAAAACCAAGTAACGATGCTGAAAAGCCCACAAAGCACTAACACGTCTAGTACAGTGAGCCTTTACAGGAAAGGGGGGGGCATACCCCTCAGACTGTATGCCTGAGTAATATTCTACTGAATCCACCTAGCAACTGTGAACCAAGAGGCAGCTTCCCTACCATGAACCCTCAGATATCACAAACCGTGTCAGATTGGTAGATGGAGGTCATGGCTGCGAGTTACACTAGCACAACCGTAACTACATTTAGGCAGTGGTGAGCATTATCCTTGAGATGCTTAGGAGCCAGACAAAAAGGAAGGCAACGCTATCCAGATTGAAATGAAATGCTGAGACAACCTTGGATAGAAAGGATTTCTGAGGTCTCATAACAACTCTGTCAATGTGGAATACAAGAAACTGCTTCTTGCAGAAAAGGTCTACAAGTTTAGACAACCTCCTAATCAAAGTGATAGCTGTATAGTATTCTTGAGGGAAAGGAAAGGGGGAGAAATGTTCTGAATAGGTTCAAATTGTGGCCTCTGAGGGACTGAAAACACAAGACTGATCATGTGGAGAGTATACTGATGGTACAATGTAAGCCACCCTTTGTGCAAAGGCTCTGACCAAGGAATGGGAAGCTAGCAGTTTAAAAAAACAGCACCACCAAGGCAGCAACCTGACTCAGGGCCAAGGACATATTCAATCCTGACTGAAAGAAAGATAAATTCCTCCCACAGAATATTTCCTGGGATGGGATATAGCTTCTACTTCTCACACCAAACTAAGTATGCTTTCCATGTGCATGCTTCCATGTTCTTCCAAAGCAGCCTTCTGCTTAGCTACCGAGTTCTGAAAGGAACCCTTCTTGGTTCCAGACATAGCCAGCTTTTGCTTCAAAGGCTTCTGTTGCCTCTTTGAAAGGTAAGAGAATGAGAATGCTTTTTTCCTTCCATAATCTTTTGGATAAACATATCCAAGGCATTGCCAAAAATTGTTCACCTTTGAAAGGCATGCAATACAGCTGTTTCTTGCAACTGAACTCCATCCATTTTATAGCCATAGCACTTGCTAAATATGAACCAGCATAAGTCCCAAGCAAAGAGTTGTCAGAGAGAATCTCCTAACTTGTCTACACATAAGTGTAATGCTTCAGGAAAGAGGTTAAAGTATTGTCTAGCTGAAGGACCTAACGAAAGGGCCCCAGGCTCCTTAGCCATGCACTTTTCTCGCACTGAATATCCCTGACAAACCCCCATAGATGTTATGGCAGGTTGAATTACCTTACTTGCCAAGGAAAAGGATGCCTTAAAGAGGGAATCAAATTTCTTGTATACAGGGTCCTTAAACACAGATACACTGTCCACTGGAATAGTAAGGGTCCTATTTAAATAAGACATTGCAGGGTCCATAGCTGGACCACCCACTTTTTGGCTGTCCTCTATTGCATATTGTTGCATGAACTGCTTAATGGGTGTAATGCCTTTTCCGGATGGGCCCAGTCCTTGTATGGAATCTCATTGGTGTGAGGATACATTAAAAAAGATCTGGCTGGTTTGGATGTTTTCCAAGACCCTAACCCTGTCACCTTATGCTCAGCCACACCAGTCCAGTGCCAAAGGTACCCACCAACTGGTCACAGAGACTGGTACAATGCAAAACTATAGAGACCACTTCCCACAGCTCTCAAACGTGGCAGGGAGGCCCACCAACTGGACCCAAGTTCCACACAGCCCAAGAGTGAGAACACAACATTGGGGAGCCCACATCTTAGGGGCAACTTACTTGCAGCAGAACCAACAAATGGCTTAATCTTCAGCTTTCCATGGTCAGGATTACCCAGCAGCGCATTTAGGGATTAGGTTCACAGCAGACCATGGCCCTGGACATGTATAGAACCCAGCTGCTAATTCACATGGTGTATCTGCCATGTTGAGTGCCTGTTATGGAATCCAGTGCAGCTAGCAGCTGATTGGCCATCTCAATTTTTCTCCCTGGGGTTTGTGTACAGCCCATTTAGGAATAGAAATGCATAGGGACCAATCCGGATAATTGAAGCTTCACTTGAGCACCAAGGTTCAGCATCCACATGCAGTTGTTAAAAGATTTAGTGTGTCAAAGGAAAAAACTCTAAGCAGAGAGAGACAGGTCCATCACCTACGGACACTAGCAAAAAACTGTGGCAATGCTGGGAGAAAGAGGGGGAGCCTTGCTATTTGTAAGTATCCAATCACCTGGAGGTGCAGCATAGCCAAATAGTCTAAGAATTAACTTGCCTGTGTCCTATGATGTACAATTAAAAACACATATTCAACTGATCAGACAGTTTATGAATCATTTAGTGAATTGGGTAAACAGTGGTGTGTTGCAATTTATATTCTATAACTCTTTATTGGGAGTATAAATGCACCCTAAAGTGTATTAATCACCTTTCATATATTCCTTTTGAGCACGAGAGTTACCTTATTCCCACAGTTTGCAGTGCTCGGCAGATTAGTCAGGGAAATATAAAATACTGATCATGAATATTTCATATATACCTAATTGGGCAGCACAGTGGCTAAATGGTTAGCACTTCCACCTGGCAGTACTAGGGTCGTTGGTTCGAATCCCAACCATGGCACCACCTGCCTGGTGGTTGCATGTTCTCCCTGTGTTTGTGTGGGTTTCCTCCAGGTACTCTGGTTTCCTCTCACGCTCCAAAGACATGCTGTTAGGTTAATTGGATCCTGTCTAAATTGGCTCTAGTATGTGTATGTATGTGAGTTAGGGACCTTAGATTGTACACCCCTTGAGGGTTAGGGAGTGATATGAATGTACAATATATATATGTAAAGTGCTGTGTAAATTGACGGCGCTATATAAGTACCATAAATAAATAATTAAGTCCAAGATTTAGCACTTGTGACTCCTTTGCATATGTTTACCAAGATAATCTTAATTGCTTTGCCGAAAAAGCCCATTTACACAGCACATTTTTTTAAGCCCCCCCCCTCTCCAAAAGTAAAGTTTTCCTTTAAGAAAAAAAATAGACCTCAAGCCACTTTTTTGGGGAAAACTATTGCTGCTTGGCAATCTCACAAATTTTCATTTTTGGACAGAATTAAAGTTAGTCTATCAACATCTATATTCGGGATTTATGGGCGTTTATAAAACACACTGTGCTGCCACAGCAACCTGTATTTTGTCTTCTGTGTTGTGTTTGGTATGTTTCTGTACTAGTTGTTACAGTCTTAAGCTAGACACACCCTGCCTCTCTTTGGTACTTAAAGTAGTAGTAAAGTCATGCTATCTGAACTCCCCTGACAGGCAGGGTCAGTCTCTTATCCCAGAGGACACCTATTATGGAGAAACGAGTCGGCCAGAGCTGGATCTGTGACATCATCATGCATGGGTCCGCAGGCAGGTCCCGAAGCCATGTCAATTGTATTGTATTGCATGTCTTTTCATAAATTTGTAAGTGCATAACTTTTTTTAATTAAATTAGCTTTTATAAATACTGCACTATGAGGCTTCCCCTTTTTTGCTTTAGACCGATGTCTGTGTTGGAGTGAGTATAGTGGCTCTGTAGTATTTTTTGCATATGCTTGTTGTGGGGACACCATTGCTGCATCATACTGGTGGGCAGGGGCGGACTGACAACTCATGGGGCCCCCGGGCAATAAGGGATCATGGGGCCCCTGTGTCCTCGCCCACACCCAAAAAAGCCAATGAAAGGTACCAGGGGCATCTCATGGGGCCCCCTACTGACCCCGGGCCCTCGGGCAGTGCCCAATTGCTCAAATGGTCAGTCCACCCCTGCTGGTAGGGTCAAAAATCTCTATTGGAACTCAGATGGTAAGAGTTTTGGCCCTCCACTTCAAATAAGCGCTTGCAATCTCTATTATGTGAGATCATTCTGGTCTGGTAAGAGACTTAACCTTTTGAATCAGCACTTGCACTTTGGAGCATGAATTTGTTTACATTAGTGTTCTTTCCATGGTACTTGGATGATCATAAATTGGATTGGATTTTACACATTATATGAACTTTTGGATGCTTTTTTGGACATTATTTCTATTTATGTTCTGTGTTTTGATATTATATATTGAATGTTCACTTTACTGCATTAGAATTTGCAAGCTTGTAATGTTTGGGAGTTAAAGCAACAGTGCACTCTTTATATATAAGGGGTTTTATAACAGAAGAGACCCTAGTGGTCTCTTCGGTCATACATTTTCCCCTTTCCTGTCAGCGGGTAAAATAATCTGAGCTGCACATGCGCAACTCAGATCACATTTACAGACTGCTCTGCATGCCGCAGTTGCTCCCATGCCATGCGCAGGAGTGATGTTGCCGCAGCCCGGCCATTCAAGTGGCCGAAGATACAAAACTTGGAAGGAACATGCGCGAAGATGGAAGTGCTGCGGGAACCGTGCCAGTGCTGCGGTAGAGGGTTCTGTTTGCAGTGGAGTGTCATAATGCATAATGTACTAGTGTGCAGTGTATACTAGTACATGACAACTTAAATCTGAAGGCGGACCATCTTTTTTATTTTTCAGCTATGACTTCATTATTACTTTCACTTTCCAAGCAGACACAAGACATGGGAAAATGATTGTCCTCTTACACATTAGACTGGAAAAACATCCTCTGTACTGTGCTTATCTGACATCAAATTGCACTGGATTTATGCAGAGAACGGCCTTGAGTCAAACCACCTTTAGGCAGGCTGATTGTACGCAAATCAATTGTTGTGCAACTTGGTTACAGCCAGCCTGTTGTATTTTCATGCGGTTATTGCCAGTGGCTATAGTCAGTAGCAATCACTGTGTTCTCCTTGCAGGGACAGCTCCCCCCCATGCCTCCCTGCCGATGGTCGCAAGAAATAAAATCGCAATATCTATGGCTGGTTTAAGAGTGTCACTGTTTCCTCGAGAAACAATAGATTGCATCATAAAAATCACAGACTCAGATGAAATTTACATGACTGATAACTTTTAAGGTAGTAAGTTTGCAAATCAGGAGTATTTTTAAAGAGACACAATCAGATTATTAAAGCATATGTTTAATCTGTATCCAAATATAAATAAATAAGACAAAAATCAGAACACAACATGCATATTATATTTTCATATAGTGCAAAAAACAGTCTACTTACTGTAAGATTCTTGGCGATATCCGCATAGTCAACTGGAAAAGCCATACTGGACAATTACATACCTGAATTATTGATACAAAGTCAAATATATGGAACAAAATGTTATACTTAGTTAGCAACACAGTAAATTAAAAATTAAAATGTATGTATAGGCCTAACTTTTTTTTTTGGATAGAGTAGGGAAGGGTTAGAGCAGGGGTCCTCAAACTTTTTAAACAGGGGGCCAGTTCACTGTCCCTCAGACCACTGGAGGGCCGGACTATAGTTTAAAGAAAAAAAACTATGAACAAATGCGGACACAGTACAGGAGATAACCAGAGACTGCGGACATACAACGGTGGCGGGAATACTGGGCCGGCCGCTCCCTAAGACGCACAGACATTTCCCCCCAAGTGTGTCTTATGGAGCGAAATAGTGCCCCATCATTGGTGTCAGTGGGAGGAATAGTGCCGCATCATTGGTGTCAGTGGGAAGAATCGTGCCCCATCATTAGTGTCAGTGGGAGGAATAGTGCCCCATCATTGGTGTCAGTGGGAAGAAACGTGCCCCATCATTGGTGTCAGTGGGAAGAAACGTGCCCCATCATTGGTGTCAGTGGGAAGAAACGTGCCCCATCATTGGTGTCAGTTGGAGGAATAGTGCCCCATCATTGGTGTCAGTGGGAAGAATCATGCCCCATCATTGGTGTCAGTGGGAGGAATAGTGCCCCATCATTAGTGTCAGTGGGGGGAGGAATAGTGCCCCATCATTAGTGTCAGTGGGGGGAGGAATAGTGCCCCATTGTTGGTGTCAGTGGGGGGAGGAATAGTGCCCCACCGTTGGTGTCAGAGTGTGGGGGGGGAATAGTGCCCCGTCATTGGTGTCAGTGGGGGAAGGGGATAGTGTCCCAACAGTGGTGTCAGTGGGAGGAATAGTGTCCCATCATTTGTGTCAGTGGGAGGAATAGTGTCCCATCATTGGTGTCAGTGGGAAGAATAGTGCCCCATCTTTGATGTCAGTGGGAGGAATAGTATGTCATTGGTGTCAGTGGGGGGGAATAGTGCCCCGTCATTGGTGGCAGTGGGGGGGATAGTGTCCCAACATTGGTGTCAGTGGGAGGAATAGTACCCCATCGTTGGTGTCAGTGGGGGGAGGAATAGTGCCCCATCATTGGTGTCAGTGGGAGGATAATGCCCCATCATTAGTATCAGTGACACCAATGATGGGGCACTATTCCTCCCACTGACACCAATGACACTTAATTTGCTGACCCCTGTTCCAGCATGGTGCTGCTGCAGCCAGCATACCTGGTTGCAGCAGCACCATCTGCACGGCACACTTACCTGTCAGCTGTCCTTCTTCACTCTGGCCTCTCCCTCGATGTTCGCGCGGCAGCTCGGCTCCGCCTCCTCGCAGGTGATTGGCAGCCTGTGTGCCTTTCCTGAGCTACAGTTCTGGCGCCCAATCACCGGTGAGGAGGCGGACCCGAGCGGCAGCGCAAACATCAAGTGAGGGAGTGGCTGGAGTGAATGAAGGAGTAGCGCTTCCTGGACTGGATCGTCGTGGGACTGGGACACGGAGCTAGGTAAGATACAGCAGCCCCCTGCCCGCCCCTGTACTTAGTGTCCCTTCCTCGCGGCAAATACGCCCCTGCCGGCAGGCCGGATAAATGTCCTCGGTGGGCCGCGGGCCGTAGTTTGAGGACCCCTGGGTTAGAGTCAATGATGTTTTTATTGCGGTCTGTGTACCTATTGGGGAAATTCACCCCTCTGTTTGTACTGATGACCATTGTCACTGAGACAAAGTCAAGGGAAAAACAGAAATCACCAGAGGAAGAAGAGAAATATCTCCAAAGGAGGAATTCCCCTCCATTTGGGAGATTCGCCTTATCTTCCTGTTGTGTCTCCAAGAGAGGCAGGGAAGCAAAATCTCTGTAAGGCTCCATGTACATGGGACGTTTGGAAAACACTTCTGAATTATGGAAACTGACTGCTGGAAAATGTAGGTTAAAAAACATCTGTTTAGCCACATTTTCATACCGCGTTTATGAGTGTTTGCGTTTAGAAGCATTTTTTAAAGATAACCTCAGGAGACCTTCAAAAATGCCCAGAATGCAGTGAAAAACAGTAAAAAATTAACTATTTCAGACTTTTTGAGAGAAAGAGAGAGAGCAGAAGCAGAGAGAGCAGTATTTGTTGAGATTAGCTTTCTTTTTTTTTTGTGGTGTTTGGATGTGTCACAGATCATTTCTGTGCAGAAATTATTGCAGCAGTGTCTAACATATTTTCTTTCATGCGAAACCTCAAAGTATGGTGTAACAGGTCCATTTGAGTCCCGGGAAAATGCTTTGCATGCATTCTTCATGATGAAAAAAGGCTCTGGACAGCATCTGCAAATGGAAGAGTTAAAAAGATTTTCCAAAAGAAAACGCTTATAAACGCGGTTAGCCGCGTTTACAAGCGTTTGAAACGCTGATAAAATCTACTCCTGAACGCAAGTTTGTTGTGTTCAAAATAACGATTGTAAACTCAACTGCCTGCAAATGTCTGTAAACGATATATTGTACATGGACACATAGAAAAACATTAGGGAGAGTTCAGGGGCTGCTGAAAAAAACGCAGAAAAGCTCCTAAACGTGTTTATCAGTTGCAGTGTACATGGAGCCTAAAGATACACAGACAACAAGAAATACTCTATACAAAACTAAATTAATGAAAACAAATTTGGCTATACATACACTTTAATATTTGCTTAAAATAAGGTCAAGACAAATTATATGTAGAATTCAGTTAAATACCAGCCATCCAGCTTTTCTTTTACCCACTGGATGGCTGCCAATTCCAGTTACTGACACTAACATGTCAGAGTGAGACAGCAGCAA
This sequence comes from Staurois parvus, assembly GCF_062004578.1. Classification (NCBI taxonomy): domain Eukaryota; kingdom Metazoa; phylum Chordata; class Amphibia; order Anura; family Ranidae; genus Staurois; species Staurois parvus. Next base: position 5,755,872 of record NW_028317961.1, on the reverse strand, counting down.
ACTATTACAGCGCTATGAGCTATAAATATTTCCTCCTAATATTATATGTTAGGGTATCCCTTATTCAATACTGCGCTAATCTCTCAAGTAAAACCAAAAATAAATAAATACGCAATTTTAACACTATGAGGCGTATTTATAAGGCATTAAATCTAACATTCTGCAAGCATTTTCAGAAAGGAGCAAAAGGTGAATCTTACAAGTCCATGTGTTTTAAATGACAGCGATTGCTTCCCTACTGCTTCATAAATTTTTAAGATTGTCCTTATGACTTTAATTCTGAATCCTTTAAGTCCAACTTATTTTAAGATTGTCCTTATGACTTTAATTCTGAATCCTTTATGTCCAACTTAGGCCAAAAGCTTTTTTTAGCTTTGCACTTTAAACAGAATGTAAAAGGGTTAAAAACGCTGTTAGATTTTTATTACTGGGTCTTTTCTGTAATTTTGCTTTCTTGCCCAGATATCATAGAAAGAGGAAATCTTCACAATGGTGATAAAGACAGTAATAAAATCTATCAAACATTTAGTTGCATGCCGTTTTGTTATAGAGAACAAAAAGATTAAAGCCCTAATTAACTTTTAGTTTTAGCTAAATACATTCCAGGTGCATCAAAACAAAAGATAATCGATGGCTTACAATTTGTTTCCTTTCTATAGCAGCTATGGCATGAGTAGAAAAGCCTGCCCCTGCCCACAGACTGAATAGTGAGATTCTTGTTCTCTGTGGGGAAGCAGTAAACGCTCTGCAAGGGTCTGTCACCCCCCCTGAGGACAAGTAATACAGTGTCCCTACACCCGCGCAACAAATACAAACAAATACCTGAAAAATAATTGAAGAAATGATATATAAAAGAAAAAAGAGATGCTCATCAACAGATTTTAGTCCAAAGATGTATACTCCAAAAATTCCAAAGGGTATCAGCCCTGGGGATCCTGACCGCACTCTCATAAACTCTTACTTCAATAAAAAATATGTGTCATCAAATACAACAAATAACCAAACAATAAATAAATATAAAATTATGTGTATAAATAAATTGTCCATGTGACACAATGCAATACAATCAATGTGATAAAAACATTTAAATTCCTCAGTGATGTAATGACGGCAAACCAACTTGTAATTTAATGGCTTTGTGTTTTATCCTAATGTAGGTGCAATTGTATTTGTTTTTTCCATTAAACTAACTATACTACACACCAGGAGAGGCTTCCCATCTCTCTTTGTATGTAATATCCTATCCAGCAGAGGTAGTGAGCAAGTCAACAGTAAATTTAAACATGCTTGGGACAAACAAAAATAAACAAAAAACATGTATTAAAAAAAAAAAAATGGGCAGAATCGATGGTCCACTTGGTCTTTTCTCTGCTGTCATTTTTCTATGTTTCTATGTAATATCTGGTATGCCATTAAGTTTCTTAAAGGCACAGGGATGCTAAAACATGCATTATCTGCATAATTATCCACATGTACAAGATAAATGAAGTGTTGGATCAGAGTTCGATTTATGGAAAGTTGTCAGTTGGTGAATTAAAGCCAATTTTGACTTCCTTTTTAATTAAACGGGTCAACAGCTTCAGGTGAGTGCAGTGTGCATATGGCTGGTATTTTGGACTGTTAACATCCCTGCGCAATTAAAAATGTATCACATTGGTTGTATTGCAATGTGTCGCAGAGACAATTTATTTACTGTATACATATAATTTTATATATTTATTTTGTTTGGTTATTTGACGTATTTTATAACATTATGTTTTGGAGTTGGAGTTTATGAGAGCATGGTCAGGATCCCTAGGGCTGATACGCTTTGGGATTTTTTGAGTACACACCCCCTGAGGATTCAGGGCTAGAGCTCTCCAATCAGCGGGGACTGCAGAGCAATAGGTCTTGATCGTAAGGAGGTGAATCTGAGCTTTGCAGAGAAACTGCTGCTACTCCACAGAAAGCAAAATTCCTACCCTGCAGTGGCTGGTAGAGGACAAGCTAATCTACTCAGGCTGCAGTTGATTTAGAGAGTAAACAAACTTTAAAGCACTGAATACCTTTGGTTTTAATGCACTTTGGATGCGTTTAATGGTTTCAAATTGAGAATTCAATTGAGCATTAGGCTCTATATGAAGTAAAATATGGCAGATAGAGTATGAGTGGCTATCCATAGCAATTGGGGTTACATAGCAGATTAATGGCATGGTGTATGTGGTCTGTTTTTTATTAGAAGACACTTGATACACAGGGCTTAGACAAGCTGTGAATGCCGGAACCCACAGCTAGCCCAAAGAAAGTAAGGAACCTGAAGTGAAGCATCCCTACTGTGTATGGCATTTAAAACACGATAAGTTTGCACCCAGCTGAGCTTTAACAATGTTTCAGGCATTTTTAAATGAAATTTCATTGACTTACGCTGCTTGATTGCACTATATTTCTCTACATTAAAATTCCATAGAACATTCAAGGAAAGTGTAAAACTCTGTATTTTGTTTTCCATGCCACAACAGGATCAACCATGTTGTGGCGATAAAACCTTTGAGAACCTGCCTATAAATGTTTAACTCATTATCAGTACAGCTGCATTAATCAAGTAGCAAAATATGACCAACACAAAAGACACAATAAAAGTTGATATTTAGCTCTCATTACTTCCATTGTACAGCCCAGCTGGCTAACATATTTATTTACTTAAGCCAGTAATTATACCATTCACTAGAACAAATAAAGCAGCCCTGATAACAGCAGGTATAATATGACAAGTACATACAAGAGAAATACTCATCTGGTACTCGAGTGGGTCTCAAACGTGCTGCTGGCCCATATACCACAACATAATCTTCAGAGGTAGTTATGTATGATGACAGATATGCTATATTTTCACAGCGCGATTCCTCCATGCCTGAAATCGATTCCGCCAAACATAATTAACCAGAACATGAAGTAAAACAAAAAAAGATGACTTACATAAAAGCACTCTTAAGTAGAACTAAGACATACAGTAAACTGCACTTTGCATTTTTAATGCCATTAGCCAGAGTTTGAGGGAATTAAGAGCCTTTGAATTATTTCAAATACCGGGAAAAGGTTAGGGCACTACTATAAAATGGGTAGAAATGCCAAAAAAAATATATAGCCACACATCATATGCAAAAAAGTCTGATTGCATAGATTAAATGTATGGGTTTTTCTACTTTTGCTTTTCACTGGTATAACTTTTATTTTCTACTTGACAGATAGCTGGCATATACAAGAATACTGTACATGTAAGAACAGTTTAAAGTGCAAGTGTTAGTTTATTATTTTCTATATTTGTACCTTTACCAGTCATCTTTGGGTCCATGCACATTAGTGGCAGAAAACAATGTCAGAACATCTGTCAGCATGCTAACAACCAAGTACACTGCTCAAAAAAAATGAAAGGAACACTTTGAAAATGCATCAGATCTCAATGGGGAAAAATATCATGCTGCATATATATACTGATATGGACTGGGTAATGTGTTAGGAGCGTAAGGATGCCCCATCGTTTGATGGAAATGAAAATTATCAACCTACAGAAAACTGAATTGAAAGACACCCCAAGAATCAAAGTGAAAAAAGTATGTAGCAGGCTAGTCCATTTTGCTGAAGTTTAATTGCAGCAACTCAAAATGGTACTCATTAGTTTGTATGGCCCCCACATGCTTGTATGCATGCCTGACAATGTTGGGGCATGCTCCTAATGAGACGATGTTAGTGTCCTGGGGTATTTCCTCCCAGATCTGGACCAGGACATCGCTGAGCTCCTGGACAGTCTAAGGTGCAACCTGGTGATGTCGGATGGACCGAAACATGATATCCTAGAGGTGTTCTATTGGATTTAGGTCAGACAAGCGTGGGGGCCATTCAATGGTATCAATTCCTTTTACTCTCCAGGAACTGCCTGCATACTCTCGACATGAGGCCGGGCATTGTCATGCACCAGGAGGAACCAAGGACCCAGTGCACCAATGTAGGGTCTGACAATGGGTCCAAGGATTTCATCCCGATTCCTAATGGCAGTCGGGGTACCATTGTCCAGCCTGCAGAGGTCTGTGTGTCCCTCTATGGATATGTCTCCCCAGACCATCAATGACCCACCACCAAAAACGGTCAAGCAGAATGATGGTTACAGGCAGCATAATGTTCTCCATGGCTTCTCCAGACCCTTTCATGTTTGTCACATGTGCTCAGGGTGAACCTGCTGCCATCTGTGAAAAGCACAGGGCGCCAGTGGTGGACATACCAATTCTGGTGTCTAATGGTGAGTGCCAATTGAGCTCTATTGTGCTGGGCAGTGAGCACAGGGCCCACAAGAGGATGTAGGGCCCTCAGGCCACCATCATGAAGTCTGTTTCTGATTGTTTGGTCAGAGACATTCACACCAGTGGCCTGCTGGAGGTCATTTTGTCAGGCTCTGGCAGTGCTCACCAACAAAGAAATTTGTGAAAAGAGATTCACAAGAAAGCGGCTACATTATGGACAGAATGCGATACTCTGAAAAATTTCCAAAAAATTATGCTTTATTAAACATTAATGATTGACAATAGGGCAATCACCCTGGTTTACCATCACCTCAGTATGAGACAATACACACAGACCTAAAACCATTTAAAATCACACTAAGACCGGTTTGGTCACACCAAGACCATTTTCACATGCCATGAGTCATGCAAAGCTGTACAGGCGCCATGGAGAGAATGGAACCCGCGAGATGTCGGCTGATGTAAGCGGTTGTTCCCTGGATCAACACGGCAGTACATGTGAAGGACATTTCCATTATTTACTACCCGTGGCACAGGTGGTGAGTAGATTGTTACAAGAATAACGAAGAAGGCTTCTTGTTACCTAATATATACATCAGAGTGAAAGTACCCAGATTGACTGTCCTTATATTATTTGTCTTATTTCAGGATGGGGACATTATGCATTACCTAGATGCAAGGCATACAGCATATATTGCAACAAACGGAAGACCCATTGGGCCTCATTCTATCATGTATATTAAAGTGGTTTATAGTCCACATGCTGTGGTGAAGAAACCATATAAAGCAGGGCTCTGCTATCTACATCTATTATTCCATCAAGACATCAACAGGGATTCTTTCATCTATAAGAATTTTTGCAACTATTTGTAGATGGGCCCCAACCACGTGCCTCTATTGGGTTGTACTGCATGAATCTATATTCATATTATTGGGGTATATCCCCCCTTCTTATGCAATTTTTTACCCATATTGCCTTGAATAGGCTAAGGGTTATGTTTCTCTCTACGTGGCAACTGTATTAGCTATTATGCATAGCATGTGATAATTACATTATATATACCTTGGTACAATTTTTTGAAAAACCTCCTTCAGGGAGTGTAACCAATGTGCGGTGCTGCAAATGCTCTAGACAAAGTTTGTCACTGCCTCTGCAGCACATATATATCCAGACCGGTCTTGGTGTGATTTTAAATGGTTTTAGGTCTGTGTGTATTGTCTCATACTGAGGTGATGGTAAACCAGGGTGATTGCCCTATTGTCAATCATTAATGTTTAATAAAGCATAATTTTTTGGAAATTTTTCCAAGTATCGCATTCTGTCCATAATGTAGCCGCTTTCTTGTGAATCTCTTTTCACAAATTTCTTTGTTGGTCTGCATATTTTTTGGCTACTGGATGGAAGCCATATATTGGGTGATACAGTAATATATATTTGAACCTCTAAACTTTATTCTTTATTATCTGGCAGTGCTCAGCCTGTTCCTCCTTGCACAAAGGAGAAGATACTGGTCCTGCTGATGTGTTAAGGACCTTCTATGGCCCTGTCCAGCTCTCCTAGAGTAACTGCCTGTCTCCTAGAATCTCCTCCATACTCTTGGGACTGTGCTGGGAGACACAGCAAACCTTCCGGCATTGGCACGTATTCATGTGCTAGCCTGGAGGAGTTGGGCTGCCTGTGCAAACTCTGTAGGGTCCAGGTATCACCTCATGTTACCAGTAGTGACACTGACCCTAGCCAAATGCAAAACTAGTGACAGTCAGAAAAGATGAGTAGGTGAAAACATTTCAGTGGCCTCCACCTGTAAAATCATTCCTGTTTTGAGAGTTGTCTCATTGTTGCCCGTCTATTGGACTTGCTATTAATTACATTAACACCAAAGCAGCTTAAACTGATGAACAACCCCCTCTGCTACTTAAATGACCAGATCAATATCCTAGGAGTTTAATCGACTTGATGTTATACTTTGATTAAAAAGTGTTCCTTTAATTTTTTTGAGCAGTGTATATTGAGAGGAGAATCTCTACCTATGCAAGGAAGCTGATTGCTGGATTAGGATCCCTAATTCCATATACTTGGTTGTACCTATTAGTCACTACCATTCACATAAATGTCCACACATTTTTCCATTGAATGAAAAATACTACACTACCTCTTCCAACACTTGCTTGCTAAGATAGTATAATGGGTGTGAGGGTTCGGAATTTACATTAAGGTTCTGAGATTTGAAATGCGGAAAATTTCTGAAGAGGTTGGGATTGTGATTTAAAGGGCAGATCACCACATATGGGAACCTATCCACCTTGTGTTTGAGTATCTTACGAACAAACATCTGCTGCTGTATTAGAAGGAGAGATACCAAGTAGGAGCCCCAAATAAGGGGAAAGGCATTTAAGACCTGAAAATATACTGGTCCAATTTTGGAGGTGAGCACAGTGGTGAATGGTGGTGGGTATCACCACACATGTTTTTGCAGAGGATCACAAGAGGTGGAATGCAGTGCAATATACCCTTTCACATAAGCATAGCTGCTGTCGAAAGAACCAAGGAGGAACCAGTTTACATTCTCAGACCATAGCCTTGCCAAACTGTAATGCGGCTCTGGTAAACAGATTAAATGCTCTGTACATAGGCAAACCCATTTCCACTGAGCTTTACTGCATCCACAAAGGACCGTGTGCCTAACCAATCATATTCTGATTTAAATGAGGAACAAAGATAGAAGATTGAATAGAGAGAAGCAGGGCAAGCTAACAGAACAACATGGACTTCAGTGCTACTCCTGTGAAATTTGAGGATGAATTGCTTCACAGTACCTGCAGCTACAGATGTCAATGACGTATTGTTTATAACGCATTTAATGCTTGCTAGAAATGTGTTCTGTAGAGACTTTATTATCCATATCCTGGAGACAGATTTACTTTTAAAAGAAGCTTAAGCCAATCAAGGTATGCACCAAGGCTCATTAAGGGAGAGTAAGCTTGGTTATGCTTCTTAGTGTCCACAACTTGCCACTTAAGGTGGAACTACACTGTATCTGAGCACCAAAAATTAAAAGCATCTAATTAATTTTAATATTCAAAGCAAACTCCCCCATCCATCCATCCATGTATCCTTGCTTTAATTTGCTGAGAAGTCACTTTGAAGAACAACCCCCTAGCATTTCTGTCCGTGGCCATCTTAAGTAAGGGCAGATGATACATATAGCAAATTACTTCCTGGAATCCATCTGCCCTTACAGACACACATACAGGCAAGAGGGTTTGCTTAGCTGAAAAAGCCCTCCTCCCCTCTTCCTCTCCTGAAGACTCCTGGGATGTATGACATAATTTGCCTAGGCATGGAAACTAGGAAGTAACTTAAGAAATATAAAACAAAACTGTTTAAAACAAGTAAATAAAATATACTTTCCTATCTATTTACTAAAGCTGCATAAGGATTAAAAATAGTCAATGTTGATTGACAGAGTGAAGTTCCACTTTAATTATAATTAATATAATTACATAGCTATTATATCATTTTACTGGTTGTACAAGCATTGGAAACAAAGTGGGGTTCCTGGAATGTAGAAGGCCCAAGAGTTTTAGGGAGAGAAAAAGAACCAGCAGCAATAGATGAAACACAAACCGCAATAAGTGTAGGGAATTAGCAGTATGATGTTGAAATGTTTTAACATAAATCCCAGCAGAAAAAGGCACACATGAGTATAAAGCTCCAGCAAAAAACTAGATGCCTAACTGTATTCCAAGGTTTAATTTCTCATTTATGACCCATTTTAAGTATTTTTGTGTTCTTGCAGAAGTTTTATTAAATATGACATGGGTAACAAGGCATGCACATTCATCTGAAAAAGAGCCATCAACCAATCTTACCATGGTCTGAAAGAAGCAGAAGATTTACACATTTGTCCAGATGCATTTGTTTAAGTCCATCCATCAACATTCCAACAATACTGTCCACCTCCATGAGAGCTTTTATGACCTGTGCAGATGACTGCATGTTATTTTATTAAACAACATCAATTTACTGTATACTTATGCTTACTAAAGTATTGCCTTCTAAAAAAAAAAAATCTCTAACTTGTCATATTGAAGTCTAACTAAAATTTTGTAATATAATTCTTCATTGTGTTCTTGCAGTAGTATCCTTGTTAGATATTGTCATGATTGCACCATGCCGATATGCAACCTTGAATTAACAATTGATAAGTGTCAGTAGTCTGGGATTTCCCTGCCATGTGTGTTAGTTTCAGTTTGTACTTCTTTGGCTTTTTGTTTCTCTCTTACTTAAAATAAATTATGAGTAGTGCCAAAAGGTACGTTATTGCTACTTCTATGGATGTTTAGCTCCAATTCACTGCCATTCCGCACTCAGTCGCTGTGAAAGAAGCCCTCTGCCGAGAACAGCAATGACCAACTGGTGGCCTGCAAGCCACATAAAGAAGGCATCTCAGGCCCCTTGCAGTCTGTGGCCGGAACGTGGACAGTCCCTGTGGACACAACACAAATTGGCAATGGAGCGCAGAGTGTGTCAATAATCTATGTGTTACAACACCCGTCTGATTCCAGTGGATATTGCTGACACTAAGGCCCCATGTACACCGGATACTTTTGAACAGTGGAAACTGACTGCTGGAAAACGTAGGTTAAAAAAAAAGTCTGTTTAGCCGAGTTTGCATAACACGTTTAGAAGCGTTTATGTGCGGTTGCATTTAGATGCGTTTTTTAAAGATAAGCACAGGAGAACTTCCCAAATGCCCAGAATGCACTGAAAAGTGGTAAATGATTAACTATTTCAGACTGTTTCAGAGAAATACAGAGAGTAGAGCAGAGACAGCAGTATGTGTTGAAATTAGCTTAGGTGTGAGTTGCTCATTAGCATTTGTTTTGTTTCAAAGGGTGGGAGAGGTGTCTGGTAGAGTGAGCCATCAAGGCCACATGGCAAGGGGTCTTCATGAGGAATTTGAGGTGTGAATGGTCATTAACATATCTTTTGTTTCCAAGGGTGGGAGAGGTCTGAGGTGTGAATTGGTCATTAAAATGTGTGACAAGCTTGGCAGGAACATCCTGTGTTTTGTCTATTTGAGTACATTGAAAACGCTCTGCATGAATTTTTCATGATGAAAAAGGCTCTGGACAGCATCGGGAACTGGAAGAGTTAAAAAAAAATTTCAAACACAAACTCTTATAAACGCGATTTACCGCGTTTAGCCGCGTTTACAAGCGTTTTGTGTTTGAAACGCTGATAAAATCAACTGCTGAACGCAAGTTTTCTGCGTTCAAAAAAACAACTGTAAACTCAAATGCCTATATATAACAGTAAACAAAAAAGTGTACATGGACACACAGGAAAACATTAGGGTGAGTTCAGGGGCTGATGAATAAAACGCTGAACAGCTCCTAAACGTGAGTTTATCAGCTGCAGTGTACATGAGCCCTAACACCACGGAAGGGTGAAACTGACATCGGTAAATGGGGTTTATTATTGCTAACACTGACACTAATAAAGAAGTTTTATTATTGCTGCGTTTCCCTTGAGATAGTCACAGATTGGCAAAGCGCGTCAGCTGTGAGATCAATCAGTGTTCATCAGTGGGAGAGAGCTTGAGTGTGGGAGACAGGTAGGTGCACACAAGTGTTGTATACAGGGCTGGCCACTTACTACACTGTCAGAGGTATACATCATGATTAGAGATGAGCGAATTATTCAAAAATTCGATTCGGCTGATTCGCCGAATTTGCGGGAGAAATTCGATTCGATGCGAATTTATTTGCCGCGAATTTAACTTATTTAAAGGGTTTCTAGGCTTCAGAGAGCCTTTATATTAGTGCAGAACACTGTACCTTTAATTTAAATGCCCTTGGAGTCTGCTGGGGAAGAGAAATAATACTGTCAGTCAGTATGACATGCAGATGAGTGCCGTCGATCTTAGAATCACCGCACACTTCACCCATTTGGGCAGTCACGGGGCACGACAAAGAAGAAGAAGAAGAATGAAAAGAAAAAGAAGAAGAATGAAAAGAAGAATGAAAAGAAGAAGAAGAAGAAGAATGAAAAGAAGAGGAAGAAGAATGAAAAGAAGAATGAAAAGAAGAAGAATGAAAAGAAGAAGAAGAATGAAAAGAAGAAGAAGAAGAATGAAAAGAAGAATGAGAAGAAGAATGAAAAGAAGAATTAAAAGAAGAATGAGAAGAATGAAAAGAAGAATGAAAAGAAGAAGAAGAATGAAAAAAAGAAGAAGAAGAATGAAAAGATGAATGAAAAGAAGAAGAAGAATGAAAAGAAGAAGAAGAAGAATGAAAAGAAGAATGAGAAGAAGAATGAAAAGAAGAATGAGAAGAATGAAAAGAAGAATGAAAAGAAGAAGAAGAAGAATGAAAAGAAGAAGAAGAATGAAAAGAAGAATGAAAAGAAGAAGAAGAATGAAAAGAAGAAGAATGAAAAGAAGAATGAAAAGAAGAAGAATGAAAAGAAGAATGAAAAGAAGAAGAAGAAGAATGAAAAGAAGAAGAATGAAAAGAAGAATGAGAAGAAGAATGAAAAGAAGAATGAAAAGAAGAATGAGAAGAATGAAAAGAAGAATGAAAAGAAGAATGAAAAGAAGAAGAAGAAGAATGAAAAGAAGAAGAAGAAGAATGAAAAGAAGAATGAAAAGAAGAAGAAGAAGAATGAAAAGAAGAAGAAGAAGAATGAAAAGAAGAAGAAGAAGAATGAAAAGAAGAATGAAAAGAAGAAGAAGAAGAATGAAAAGAAGAAGAAGAAGAATGAAAAGAATGAAAAGAAGAAGAAGAATGAAAAGAAGAATGAAAAGAAGAAGAAGAAGAATGAAAAGAAGAATGAAAAGAAGAAGAAGAAGAATGAAAAGAAGAAGAAGAAGAATGAAAAGAAGAATGAAAAGAAGAAGAAGAAGAATGAAAAGAAGAAGAAGAAGAATGAAAAGAAGAATGAAAAGAAGAAGAAGAAGAATGAAAAGAAGAAGAAGAAGAATGAAAAGAAGAATGAGAAGAAGAATGAAAAGAAGAATGAAAAGAAGAATGAGAAGAATGAAAAGAAGAATGAAAAGAAGAAGAAGAAGAATGAAAAGAAGAAGAAGAAGAATGAAAAGAAGAATGAAAAGAAGAAGAAGAAGAATGAAAAGAAGAATGAAAAGAAGAAGAAGAAGAATGAAAAGAAGAAGAATGAAAAGAAGAAGAAGAATGAAAAGAAGAAGAAGAAGAATGAAAAGAAGAATGAAAAGAAGAAGAAGAAGAATGAAAAGAAGAAGAAGAAGAAGAATGAAAAGAATGAAAAGAAGAAGAATGAAAAGAAGAATGAAAAGAAGAAGAAGAAGAATGAAAAGAAGAATGAAAAGAAGAAGAAGAAGAATGAAAAGAAGAAGAAGAAGAATGAAAAGAAGAATGAAAAGAAGAAGAAGAAGAATGAAAAGAAGAAGAAGAAGAATGAAAAGAAGAATGAAAAGAAGAAGAATGAAAAGAAGAAGAAGAAGAATGAAAAGAAGAATGAGAAGAAGAATGAAAAGAAGAATGAAAAGAAGAATGAGAAGAATGAAAAGAAGAATGAAAAGAAGAAGAAGAAGAATGAAAAGAAGAATGAAAAGAAGAAGAAGAAGAATGAAAAGATGAAGAAGAAGAATGAAAAGAAGAATGAAAAGAAGAAGAAGAAGAATGAAAAGAAGAAGAAGAAGAATGAAAAGAAGAATGAAAAGAAGAAGTAGAAGAATGAAAAGAAGAAGAAAAATGAAAAGAAGAATGAAAAGAAGAAGAAGAAGAAGAATGAAAAGAAGAAGAAGAATGAAAAGAAGAAGAATTCCAGTACAACAAAAAGTGTATCTGCAGAGAGCTCCGCTATTTCTGACAGTTCTCTGACAGTTCTGACAGTTCATTTACAGCGGTTGAAACATTGTATCTATTTATTTCCGAATAAAAACATCTGTATCCTAAATGGAAACAAATAGATACAATGTTTCAACCGCTGTAAATGAACTGTCAGAACTGTCAGAGAACTGTCAGAAATAGCGGAGCTCTCTGCAGTGACACTTTTGCCGGCTGATCGGGGAAAATTCAATTCGTGCATCCGAAGTTTGCTAAAATTCGGATTCGATGCGAATCGAATTTTTCCTAATATTCGAAACGAATTCCACTTCGCCAAGTTCGATTCGCTCATCTCTAATCATGATCCTGAGACCACACAGCTGCTTTTTATTAGAGCCAGTCTGCTTCTATGTTTATAAGTGCAATTTGACTTTCAATAAAGCTTTTTAAAGATGTTATTACCCTATGTGAGTTTCCACTATGTCTCCTCTGCTTGCCGCTGTTATAGCTCATGGGTCATGTCAGTCTGAAAACTGCAGCAGGATGATTAGGAAGGATCTGATCACAGAGTATCCATTTGTGATACAAGCGCAATATGCCAGTCTTGTAAAAGAAAGGCACTGTGAGCGAGTTTCCAATCTTAAGTGAAGATACTCACAGCATCTGGATGAAGTTTCACATATGAAATACATTGGAGAACCTTGGCGCAACATTTGTTCTCTTTGGTATGATTGATTTCTGAACTTCATTTTTTTTACACTATAGTTATTACATTTTGCTATATACCCACATGGAAGAAAAATATATTTGAAATATATTTTAAAAATATTCTTCCCAAATATATTGCCATATATTTGAAATGCAACAATCTTGGCCATATATTCTAAATATATTAAGAAAAAAAACAAATATATATATATATATATATATATATATATATATACTGTATATATATATACATATACACACACACACATATATACATATATATATATATATGTATATATATATATATATATATATATATACACACACATATATACATACACACACACACTGCATGTTTAAATGTGTTTTTATTACAAAACATATGAAAAATATTTAAAAAAATACATTTCAAATATACTGTATGTCTTTAAAATACAAATCTACATTTTTGGAATAGATTTACAAATCTATGTAAAAATATATGTTAAAATTACTTTTTTATATGTTAAAAAAATCTGAAGAATATATTTAAAAAAAATATTCTTCAGATTTTTTTTTAACAGATTATAAAGTAATTTTAACATATATTTTTATATATTTGTAAATGCATTCCAAAAATGTAGATTTGTATTTTTACAGACATACAGTATATTTGAAATGTATTTTTAAAAATATTTTTCATATATTTTGTAATAAAAATGCATTTCAACATGTAGTATATATATATATATATATATACAGTATATATTTAAATATATTTTGAAATATATTGACTGTGGCCAAAATTGTAGCATTCCAAATGTATGGCAATATATTTGGGAAGAATATTTTTTAAATATATTTCAAATATATTTTTCTTCCATATGGGTAATTTGGTACTATTGCTTAGGCCACATAACCCCTTTATGCCAGCCTTACACAAATGTGCGGCCTCCCGGCGTCTGGACCAAGACGCCGAGCGGCCGCACATTTGCGTTCAATATACAAAATACATATGTGCTGAGAGCGCGCGTCACATGATCCCTAAACCCCGCCCCGCCCTCCCCGCCTCCCAGCTTCTGAAACTCTTAAAGGGCCGGGAGGCGCTGGCATGAAGGGGTTAAAGTATAAGTTCATCTTTTAACAAAAAATAATAAATGCACATTTTTTTGCAACTAAAAGATGTGCATTTATTATTTTTTGCTTGTGAAGCCTCTAAAGCATTTCACCAGCGATCAGCAGATCTCTAGTGCCATGCAGGTCTCCCCCTGACCTATCAGTGTATCTGCTTGCTCATACATCCTGTACGGGCAAGCAGATACTTACTGACAGGAAGGCTCAATGAACTACCACAGCGCCGTGGTAGTTCATTGAAAACTACAAGCCGAGAGCCACAAAGGACACTGTGAATAAGTGACGCTAGCTGTCATAACGGGGATCAGGGGTGCGGGACCCGGTCCGATTGTAACATGTTACATCCTGAATACTTATGAACTTATCCTTTAACAGGATATTAGCAAATGAATTATGTTTTGCTTATAATCAGTGCTATGTTCACTTTGGAGGATTGAGAGCATTTGAGTTGATTTATTATCTAGTTTTTACTGTAATAGGGGTGCATTACTAGCAATATACTTCTTTTTTCTCTTTTAATTAAGGTGTATAAATACAGCAGGTTTCTTATGGGTGGTTCAGTCTTTAGTGTGGAGAAGGGATTCATTGTATAACATTTAATACATAGTTGCACCATTTTAAATGTAAGAACAGACTTCAGGTTCAAATATTAGAGGTTTGACAAAAACAGAGTAGTATACTCTAAATTAAACTCGATATAAACCTGGGCTATTCAAACTGAGCCCTTGATGAAAAAAATGCAAATGGAGCAAAAACCTTGCATCAAAATAATAAAAAGATCTAGAAATATTGGCAGCTGAATTTTTGTGCAAAACCTGGACTTTTCTTAAAGTAAAGGGAAAGTATGGCCTCTATCCCATATACAGTACCTGCAGGGTCTCCCTTTTGGTCACTGAGGCCCCCCATGGCATTCTGATAGATAGCCAAGGATATGGGAGGGGGATTGTCAATGTTTAAAAGACAAGTCAAGATTCGCAAACTATTGGAACATAAATCCAGACTCTGAATCTGATTGTTTTGTCCTGCATGGTTCACTGAACTCAACCCTTTAATTTCATTATGATTGGCGCATTATGTTTTTTTAATCATGAATTTAGTCTGAATTACCCAGGTCTGTGATGAGTCTACATTAACAATTCTACTAACACTAAGGTAAGCAAAGTAATGAGGTGTTTTACTTACTGCACTGCTGACCGGACTGTGTTTGTGTCCTGAGGAGTCTGGTTCTTCTAAATACAGAGTGTAAAAGTGTGGTCTAAATCAAACAGTGCCAAGAATGACACACACTTGTCAATTAATCTGAATTAAAAAGCAATATTCAGCTAAAATCAAAGATCAGACTGAGTAGAGAAAACGTTTCCAAGCCATCAATACGTCAGAGATATTTTTTTAGGAGCACTTTTAATACTGGACTCCAGGCAAAAGTTATTTTTAAAATTTTGGTTAGAGTGGGGCAGGTTGGAACATTTACCAGGTTTTCATTGCTGTCTTTGTTTCCCACTAAGTAGATTTCCACTCACTTCCCTAACAGGAAGAAAGAAGAAATGATTGCAGATGGGACACTGATAGCAAAAAAACAAAAACCTGTCAAGTGTTCCCACTCTATCCATAACTAAAATAAAACACTTGACTGGTGATCCATTTAAACTCATAAGAAAAAGAGAAATTGCATTTCCTTTTCTGACTGTTTCAAACAAGTCAAACCTAAAATCTAATCAGCTGCTACAGGTAACAGTGGAGGAGATTTACTAAAACTGGAGCACTCAGAATCTGGTGCAGTTGTGCACTGTAACCAATCAGCTTCTAACATCAGCTTGTTCAGTTTAGCTTTGTCAGTAAAACCTAGAAGCTGATTGGTTACTAAGCACAACTGCACCAGATTCTGTGTTTATTAAATCTCCCCAGTGTGTCATTGCACTCTTAGTCCTCATGTACACGGGGCATTTTGATAACGCTGGTAACGTAAGCGGTGTAAAGTCACTTTAACCACTTCCAGTTCGGACACTTTTACCCCCTTCCTGTCCAGGCCAATTTTCAGCTTTCAGCGCTGTCACACTTTGAATGACAATTGCGCGGTCATGCAACACTGTACCTATATGACTTTTTTAGCATTTTGTTGAGACAGATAAAGCATTATTTTGGTGGTATTTATTCACCACTGGGATTTTTTTTTTTTTTTGCTATGTAAATGAAAAAGTCCAAACATTTTGAAAAAAGTGTTTTTCCTATAAAATTTTGCAAATAAATCATATTTCATCATAAATCTTGGCCAAAATGTATTCCGTTATCTTTTTAGTAAAAATAAAATCCCAAATTAGTTTATAACCAAAAATTATAATTTTTAAACTTTTTTTTTACATTTTTCTTTTATTTTTTTATATTATTATTTATGTTTTTTTGTAACATACTGTCACCCTAGCAGTACAGTGTCACCATGGTGACACTGTACTACTTGTGGGGGGTGATGAAGATTTTTTTTTTTACACTGATTGCTTTTACACCCATAAAGGCTGTAAAAGCAATCATTTCTCCTTTTCTCTGGATGCATTCTTGCAGCCATTGAGAACTACTGTGTGAGCTGTGTTTGGTCACAGCTTGTCACATGGTACAAGGCTGTTGTGAATAGCCTTGTACCATGTGACCTCTGTGATCATTCACAGATTTCACACATAGTAAGCAATGATGTCAGAAGTGATATCTTGCTTACTTCTCTGCATGTGATCACTGATTGGTGAATTTTTTTAGCTGGAAAAAAACGCCCAGAACTAGTGGGTTTCTAGAGGAGTTTAGCTGTAAAAACATGGTAAAACACTGAAAAATGTTGTAAAATGTGGCAAACTGGCATTTTTTTATCGTTTTTTTGAGCAAACAATTAATTATTGCTTTTCAGTTAAAAAAAAGCTAAAAAACGCAAATACTAATCCAAAAATTCTAAAAAAATACTGAAAAACTTGCGTTTTTTACGTGACTTTACATAGCTAACGCTACCAGCGTTATTAAAATGCCTACTGTGCATAGAGCCTAAGGGGTTAAGTCCAATGAAGTGCATGGCACCACATAGATTTATCTCTTTTATTTGCAAAATTTAAATTTTTACTGAGCATCGGAAGCATAGTGCCAGGACAGGGGCGGACTGACCATTTGGAAACTCGGGCACTGCCTGAGGGCCCGGGGTAAGTAAGGGGCCCCATGAGATGCCCCTGGTACCTTTTTCATAGGCTTTTTTGAGTTTGGGCAAAGACACAGGGACCCCATGATCCCCTATTGCCCGGGGGCCCCATGAGTTGTCATGCCGCCCCTGTGCCGGGATTTGCATGCCACTGCTCTGCCCATCCCTTCCATTCCCCCTGCCCAACCACAGTGTGTTTTTTATTATGTGAACTCATTCACATGGTGCAAAGCCTTCTGCTAATTACAGTGGAGGGGAGGGGTGCACAGAGCAGATACTGTATGAGAAAGCAGTGTCTCTCCTGTTTGAATGCCAGAAATATAGAGATAAATGTACACCTAACGCTCAGTAAAACCGTCAGTTGTAAATAAAAGATACATCCATGGGGTAGCATGCACCTTGTTCTACTTAACCCACTGTAATTCAGTAGATTTTAGAAAGTGGCTGAGTTCCTGGAATTCAGCTTTAAAGCTATCATGAAGAAAGTATTAATAACAGACACAATTTCAGATGTAGATACTTCCAAAAGAAAAGTCAAAATGTTTGACTTTTTAGCGAAACAAGGCATATAACTTAGTGTAACTCAGTGGTTTATATTCCCAGAAATACAATGGAAAATATCAAAAAGGATTTACTAAGAATTTTTTTCAAGGAATCTTTTGAGATGACAAGGAAAAGAAGTGAGAATGGCCATGACCATTCCCAAAGTAAACTTTGCATTACAATATAGCATTAAACTAAACACTGAGAGATTCATAGAAGCATATTATTTTATCTAAGTAGTGACCTTTATATGTCTAGATATATTATTCTAGGTTACAGATTCTCTATAGGCCTGATTCACGCTGTTGCGGAGTGTTACTGCACACACGTTAACATCTGTCATTAGTTTTCAAAGGGCTTCCAATGCAAGGCAACAAGATTTTAACAACAGTGCACCTTTTTATCAATGCAGCACACTACTATGCGTTAATGCAATGGTTCAAAAATTCATACGTTGCCATGCACTGCAGTTTTGTACAGTAAAACACACCTTTTAACATGCATTACAAACACTCCGACATGCCAACACAAAGATGTGAAACTGGCCTTGGGGATGTTTGGACAGCAGTTTGGCAATTCTTCAAGAGTATAAAAGAGTTCTAAACTTGGTGGCCTTTAGAATAAATCATACATATAAAACGTCTACAAAAACTCAGTAACAATACACAGTACATTTGAGACATATTTAACATTTTTTGAGGTCCTGTATTCATTATTATTTACTAACTACCTTACCTCTCATGTTCAGGTAGGCTTAGCCATTTAAGGATGGACATGACTCTGTGTTCAAAAGGAACTGATCTGTGGAAGAGAGTCAATGAGTTATATAAATTAGTTATCAAGAACACATTAGCTAGTGTATTCAACACAGACTACAAAGAGTAAATCATTAAATGCACTAACCCACAGAAACCAATTACAATTAAAGTGTATGTAAACCCAGGAAAAAAAATTTAATATATTGCAACTTATCAATCCTTACCAATCATGTTGCGCACCTGTGCCGCCCTTTAGCAGTATTTCTGCTATAGGAAGGATGGGAAGTGGTTAATGCAATTGTGCAACAGTGTGCACTGACCAGTCAGAACCCTCTTGTCCATCTTCACACAGACGCCAAGTTCTATTGAACGTTACACAGCACTGGAGCTTGGAGGCACTGAGCAGAACCCTGGGACGATTTAAATGGATAACTGCTTTTTTTTTTTAAGGACAAAGTTAAGCCAGCCATAGATGGATCACAATTAGAGATGAGCGAATCGAAGTATCCGAAGTGGAATTCGAGTCGAATATCGGAAAAATTTCGATTCGTGCCGAATCCGAAAAACAGCCTAATTCGGACGCGCGAATCGAAATTTTTCCGAAAATGGCGGCTGACATGTGCGGCGACGGAGCGGGGATGTCGGGGAAGGCGCGCAGACAAGGCGCGCTGCCCCATAATGCATTCCTCAACGACATGTGATCGCATCAGCCAATCAGCAGCCAGCCAGCCAGCACTGTGTAATGGTCGAGGTATATATAGCGGCCATTTTGGAAATCTTCATTTGCCTGCAGTCATTGAACAGAGGCAGACCGCTCTGTACTAGGGACAGGGACAGAGTTAGGGCCACAGAAACGAGAATTGGGGACAGAGAGAAGTTACTTAGGGACAGAGAACCATTACTCAGGGACACAGACTTGTTAATGAGGGCCACAGAATCGTTATTTAGGGACAAAGAAACGCTAGTTAGGGCCACAGAATTCATACTCAGGGACAGACAGAATTGTTACTCAGTGCCAGAGAATTGTTACTTAGGGCCACAGAAACGTTATTAGGGCCACAGAATTT
The DNA here is from genome assembly GCF_062004578.1 of Staurois parvus. NCBI lineage: Eukaryota > Metazoa > Chordata > Amphibia > Anura > Ranidae > Staurois > Staurois parvus. The sequence continues at coordinate 5,736,428 of NW_028317961.1, read as the reverse complement.
TTACTCAGGGACAGACAGAATTGTTACTGAGTGCCAGAGAATTGTTACTCAGGGACAGACAGAATTGTTACTGAGTGCCAGAGAATTCTTACTCAGGGCCACAGAATTCATTCTCAGGGACAGACAGAATTGTTACTCAGGGACAGACAGAATTGTTACTGAGTGCCAGAGAATTGTTACTCAGGGACAGACAGAATTGTTACTGAGTGCCAGAGAATTGTTACTCAGGGACAGACAGAATTGTTACTGAGTGCCAGAGAATTGTTACTCAGGGACAGACAGAATTGTTACTGAGTGCCAGAGAATTGTTACTCTCACAGACACAAAATTGTTACTTGCACAGACACAGAATTGTTACTTGCACAGACACACAATTGTTACTCAGGGCCACAGAATTCATACTCAGGGACAGACAGAATTGTTACTGAGTGCCAGAGAATTCTTACTCAGGGCCACAGAATTCATACTCAGGGACAGACAGAATTGTTACTCAGGGACAGACAGAATTGTTACTGAGTGCCAGAGAATTGTTACTCAGGGACAGACAGAATTGTTACTGAGTGCCAGAGAATTGTTACTCTCACAGACACAAAATTGTTACTTGCACAGACACAGAATTGTTACTTGCACAGACACACAATTGTTACTCAGGGCCACAGAATTCATACTCAGGGACAGACAGAATTGTTACTGAGTGCCAGAGAATTGTTACTCAGGGACAGACAGAATTGTTACTGAGTGCCAGAGAATTCTTACTCAGGGCCACAGAATTCATTCTCAGGGACAGACAGAATTGTTACTCAGGGACAGACAGAATTGTTACTGAGTGCCAGAGAATTGTTACTCAGGGACAGACAGAATTGTTACTGAGTGCCAGAGAATTGTTACTCAGGGACAGACAGAATTGTTACTGAGTGCCAGAGAATTGTTACTCAGGGACAGACAGAATTGTTACTGAGTGCCAGAGAATTGTTACTCTCACAGACACAAAATTGTTACTTGCACAGACACAGAATTGTTACTTGCACAGACACACAATTGTTACTCAGGGCCACAGAATTCATACTCAGGGACAGACAGAATTGTTACTGAGTGCCAGAGAATTCTTACTCAGGGCCACAGAATTCATACTCAGGGACAGACAGAATTGTTACTCAGGGACAGACAGAATTGTTACTGAGTGCCAGAGAATTGTTACTCAGGGACAGACAGAATTGTTACTGAGTGCCAGAGAATTCTTACTCAGGGACAGACAGAATTGTTACTGAGTGCCAGAGAATTGTTACTCTCACAGACACAAAATTGTTACTTGCACAGACACAGAATTGTTACTCGCACAGAGACAGAATTGTTACTCGCACAGAGACAGAATTGTTACTCAGGGCCACAGAATTCATACTCAGGGACAGACAGAATTGTTACTGAGTGCCAGAGAATTGTTACTCAGGGACAGACAGAATTGTTACTGAGTGCCAGAGAATTGTTACTCTCACAGACACAAAATTGTTACTTGCACAGACACAGAATTGTTACTTGCACAGACACACAATTGTTACTCAGGGCCACAGAATTCATACTCAGGGACAGACAGAATTGTTACTGAGTGCCAGAGAATTCTTACTCAGGGCCACAGAATTCATACTCAGGGACAGACAGAATTGTTACTCAGGGACAGACAGAATTGTTACTGAGTGCCAGAGAATTGTTACTCAGGGACAGACAGAATTGTTACTGAGTGCCAGAGAATTGTTACTCTCACAGACACAAAATTGTTACTTGCACAGACACAGAATTGTTACTTGCACAGACACACAATTGTTACTCAGGGCCACAGAATTCATACTCAGGGACAGACAGAATTGTTACTGAGTGCCAGAGAATTGTTACTCAGGGACAGACAGAATTGTTACTGAGTGCCAGAGAATTGTTACTCTCACAGACACAAAATTGTTACTTGCACAGACACAGAATTGTTACTCGCACAGAGACAGAATTGTTACTCAGGGCCACAGAATTCATACTCAGGGACAGACAGAATTGTTACTGAGTGCCAGAGAATTGTTACTCAGGGAAGACAGAATTGTTACTGAGTGCCAGAGAATTGTTACTCAGGGACAGACAGAATTGTTACTGAGTGCCAGAGAATTGTTACTCTCACAGACACAAAATTGTTACTTGCACAGACACAGAATTGTTACTCGCACAGAGACAGAATTGTTACTCAGGGCCACAGAATTCATACTCAGGGACAGACAGAATTGTTACTGAGTGCCAGAGAATTGTTACTCAGGGACAGACAGAATTGTTACTGAGTGCCAGAGAATTGTTACTCTCACAGACACAAAATTGTTACTTGCACAGACACAGAATTGTTACTTGCACAGACACACAATTGTTACTGAGTGCCAGAGAATTGTTACTCAGGGACAGACAGAATTGTTACTGAGTGCCAGAGAATTGTTACTCAGGGACAGACAGAATTGTTACTGAGTGCCAGAGAATTGTTACTCAGGGACAGACAGAATTGTTACTGAGTGCCAGAGAATTGTTACTCGCACAGACACAAAATTGTTACTTGCACAGACACAAAATTGTTACTTGCACAGACACAGAATTGTTACTCGCGCAGACACAGAATTGTTACTCAGGGCCACAGAATTCATACTCAGGGACAGACAGAATTGTTACTGAGTGCCAGAGAATTGTTACTCAGGGACAGACAGAATTGTTACTGAGTGCCAGAGAATTGTTACTCAGGGACAGACAGAATTGTTACTGAGTGCCAGAGAATTGTTACTCAGGGACAGACAGAATTGTTACTGAGTGCCAGAGAATTGTTACTCGCACAGACACAAAATTGTTACTTGCACAGACACAGAATTGTTACTCGCACAGACACAGAATTGTTACTCGCACAGACACAGAATTGTTACTCAGGGCCACAGAATTCATACTCAGGGACAGACAGAATTGTTACTGAGTGCCAGAGAATTGTTACTCAGGGACACCTAATCGTTGAATTAAATAGTATGTCAGACAACATGCAGAGGAGTGGCAGAGGAGGCAATGTTTTAGGAGCGAGCAGACGTGGCAGCAGAGGAAGGGGTCGAGGCAGCAGTATTCGCAGCCAGAGGCCAGTGCTCCCGGTGTCATCCAGCGGTCGTGTCTCCACCGACAACCCTGCCGTCATTGATTGGTTGGCTCGGTCGTCTTCCTCTTCCCAGGTCACCTCTGACACCTACAGCCAACGGTCGGTGGGTACGTCAGACACAACCGTTAGTTGGCATGGCCCGGGACCAAGCCCACTGAAATCACGTGTCCTCTACCTGCCCCTGTCCTTTGCTGTTCCCTCACCAAGCGAAGTATCGCATGCTGTGGGCTCAGCCCCACTGTACAGTGAGGAAGAGCTAACAGAGGGCGGTCAGGAACGGGGGGAGACATCGGCCTTTTCAGCAGCCAAGCGAACAAGTACTGGCGAGGAGAGTGGCTCGGTAGCCGGTCTAGAGACAGGTCTGTCTCCTGACCCAGACGCAGCCGAGGGGGCTAGTAGTGAGGCGGAGACCCTACTTGATGATGAGGAGGTTGATCGCACTTGGCACTTGACTCACATAGCTGCTGCCAGGCCCCTAATCTGCCATAGGCCCCTATATACCGCCTCCTCATGCTGCTGCCAAGTCCAGAGTCTGTCATGGTCCCTGTACGGCCTCCCATTGCTGCTGTCTCCATCGCCACACTCTGCTGCCATGTGCCACTTTCAGGTCTCTTCACACTGCTGGTGTGTTAAATTTTTTGACATAGGGTGCAGGCAGATTACGGGCCTCACATAGCTGCTGCCAGGCCCCTAATCTGCCATAGGCCCCTATATACCGCCTCCTCATGCTGCTGCCAAGTCCAGAGTCTGTCATGGTCCCTGTACGGCCTCCCATTGCTGCTGTCTCCATCGCCACACTCTGCTGCCATGTGCCACTTTCAGGTCTCTTCACACTGCTGGTGTGTTAAATTTTTTGACATAGGGTGCAGGCAGATTACGGGCCTCACATAGCTGCTGCCAGGCCCCTAATCTGCCATGGGCCCCTATATACCGCCTCCTCATGCTGCTGCCAAGTCCAGAGTCTGTCATGGTCCCTGTACGGCCTCCCATTGCTGCTGTCTCCATCGCCACACTCTGCTGCCATGTGCCACTTTCAGGTCTCTTCACACTGCTGGTGTGTTAAATTTTTTGACATAGGGTGCAGGCAGATTACGGGCCTCACATAGCTGCTGCCAGGCCCCTAATCTGCCATGGGCCCCTATATACCGCCTCCTCATGCTGCTGCCAAGTCCAGAGTCTGTCATGGTCCCTGTACGGCCTCCCATTGCTGCTGTCTCCATCGCCACACTCTGCTGCCATGTGCCACTTTCAGGTCTCTTCACACTGCTGGTGTGTTAAATTTTTTGACATAGGGTGCTGCAAGATAACGGGCCTCACATAGCTGCTGCCAGGCCCCTAATCAGCCATGGGCCCCTATACCGCCTCCTCCTGCTGCTGCCAGGTCCAGAGTCTCTCATGCCATGTGCCACTTTCAGGTCTCTTCACACTGCTGGTGTGTTAAATTTTTTGACATAGGGTGCAGGCAGATTACGGGCCTCACATAGCTGCTGCCAGGCCCCTAATCTGCCATGGGCCCCTATATACCACCTCCTCCTGCTGCTGCCAGGTCCAGAGTCTCTCATGGGTCCCTGTACGGCCTCCCATTGCTGCTGTCTCCATCGCCACACTCTGCTGCCATGTGCCACTTTCAGGTCTCTTCACACTGCTGGTGTGTTAAATTTTTTGACATAGGGTGCTGCAAGATAACGGGCCTCACATAGCTGCTGCCAGGCCCCTAATCAGCCATGGGCCCCTATACCGCCTCCTCCTGCTGCTGCCAGGTCCAGAGTCTCTCATGGGTCCCTGTACGGCCTCCCATTGCTGCTGTCTCCATCGCCACACTCTGCTGCCATGTGCCACTTTCAGGTCTCTTCACACTGCTGGTGTGTTAAATTTTTTGACATAGGGTGCAGGCAGATTACGGGCCTCACATAGCTGCTGCCAGGCCCCTAATCTGCCATAGGCCCCTATATACCGCCTCCTCATGCTGCTGCCAAGTCCAGAGTCTGTCATGGTCCCTGTACGGCCTCCCATTGCTGCTGTCTCCATCGCCACACTCTGCTGCCATGTGCCACTTTCAGGTCTCTTCACACTGCTGGTGTGTTAAATTTTTTGACATAGGGTGCAGGCAGATTACGGGCCTCACATAGCTGCTGCCAGGCCCCTAATCTGCCATAGGCCCCTATATACCGCCTCCTCATGCTGCTGCCAAGTCCAGAGTCTGTCATGGTCCCTGTACGGCCTCCCATTGCTGCTGTCTCCATCGCCACACTCTGCTGCCATGTGCCACTTTCAGGTCTCTTCACACTGCTGGTGTGTTAAATTTTTTGACATAGGGTGCAGGCAGATTACGGGCCTCACATAGCTGCTGCCAGGCCCCTAATCTGCCATGGGCCCCTATATACCGCCTCCTCATGCTGCTGCCAAGTCCAGAGTCTGTCATGGTCCCTGTACGGCCTCCCATTGCTGCTGTCTCCATCGCCACACTCTGCTGCCATGTGCCACTTTCAGGTCTCTTCACACTGCTGGTGTGTTAAATTTTTTGACATAGGGTGCAGGCAGATTACGGGCCTCACATAGCTGCTGCCAGGCCCCTAATCTGCCATGGGCCCCTATATACCACCTCCTCCTGCTGCTGCCAGGTCCAGAGTCTCTCATGGGTCCCTGTACGGCCTCCCATTGCTGCTGTCTCCATCGCCACACTCTGCTGCCATGTGCCACTTTCAGGTCTCTTCACACTGCTGGTGTGTTAAATTTTTTGACATAGGGTGCTGCAAGATAACGGGCCTCACATAGCTGCTGCCAGGCCCCTAATCAGCCATGGGCCCCTATACCGCCTCCTCCTGCTGCTGCCAGGTCCAGAGTCTCTCATGGGTCCCTGTACGGCCTCCCATTGCTGCTGTCTCCATCGCCACACTCTGCTGCCATGTGCCACTTTCAGGTCTCTTCACACTGCTGGTGTGTTAAATTTTTTGACATAGGGTGCTGCAAGATAACGGGCCTCACATAGCTGCTGCCAGGCCCCTAATCAGCCATGGGCCCCTATACCGCCTCCTCCTGCTGCTGCCAGGTCCAGAGTCTCTCATGCCATGTGCCACTTTCAGGTCTCTTCACACTGCTGGTGTGTTTAATTTTTTGACATAGGGTGCAGGCAGATTACGGGCCTCACATAGCTGCTGCCAGGCCCCTAATCTGCCATGGGCCCCTATATACCGCCTCCTCATGCTGCTGCCAGGTCCAGAGTCTCTCATGGGTCCCTGTACGGCCTCCCATTGCTGCTTTCTCCATCGCCACACTCTGCCATGTGCCACTTTCAGGTCTCCTCACACACTGCTGGTGTGTTGAATTTTTTGACATAGGGTGCTGGCAGATTACGGGCCTCCCATAGCTGCTGCCAGGCCCCTAATCTGCCATGGGCCCCTATATACCGCCTCCTCATGCTGCTGCCAAGTCCAGAGTCTGTCATGGGTCCCTGTACGGCCTCCCATTGCTGCTGTCTCCATCGCCACACTCTGCCATGTGCCACTTTCAGGTCTCCTCACACACTGCTGGTGTGTAGAATTTTTTGACATAGGGTGCTGGCAGATTACGGGCCTCCCATAGCTGCTGCCAGGCCCCTAATCTGCCATGGGCCCCTATATACCGCCTCCTCATGCTGCTGCCAAGTCCAGAGTCTGTCATGGTCCCTGTACGGCCTCCCATTGCTGCTGTCTCCATCGCCACACTCTGCTGCCATGTGCCACTTTCAGGTCTCTTCACACTGCTGGTGTGTTAAATTTTTTGACATAGGGTGCTGCAAGATAACGGGCCTCACATAGCTGCTGCCAGGCCCCTAATCAGCCATGGGCCCCTATACCGCCTCCTCCTGCTGCTGCCAGGTCCAGAGTCTCTCATGGGTCCCTGTACGGCCTCCCATTGCTGCTGTCTCCATCGCCACACTCTGCTGCCATGTGCCACTTTCAGGTCTCTTCACACTGCTGGTGTGTTAAATTTTTTGACATAGGGTGCTGCAAGATAACGGGCCTCACATAGCTGCTGCCAGGCCCCTAATCAGCCATGGGCCCCTATACCGCCTCCTCCTGCTGCTGCCAGGTCCAGAGTCTCTCATGCCATGTGCCACTTTCAGGTCTCTTCACACTGCTGGTGTGTTTAATTTTTTGACATAGGGTGCAGGCAGATTACGGGCCTCACATAGCTGCTGCCAGGCCCCTAATCTGCCATGGGCCCCTATATACCGCCTCCTCATGCTGCTGCCAGGTCCAGAGTCTCTCATGGGTCCCTGTACGGCCTCCCATTGCTGCTTTCTCCATCGCCACACTCTGCCATGTGCCACTTTCAGGTCTCCTCACACACTGCTGGTGTGTTGAATTTTTTGACATAGGGTGCTGGCAGATTACGGGCCTCCCATAGCTGCTGCCAGGCCCCTAATCTGCCATGGGCCCCTATATACCGCCTCCTCATGCTGCTGCCAAGTCCAGAGTCTGTCATGGGTCCCTGTACGGCCTCCCATTGCTGCTGTCTCCATCGCCACACTCTGCCATGTGCCACTTTCAGGTCTCCTCACACACTGCTGGTGTGTAGAATTTTTTGACATAGGGTGCTGGCAGATTACGGGCCTCCCATAGCTGCTGCCAGGCCCCTAATCTGCCATGGGCCCCTATATACCGCCTCCTCATGCTGCTGCCAAGTCCAGAGTCTGTCATGGGTCCCTGTACGGCCTCCCATTGCTGCTGTCTCCATCGCCACACTCTGCCATGTGCCACTTTCAGGTCTCCTCACACTGCTGGTGTGTTGAATTTTTTGACATAGGGTGCTGGCAGATTACGGGCCTCCTATAGCTGCTGCCAGGCCCCTAATCTGCCATGGGCCCCTATATACCGCCTCCTCATGCTGCTGCCAAGTTCAGAGTCTGTCATGGGTCCCTGTACGGCCTCCCATTGCTGCTGTCTCCATCGCCACACTCTGCCATGTGCCACTTTCAGGTCTCCTCACACTGCTGGTGTGTTGAATTTTTTGACATAGGGTGCTGGCAGATTACGGGCCTCCTATAGCTGCTGCCAGGCCCCTAATCTGCCATAAGCCCCTATATACCGCCTCCTCATGCTGCTGCCAAGTCCAGAGTCTGTCATGGGTCCCTGTACGGCCTCCCATTGCTGCTGTCTCCATCGCCACACTCTGCCATGTGCCACTTTCAGGTCTCCTCACACACTGCTGGTGTGTTGAATTTTTTGACATAGGGTGCTGGCAGATTACGGGCCTCCTATAGCTGCTGCCAGGCCCCTAATCTGCCGTAGGCCCCTATATACCGCCTCCTCATGCTGCTGCCAGGTCCAGAGTCTCTCATGGGTCCCTGTACGGCCTCCCATTGCTGCTGTCTCCATCGCCACACTCTGCCATGTGCCACTTTCAGGTCTCCTCACACTGCTGGTGTGTTCCATTTTTTGTCATAGGGTGCTGGCAGATTATGGGCCTCCCATAACTGCTGCCAGGCCCCTAATCTGCCATGGGCCCCTATACCGACTCCTCATGCTGTGACGTTGCAACAAGGTGGAATTCAACCCTACATATGTTAGACCGCCTTTACGAACAGCAAAAGGCCATCACAGATTTCCTGATGTTAAAAGCAGATAAAGGTACTCCCTGTGTAACTTAGATGTCAGCCATTGGCAGCTCATGCGTGACACCTGCGCTTGCTCAGGCCCTTTGAGGAGGCCACGCTATTCGTGAGTCGGCAGGACTATGGGATGAACGACGTCATTCCTCTGTTGCACGTCCTGGAACAAATGCTGTTAACAATGGCTGGTCAGGGTGCGGTAGACGTGGCGCACAGATCTCAACGCCACATGGCCCCTGTGGGGGCAGGACTGGAAGAAGAGGAGGAGGTAGAGGAGGACATTGGTGCTCAGGAATTATTGAGTGAAATGGGTGGTTTTTCCACTCAGCGGACAGGAGTGGAGGAGCAGGAGCATCTGGTAGAGGAGGAGGAAGAGGAGACAGAGGACCTAGACGCACCGTGGCAGTATGCTGTGGAGATGGAGGCAGGGAGTCCCTCGCATTCCTTGGCACAAATGGCCCATAGCATGCTCGGTTGCTTGCGTAGCGACAGCCGAATAATAACCATCAGACAGAGGGATGACTTTTGGCTGTCCACCTTGTTGGACCCTCGCTACCGTTCAAAAATGGTGGCCTTTTTCACACCTGCTGAGAGGGAGGCCAAAATAACGTACTATAAAAAACACCTATGTAGTCAGCTGGTCTCTGCCTGTCTGCGCCAACGTCCATCCTCAGACACTGTGGGCCCTGTGCGCTCGTGTTCCGCTGCCATGGCAGCAGGGGAGGGGTGGGGTGGTAGGAGCAGTGGCAGCTCCACCAGCAGCGGCTGCCTCAGTCTGCAGTCGATGATGAGTAGCTTTCTTCACCAGCGCAGTGAGGAAACTACTAACCAGCCGCAGCAGCAGCAGCAGCATCAGGTGGACCTGGAGCAGGACCTCAAACAACAGGCTTAGGCCTACTTGGACAGCACCCTGCCAACCGAGGTAGACAATCCCCTTGACTACTGGGCAACGAAACTTGACCTTTGGCCCCAACTAGCTGAATTTGCCCTTGAAAGGCTGTCATGCCCGGCCAGTAGCGTGGCATCGGAGCGCGTGTTTAGTGCGGCAGGAGGTATTGCAACTCCGCGGAGGACACGACTGTCCACCCAAAGTGTGGAGAGACTCACGTTTGTGAAAATGAATCAGGCGTGGATTAGTCTGGATTTCAAACCACCAGTTCCTGACACAACTGACTAAATCCGCCATGAATCATGCCCCAAACATGTGCCACTTTCAGGTCTCCTCACACTGCTGGTGTGTTCCATTTTTTGTCATAGGGTGCTGGCAGATTACGGGCCTCCCATAGCTGCTGCCAGGCCCCTAATCTGCCATGGGCCCCTATACCGCCTCCTCATGCTGCTGCCAAGTCCAGAGTCTCTCATGGGTCCCTGTACGGCCTCCCATTGCTGCTGCCTCCATCGCCACACTCTGCCATGTGCCACTTTCAGGTCTCCTCACACTGCTGGTGTGTTCCATTTTTTGTCATAGGGTGCTGGCAGATTACGGGCCTCCCATAGCTGCTGCCAGGCCCCTAATCTGCCATGGGCCCCTATACCGCCTCCTCATGCTGCTGCCAGGTCCAGAGTCTCTCATGGGTCCCTGTACGGCCTCCCATTGCTGCTGTCTCCATCGCCACACTCTGCCATGTGCCACTTTCAGGTCTCCTCACACTGCTGGTGGGTTCCATTTTTTGTCATAGGGTGCTGGCAGATTACGGGCCTCCCATAGCTGCTGCCAGGCCCGTAATCTGCCATGGGCCCCCGTACCGACTCCTCATGCTGCTGCCAGGCCCGTAATCTGTCATGGGCCACTGTTGTCGCTTGTTGGCATATTCCGCTCGTTCAGATGCTCCTTCTCCTGCTACTCCTCTTCACGGATTCCGTCAGCAGTCTTTCTTGGAATCCGTTTCCAAGAGACAACAGTTTGCGAGCACGCACCCGACGGTGCAGAAGCTGAACGTCCTCCTGTCCAAGTTGCTGCTGCCAGGCTCGTAATCTGTCATGCGCCCCTGTACCGCCTCCTCATGCTGCTGCCAGGTCCAGAGTGTGTCATGGGCCCCCGTACCGACTCCTCATGCTGCTGCCAGGCCCGTAATCTGTCATGGGCCCCTGTACCGCCTCCCCATGCTGCTGCCAGGTCCAGAGTGTGTCATGGGTCCCTGTACGGCCTCCCATTGCTGCTGCCAGGCCCGTAATCTGCCATGGGCCCCTGTACCGACTCCTCATGCTGCTGCCAGGCCCGTAATCTGTCATGGGCCCCTGTACCGCCTCCTCATGCTGCTGCCAGGTCCAGAGTGTGTCATGGGTCCCTGTACGGCCTCCCATTGCTGCTGTCTCTATCGCCACACTCTGCCATGTGCCACTTTCAGGTCTCCTCACACTGCTGGTGGTTTCCATTTTTGTCATAGGGTGCTGTATGGCCTCCCATTGCTGCTGCCTCCACCGCCACACTGTGGCTCCACACTCTGGTTTTGGCCCCGTGACTGCCCAAATGAGTGAAGTGTGCGGTGATTCTAAGATCGACGGCACTCATCTGCATGTCATACTGACTGACAGTATTATTTCTCTTCCCCAGCAGACTCCAAGGGCATTTAAATTAAAGGTACAGTGTTCTGCACTAATATTAAGTCTCTCTGAAGCCTAGAAACACCCTTTTTTAAGTTAAATTCACAGCGAATTTATTCGACTCGAATCGAATATTGTCCACGAATTCGCCGAATCAGTCGAATCGAATTTTTCATTTCTTCGCTCATCTCTAATCACAATTCAGGTGGATCAGCAGGGATTGGCTGAATTTCAATCCATCTATGAGCAGGCTGGTTTTACTGAAGTCCATCCATCAATTAACTTCAGTACAACCGGCCTGTAAGGTTTTTTTGTTAGATCACTACCAACCACTATAGCCAGCAGCAGTAATCATATTCTGATGACGGGGAAAACCTTCCCTGTCAGAATACAAAATCTCTGCAGGAAGGATTCCCCCATCAATACTGAGTGTGTGGATGGGGAAATTGAGCAATTTTCTTTCCTGTGGTTGCACATAGTTCCAGACTCCTAAAAAACAGAACATATGAAAACCAATCACTCTACCAAAAACTGCCAGTCCAGATTGCAGCCTTTCTAACCAAAAGTGAACATCTACAAAAGGGTTCTGAAGGCAAATAGGGGAAAGAATATTTTGCTAAAGATTTGATTCCAAATGATATTTTTTCAACTTTTTTCTCCTTGACACATGAAAAAAACTGCTAGACCAATTTTTTTTCCTGGGGTCCAAATATATATGCATGGATGCTAAAGCGGAGCTTCATTCTAAAGGCCTCCTTCCCCGCTCCTTTAAGAAATGGCACTTTTTTGGGGGGGTGCGGGTACCTGATTTTGACAGGTACTTGCTCCCACCACTTAGGTGATCCAAGTGGAAGCTGTCTGCCCTCCGCACAATCTTCTGGGACATGTCACAGGTCCTAGAAGACCGTGGGACCATTCACAATGCGCAGCACGGCTCACACATGAACAGTGTACACCCGGCTGTGAAGCTGTCATATCCAGGTGCCCACAGCTAAGATGCTGGTGCCAGGGACCGAAGACGGGTGAGAAAATAGGGGAAAGAATATTTTGCTAAAGATTTAATTCCAAATTATATTTTTTCAACTTTTTTCTCCTTGACACATGAAAAAAACTGCTAGAGCAATATTTTTTTTTCCTGGGGTCCAAATATATATGCATGGATGCTAAAGCGGAGCTTCATTCTAAAGCCCTCCTTCCCCGCTCCTTTAAGAAATGGCACTTTTTTTGGGGGGTGCGGGTACCTGATTTTGACAGGTACTTGCTCCCACCACTTAGGTGATCCAAGTGGAAGCTGTCTGCCCTCCGCACAGCCTTCTGGGACATGTCACAGGTCCTAGAAGTCCGCGGGACCATTCACAATGCGCAGCATGACTCACACATGAGCAGTGGACACCCGGCTGTGAAGCTGTCACATCCAGGTGCCCACAGCTAAGATGCCGATGCCAGGGACCGAAGACGGGTGAGAAAATGGCTCGGGTGAGCACAGCGCTGAACCTTCAGCCTTTAAAACCACTTTAAATTATAATATCTATTTCATTTGCCATGGTATGACTTACTATATGTGTTAAATACACAGCTGTCAACACTACACTAAAAGGTGGAAAACTAGATTGCATATTAAGTGACATAACTATTAATATAATGAATTACCCATTGTATTCTTTATAAAGGTTTGGAAAAGTTCCATTGATCTTTACATCTGATCCTGGCCAAAAGTAAGTTGCTGTCTTTAGTCCTTCATTCATAGCAGTTATCCATACCTATGAAAAGAAGAATTTAGTTGGATATTGTGACTTAACCAAACTTTCATTTTTATGTTGTACATGAAATTCCAGGAACAAAAATATAAAGCTTGTGAAAGCCAAATGACATTAGTATCAATTAATTTTATGTGCCTGATTTAGAATAGAGAGCAATCACTACAGTATGGTTACACCATGGGATGCCCTCGACAGTTCCACTTCACAAAGTCCAGTTTATGTCTGTAGATTTCTGTGATATTCCACCAGACTTCAATGGTGCCACTGAAACTTTAAATAAAAGGTTACGTAAGGATGCTTGAGCTATTTAAGATATTGACAATGCAAAATACTCACCAAAAACTGCAAAAAAATTAGCACTGTGCATAAATATCGTGAACAGCATTTGTACCATTTGGAGTTTTTTTCCATGGCACTACTGGTGTTTGGTGGTTCATCTGAGTAATCTACAGACATAAGCTGTTTTTCAGGACAAGCCGGGGCATTCTTTGCTGGTGGAGGTACAGGCATCCCTGAGTGATCGCCTTTGGAATCATACAGCAAAAGCACATTTATTTATTTCTGGTACTTATATAGCGCTGTCAATTTGCACAGTGCTTTACATATATATTGTACATTCACATCAGTCCCTAACCCTCAAGGGGTGTACAATCTAAGGTCCGTAACTCACATTCATACACATACTAGGGCCAATTTAGACAGGAGCAAATTCACCTACCAGCATGTCTTTGGAGTGTAGGAGGAAACCGGAGTACCCGGAGGAAACCCATGCAGGCACAGGGAGAACATGCAAACTCCAGGCAGGTGGTGCCGTGGCTGGGATTTGAACCAACAACCCGAGTACTGCCAGGTGAAAGTTCTAACCATTTAGCCACTGTGCTGCCCCGTTTCTACTACCTTGTTACTACCTTGTTTTTCTGTAGTCAATAGGTTTGGTGAAATACACCTGTGAGCATTAAGGTGAAGGTCACTAATGCTGGTGTTTACATCTTAACAGTGTTTTTCTGCTGAAGCACTACATACATGGATATTCCATTACTGTTGACTGTATATAGTTCTCATGTTCGCAGTTATTAATAATCATAATCTGAAGCGTGGGCTATAAAATGGGCTATAAAATGCCCATAGCAGCTAATCTGAATTAACCTTTCCTTTTATGGAAAAGTAAATCTGAATTCTGATTTGCTGCCATGGGTAACTACTTCATTCAAAATTTATCAAATGTGCCCCTTGGCTCTCACTTAACTGAGCCTACAAACACTAAACAGGTATTAAAAGTGAAGTATAAAGGGAACTAATGTAAGACATACAGAAAGCTAGAGGCAACATAGTAGAAAAAGGGTTAAAAGCATATCACCTCTGACCTCTCCTTCTCTCCCCACATGCAATCAATGACTAAATCTTGCTGCTTTAACCATCATAGCATTTCCAGGATTTGCCCGTTCCTAACTATTGCCACCACAAAACAACTTATTCACTCCCTGGTGTATAAGGAGGATTGTACCTCCTGCTCAAGTTCCTCTATTTTTAAGGTGACTTGAATAATTACCTGCAGACGAGATAAGGTTCCAAATTGTATTCATTGTTGCATATGCGTATATGGGGAATACAGGGTCCGAATTCCCTGCATTCCACCTTCCATAAAGTTCTTCTCTACTTATATATCCTTTCTTATCAAATAGCAACTGACTACATGGCAGGACCAAGATGGACACTCCACCCAACATGTTACACAAACCTGCTGGCACAGTTACAATCTAGATATACGAGTGTGTCATTTGCAGTAAACAACTTTAAGCACATGTCTAAAAAGACAAAATGGAGTGTGTGTGTATATATATATATATATATATATATATATATACACACAGGTGAAACTCGAAAAATTAGAATATCTTGCAAAAGTTAATTTACTTCAGTAATGCAACTTAAAAGGTGAAATTAATATATGAGATAGACTCATTACATGCAAAGCAAGATAGTTCAAGCCATGATTTGTCATAATTGAGATGATTATGGCTTACAGCTCATGAAAACTCCAAATCCACAATCTCAGAAAATTAGAATATTGTGAAAAGGTGCAATATTCTAGGCTCAAAGTGTCCCACTCTAATCAGCTAATTAAGCCATAACACCTGCAAAGGGTTCCTGAGCCTTTAAATGGTCTCTCAGTCTGGTTCAGTAGGAATCACAATCATGGGAAAGACTACTGACCTGACAGTTGTGCAGAAAACCATCATTGACACCCTCCATAAGGAGGGAAAGCCTCAAAAGGTAATTGCAAAAGAAGTTGGATGTTCCCAAAGGGCTGTATCAAAGCACATTAATAGAAAGTTATGTGGAAGGGAAAAGTGTGGAAGAAAAAGGTGCACAAGCAGCAGGGATGACCGCAGCCTGGAGAGGATTGTCAGGAAAAGGCCATTCAAAAGTGTTGGGGACTTTCACAAGGAGTGGACTGAGGCTGGAGTCAGTGCATCAAGAGTCACCACACACAGGCGGATCCTGGACATGGGCTTCAAATGTCATATTCCTCTTGTCAAGCCGCTCCTGAACAACAAACATCGTCAGAAGCGTCTTACCTGGGCTAAAGAAAAACAGACCTGGTCTGTTGCTCAGTGGTCCAAAGTCCTCTTTTCTGATGAGAGCAATTTTTGCATCTCATTTGGAAACCAAGGACCCAGAGTATGGAGGAAGAATGGAGAGGCACACACTGCAAGATGCTTGAAGTCCAGTGTGAAGTTTCCACAGTCTGTGTTGATTTGGGGAGCCATGTCATCTGCTGGTGTTGGTCTACTGTGCTTCAACGCAGCCGTCTACCAGGAGATTGTGGAGCACTTCATGCTTCCTTCCGCAGACGAGCTTTATGGGGATGCTGACTTCATTTTCCAGCAGGACTTGGCACCTGCCCACACTGCCAAAAGCACCAAAACCTGGTTCAATGACCGTGAGATTACTGTGCTTGATTGGCCAGCAAACTCGCCTGACCTGAACCCCATAGAGAATCTATGGGGCATTGCCAAGAGAGAGATGAGAGACGTGAGACCGAACAATGCAGAAGAGCTGAAGGCCGCTATTGAAGCATTCTGGTCTTCCATAACACCTCAGCAGTGCCACAGGCTGATAGCTTCCATGCCACGCCGCATTGAGGCAGTAATTGCTGCAAAAGGGGCCCAAACCAAGTACTGAGTACATATGCATGCTTATACTTTTCAGAGGTCTGATATTGTTCTATGTACAATCCTTGTTTTATTGACTGCATGTAAGCCATAATCATCACAATTATGGCAAATCATGGCTTGAACGATCTTGCTTTGCATGTAATGAGTCTATCTCATATATTAGTTTCACCTTTTAAGTTGCATTACTGAAATAAATGAACTTTTGCACAATATTCAAATTTTTCGAGTTTTACCTGTATATATATATAGACTCAGTAAGGATTATAGTTATCCCTACACACTGGTTATATCCCGCCTTGACTACTACAACTCCCTCTTCACTGGCCTACCTTTACACAGGCTATCCCCCCTGCAGTCTATCCTGAATGCTACTAGACTTTTCCTTACTAACCAAAACTCTCTGCCAATCTCTTCACTGGCTTTCACTAGCCCAGTGAATAAAATTCAAAATACTAATCACAACATACAAAGCCATCCATAAGACTGCACCCAGCTACATAACCAACCTCCTCTCGAGATATCGCCCAAATTGTCCACACTGCTCCTCCCATGCTCACCTCCTGGACTTTTCCAGAACCTCTCCCATCCTCTGGAACTCCCTAACCCTGTATGTCTGTTATCTCCTACCCTGTCTGCCTCTCCCTTGAAAACTCATTTATTCAGGAAAGCCTCCCCCACAAAACTGTGTTTGGGCCACCTCCATCAAATCATCCCCCACAGCTATTACCTTTTGTGCCACCTCCCCTTCCGTTAAGCTCCATAAGCAAGGCCCTCATATTCCTTCATTATTAAAATGTATTGTAATTATACTGTCTCCCTTTATATTGTAAAACGCTGTGCAAAGTGTTGGCGCTATATAAATCCTGTATAAAAATAATAATAATATCACCAAGTACATAAGCAAGTTTATCATAACCCTTATTATTTTAAAAGTGGTGTTGATTTAAGGTTTTGGAGAGAGTATGGAGCATTTAAAACCCCTGTTTTTGGCCCAATAGTAAGGTTTCCCTTAATTTCCTGCCCAGAAGATTTAACAGGAAACAAGAGAAAATCTTTCCAAAAGTGAACGAAAATCTCTTCTTAGACAGTCATTCCAGAACAGGTTCCTACTGGAAAATGTTCATCTATTCCTGTTCTGGCGACAACTGTAATTTTGGACTCCCCTGACTTTCTGTCCCATTGAAAATGGCCACTAAGACAAATAAAGAATTGGAGCCTACATAGTGGGCAGGGCTTGGGGGGGTGAGTTGAGCACAGCTGCACAAGAAGGGAGGAGGCCGTTGAATGACCATCACCCCATCGTCAGTGGAGTTGCTGTGCAGAGCAGCAGAGCACCTTGCCGAGTGGCGGCGGGGTGCTGTGTGCCGGGCGTACCAGTGGAATATTATATATGCACACATTAAAGATTAGGGTTGCTATATAGCCATGCCCAGCAAACATCACTTTACCGCAGTCCTCAACAAGCAAGCAAAGAGAGGAAAATTTGTAGAGCAGCTATCCTGCCTTCCACTGCCTCTCCTGCCAATGCCACATGCCCCCTAGCTGTAGCTCCACTCTTCTTCTCTTCTTCCCCTGCCACTACATTTGAATGTGGCTGGGCCAGGAAAAGAGAAAGGGGAAAAGATGCCAGCCCATCTGTGTGAACTACAGAGTTTGGAATATTGCACTGCTTCTGTCCTGGATAAAATACTGTGAGGGGGGAGGGAAGAGAATGAACAGAATAGAGAGTGGACAGAGTGGAGAGTTACAGGCAAAAGTTCTGCACAACAGATGAGATCTATTAAAAAAAAAGATAATATGACTTTGGCACCACAAGTTATGAAACTCAATAAAAAAAAAAAGTTAGTAAACAATTTAGTATAATCAGAAATCTTCAGTAAAGATCAAGATTGTCTGTGATGTCTTGCTTTCAATTGTGATTGAGAAAGGAAGGGACTTTTTGTGAGAAGATATATATATATATATACAGTCATGGCCGAAATTGTTGGCACCCTTGATATTTTTCCTGAAAATCAAGTATTTCACACAAAAAAGGTATTGCATTAACACATGTTTTGCTATACACATGTTTATTCCCTTTGTATGTATTGGAACAAATATAAAACAGAGGCAGAAAAGCAAATATGACATAATGTCACACAAAACCCCAAAAATGGGCTGGACAAAAGTATTGGCACCCTTAACTTAATATTTGGTTGCACACCCTTTGGAAAACATAACTGAAATCAGTCGCTTCCTATAACCATCAATAAGCTTCTGACACCTCTCACCCGGAATTTTGGACCACTCTTCCTTTGCAAACAGCTCCAGGTCTCTCTTATTGGAAGGACACCTTTTCCCAACAGCAATTTTAAGATCTCTCCACAGGTGTTCAATGGGATTTAGATCTGGGCTCATTGCTGGCCACTTCAGAACTCTCCAGCGCTTCTTTGCCATCCATTTCTGAGTGCTTTTTGACGTATGTTTGGGGTCATTGTCCTGCTGGAAGACCCAGGATCTTGGACGTAAACCCAGCTTTCTGACACTGGGCCCTACAGTGCGACCCAAAATCCTTTGGTAATCCTCAGATTTCATGATGCCTTGCACACAGTCAAGGCACCCAGTGCCAGAGGCAGCAAAACAACCCCAAAACATCATTGAACCTCCACCATATTTTACCGTAGGTACTGTGTTTTGTTCTTTGTAGGCCTCATTCCGTTTTCGGTAAACAGTAGAATGATGTGCTTTACCGAAAAGCTCTATCTTGGTCTCATCTGTCCACAAGACGTTTTCCCAGAAGGCTTTTGGCTTACTCAAGTACATTTTGGCAAACTGTAGTCTTGCTTTTTTATGTCTCTGTGTCAGCAGTGGGGTCCTCCTGGGTCTCCTGCCATAGCGTTTCATTTCATTTAAATGTCGACGGATAGTTCGCGCTGACACTGATGCTCCCTGAGCCTGCAGGACAGCTTGAATGTCTTTGGAACATGTTTGGGGCTGCTTATCCACCATCCGGACTATTCTGCGTTGCAATCTTTCATCAATTTTCCTCATCCGTCCACGACCAGGGAGATTAGCTACAGTGCCATGGGTTGCAAACTTCTTGATAATGTTGCGCACTGTGGACAAAGGCAAATCTAGTTCTCTGGAGATGGACTTGTAACCTTGAGATTGTTGATATTTTGCCACAATTTTGGTTCTCAGGTCCTCAGACAGTTCTCGTCTCCTCTTTCTGTTGTCCATGCTTAGTGTGGCACAGACAGACACACAATGCAAAGGTTAAGTGAACGTCTCTCCTTTTTATCTGCTTTCAGGTGTGATTTCTATATTGCCCACACCTGTTACTTGCCCCAGGTGAGTTTACAGGAGCATCACATGCTTGTAACATTCTTATTTATCCGCAGTTGTGAAAGGGTGCCAATACTTTTGTCCAGCCCATTTTTGGAGGTTTGTGTGACATTATGTCGAATTTGCTTTCTTTCCTCCCTTTTTTTGTTTTGTCCCAATACACACAAAGGGAATAAACATGTGTATAGCAAAACATGTGTTAATGCAATACGTTTCGTGAGAAATACATGATTTCCTGGAGAAATATCAAGGGTGCCAACAATTTCGGCCATGACTGTATATATGACTGTATTTGGATATCATTTTGATCTTTAATAAATATTTTTTAGAAAATTAAATTGAGAGGGTTTACTAGCTTTTGGTCCCTCAAAAACCCCATCTCTCTCTCTGCCCCCTTCCCAATCTACTGTCTCCTCTCCCTTGCATTTCTCCCTCAATTTAAAAAAAGTCCATTGTCCTGAGGTTTATGTATGTCTGTGAGATTTTAACACAGCAATTATCAATATTTTGTGGGTGCAAGGACTGTGGCATATGGGAAAAGTGCTTACAGCAAATTGGCACAGTTTCTCTTTAGTCATCCCCATTTTTGCCACTTCCACTGTTAGGCCCAACCTGGCCATGCCAACCATTCGAAGTGGCACACTATGCATGGCACAGAGCTTGTTTTTCCACCATATCCCAGAGTACCCCAGATCTTTCATGATCCTATTCATACTAATATTTTTTCACACTGTTTCTACTTTTCAGCTGAAAACCCAGGCAGATTACCCTTGTTATTGTTACATATGGTTTATACAGTTTAAATACTGATTGAAATGAGCCTGCACACAGTAAAGGGGAGGGGGCCCAGTTTGATCTGTGTGATCCTGCACACAGGTCCACTGAATTCAGAAAATACCCCTGCTCTGCCCTCCATGTCCTCCTTTTTTGCACCATGCTGGCCAAACAAAAGGCTGCACTACTGTCAGCTGCAGCAATCGCCACCCAACAGGTAAAAATTATTCCTGACCTGCTCCTCTGAGATGATATCATTTCCAACCAGGGAGAGAGAGAGTACGCATGGGGGTCACTGGCACCAATGCTGAAGGCTATTATTGTGGTAACTGACGGCAATGCTGGAGGTTATTACTGTGGTCACTGGCACCAATGCTGGGCATTGGAGGGGAATTTGAGGTTTCACCTTGGGCATTGGATGACCTTGTCCCAGAAGAGCCATTGGAGACACCAATAACACAAGAGGTTTCAAAACTTTCACATTCTATCGAAAATGTAAACACGTTTTGAGTTGAAATTCACTTCAGTAATGCTCATTATCAGTTTTAGTATACATACTGGTTCTCCTTGATACCACGAAGAATGAAACTTCTCAGGGCTTCTCAGGGTGAAAGAAGCATTTCTGTATGGGTCATACATTTTATTGTCCACAATACCATGTGACTCTGGGTAGAGGCCCTGCAATCATAAAAACATGAGAATAGAAATGTTATCCTTGCTGCACTGCTGGAAACTTTAACTTGTTATGAGAATGAAAATAGATGTCAAATTAAGCAGCTGTACTAACTGTTAACATATTTGAGGCCCAGCCAAGGCATATATTTCTACATTCAGATCAAATGCTTAGGGGACATTCTGCTTGTTCTCTGCCTTCCAAATTCAATAACCATTGAATGTGTTACTTATACTACTTTTGCCTGACGATTACTAAAATCCTTCCATAGAAATGTTTTATCACATTGCCACAATAGGCTGTGCTTATCAAAGTGACTAAAATGTTACTTATTAACAGCATTCATTGCAAAATGGTAATTGGAAAATACAACATTAAAGCGTATTTAAAACCAAAAACAAAACTGTAATATATATCACCTTTCCAGTTCTTAGACCTGTTGACTGCATTAGTTTTCTTTTTCAGCATTTTTTTTTATCTTGGTGATCCTACCATACACTATACAGTGACAAAGCTCACTCACTGCAATGTACTAATGGAAGAGCAGCATTGTCACACTAGGATTAGGACTGGGACTAAACACTACAAAAACACTCCCTCTCTTTTTCTTCATACTATAGGGAGTATTCTGTAAAGAGAGCTGAGAAAAGTGCAACTTGATAAGAGTCAGCAGTAGCAGAAAGAAAATGAAGTTATTAGCTCACAAGATTTATAACAGGAAGATAAACGTATAGTCTGACCTGCAAGTCAACTTCGGAAAACAGACCACCATGAATTATATGATTCAATGCATACCAGTTAGGCTTCTTTCACATGGGTGTTCCGTATGTCCATTTTTCATCTGTCCGTTTACGGATGAAAAACGGACCCCCATGTATTTCTATGGACTTGCGGATGTAAACGGATAAACATCTTTTTACATCCGTTAATGTTGGCATCTGTTAACATCCGTTTTTTTTGAACGGAAGAAAACCCAATTTTTCTTACGCAAAAAAAAAATGGAACGGACGAAAAACGGATGTCAACAGATGTAAACGGACCAAAAGCAGATCTAAACGGATGAAAAACGGATGTAAATGGATGAAAAACAGATGTAAAGCAATGTAAACAGGTGAAAAATGGATGTAAACAGATGAAAACGGATGAAAAAACAGATGGAAAAATGGATGTAAACAGATGAAAAAACAGATGTAAACTCATCCATTTTTTCTTTGAAAAAACATGACTGAACTGAAAAAGGAAAATGGAACGCTCGTTTGAAAGTACCCTTAAAGTATAACTAAAGGCAAAACATTTATCCTGTTTACCATTATCAAAAGTGAAAGAAAAATATCTAAAATTTTGGGTTGTCCCCAGACACTAATTCTGGTTACCTGGGGGCCCTCAATAAATTCCCTTAATTTTCAGGGATTTCCTCTCACTTCCTGTTTTGGCTATGGGGCAGGAAGTGAAGGTAAATCTCCCCAATGGGAGAAGATGGCAAAAAAAAACTTAAAGGGATTATAATTTTCCTTTGCTATATCCACAAAACAAAATTGCTTATAGTTATACTTTAAACCGACATGCAAAAATTTGCAGTGTTGCATAGTTCTCAAAATAATTTGCTCATACAGCAGTTAAAGTATTCTAATGAATGTTGTAATGGTTTGTCAGTTTGTTCGTTGTATCCCGTTTTTTGGGATTCTTTTGTGTAAAACTTTTTAGGAGGGTCAATAAAATGTGTTTTATTTCTTTTCAAATCACACTCAATTTACAGATGAACTTGAAAGGAATTTTGACAATGCTCTCTTGCAGTGGGGCTGCATCTGCATTGCAAGGGTTAACTGCTCATTTAGGTCTAGGGGCATGGAAAAGTAGATTTACTTACCTGACCCTCCACTCGTTTGTGCTGCTACACCACTTCCTGCAGTGTCTTCTCCCCCATTCTCTGGGGGTCTAAGGTCCTGATGTCCCCAAGTCCTGGATTGGACGTGGGAACATTGTGGGAACATGGGGGAGCACCGTCTGCTGGGGGAATGGAGGATTGGGTAGGTAAAATGCTTTTACTCTCCCCTAGACTAAACGAGTAGTTAACCCTTACAGTGTGGACCCAGTTCCACTGCAAGGGAGACTTTTCAGTTTCCTGGACTTGGGCTTTGATTTAGTAGATTTGTTTAACCACTTCAATACCGGGCACTTATACCCCCTTCCTGCCCAGGCCAATTTTCAGCTTTCAGCGCTGTCGCTCTTTGAATGACAATTGTGCGGTCATGCAACACTGTACCTATATGAAATTTTTATAATTTTTTTCACACAAGTAGAGCTTTCTTTTGGAGGTATTTAATCACCACTGAATTTTTTATTTTTTGCTAAGTAAAACGAAAAATACCTGAAACATTTGGAAAAAAAAAACACACGCTTTTCTTCGTTTCTGTTATAAATTTTGGAAATAAATAACATTTCTTCATAAATTTAGGTCAAAATTTATTCTGCTACTATTATTTGGTGAAAATAATAATAATAATATTTGAATTTTTACTTTTTTTCAAATGTTTCTATTATTTTTTTTTTTTTATAAAATATATTCTTTTTTTTTACTATTTTATTTTTCAGCACACTGTGACCAAAGCAATACAATGTTACCATAGTAACATTGAACTGCTCTGGTCAAGTGATCAGGATTTTTTTTTTTGTTAACACATTATGATTGCTAATACCAAGTATTTCATTGATATTTGCAATCGTTACTAAATGAAACTGATTCATTCAGACTTTTGTTGTGATTAGCTGTGAATGAGCAAAGCTGATCACATGATACAGATGGGCTGTGAATGGCCCTGTCTGTATCATGTGACTGCCTTGACCAGTCACAGCTAAAAACATAATTGTATACAATGAATGGCATGACAGGAAGCCATCCATTGTATACTATTGACATGTGATCTGCTGTGATTGGTCACAGCACTCACATAACACTGGCAATGGGCCGGTGTAGTGAAATGGCATCGGCTGTGTTCCGGGGACACAGCCGGTAACAGATCGTGCCGCTGCGCAACCCCGCGGCCGCGTGAGCTACTCATTTTGACAGGATGTCATATGACGCCCAGACACATGTGAGATGGGGAAACAGCTCTCATTGTTTGAACACTGTTTGTGTGGAAGTAAATTAATGTTTAGCCACAAGATGTCACTGTTTTTCTAACACAGCCTCAGACTGCATAGATATTTGTATATTCATGAAGAGGTGGGTTTTTTTTTTGCACACAGAGTTGAAGAGAACAGGAAGGAGAGAGAAGCTATGTTTTAGAGTATGGTGAATAAGGGGCCCTGTGAGCTGAGAATCTGATGACATCCAGGTGTGAAAGCGTCCCTCCGTAACCAGTGCTGCAGCTAAGTGAAGCTGATGAGATTGCTGCCAGGAAGCTGATGAGATTGCTGCCAGGAATGCTGATGAGATTGCTGCCAGGAAGGCTGATGAGAGCAGAGGAACTAAGCAACATATACGGCGAGACCGCATGTTTGTTGGAGAGACATTTGTTCTGTTCAGAGTCACCAGTGGATGAAAGCAGACCCGGATCGGTAAGATCGTGCATTTCAGTGTTGGCACCTT
Source organism: Staurois parvus (assembly GCF_062004578.1). Lineage (NCBI taxonomy): Eukaryota > Metazoa > Chordata > Amphibia > Anura > Ranidae > Staurois > Staurois parvus. The sequence goes on along the minus strand of NW_028317961.1, from coordinate 5,711,841 downwards.
GAGACTGATTCCAGGCCTATAGTTAGTTAGTTAGGGTCTCTGTGTCAGGCCACAAGTGTTGTTACTGATCATTGGAAGGACTCCACAACTTAAAGTGACATTTCACATTGGAGCGCTGATAAAATCCTACAAACTCAAGCCAGACTGGCGTTTTGCTCAGAAGGAATACTCAGGCACGTGCTACAGGACCAGTTATGGGAGAGGGAATACTGTAGATTTGTGTAAGATTGTAAGCTGTTGTGCTGCACCGCAGGCTAGCCCATACCATACACCCATACACTGGTTCCTGCTCTTTTAGGGTAATAATAGGTAAGGTGTGGCAGCTTATTTGTGCCCGCCAGTAGGTAAATTACTTCACTTTCTACCTTCATCCATCAGAAGGCGCCGTGCTGTGCAGCACAAGGGTCTCAGCCTTTGGGCTGGGTGTATGTAAATTTATTGTATGTTCCCCGCATTTGTGGTTGTGTTTATTTGCCACATCTAAGTAAAATTCTGTTGTGGCAAAAGCTGTTGTTTGGGGTTGCTTTCCTCATTCGTGACTTCACTGTATCCTGGGGAGCCCACCCTAGTACACGGCTTACACACAACGCCGAGTGTTTGGCTATAGGCCGGGCGGGAAGGTGTTAACAAGCTGGTGCAGATTTTGGACAGTGTCCCACTAACCATTTATCACTAACATGTTGTCAGTATTTTACATTGAAAGCTAAAAAGATGAGGCACGGAACTGGCCTCTGAGTTTTCAATCTAATGATTGTTTTGTATTATAGAATTTCACATACTGATCGCTCCATTTCATCAACACTTTGCCAAAATTAGATTTCTGAATTATACTTGTTCAAACCCATGTTGTCTTTATAAGAAAAAATACTTACACACACTCCACTACCCATTTTAATGTATAGTGAAATGATCTAGCCCAGGGGTCCTCAAACTACGGCCCGAGGACATTTATCCGGCCTGCCGGGCAGGGGCGTATCTGCCGTGAGGCAAGGGACTAGGGTTTGGCAGGTCGGGAGAGCTCGGCAGGACTTGGACGGGAGGCAGAAGGGCGGCTCAGCAATTCTAGAACAGGGGAATGTGGGCTCGGCTTATGAACCCACACCACTCACCTGGCCTCGTTGCAGCCAGCCGGCCATCTATTCTGATCAGTGCATGCAACCGTCACGGCCGGAGGGTGGAGCCTAGAGCTGACCATGAAGAGGGGGAGCAAGAAAGGAGACTCCATCGCTGCATGTCGGGTATCATGGCCATGGACCCTAGATAAGAGCAATAGATGATCGATCTCCTCCCTCTCTCTTTCCCCCCTCTCTCCTCTCTCCCTCTCCCCTCCTCTCTCTCCCCCTTTCTCTCTCTCTCCCTCTCCTCCCTCTCTACCCCCCCCCCCCCTCTCTCTCTCTCCCTCCCTCTCTCCCCTCCTTATCTCTCCCCCCTCTCTCTCTCTTTACATTGTACACAGATCTGACCCAACAAGGTGTCCTGCATTTACCGTATATTTCGCTCCATAAGACACACTTGGGGGGAAATGTCTGTGCGTCTTATGGAGCGGCTGGCCCAGTATTCCTGCCGCTGTTGTATGTCCGCAGTCTCTGGTCATCTCATGTACTATGTCAGCAGTCTCTGGTCATCTCATGTACTATGTCCACAGTCTCTGGTCATCTCCTGTACTGTGTCCGCATTTGTTCATAGTTTTTTTTAAACTATAGTCCGGCCCTCCAACGATCTGAGGGACAGTGAACTGGCCCCGTTTAAAAAGTTTGAGGACCCCTGATCTAGCCAATAACATATAAATAAAGTTTAGAAGCTAGAACAAACTATTTTTCAGGATCTACACAAAGAAGCATGAATGGCTTCCAAAATTTTATCACTTTGCATTGTTCATGTTGCCTGTTCAGGGTTTAATTTTCTAAAAAAAAAATGTGTAAAGTAGAATTCCAGGCAACACCTTGTTTTGGGGAGAGTAGGAAATAGTTAGAACCTCACTTTTTTTTCCCTGGTGCCTGCTGCAAAATCCAAAATTTAAGAATCTCCGGAACAACGGAGGATTGGCTATCTCCCAATGGGTATAAATTGTTTAAAGACAACTGTCAAACAAAGGGTTTCCTCTCACTTTGGGAAGATTCTTCTCATGTTCTGTTAAGTCTGCGTAACAGGTTGTGAGATAAAATATCCCAATTAGGGGCACACAATGGAATACTAATCTCATACATTGCTCTGTCCAAAATTAGAAAAAAACATTTTGACTGGAGTTCAACTTTAAGACCACTGACCGCAATACAGACATATATTTCAATTATTGATAATTATCAGATTTTCTGATTTATAGACTATTCAATGTATAAAATAGCGTGATGTTATAATGTAGAAAATGGTATGATATTATCAATTTATATCACTTACTGTTACAATGCTGTAATGGTTAGGAAAGGTTTTTGATGGATACACTGGTCTTAAGGCACGTGTATATGTCCCACATTTTTCTGAAAATATAATTAAAGCAGGTTTTAATACATATAAGCTCTAAAAAGTGCAGAATGACAACCCATTTTTTGATAACTTGGATATTTTAGTGGTAAATATTAGATCTAGTAAATAATAGATCTTTGTCTGCCAAGAAACTAAGACTGTTCATATTAACTGCTGTTAAATCACTAAGTAGCACCCTACTAGGTAGGTTGCTAGGATAGGTAAATTTAGTTCTTTAGGGATCCTTTGTAATCATTGGTGCAACTATTGATTCAATTGGCCTGTTCTGGATTTCACAGGCTGCAGATTTAATTGCTCCCAAAACAGAGGGCTAAGAGGCAAATGGGCAGCTTGAATATTTAGTGTGCTTCAGCCAATCCCTGGGGAGGTGTACCCAGTAGGTTGCTGGGAAGAACATACAGCGCTCCGCATGAATGAGTACATCCCTTTTGAAAAGTAAGATTTTAATCAATATCTCAATGAACACAAGAACAATTTCCAAAAATTTGACAAAATTGAGTTTCATAGAACATTTGTTTAGCTCATTACATGAAAGTAAGGTTGATAATATAACTTAGGTTACAAAATCTTCAGCTTTATTCAAATTAGTTGAATACACCCCACAACAAAAACTACTACATCTAGTATTTTGTATGACCTCCATGATTTGGACAGCACCAAGTCTTCTAGGCATGGAATGAACAAGTTGGCAACATTTTGCAACATCTTTTTCCATTCTTTTAGAGCCTGGATGCTGGATAGAGTGATGCTCAACTTGTCTCTTCAGAATTCCCCATAGGTGTTCAATTGGGTTCAGATCAAGAGACATACTTGGCCACTGAATCATTTTCACTATGTTCTTCTTCAGGAATGCAACAATGACCTTAGATGTGTGTTTTGGATCACTGTAATGTTGGAAAAATGCACAACCAGGCGCGGACTGACCATTCGAGCACTGCCCGAGGGCCCGGGGTCAGTAGGGGGCCCCATGAAATGCCCCTGGTACCTTTTATAGGCTTTTTTGGGTGTGCTTTGAGTGTGGGCAAGGACACATGGGCCCCATGATCCCCTATTGCCCAGGGGCCCCATGAGTTGTCAGTCCGCCCCTGTGCACAACAACCAAGGACACTGAGTGATGGTAGCATCGTCTCTTTCAAAATAGAGCAGTACATCTGTGAATTCATAATACCATCCCTGACACAAGCAGCACTCATGCAGCCCCACAGAAGGACACTGCCACCACCACTGTAGGCACCATGCATTTTTCTTTGTACTCCTGACCTTTGCAATGCCATACAGTTTTAAAGCCATCAGTTCCAAAACCATTTATCTTGGTCTCATCACTCCAGAGTACCGAATCTCAGTAGTGTTCTTCTTTTTCAGCATGGACCCTGGCAAATTCTAGGCAAGCTTTTTGGTGCATGGGCTTTAAGAGTGGATTCCTTCGTGGATGACACCTATGCATGCCATTTCTCTGCAGTCTGCAGACACCATATTGTGTCACAGAAAACAATCATTCCAGTTTGGCTTTCTACTCCGCCATGCAAGTTCACTGCAGTTAGCTAAATATTTTTTCAACCCTTCTCATCAGAAGACACTCCTGTCAAGGTGTTAACTTCCATGGACAGCCTGGACATCTATGTGAGATGGTTGCTGTTCCATCTTTGTTGAATTTTTGTATCACTTTTGCTACACTATTCTGACTGATAAGTAAAGCTTTGCTGATATTCTTGTGGCCTTCACCTTTCTTGTGTAAAAAATTTTTTTTTTTTCTCAGGCCTTGTGGCATTTCTCTTCTATATGGTGCCATTGCTGACAAAATGAACTAGGAAGGGGTTTTCTTTGTTAAGTAACACCCTTTTATAATCAACTGTCTGCTGGACACCTGTATAATGAATAATTTGACTCACCTGTAGTTGAATTCTTGTTAATTAGGATTTTGTTGTCTAAAATGTAGCTTTGCTCCTAAGACTTTCGTTGGGGTGTATTCATTTTTGCAACATGGTCTTAAATTAATTTGTTAGGAAAAATACTTTGTGTGCACAAATTAAAAAATCTTGTTTGCAATCAATTGCCCACATTTGTGAGAGTATTTTGTAGTATAGTGTCCCATAGAAAATGTTGATTCTGAAAGGAAAGTTAAGGTTTTCTGACAAATCTGTTGGGGTGTACTCATTTATGCTGAGCACTGTAAATAGTCTCTGGTCAAGAGCAGCGCTAGCGCTTGTCCTGCTGGAGAAGTTCTATAGCCTCAGAATACCTGCCCCTCTGAGGTAGTTTTGCTGGAGATTGCCTATGTTCATAAAAGTCCCAACTGTGGCATAGCTGGAGGGCCTATCCCTAATCATCTTTGGAGCTAACTAAGCAGTCTTACCTAAAGATATGGCCTGGGGGACTCATTTAAGAGTACCTGGTGGAAGCGTGTAGTTGACCTGTGGCATTGTGAGTTTTAACCCTTCCCTCACTGAAGAGTGTCAGGTGGAAGCTAGGAAATGAGCAGTTGTCCTGAGACATATAGATGTCTAGAAGAAACTGGAAGATCTCCTGGAGATACATTGTGAGAATAGACCTGAGCTCATGGTCTAAGTGACTGTTTGCTAATTTGAAGGATAAGTGTCAGCAGTTTCTGAGACAACTCTTACAGGATCTCTGTTCTGGCCATTCCTTTTAACCATTGGTAGAAAGACTCTTCAGAGAAGCCTAGCCTAGTCAAGAGTGTCCTCCTGTTAGAAGTCAGCATTTTTGGAGTATCCCATACCACCCCAACCTCTCTCCTATTACATGTTCTACAAACAATAAACCCTTTAAATACATCCCCTAGACTGATTACTAGAGTGAATGGACTGTTGCCTGTGAAAATGGTGGCCTCAGCACTGTTTTGTGAAGAACCATTTAGCGGCTTCTAATCCATTTAGTGCTAATCTTGTTTGTGGCAAAAAAAATATATATTATTTTTAAAGCTTAGTTTGTTGAGTATGTATTAGTTCAGCTAAAAACAAAATTTAACACCACTCCTTGAAAAAATTACCAGTTCTAAGGTTCCATTTAAACATTCCAACAAATTTGGTCTTGCTGAATGGAAAGGCTTATGTTGATATAATCATTTAGCCCAAACATTATAATCTAATTGACATAAACAGTAAATCATAAGTGTTGATTATAGCTAGGCTCAGTGGTGTGGTTGGTGGTCTTAAACGATATCTTAAAATAAGTCTTGACAGAATGTTGTCCTCAGGACTGAGACCCACTTTTCTACTGGTGCAAAACCTATCTGAAAAGAAAGACAAAACCCTTAATGACATTAGGTTAATAACAGTCATTGACCGTGAGATTGAGAGGAGGCTTGTTGTTTAATAATAATGTGCCTTCACTGATTGATAACTACCTCTGATGTATTTTCTCAACACATGCTATGGAGAACCATTTTTACTTTGTTGATCCACCATGCTACTTTGTTTTTCTTTTCTTGTACTTTTGTAAAAAGCAAAAACGTTCCGTTAAATCCTATTTAGGATAAAAGCCTGCCTGAATCCATAAAGGGAAATTTGGAGTTGCAACCTCTGTTCTTGAAGAAACTGCCTGGGAACCCTCTGGTATTTCTTTGAAGGCAGTGTCAGCGTTACAAGAAAGCACCTTTAAGCAGGCTTAAACATTCTCTGGGCTGCCAGAAAAAGGTATAATCCTGTCCGATTCATTTTTCCTGGAAACAAATTACTGTCGGTTTTCTAAAAGTGAGGACAAACATGTATTCAAAAGTAAAGACTTATATTTTATACTTAGCAATGCTGTCATTTCACTGCCTATACTAATTTCTGATATTTCTATGAGCTCTCGGTATCAGTAATTCCTGACAACATACTTAGCTTGCTGATCACAGGAAGAAGTCCATTCCAGGTATGAAAGTATTCTGCTCTGAATCCATCCAATGAGAATAAGATGACTGGAGGCTGAGAAAACCTAGAAAAAAAAGACAGATATAATGAATTAATATATTTTTTGTTTCAAGAATAATCCAAACTTTATCTTCTGAATAGATAATATCTGGTATCCGTACATTGCATGATTCTTTGCAGAGTTAAAATTCTATGATTTATAATTTGTCCCACATAAAACCTAGTATAGCACTTGCCCTCTGGAAGATTTACCCCCCTTCATGTCCAGGCCATTTTTTTCTATAAATCACTGCACTACTTTAACTGAAAATTGAATGGTCATGCAACACTGTACACAAATGAAATTTATATTTTTTTCCACACAAATAGAGCTCTCTTTTCTTTATCCAAGTAAGAAAAAAAAAAGTATTCATACATTTAGCCCAAAATGTGTTCTACTACATGTCTTTGGTTAAACAAAAATACCAATAAGTGTATATTAATTGGTTTACGTGAAAATGATAGTGTGTACAAACAATGGTATACAGTAGATACTGGAATTTTTTCGTTTGTTAGTTTTATGTTAGTAATGACTAGAGATGAGCGAATCGAACCAGGCGAACCGGAATTCGAGTCGAATTTCAGGAAATATTCGATTCGCGGCGAAACCGAAATTTTGCCTACTTCGGGTGCGCGAATCGAACATTTCCCGATCAGCCGGCAAAAGTGTCCCTGCAGTGAGCTCCGCTATTTCTGACAGTTCTCTGACAGAAGGAACACATGTTTAGCGGTTGAAACATTGTATCTATTAGTTTACATTTAGGATACAGATGTTTCAACCACTGTTCATGTGAAGAAGCTGTGAGAGAACTGTCAGAAATAGAGGAACTCTGCACATACACTTTTTGCCGGCTTGGAATTATTTTTCTTTTCATCCTACTTCTTCTTCTTCTTCATCTTCATCCTCAGAAGAAGAGGATGAGGATGAGGATGAAGAAGAAGAAGAAGAAGTAGGATGAAAAGAAGAATAATTCCAAGCCGGCAAAAAGTGTATGTGCAGAGTTCCTCTATTTCTGACAGTTCTCTCACAGCTTCTTCACATGTACAGCGGTTGAAACATCTGTATCCTAAATGGAAACTAATAGATACAATTTGTATCTATTAGTTTCCATTTAGGATACAGATGTTTCAACCGCTGTACATGTGAAGAAGCTGTGAGAGAACTGTCAGAAATAGAGGAACTCTGCACATACACTTTTTGCCGGCTTGGAATTATTCTTCTTTTCATCCTACTTCTTCTTCTTCTTCTTCTTCTTCTTCATCCTCATCCTCATCCTCTTCTTCTGAGGATGAGGATGAGGATGAAGAAGAAGAAGAAGCAGTAGGATGAAAATAAGAATAATTCCAAGCCGGCAAAAAGTGTATGTGCAGAGTTCCTCTATTCTGCAGATACACTTAGAGGAGCTCTGCACATACACTTTTTGCCTGTTTGGAATTAATCTTATTTTCATCCTACTTCTTCTTCTTCTTCTTCTTCTTTATCCTCATCCTCAGAAGAAGAAGAAGAGGATGAAGAAGAAGAAGAAGAAGAAGAAGAAGAAGAAGAAGAAGAAGAAGTAGGATGAAAATAAGAATAATTGCAAGCCGGCAAAAAGTGTATGTGCAGAGTTCCTCTATTCTGCAGATACACTTAGAGGAGCTCTGCACATACACTTTTTGCCGGCTTGGAATTAATCTTATTTTCATCCTACTTCTTCTTCTTCTTCTTCTTCTTCATCCTCATCCTCATCCTCAGAAGAAGAAGAAGAGGATGAGGATGAGGATGAAGAAGAAGAAGAAGAAGAAGAAGAAGTAGGATGAAAATAAGAATAATTCCAAGCCGGCAAAAAGTGTATGTGCAGAGCTCCTCTAAGTGTATCTGCAGAGCTCCTCTAAGTGTATCTGCAGAATAGAGGAACTCTGCACATACACTTTTTGCCGGAAACCGCTGTATGGAGGGAATGTCCCAGAACTGTCAGAAATAGTCTATTTCTGACAGTTCTGGGACATTCACTCCATACAGCTGTTTCAACCGCTGTATGGAGGGAATGTCATAGAACTGTCAGAAATAGACTATTAATGACAGTTCTGGGACTGTCCTTCCATACAGCGGTTGAAACATTCTATTTCTGACAGTTCTATGACATTCCCTCCATACAGCGGTTGAAACAGCTGTATGGAGTGAATGTCCCAGAACTGTCAGAAATAGACTATTTATGACAGTTCTGGGACATTCACTCCATACAGCGGTTGAAACATTGTATCTATTTTTTTCCATAAATGACATTCTGCAGATACACTTAGAGGAGCGCTGCAGATACACTTTTTGCCGGCTTGGAATTATTCTTATTTTCATCCTACTTCTTCTTTTTCTTCTTATGAGGATGAGGATGAAGAAGAAGAAGTAGGATGAAAATAAGATTAATTCCAAGCCGGCAAAAAGTGTATCTGCAGCGCTCCTCTAAGTGTATTTGCAGAATGTCATTTATGGAAAAAAATAGATACAATGTTTCAACCGCTGTATGGAAGGACAGTCCCAGAACTGTCATAAATAGTCTATTTCTGACAGTTCTGGGACATTCACTCCATACAGCTGTTTCAACCGCTGTATGGAGGGAATGTCATAGAACTGTCAGAAATAGACTATTAATGACAGTTCTGGGACTGTCCTTCCATACAGCGGTTGAAACATTGTATGTATTTGTTTCCATAAATGGATCCATTTATGGAAACAAATACATACAATGTTTCAACCGCTGTATGGAAGGACAGTCCCAGAACTGTCATTAATAGTCTATTTCTGACAGTTCCATGACATTCCCTCCATACAGCGGTTGAAACAGCTGTATGGAGTGAATGTCCCAGAACTGTCAGAAATAGACTATTTCTGACAGTTCTGGGACAATCACTCCATACAGCTGTTTCAACCGCTGTATGGAGGGAATGTCATGGAACTGTCAGAAATAGACTATTAATGACAGTTCTGGGACTGTCCTTCCATACAGCGGTTGAAACATTGTATGTATTTGTTTCCATAAATGGATCCATTTATGGAAACAAATACATACAATGTTTCAACCGCTGTATGGAAGGACAGTCCCAGAACTGTCATAAATAGTCTATTTCTGACAGTTCTGGGACATTCACTCCATACAGCTGTTTCAACCGCTGTATGGAGGGAATGTCATAGAACTGTCAGAAATAGACTATTAATGACAGTTCTGGGACTGTCCTTCCATACAGCGGTTGAAACATTGTATCTATTTGTTTCCATAAATGGATCCATTTATGGAAACAAATAGATACAATGTTTCAACCGCTGTATGGAAGGACAGTCCCAGAACTGTCATTAATAGTCTATTTCTGACAGTTCTATGACATTCCCTCCATACAGCGGTTGAAACAGCTGTATGGAGTGAATGTCCCAGAACTGTCAGAAATAGACTATTTATGACAGTTCTGGGACATTCACTCCATACAGCGGTTGAAACATTGTATCTATTTTTTTCCATAAATGACATTCTGCAGATACACTTAGAGGAGCGCTGCAGATACACTTTTTGCCGGCTTGGAATTATTCTTATTTTCATCCTACTTCTTCTTTTTCTTCTTATGAGGATGAGGATGAAGAAGAAGAAGTAGGATGAAAATAAGATTAATTCCAAGCCGGCAAAAAGTGTATCTGCAGCGCTCCTCTAAGTGTATTTGCAGAATGTCATTTATGGAAAAAAATAGATACAATGTTTCAACCGCTGTATGGAAGGACAGTCCCAGAACTGTCATAAATAGTCTATTTCTGACAGTTCTGGGACATTCACTCCATACAGCTGTTTCAACCGCTGTATGGAGGGAATGTCATAGAACTGTCAGAAATAGACTATTAATGACAGTTCTGGGACTGTCCTTCCATACAGCGGTTGAAACATTGTATGTATTTGTTTCCATAAATGACATTCTGCAAATACACTTAGAGGAGCGCTGCAGATACACTTTTTGCCGGCTTGGAATTAAATAGACTAGTTTACAATGTTTCAACCGCTGTATGGAAGGACAGTCCCAGAACTGTCATAAATAGACTATTTCTGACAGTTCTGGGACAATCACTCCATACAGCTGTTTCAACCGCTGTATGGAGGGAATGTCATGGAACTGTCAGAAATAGACTATTAATGACAGTTCTGGGACTGTCCTTCCATACAGCGGTTGAAACATTGTATGTATTTGTTTCCATAAATGGATCCATTTATGGAAACAAATACATACAATGTTTCAACCGCTGTATGGAAGGACAGTCCCAGAACTGTCAGAAATAGTCTATTTCTGACAGTTCTGGGACATTCACTCCATACAGCTGTTTCAACCGCTGTATGGAGGGAATGTCATAGAACTGTCAGAAATAGACTATTAATGACAGTTCTGGGACTGTCCTTCCATACAGCGGTTGAAACATTGTATGTATTTGTTTCCATAAATGGATCCATTTATGGAAACAAATACATACAATGTTTCAACCGCTGTATGGAAGGACAGTCCCAGAACTGTCATTAATAGTCTATTTCTGACAGTTCCATGACATTCCCTCCATACAGCGGTTGAAACAGCTGTATGGAGTGAATGTCCCAGAACTGTCAGAAATAGACTATTTCTGACAGTTCTGGGACAATCACTCCATACAGCTGTTTCAACCGCTGGAACTGTCAGAGTCCCAGAACTGTCATTAATAGTCTATTTCTGACAGTTCCATGACATTCCCTCCATACAGCGGTTGAAACAGCTGTATGGAGTGAATGTCCCAGAACTGTCAGAAATAGACTATTTCTGACAGTTCCATGACATTCCCTCCATACAGCGGTTGAAACAGCTGTATGGAGTGAATGTCCCAGAACTGTCAGAAATAGACAGAAACTGTCACAGAACTGTCCTTCTTCTCATCCTTCTCCTTCTTCTCATCCTTCTTCTCATCCTTCTTCTCATCCTTCTTCTCATCCTTCTCCTTCTTCTCATCCTTCTCCTTCTTCTCATCCTTCTCCTTCTCCTAATTCTCATCCTTCTCCTTCTCCTTCTTCTCATCCTTCTCCTTCTTCTCATCCTTCTCCTTCTCCTTCTTCTCATCCTTCTCCTTCTCCTTCTTCTCATCCTTCTCCTTCTCCTTCTTCTCATCCTTCTCCTTCTCCTTCTTCTCATCCTTCTCCTTCTCCTTCTTCTCATCCTTCTCCTTCTCCTTCTTCTCATCCTTCTCCTTCTCCATCTTCTCATCCTTCTCCTTCTCCTTCTTCTCATCCTTCTCCTTCTCCTTCTTCTCATCCTTCTCCTTCTCCATCTTCTCATCCTTCTCCTTTTCCTTCTTCTCATCCTTCTCCTTCTGCTTCTCCTTCTCCTTCTCCTTCTTCTCATCCTTCTCCTTCTTCTCATCCTTCTCCGTCTTCTCATCCTTCTCCTTCTTCTCATCCTTCTCCTTCTCCTTCTT